>NW_026043972.1:0-600000 GCF_937001465.1 Orcinus orca
TTATGGGACGGGGACGGTTTAGGGTCCAGGTGAGGGTACCACATCGGATTAGGAGGAGGGTACATGAGAGGGCAAGGGTTAGTGTTAGCGTACGGTTTAGGATTAGGGGATGGGAAAAGGGAAGGCTTTGGGGAAGGGTTAGGTTTAGGGTTCGGGCTAGGGTTAGGGTTAGGGGACGGGGACAGTTTAGGGTCCAGGTGAGGGTACGACAACGGTTTAGGGGGAGCGTATGTGTGAGGGCACGGGTTAGTGTTAGCGTACGGGTAAGGATTAGGGGACGGGTGAGTGGAAGGCTTCGGGGAAGTGTTAGGGTTAGGGTTCAGGCTAGGGTTAGGTTTAGGGAAAGGGGACGGTTTAGGGTCCAGTTGAGGGTACGAGAACGGTTTAGGGGGAGGGTACGTGTGCGGGCACGGGTTAGTGTTAGCGTATGGGTTAGGATTAGGGGACGGGTGAGGGGAAGGCTTCGGGGAAGGGTTAGGGTTAGGGTTCGGACTAGGGTTAGGGTTAGGGGACGGGGACTGTTTAGGGTCCAGGTGAGGGTACGACAACGGTTCACGGGGAGCGTACGTGTGAGGCCACGGGTTAGTGTTAGCGTATGGGTTAGGATTAGGAAACGGGTGAGGGGAAGGCTTCGGGGAAGGGTTAGGTTTAGGGTTCGGGCTAGGGTTAGGGTTAGGGGACGGGGAAGGTTTAGGGTCCAGGTGAGGGTACGACAACGGTTTAGGGGGAGCATACGTGTGAGGGCACGGGTTAGTGTTAGCGTACGGGTTAGGATTAGGGGACGGGTGAGGGGAAGGCTTCGGGGAAGGGTTAGGGTTAGGGTTCGGGCTAGGGTTAGGGTTAGGGGACGTTTTAGGGTCCAGGAGAGGGTACGACAACGGTTTAGGGGGAGCATACATGTGAGGGCACGGGTTAGTTTTAGCGTAGGGGTTAGGATTAGGGGACGGGTCAGGGGAAGGCTTATGGGAAGGGTTATGGTTAGGGTTCGGGTTAGGGTAACGGTTAGGGGACGGGGACGGTTTAGGGTCCAGGTGAGGGTACGACATCGGATTAGGAGGAGGGTACGTGAGAGGGCACGCGTTAGTGTTAGCGTACGGGTTAGGATTAGGGGACGGGTGAGTGGAAGGCTTCGGCGAAGGGTTAGGTTTAGGGTTCAGGCTAGGTTTAGGTTTAGGGAATGGGGACGGTTTAGGGTCCAGTAGAGGGTATGACAACGGTTTAGGGGGAGCGTACGTGTGAGGGCATGGGTTAGTGTTAGCGTATGGGTTAGGATTAGGGGACGGCTGAGGGGAAGGCTTCGGGGAAGGGTTAGGGTTAGGGTTTGGGCTAGGGTTAGTGTTAGGGGACGGCGTCTGTTTAGGGTCCATGTGAGGGTACGACAATGTTTTACGGGGAGCGTACGTGTGAGGGCACGGGTTAGTGTTAGCGTATGGGTTAGGATTAGGGGACGGGTGAGTTGAAGGCTTCGGGGAAGGGTTAGGGTTAGGGTACGGGCTAGGGTTAGGGTTAGGGGTCGGGGATGGTTTAGGGTCCAGGTGAGGGTACGACAATGGTTTAGGGGGAGCATATGTGTGAGGGCATGGGTAGTGTTAGCGTACGGGTTAGGATTAGGGGACGGGTGAGGGGAAGGCTTCGGGGAAAGTTTAGGGTTAGGTTTCGGGCTAGGGTTAGGGTTAGGGGACGGGGACGGTTTACGGTCCAGGTGAGGTTACGACAACGGTTTAGGGGGAGCGTAAATGTGAGGGCATGGGTTAGTGTTAGTGTATGCGTTAGGATTAGGGGACGGGTGAGGGGAAGGCTTCGTGGAAGGGTTAAGGTTAGGGTTCGGGCTAGGGTTAGGGTTATGGGACGGGGACGGTTTAGGGTCCAGGTGAGGGTATGACATCGGATTAGGAGGAGGGTACGTGAGTGGGCACGGGTTAGTGTTAGCGTACGGTTTAGGATTAGGGGACGGGAGAAGGGAAGGCTTCGGGGAAGGGTTAGGGTTAGTGTTCGGGCTAGGGTTAGGG
Source organism: Orcinus orca (assembly GCF_937001465.1). Classification (NCBI taxonomy): domain Eukaryota; kingdom Metazoa; phylum Chordata; class Mammalia; order Artiodactyla; family Delphinidae; genus Orcinus; species Orcinus orca. The sequence continues at coordinate 2,010 of NW_026043972.1, forward strand.
TTAGGGGACGGGGACGGTTTAGGGTCCAGGTGAGGGTATGACAACGGTTCAGGTGGAGCGTACGTGTGAGGGCACGGGTTAGTGTTAGCGTACGGGTTAGGATTAGGGGACAGGTGAGGGGAAGGCTTCGGGGAAGGGTTAAGGTTAGGGTTCGTGCTAGGGTTAGGGTTAGGGGACAGGGACGGTTTAGGGTCCAGGTGAGGGTACCACATCGGATTAGGAGGAGGGTACATGAGAGGGCACGGGTTAGTGTTAGCGTACGGTTTAGGATTAGGGGATGGGAAAAGGGAAGGCTTTGGGGAAGGGTTAGGGTTAGGGTTCGGGCTAGGGTTAGGGTTAGGGGATGGGGACAGTTTAGGGTCCAGGTGAGGGTACGACAACGGTTTAGGGGGAGCGTATGTGTGAGGGCACGGGTTAGTGTTAGCGTACGGGTAAGGATTAGGGGACGGGTGAGTGGAAGGCTTCGGGGAAGTGTTAGGGTTAGGGTTCAGGCTAGGGTTAGGTTTAGAGAAAGGGGACGGTTTAGGGTCCAGTTGAGGGTACGACAACGGTTTAGGGGGAGCGTACGTGTGCGGGCACAGGTTAGTGTTAGCGTATGGGTTAGGATTAGGGGACGGGTGAGGGGAAGGCTTCTGGGAAGGGTTAGGGTTAGGGTTCGGGCTAGGGTTAGGTTTAGGGGACGGGGACTTTTTAGGGTCCAGGTGAGGGTACGACAACGGTTCACGGGGAGCGTACGTGTTAGGCCACGGGTTAGTGTTAGCGTATGGGTTAGGATTAGGAGATGGGTGAGGGGAAGGCTTCGGGGAAGGGTTAGGTTTAGGGTTCGGGCTAGGGTTAGGGTTAGGGGACGGGGACGGTTTAGGGTCCAGGTGAGGGTACGACAACGGTTTAGGGGGAGCATACGTGTGAGGGCACGGGTTAGTGTTAGCGTATGGGTTACGATTAGGGGACGGGTGAGGGGAAGGCTTCGGGGAAGGGTTAGGGTTAGGGTTCGGGCTAGGGTTAGGGTTAGGGGATGGGGACGGTTTAGGTTCCAGGTGAGGGTACGACAACGGTTTACGGGGAGCGTATGTGTGTGGGCACGGGTTAGTGTTAGCGTACGGGTTAGGATTAGGGGACGGGTGAGGGGAAGGCTTCGGGGAAGGCTTCGGGGAAGGGTTAGGGTTAGGGTTCGGGCTAGGGTTAGGTTTACGGAACGGGGACTGTTTAGGGTCCAGGTGAGGGCACGACAACGGTTTAGGGGGAGCGTACGTGTGAGGGCACGGGTTAGTGTTAGCGTATGGGTTAGGATTAGGGGACGGGTGAGGGGAAGGCTTCGGGGAAGGGTTAGGGTTATGGTTCGGGCTAGGGTTACGGTTAGGGGACGGGGACGGTTTAGGGTCCAGGTGAGGGTACGACAACGGTTTAGGGGGAGCGTACGTGTGAGGGCACGGGTTAGTGTTAGCGTACGGGTTAGGATTAGGGGATGGGTGAGGGGAAGGCTTCGGGGAAGGGTTAGGGTTAGGGTTCGGCCTAGGGTTAGGGTTAGGGGACGGGGGCGCTTTAGGGTGCAGGTGAGGGTATGACAACGGTTTAAGGGGAGCGTACGTGTGAGGGCACAGATTAGTGTTAGCGTACGGGTTAGAAATAGGGAACGGGTGAGGGGAAGGCTTCGGGGAAGGGTTAGGGTTAGGGTTCAGGCTAGGGTTAGGGTTAGGGGATGGGGACGGTTTAGGGTCCAGGTGAGGGTACGACAACGGTTTAAGGGGAGCGTACGTGTGAGGGCACGGGTTAGTGTTAGCGTACGGGTTAGGATTAGGGGACTGGTGAGGGGAAGGCTTTGGGGAAGGGTTAGGGTTAGTGTTCGGGCTAGGGTTAGGGTTAGGGAACGGGGACGGTTTAGGGTCCAGGTGAGGGTACGACAACAGTTTAGGGGGAGCGTACGTGTGAGGGCACGGGTTAGTGTTAGCGTACGGGTTAGGATTAGGGGACGGGTGAGGGGAAGGCTTCGAGGAAGGGTTAGGGTTAGGGTTCGGGCTAGGGTTAGGGTTAGGGGACGGGGACGGTTTAGGCTCCAGGTGAGGGTATGACAACGGTTTAGGGTGAGCTTATGTGTGAGGCCACGGGATAGTGTTAGCGTACGTGTTAGGATTAGGGGACGGGTGAGGTGAAGGCTTCGGGGAAGGGTTAGGGTTAGGATTCGGGCTAGGGTTACGGTTAGGGAACGGGGTCTGTTTAGGGTCCAGGTGAGGGTATGACAACGGTTCACGGGGAGCGTACGTGTGAGGGCACGGGTTAGATTTAGCGTATGGGTTAGGATTAGGGGACGGGTGAGGGGAAGGCTTCGGGGAAGGGTTAGGGTTAGGGTTCGGGCTAGGGTTAAGGTTAGGGGATGGGGACGGTTTTGGGTCCAGGTGAGGGTATAACAACGGTTTAGGGGGAGCGTACGTGTGAGGGCACGGGTTAGTGTTAGCGTACGTGTTAGGATTAGGGGACGGGTGAGGAGAAGGCTTCTGGGAGGGTTTGGGTTAGGGCTCGGGCTAGGGTTAGGGTTAGGGGACGGGGACGGTTTAGGGTCCAGGTGAGGGTACGACAACGGTTTAGGTGGAACGTACGTGTGAGGGCACGGGTTAGTGTTAGCGTACGGGTTAGGATTAGGGGACGGGTGAGGGGAAGGCTTCGGGGAAGGTTTAGGGTTAGGGTTCTGGCTAGGGTTAGGGTTAGGGGACGGAGACGGTTTACGGTCCAGGTGAGGTTACGACAACGGTTTAGGGGGAGCGTACATGTGAGGGCATGGGTTAGTGTTAGTGTACGGGTTAGGATTAGGGGACAGGTGAGGGGAAGGCTTCGGGGAAGGGTTAAGGTTAGGGCTCGGGCTAGGGTTAGGGTTAGGGGACAGGGACGGTTTAGGGTCCAGGTGAGGGTACGACAGCGGTTCACGGGGAGAGTACGTGTGAGGGCACGGGTTAGTGTTAGCATACGGGTTAGGATTAGGGGACGGGTGAGGGGAAGGCTTCGGGGAAGGGTTAAGGTTAGGGTTCGGATTAGGGTTAGGGTTATGGGACGGGGACGGTTTAGGGTCCAGGTGAGGGTACCACATCGGATTAGGAGGAGGGTACATGAGAGGGCAAGGGTTAGTGTTAGCGTACGGTTTAGGATTAGGGGATGGGAAAAGGGAAGGCTTTGGGGAAGGGTTAGGTTTAGGGTTCGGGCTAGGGTTAGGGTTAGGGGACGGGGACAGTTTAGGGTCCAGGTGAGGGTACGACAACGGTTTAGGGGGAGCGTATGTGTGAGGGCACGGGTTAGTGTTAGCGTACGGGTAAGGATTAGGGGACGGGTGAGTGGAAGGCTTCGGGGAAGTGTTAGGGTTAGGGTTCAGGCTAGGGTTAGGTTTAGGGAAAGGGGACGGTTTAGGGTCCAGTTGAGGGTACGAGAACGGTTTAGGGGGAGGGTACGTGTGCGGGCACGGGTTAGTGTTAGCGTATGGGTTAGGATTAGGGGACGGGTGAGGGGAAGGCTTCGGGGAAGGGTTAGGGTTAGGGTTCGGACTAGGGTTAGGGTTAGGGGACGGGGACTGTTTAGGGTCCAGGTGAGGGTACGACAACGGTTCACGGGGAGCGTACGTGTGAGGCCACGGGTTAGTGTTAGCGTATGGGTTAGGATTAGGAAACGGGTGAGGGGAAGGCTTCGGGGAAGGGTTAGGTTTAGGGTTCGGGCTAGGGTTAGGGTTAGGGGACGGGGAAGGTTTAGGGTCCAGGTGAGGGTACGACAACGGTTTAGGGGGAGCATACGTGTGAGGGCACGGGTTAGTGTTAGCGTACGGGTTAGGATTAGGGGACGGGTGAGGGGAAGGCTTCGGGGAAGGGTTAGGGTTAGGGTTCGGGCTAGGGTTAGGGTTAGGGGACGTTTTAGGGTCCAGGAGAGGGTACGACAACGGTTTAGGGGGAGCATACATGTGAGGGCACGGGTTAGTTTTAGCGTAGGGGTTAGGATTAGGGGACGGGTCAGGGGAAGGCTTATGGGAAGGGTTATGGTTAGGGTTCGGGTTAGGGTAACGGTTAGGGGACGGGGACGGTTTAGGGTCCAGGTGAGGGTACGACATCGGATTAGGAGGAGGGTACGTGAGAGGGCACGCGTTAGTGTTAGCGTACGGGTTAGGATTAGGGGACGGGTGAGTGGAAGGCTTCGGCGAAGGGTTAGGTTTAGGGTTCAGGCTAGGTTTAGGTTTAGGGAATGGGGACGGTTTAGGGTCCAGTAGAGGGTATGACAACGGTTTAGGGGGAGCGTACGTGTGAGGGCATGGGTTAGTGTTAGCGTATGGGTTAGGATTAGGGGACGGCTGAGGGGAAGGCTTCGGGGAAGGGTTAGGGTTAGGGTTTGGGCTAGGGTTAGTGTTAGGGGACGGCGTCTGTTTAGGGTCCATGTGAGGGTACGACAATGTTTTACGGGGAGCGTACGTGTGAGGGCACGGGTTAGTGTTAGCGTATGGGTTAGGATTAGGGGACGGGTGAGTTGAAGGCTTCGGGGAAGGGTTAGGGTTAGGGTACGGGCTAGGGTTAGGGTTAGGGGTCGGGGATGGTTTAGGGTCCAGGTGAGGGTACGACAATGGTTTAGGGGGAGCATATGTGTGAGGGCATGGGTAGTGTTAGCGTACGGGTTAGGATTAGGGGACGGGTGAGGGGAAGGCTTCGGGGAAAGTTTAGGGTTAGGTTTCGGGCTAGGGTTAGGGTTAGGGGACGGGGACGGTTTACGGTCCAGGTGAGGTTACGACAACGGTTTAGGGGGAGCGTAAATGTGAGGGCATGGGTTAGTGTTAGTGTATGCGTTAGGATTAGGGGACGGGTGAGGGGAAGGCTTCGTGGAAGGGTTAAGGTTAGGGTTCGGGCTAGGGTTAGGGTTATGGGACGGGGACGGTTTAGGGTCCAGGTGAGGGTATGACATCGGATTAGGAGGAGGGTACGTGAGTGGGCACGGGTTAGTGTTAGCGTACGGTTTAGGATTAGGGGACGGGAGAAGGGAAGGCTTCGGGGAAGGGTTAGGGTTAGTGTTCGGGCTAGGGTTAGGGTTAGGGGACGGGGACGGTTTAGGGTCCAGGTGAGGGTATGACAACGGTTCAGGTGGAGCGTACGTGTGAGGGCACGGGTTAGTGTTAGCGTACGGGTTAGGATTAGGGGACAGGTGAGGGGAAGGCTTCGGGGAAGGGTTAAGGTTAGGGTTCGTGCTAGGGTTAGGGTTAGGGGACAGGGACGGTTTAGGGTCCAGGTGAGGGTACCACATCGGATTAGGAGGAGGGTACATGAGAGGGCACGGGTTAGTGTTAGCGTACGGTTTAGGATTAGGGGATGGGAAAAGGGAAGGCTTTGGGGAAGGGTTAGGGTTAGGGTTCGGGCTAGGGTTAGGGTTAGGGGATGGGGACAGTTTAGGGTCCAGGTGAGGGTACGACAACGGTTTAGGGGGAGCGTATGTGTGAGGGCACGGGTTAGTGTTAGCGTACGGGTAAGGATTAGGGGACGGGTGAGTGGAAGGCTTCGGGGAAGTGTTAGGGTTAGGGTTCAGGCTAGGGTTAGGTTTAGAGAAAGGGGACGGTTTAGGGTCCAGTTGAGGGTACGACAACGGTTTAGGGGGAGCGTACGTGTGCGGGCACAGGTTAGTGTTAGCGTATGGGTTAGGATTAGGGGACGGGTGAGGGGAAGGCTTCTGGGAAGGGTTAGGGTTAGGGTTCGGGCTAGGGTTAGGTTTAGGGGACGGGGACTTTTTAGGGTCCAGGTGAGGGTACGACAACGGTTCACGGGGAGCGTACGTGTTAGGCCACGGGTTAGTGTTAGCGTATGGGTTAGGATTAGGAGATGGGTGAGGGGAAGGCTTCGGGGAAGGGTTAGGTTTAGGGTTCGGGCTAGGGTTAGGGTTAGGGGACGGGGACGGTTTAGGGTCCAGGTGAGGGTACGACAACGGTTTAGGGGGAGCATACGTGTGAGGGCACGGGTTAGTGTTAGCGTATGGGTTACGATTAGGGGACGGGTGAGGGGAAGGCTTCGGGGAAGGGTTAGGGTTAGGGTTCGGGCTAGGGTTAGGGTTAGGGGATGGGGACGGTTTAGGTTCCAGGTGAGGGTACGACAACGGTTTACGGGGAGCGTATGTGTGTGGGCACGGGTTAGTGTTAGCGTACGGGTTAGGATTAGGGGACGGGTGAGGGGAAGGCTTCGGGGAAGGCTTCGGGGAAGGGTTAGGGTTAGGGTTCGGGCTAGGGTTAGGTTTACGGAACGGGGACTGTTTAGGGTCCAGGTGAGGGCACGACAACGGTTTAGGGGGAGCGTACGTGTGAGGGCACGGGTTAGTGTTAGCGTATGGGTTAGGATTAGGGGACGGGTGAGGGGAAGGCTTCGGGGAAGGGTTAGGGTTATGGTTCGGGCTAGGGTTACGGTTAGGGGACGGGGACGGTTTAGGGTCCAGGTGAGGGTACGACAACGGTTTAGGGGGAGCGTACGTGTGAGGGCACGGGTTAGTGTTAGCGTACGGGTTAGGATTAGGGGATGGGTGAGGGGAAGGCTTCGGGGAAGGGTTAGGGTTAGGGTTCGGCCTAGGGTTAGGGTTAGGGGACGGGGGCGCTTTAGGGTGCAGGTGAGGGTATGACAACGGTTTAAGGGGAGCGTACGTGTGAGGGCACAGATTAGTGTTAGCGTACGGGTTAGAAATAGGGAACGGGTGAGGGGAAGGCTTCGGGGAAGGGTTAGGGTTAGGGTTCAGGCTAGGGTTAGGGTTAGGGGATGGGGACGGTTTAGGGTCCAGGTGAGGGTACGACAACGGTTTAAGGGGAGCGTACGTGTGAGGGCACGGGTTAGTGTTAGCGTACGGGTTAGGATTAGGGGACTGGTGAGGGGAAGGCTTTGGGGAAGGGTTAGGGTTAGTGTTCGGGCTAGGGTTAGGGTTAGGGAACGGGGACGGTTTAGGGTCCAGGTGAGGGTACGACAACAGTTTAGGGGGAGCGTACGTGTGAGGGCACGGGTTAGTGTTAGCGTACGGGTTAGGATTAGGGGACGGGTGAGGGGAAGGCTTCGAGGAAGGGTTAGGGTTAGGGTTCGGGCTAGGGTTAGGGTTAGGGGACGGGGACGGTTTAGGCTCCAGGTGAGGGTATGACAACGGTTTAGGGTGAGCTTATGTGTGAGGCCACGGGATAGTGTTAGCGTACGGGTTAGGATTAGGGGACGGGTGAGGTGAAGGCTTCGGGGAAGGGTTAGGGTTAGGATTCGGGCTAGGGTTACGGTTAGGGAACGGGGTCTGTTTAGGGTCCAGGTGAGGGTATGACAACGGTTCACGGGGAGCGTACGTGTGAGGGCACGGGTTAGATTTAGCGTATGGGTTAGGATTAGGGGACGGGTGAGGGGAAGGCTTCGGGGAAGGGTTAGGGTTAGGGTTCGGGCTAGGGTTAAGGTTAGGGGATGGGGACGGTTTTGGGTCCAGGTGAGGGTATAACAACGGTTTAGGGGGAGCGTACGTGTGAGGGCACGGGTTAGTGTTAGCGTACGTGTTAGGATTAGGGGACGGGTGAGGAGAAGGCTTCTGGGAGGGTTTGGGTTAGGGCTCGGGCTAGGGTTAGGGTTAGGGGACGGGGACGGTTTAGGGTCCAGGTGAGGGTACGACAACGGTTTAGGTGGAACGTACGTGTGAGGGCACGGGTTAGTGTTAGCGTACGGGTTAGGATTAGGGGACGGGTGAGGGGAAGGCTTCGGGGAAGGTTTAGGGTTAGGGTTCTGGCTAGGGTTAGGGTTAGGGGACGGAGACGGTTTACGGTCCAGGTGAGGTTACGACAACGGTTTAGGGGGAGCGTACATGTGAGGGCATGGGTTAGTGTTAGTGTACGGGTTAGGATTAGGGGACAGGTGAGGGGAAGGCTTCGGGGAAGGGTTAAGGTTAGGGCTCGGGCTAGGGTTAGGGTTAGGGGACAGGGACGGTTTAGGGTCCAGGTGAGGGTACGACAGCGGTTCACGGGGAGAGTACGTGTGAGGGCACGGGTTAGTGTTAGCATACGGGTTAGGATTAGGGGACGGGTGAGGGGAAGGCTTCGGGGAAGGGTTAAGGTTAGGGTTCGGATTAGGGTTAGGGTTATGGGACGGGGACGGTTTAGGGTCCAGGTGAGGGTACCACATCGGATTAGGAGGAGGGTACATGAGAGGGCAAGGGTTAGTGTTAGCGTACGGTTTAGGATTAGGGGATGGGAAAAGGGAAGGCTTTGGGGAAGGGTTAGGTTTAGGGTTCGGGCTAGGGTTAGGGTTAGGGGACGGGGACAGTTTAGGGTCCAGGTGAGGGTACGACAACGGTTTAGGGGGAGCGTATGTGTGAGGGCACGGGTTAGTGTTAGCGTACGGGTAAGGATTAGGGGACGGGTGAGTGGAAGGCTTCGGGGAAGTGTTAGGGTTAGGGTTCAGGCTAGGGTTAGGTTTAGGGAAAGGGGACGGTTTAGGGTCCAGTTGAGGGTACGAGAACGGTTTAGGGGGAGGGTACGTGTGCGGGCACGGGTTAGTGTTAGCGTATGGGTTAGGATTAGGGGACGGGTGAGGGGAAGGCTTCGGGGAAGGGTTAGGGTTAGGGTTCGGACTAGGGTTAGGGTTAGGGGACGGGGACTGTTTAGGGTCCAGGTGAGGGTACGACAACGGTTCACGGGGAGCGTACGTGTGAGGCCACGGGTTAGTGTTAGCGTATGGGTTAGGATTAGGAAACGGGTGAGGGGAAGGCTTCGGGGAAGGGTTAGGTTTAGGGTTCGGGCTAGGGTTAGGGTTAGGGGACGGGGAAGGTTTAGGGTCCAGGTGAGGGTACGACAACGGTTTAGGGGGAGCATACGTGTGAGGGCACGGGTTAGTGTTAGCGTACGGGTTAGGATTAGGGGACGGGTGAGGGGAAGGCTTCGGGGAAGGGTTAGGGTTAGGGTTCGGGCTAGGGTTAGGGTTAGGGGACGTTTTAGGGTCCAGGAGAGGGTACGACAACGGTTTAGGGGGAGCATACATGTGAGGGCACGGGTTAGTTTTAGCGTAGGGGTTAGGATTAGGGGACGGGTCAGGGGAAGGCTTATGGGAAGGGTTATGGTTAGGGTTCGGGTTAGGGTAACGGTTAGGGGACGGGGACGGTTTAGGGTCCAGGTGAGGGTACGACATCGGATTAGGAGGAGGGTACGTGAGAGGGCACGCGTTAGTGTTAGCGTACGGGTTAGGATTAGGGGACGGGTGAGTGGAAGGCTTCGGCGAAGGGTTAGGTTTAGGGTTCAGGCTAGGTTTAGGTTTAGGGAATGGGGACGGTTTAGGGTCCAGTAGAGGGTATGACAACGGTTTAGGGGGAGCGTACGTGTGAGGGCATGGGTTAGTGTTAGCGTATGGGTTAGGATTAGGGGACGGCTGAGGGGAAGGCTTCGGGGAAGGGTTAGGGTTAGGGTTTGGGCTAGGGTTAGTGTTAGGGGACGGCGTCTGTTTAGGGTCCATGTGAGGGTACGACAATGTTTTACGGGGAGCGTACGTGTGAGGGCACGGGTTAGTGTTAGCGTATGGGTTAGGATTAGGGGACGGGTGAGTTGAAGGCTTCGGGGAAGGGTTAGGGTTAGGGTACGGGCTAGGGTTAGGGTTAGGGGTCGGGGATGGTTTAGGGTCCAGGTGAGGGTACGACAATGGTTTAGGGGGAGCATATGTGTGAGGGCATGGGTAGTGTTAGCGTACGGGTTAGGATTAGGGGACGGGTGAGGGGAAGGCTTCGGGGAAAGTTTAGGGTTAGGTTTCGGGCTAGGGTTAGGGTTAGGGGACGGGGACGGTTTACGGTCCAGGTGAGGTTACGACAACGGTTTAGGGGGAGCGTAAATGTGAGGGCATGGGTTAGTGTTAGTGTATGCGTTAGGATTAGGGGACGGGTGAGGGGAAGGCTTCGTGGAAGGGTTAAGGTTAGGGTTCGGGCTAGGGTTAGGGTTATGGGACGGGGACGGTTTAGGGTCCAGGTGAGGGTATGACATCGGATTAGGAGGAGGGTACGTGAGTGGGCACGGGTTAGTGTTAGCGTACGGTTTAGGATTAGGGGACGGGAGAAGGGAAGGCTTCGGGGAAGGGTTAGGGTTAGTGTTCGGGCTAGGGTTAGGGTTAGGGGACGGGGACGGTTTAGGGTCCAGGTGAGGGTATGACAACGGTTCAGGTGGAGCGTACGTGTGAGGGCACGGGTTAGTGTTAGCGTACGGGTTAGGATTAGGGGACAGGTGAGGGGAAGGCTTCGGGGAAGGGTTAAGGTTAGGGTTCGTGCTAGGGTTAGGGTTAGGGGACAGGGACGGTTTAGGGTCCAGGTGAGGGTACCACATCGGATTAGGAGGAGGGTACATGAGAGGGCACGGGTTAGTGTTAGCGTACGGTTTAGGATTAGGGGATGGGAAAAGGGAAGGCTTTGGGGAAGGGTTAGGGTTAGGGTTCGGGCTAGGGTTAGGGTTAGGGGATGGGGACAGTTTAGGGTCCAGGTGAGGGTACGACAACGGTTTAGGGGGAGCGTATGTGTGAGGGCACAGGTTAGTGTTAGCGTACGGGTAAGGATTAGGGGACGGGTGAGTGGAAGGCTTCGGGGAAGTGTTAGGGTTAGGGTTCAGGCTAGGGTTAGGTTTAGAGAAAGGGGACGGTTTAGGGTCCAGTTGAGGGTACGACAACGGTTTAGGGGGAGCGTACGTGTGCGGGCACAGGTTAGTGTTAGCGTATGGGTTAGGATTAGGGGACGGGTGAGGGGAAGGCTTCTGGGAAGGGTTAGGGTTAGGGTTCGGGCTAGGGTTAGGTTTAGGGGACGGGGACTTTTTAGGGTCCAGGTGAGGGTACGACAACGGTTCACGGGGAGCGTACGTGTTAGGCCACGGGTTAGTGTTAGCGTATGGGTTAGGATTAGGAGATGGGTGAGGGGAAGGCTTCGGGGAAGGGTTAGGTTTAGGGTTCGGGCTAGGGTTAGGGTTAGGGGACGGGGACGGTTTAGGGTCCAGGTGAGGGTACGACAACGGTTTAGGGGGAGCATACGTGTGAGGGCACGGGTTAGTGTTAGCGTATGGGTTACGATTAGGGGACGGGTGAGGGGAAGGCTTCGGGGAAGGGTTAGGGTTAGGGTTCGGGCTAGGGTTAGGGTTAGGGGATGGGGACGGTTTAGGTTCCAGGTGAGGGTACGACAACGGTTTAGGGGGAGCGTAAATGTGAGGGCATGGGTTAGTGTTAGTGTATGCGTTAGGATTAGGGGACGGGTGAGGGGAAGGCTTCGTGGAAGGGTTAAGGTTAGGGTTCGGGCTAGGGTTAGGGTTATGGGACGGGGACGGTTTAGGGTCCAGGTGAGGGTATGACATCGGATTAGGAGGAGGGTACGTGAGTGGGCACGGGTTAGTGTTAGCGTACGGTTTAGGATTAGGGGACGGGAGAAGGGAAGGCTTCGGGGAAGGGTTAGGGTTAGGGTTCGGGCTAGGGTTAGGGTTAGGGGACGGGGACGGTTTAGGGTCCAGGTGAGGGTACGACAACGGTTTAGGGGGAGAGTATGTGTGAGGGCCCGGGTTAGTGTTAGCGTACGTGTTAGGATTAGGGGACGGGTGATTGGAAGGCTTCGGGGAAGGGTTAGGTTTAGGGTTCAGGCTAGGGTTAGGTTTAGGGAATGGGGACGTTTAGGGTCCAGTTGAGGGTACGACAACGGTTTAGGGGGAGCGTACGTGTGAGGGCACGGGTTAGTGTTAGCGTATGGGTTAGGATTATGGGACGGGTGAGGGGAAGGCTTCGGGGAAGTGTTAGGGTTAGGGTTCGGGCTAAGGTTAGGGTTAGGGGACGGGGTCTGTTTAGGGTCCAGGTGAGGGTACGACAACGGTTTACGGGGAGCGTGCGTGTGAGGCCATGGGTTAGTGTTAGCGTACGGGTTAGGATTAGGGGACGGGTGAGGGGAAGGCTTCGGGGAAGGGTTAGGGTTAGGGTTCGGGCTAGGGTTAGGGTTAGGGGACGGTTTATGGTCCAGGTGAGGGTACGACAACGGTTTAGGGTGAGCATACATGTGAGGGCACGGGTTAGTGTTAGCGTACGGGTTAGGATTAGGGGACGGGTGAGGTGAAGGCTTCGGGGAAGGGTTAGGGTTAGGGTTTGGTCTAGGGTTAGGGTAAGGGGACGAGGACGGTTTAGGGTCCAGGTGAGGGTATGACAACGGTTTAAGGGCAGCGTACGTGTGAGGGCACGTATTAGTGTTAGCGTACGGGTTAGGATTAGGGGACGGGTGAGGGGAAGGCTTCGGGGAAGGGTTAGGGTTAGGGTTCGGGCTAGGGTTAGGCTTAGGGGACGGACACGGTTTAGGGTCCAGGTGAGGGTACGACAACAGTTTAGGGGGAGCGTACGTGTGAGGGCACGTGTTAGTGTTAGCGTACGGGTTAGGATTAAGGGACGGGTGAGGGGAAGGCTTCGGGGAAGGGTTAGGGTTAGGGTTCGGGCTAGGGTTAGGGTTAGGGGACGGGGACGGTTTACGGTCCAGGTGAGGTTACGACAACGGTTTAGGGGGAGCGTACATGTGAGGGCATGGGTTAGTGTTAGTGTACGCGTTAGGATTAGGGGACGGGTGAGGGGAAGGCTTCGGGGAAGGGTTAAGGTTAGGGTTCGGGCTAGGGTTAGGGTTAGGGGATGGGGACGGTTTAGGGTCCAGGTGAGGGTACGACAACGGTTCACGGGGAGCGTACGTGTGAGGGCACGGGTTAGTGTTAGCATACGGGTTAGGATTAGGGGACGGGTGAGGGGAAGGCTTCGGGGAAGGGTTAAGGTTAGGGATCGGGCTAGGGTTAGGGTTAGGGGACGGGGACGGTTTAAGGTCCAGGTGAGGGTATGACAACGGTTTCAGGGAAGCGTACGTGTGAGGGCACGCATTAGTGTTAGCGTACGGGTTAGGAATAGGGAACGGGTGAGGGGAAGGCTTCGGGGTAGGGTTAGGGTTAGGGTTCGGGCTAGGGATAGGATTAGGGGACGGGGACGGTTTAGGGTCCAGGTGAGGGTACGACAACGGTTTACGGGGAGCGTATGTGTGAGGGCACGGGTTAGTGTTAGCGTACGGGTTAGGATTAGGGGACGGGAAAAGGGAAGGCTTCGGGGAAGTGTTAGGGTTAGGGTTCGGGTTAGGGTTAGGGTTAGGGGACGGGGACGGTTTAGGGTCCAGGTGAGCGTACGACAACTGTTTAAGGGGAGCGTACGTGTGAGGGCACGGGTTAGTGTTAGCATACTGGTTAGGATTAGGGGACGGGTGAGGGGAAGGCTTTGGGGAAGGGTTAAGGTTAGGGTTCGGGTTAGGGTTAGGGTTAGGGGACGGGGACGGTTTAGGGTCCAGGTGAGTGTACGACATCGGATTAGGAGGAGGGTACGTGAGAGGGCACGTGTTAGTGTTAGCGTACGGTTTAGGATTAGGGGACGGGAAAAGGGAAGGCTTCGGGGAAGTGTTAGGGTTAGGGTTCGGGCTAGGGTTAGGGTTAGGGGACGGGGACGGTTTAGGGTCCAGGTGAGGGTACGACAACGGTTTAGGGGGAGCGTACCTGTGAGGGCACGGGTTAGTGTTAACGTACGGGTTAGGATTAGGGGACGGGTGAGTGGAAGGCTTCGGGGAAGGGTTAGGTTTTGGGTTCAGGCTAGGGTTAGGTTTAGGGAATGGGGACGGTTTAGGGTGCAGTTGAGGGTACGACAACGGTTTAGGCGGAGCGTACGTGTGAGGGCACGGGTTAGTGTTAGCGTATGGGTTAGGATTAGGGGACGGGTGAGGGGAAGGCTTCGGGGAAGGGTTAGGGTTAGTGTTCGGGCTAGGGTTAGGGTTAGTGGACGGGTTCTGTTTAGGGTCCAGATGAGGGTACGAAAACGGTTCACGGGGAGCGTAGGTGTGAGGGCACGGGTTAGTGTTAGCGTATGGGTTAGGATTACGGGACGGGTGAGGGGAAGGCTTCGGGGAAGGGTTAGTGTTAGGGTTCGGGTTAGGGTTAGGGTTAGGGGAAGGGGACGGTTTTGGGTCCAGGTGCGGGTACAACAACGGTTTAGGGGGAGCGTACGTGTGAGGGCATGGGTTAGTGTTAGTGTACGGGTTATGATTAGGGGACGGGTGAGGGGAAGGCTTCGGGGAAGGGTTAGGGATAGGGTTCGGGCTAGGGTTACGGTTAGGGGACGGGGACGGTTTAGGGTCCAGGTGAGGGTATGACAATGGTTTAAGGGCAGCGTACGTGTGAGGGCACTCATTAGTGTTAGCGTACGGGTTAGGATTAGGGGACGGGTGAGGGGAAGGCTTCGGGGAAGTGTTAGGGTTAGGGTTCGGGCTAGGGTTAGGCTTAGGGGACGGGGACGGTTTAGGGTCCAGGTGAGGGTACAACAACGGTTTAGCGGGAGCGTACGTGTGAGGGCACAGGTTAGTGTTAGCGTACGGGTTAGGATTAGGGGATTGGTGAGGGGAAGGCTTCAGGGAAGGTTTAGGGTTAGGGTTCGGGCTAGGGTTAGGGTTAGGTGACGGGGACGGTTTACGGTCCAGGTGAGGTTACGACAACGGTTTAGGGGGAGCGTACATGTGAGGGCATGGGTTAGTGTTAGTGTACGCGTTAGGATTAGGGGACGGGTGAGGGGAAGGCTTCGGGGAAGGGTTAAGGTTAGGGTTCGGGCTAGGGTTAGGGTTAGGGGACGTGGACGGTTTAGGTTCCAGGTGAGGGTACGACAACGGTTTAGGGGGAGCGTATGTGTGAGGGCACGGGTTAGTGTTAGCGTACGGGTTAGGATTAGGGGACGGGTGAGGGGAAGGCTTCGGGGAAGGATTAGGGTTAGGGTTCGGGCTAGGGTTAGGGTTAGGGGACGGGGACGGTTTAGGATCCAGGTGGGGGTATGACAACGGTTTAGAGGGAGCGTACGGGTGAGGGCACGGGTTACTGTTAGCGTACGAGTTAGGATTAGGGGACGGGTGAGGGGAAGGCTTCGGGGAAGTGTTAGGCTTAGGGTACGGGCTAGGGTTAGGGTTAGGGGTCGGGGTCGGTTTAGGGTCCAGGTGAGGGTACGACAACGGTTTAGGGGGAGCATACGTGTGAGGGCATGTGTTAGTGTTAGCATACAGGTTAGGATTAGGGGACGGGTGAGGGGAAGGCTTCGGGGAAAGTTTAGGGTTAGGGTTCGGGCTAGGGTTAGGGTTAGGGGACGGGGACGGTTTAGGGTCCAGGTGAGGGTACGACAACGGTTTAGGGGTAGCGTACGTGTGAGACCATGGGTTAGTGTTAGAGTACGGGTTAGGATTAGGGGACGGGAGAGGGGAAGGCTTCGGGGAAGGGTTAGGGTTAGTGTTCGGGCTAGGGTTAGGGTTAGGGGACGGGGACGGTTTAGGGTCCAGGTGAGGGTATGACAACGGTTTAGAGGGAGCATACGGGTGAGGGCACGGGTTAGTGTTAGTGTACAAGTTAGGATTAGGGGACGGGTGAGGGGAAGGCTTTGGGGAAGGGTTAGGTTTAGGGTTCGGTCTAGGGTTAGGGTTAGAGGACGGGGACGGTTTAGGGTCCAGGTGAGGGTACGACAACAGTTTAGGGGGAGCGTACGTGTGAGGGCACGGGTTAGTGTTAACGTACGGGTTAGGATTAGGGGACGGGTGAGGGGAAGACTTCGGGGAAGGGTTAGGGTTAGGGTTCGGGCTAGGGTTAGGGTTAGGGGACGGGGACGGTTTAGGGTCCAGGTGAGGGTATGACAACGGTTTAGGGGGAGCGTACGGGTGAGGGCACGGATTAGTGTTAGCGTACGAGTTAGGATTAGGGGACGGGTGAGGGGAAGGCTTCGGGGAAGCGTTAGGGTTAGGGTTCGGGCTAGGGTTAGGGTTAGGGGACGGGGAGGGTTTAGGGTCCAGGTGAGGGTACGACAACGGTTTAGGGTGAGCGTACGTGTGAGACCATGGGTTAGTGTTAGCGTACGGGGTAGGATTAGGGGACGGGTGAGGGGAAGGCTTCGGGGAAGGGTTAGGGTTAGGGTTCGGGCTAGGGTTAGGGTTAGGGGACGGGGACGGTTTAGGGTCCAGGTGAGGGTACGACAACGGTTTAGAGGGAGCGTACGGGTGAGGGCACGGGTTAGTGTTAGCGTACGAGTTAGGATTAGGGGACGGGTGAGGGGAAGGCTTCGGGGAAGGGTTAGGGTTAGGGTACGGGCTATGGTTAGGGTTAGGGGTCGGGGACGGTTTAGGGTCCAGGTGAGGGTACGACAACGGTTTAGGGGGAGCATATGTGTGAGGGCAAGGGTTAGTGTTAGCGTACGGGTTATGATTAGGGGACGGGTGAGGGGAAGGCTTCTGGGAAAGTTTAGGGTTAGGGTTCGGGCTAGGTTTAGGGTTAGGGGACGGAGACGGTTTAGGGTCCAGGTGAGGGTACGACAACGGTTTAGGGGGAGCGTACATGTGAGGGCACGGGTTAGTGTTAGCGTACGGGTTAGGATTAGGGGACGGTTGAGGGGAAGGCTTTGGGGAAGGTTTAGGGTTAGGGTTCGGTCTAGGGTTAGGGTTAGGGGACGGGGACGGTTTAGGGTCCAGGTGAGGGTACGACAACGGTTTAGGGGTAGCGTACGTGTGAGACCATGGGTTAGTGTTAGAGTACGGGTTAGGATTAGGGGACGGGAGAGGGGAAGGCTTCGGGGAAGGGTTAGGGTTAGTGTTCGGGCTAGGGTTAGGGTTAGGGGACGGGGACGGTTTAGGGTCCAGGTGAGGGTATGACAACGGTTTAGAGGGAGCATACGGGTGAGGGCACGGGTTAGTGTTAGTGTACAAGTTAGGATTAGGGGACGGGTGAGGGGAAGGCTTTGGGGAAGGGTTAGGGTTAGGGTTCGGTCTAGGGTTAGGGTTAGAGGACGGGGACGGTTTAGGGTCCAGGTGAGGGTACGACAACAGTTTAGGGGGAGCGTACGTGTGAGGGCACGGGTTAGTGTTAACGTACGGGTTAGGATTAGGGGACGGGTGAGGGGAAGACTTCGGGGAAGGGTTAGGGTTAGGGTTCGGGCTAGGGTTAGGGTTAGGGGACGGGGACGGTTTAGGGTCCAGGTGAGGGTATGACAACGGTTTAGGGGGAGCGTACGGGTGAGGGCACGGATTAGTGTTAGCGTACTAGTTAGGATTAGGGGACGGGTGAGGGGAAGGCTTCGGGGAAGCGTTAGGGTTAGGGTTCGGGCTAGGGTTAGGGTTAGGGGACGGGGAGGGTTTAGGGTCCAGGTGAGGGTACGACAACGGTTTAGGGTGAGCGTACGTGTGAGACCATGGGTTAGTGTTAGCGTACGGGGTAGGATTAGGGGACGGGTGAGGGGAAGGCTTCGGGGAAGGGTTAGGGTTAGGGTTCGGGCTAGGGTTAGGGTTAGGGGACGGGGACGGTTTAGGGTCCAGGTGAGGGTACGACAACGGTTTAGAGGGAGCGTACGGGTGAGGGCACGGGTTAGTGTTAGCGTACGAGTTAGGATTAGGGGACGGGTGAGGGGAAGGCTTCGGGGAAGGGTTAGGGTTAGGGTACGGGCTATGGTTAGGGTTAGGGGTCGGGGACGGTTTAGGGTCCAGGTGAGGGTACGACAACGGTTTAGGGGGAGCATATGTGTGAGGGCAAGGGTTAGTGTTAGCGTACGGGTTATGATTAGGGGACGGGTGAGGGGAAGGCTTCTGGGAAAGTTTAGGGTTAGGGTTCGGGCTAGGTTTAGGGTTAGGGGACGGAGACGGTTTAGGGTCCAGGTGAGGGTACGACAACGGTTTAGGGGGAGCGTACATGTGAGGGCACGGGTTAGTGTTAGCGTACGGGTTAGGATTAGGGGACGGTTGAGGGGAAGGCTTTGGGGAAGGTTTAGGGTTAGGGTTCGGTCTAGGGTTAGGGTTAGGGGACGGGGACGGTTTAGGGTCCAGGTGAGGGTACGACAAAGTTTTAGGAAGAGCGTACGTGTGAGGGCACGGGTTAGTGTTAGCTTACGGGTTAGGATTAGGGGACGGGTGAGGGGAAGGCTTCGGGGAAGTGTTAGGGTTAGGGTTCGGGCTAGGGTTAGGTTTAGGGGACGGGGCGGTTTAGGGTCCAGGTGAGAGTACGATAACGGTTTACGGGGAGCATACTTGTGAGGGCACGGGTTAGTGTTAGCGTACGGGTTAGGATTAGGGGAATGCTGAGGGGAAGGCTTCGAGGAAGGGTTAGGGTTAGGGTTCGGGCTACGGTTAGGGTTAGGGGACGGGGACGGTTTAGGGTCCAGGTGAGGGTACGACAACGGTTTAGAGGGAGCGTACATGTGAGGGCATGGGTTAGTGTTAGCTTACGGGTTAGCATTAGGGGACGGGTGAAGGGAAGGCTTCAGGGAAGGGTTAGGGTTAGTGTTCGGGCTAGGGTTAGGGTTAGGGGACGGGGACAGTTTAGGGTCCAGGTGAGCATACGACAACGGTTTAGGGGGAGCGTACTTGTGAGGGCATGGGTTAGTGTTAGCGTACGGGTTAGCATTAGGGGACGGGTGAGTGGAAGGCTTCAAGGAAGGGTTAGGGTTAGGGTTCGGGCTAAGGTTAAGGTTAGGCGACGGGGACGGTTTAGGG
Source organism: Orcinus orca (assembly GCF_937001465.1). Classification (NCBI taxonomy): domain Eukaryota; kingdom Metazoa; phylum Chordata; class Mammalia; order Artiodactyla; family Delphinidae; genus Orcinus; species Orcinus orca. Next base: position 20,514 of record NW_026043972.1, read on the forward strand.
TCCAGGTGAGGGTAGGGTTAGGGTTAGTGGGAGCGTACGTGTGAGGGCACGGGTTAGTGTTAGCGTACGGGTTAGGATTAGGGGACGGGTGAGGGGAAGGCTTCGGGGAAGGGTTAGGGTTAGGGTTCGGGCTAGGGTTAGGGTTCGGTCTAGGGTTAGGGTTAGGGGATGGGGACGGTTTTGGGTCCAGGTGAGGGTACGACAACAGTTTAGGGGGAGCGTACGTGTGAGAGCACGGGTTAGTGTTAGCGTATGGTTTAGGATTAGGGGAAGGGTGAGGGGAAGGCTTCGGGGAAGGCTTAGGGTTAGGGTTCGGGTTAGGGTTAGTGTTAGGGGACGGGGACGGTTTAGGGTCCAGGTGAGGGTACGACATCGGATTAGGAGGAGGGTACAAGAGAGGGCACGGGTTAGTGTTAGCGTACGGGTTAGGATTATGGGACGGGTGAAGGGAAGGCTTCGGGGAAGGGTTAGTTTTAGGGTTCGGGCTAGGGTTACGGTTAGGGGACGGGGACGGTTTAGGGTCCAGGTGAGGGTACGACAACGGTTTAGGGGGAGCGTATGTGTGAGGGCACGGGTTAGTGTTAGCGTACGGGTTAGGATTAGGGGACGGGTGAGGGGAAGGCTTCGGGGAAGGCTTCGGGGAAGGGTTAGGGTTAGGGTTCGGGCTAGGGTTACGGTTAGGGGACGGGGACGGTTTAGGGTCCAGGTGAGGGTACGACAACGGTTTAGGGGGAGCGTACGTGTGAGGGCACGGGTTAGTGTTAGCGTACGGGTTAGGATTAGGGGATGGGTGAGGGGAAGGCTTCGGGGAAGGGTTAGGGTTAGGGTTCGGGCTAGGGTTAGGGTTAGGGGACGGGGACGCTTTAGGGTCCAGGTGAGGGTACAACAACGTTTTAGGGGGAGCATACGTGTGAGGCCACGGGATAGTGTTAGCGTACGGGTTAGGATTAGGGGACGGGTGAGGTGAAGGCTTCGGGGAAGGGTTAGGGTTAGGGTTCGGGGTAGGGTTAGGGTTAGGGGACGGGGTCTGTTTAGGGTCCAGGTGAGGGTATGACAACGGTTCACAGGGAGCGTACGTGTGAGGGCACGGGTTAGTTTTAGCGTATGGGTTAGGATTAGGGGATGGGTGAGGGGAAGGCTTCGGGGAAGGGTTAGGGTTAGGGTTCGGGCTAGGGTTAAGGTTAGGAGATGGGGACGGTTTTGGGTCCAGGTGAGGGTATAACAACGGTTTAGGGGGAGCGTACGTGTGAGGGCACGGGTTAGTGTTAGCGTACGGGTTAGGATTAGGGGACGGGTGAGTAGAAGGCTTTGGGGAAGGGTTAGGGTTAGTGTTCGGGCTAGGGTTAGGGTTAGGGGACGGGGACCGTTTAGGGTCCAGGTGAGGGTACGACAACGGTTTAGGTGGAGCGTACGTGTGAGGGCACGGGTTAGTGTTAGCGTACGGGTTAGGATTAGGGGACAGGTGAGGGGAAGGCTTCGGGGAAGGGTTAAGGTTAGGGTTCGTGCTAGGGTTAGGGTTAGGGGACAGGGACGGTTTAGGGTCCAGGTGAGGGTACCACATCGGATTAGGAGGAGGGTACATGAGAGGGCACGGGTTAGTGTTAGCGTACGGTTTAGGATTAGGGGATGGGAAAAGGGAAGGCTTTGGGGAAGGGTTAGGGTTAGGGTTCGGGCTAGGGTTAGGGTTAGGGGATGGGGACAGTTTAGGGTCCAGGTGAGGGTACGACAACGGTTTAGGGGGAGCGTATGTGTGAGGGCACGGGTTAGTGTTAGCGTAGGGGTAAGGATTAGGGGACGGGTGAGTGGAAGGCTTCGGGGAAGTGTTAGGGTTAGGGTTCAGGCTAGGGTTAGGTTTAGGGAAAGGGGACGGTTTAGGGTCCAGTTGAGGGTACGACAACGGTTTAGGGGGAGCGTACGTGTGCGGGCACGGGTTAGTGTTAGCGTATGGGTTAGGATTAGGGGACGGGTGAGGGGAAGGCTTCGGGGAAGGGTTAGGGTTAGGGTTCGGGCTAGGGTTAGGGTTAGGGGACGGGGACTGTTTAGGGTCCAGGTGAGGGTACGACAACGGTTCACGGGGAGCGTACGTGTTAGGCCACGGGTTAGTGTTAGTGTATGGGTTAGGATTAGGAGATGGGTGAGGGGAAGGCTTCGGGGAAGGGTTAGGTTTAGGGTTCGGGCTAGGGTTAGGGTTAGGGGACGGGGACGGTTTAGGGTCCAGGTGAGGGTACGACAACGGTTTAGGGGGAGCATACGTGTGAGGGCACGGGTTAGTGTTAGCGTACGGGTTACGATTAGGGGACGGGTGAGGGGAAGGCTTCGGGGAAGGGTTAGGGTTAGGGTTCGGGCTAGGGTTAGGGTTAGGGGATGGGGACGGTTTAGGTTCCAGGTGAGGGTACGACAACGGTTTACGGGGAGCGTATGTGTGTGGGCACGGGTTAGTGTTAGCGTACGGGTTAGGATTAGGGGACGGGTGAGGGGAAGGCTTCGGGGAAGGCTTCGGGGAAGGGTTAGGGTTAGGGTTCGGGCTAGGGTTAGGTTTAGGGAACGGGGTCTGTTTAGGGTCCAGGTGAGGGTATGACAACGGTTCACGGGGAGCGTACGTGTGAGGGCACGGGTTAGATTTAGCGTATGGGTTAGGAGTAGGGGACGGGTGAGGGGAAGGCTTCGGGGAAGGGTTAGGGTTAGGGTTCGGGCTAGGGTTAAGGTTAGGGGATGGGGACGGTTTTGGGTCCAGGTGAGGGTATAACAACGGTTTAGGGGGAGCGTACGTGTGAGGGCACGGGTTAGTGTTAGCGTACGGGTTAGGATTAGGGGACGGGTGAGGAGAAGGCTTCTGGGAGGGTTAGGGTTAGGGCTCGGGCTAGGGTTAGGGTTAGGGGACGGGGACGGTTTAGGGTCCAGGTGAGGGTACGACAACGGTTTAGGTGGAACGTACGTGTGAGGGCACGGGTTAGTGTTAGCGTACGGGTTAGGATTAGGGGACGGGTGAGGGGAAGGCTTCGGGGAAGGTTTAGGTTTAGGGTTCTGGCTAGGGTTAGGGTTAGGGGACGGAGACGGTTTACGGTCCAGTTGAGGTTACGACAACGGTTTAGGGGGAGCGTACATGTGAGGGCATGGGTTAGTGTTAGTGTACGGGTTAGGATTAGGGGACAGGTGAGGGGAAGGCTTCGGGGAAGGGTTAAGGTTAGGGTTCGGGCTAGGGTTAGGTTTAGGGGACAGGGACGGTTTAGGGTCCAGGTGAGGGTACGACAACGGTTTAGGGGGAGCGTACGTGTGAGGGCACGGGTTAGTGTTAGCGTACGGGTTAGGATTAGGGGATGGGTGAGGGGAAGGCTTCGGGGAAGGGTTAGGGTTAGGGTTCGGCCTAGGGTTAGGGTTAGGGGACGGGGACGCTTTAGGGTGCAGGTGAGGGTATGACAACGGTTTAAGGGGAGCGTACGTGTGAGGGCACAGATTAGTGTTAGCGTACGGGTTAGAAATAGGGGACGGGTGAGGGGAAGGCTTCGGGGAAGGGTTAGGGTTAGGGTTCAGGCTAGGGTTAGGGTTAGGGGATGGGGACGGTTTAGGGTCCAGGTGAGGGTACGACAACGGTTTAAGGGGAGCGTACGTGTGAGGGCACGGGTTAGTGTTAGCGTACGGGTTAGGATTAGGGGACTGGTGAGGGGAAGGCTTTGGGGAAGGGTTAGGGTTAGTGTTCGGGCTAGGGTTAGGGGACGGGGACGGTTTAGGGTCCAGGTGAGGGTACGACAACAGTTTAGGGGGAGCGTACGTGTGAGGGCACGGGTTAGTGTTAGCGTACGGGTTAGGATTAGGGGACGGGTGAGGGGAAGGCTTCGAGGAAGGGTTAGGGTTAGGGTTCGGGCTAGGGTTAGGGTTAGGGGACGGGGACGGTTTAGGCTCCAGGTGAGGGTATGACAACGGTTTAGGGTGAGCTTATGTGTGAGGCCACGGGATAGTGTTAGCGTACGGGTTAGGATTAGGGGACGGGTGAGGTGAAGGCTTCGGGGAAGGGTTAGGGTTAGGATTCGGGCTAGGGTTAGGGTTAGGGGACGGGGTCTGTTTAGGGTCCAGGTGAGGGTATGACAACGGTTCACGGGGAGCGTACGTGTGAGGGCACGGGTTAGATTTAGCGTATGGGTTAGGATTAGGGGACGGGTGAGGGGAAGGCTTCGGGGAAGGGTTAGGGTTAGGGTTCGGGCTAGGGTTAAGGTTAGGGGATGGGGACGGTTTTGGGTCCAGGTGAGGGTATAACAACGGTTTAGGGGGAGCGTACGTGTGAGGGCACGGGTTAGTGTTAGCGTACGGGTTAGGATTAGGGGACGGGTGAGGAGAAGGCTTCTGGGAGGGTTAGGGTTAGGGCTCGGGCTAGGGTTAGGGTTAGGGGACGGGGACGGTTTAGGGTCCAGGTGAGGGTACGACAACGGTTTAGGTGGAACGTACGTGTGAGGGCACGGGTTAGTGTTAGCGTACGGGTTAGGATTAGGGGACGGGTGAGGGGAAGGCTTCGGGGAAGGTTTAGGTTTAGGGTTCTGGCTAGGGTTAGGGTTAGGGGACGGAGACGGTTTACGGTCCAGTTGAGGTTACGACAACGGTTTAGGGGGAGCGTACATGTGAGGGCATGGGTTAGTGTTAGTGTACGGGTTAGGATTAGGGGACAGGTGAGGGGAAGGCTTCGGGGAAGGGTTAAGGTTAGGGTTCGGGCTAGGGTTAGGTTTAGGGGACAGGGACGGTTTAGGGTCCAGGTGAGGGTACGACAGCGGTTCACGGGGAGAGTACGTGTGAGGGCACGGGTTAGTGTTAGCATACGGGTTAGGATTAGGGGACGGGTGAGGGGAAGGCTTCGGGGAAGGGTTAAGGTTAGGGTTCGGATTAGGGTTAGGGTTATGGGATGGGGACGGTTTAGGGTCCAGGTGAGGGTACCACATCGGATTAGGAGGAGGGTACATGAGAGGGCACGGGTTAGTGTTAGCGTACGGTTTAGGATTAGGGGATGGGAAAAGGGAAGGCTTTGGGGAAGGGTTAGGTTTAGGGTTCGGGCTAGGGTTAGGGTTAGGGGACGGGGACAGTTTAGGGTCCAGGTGAGGGTACGACAACGGTTTAGGGGGAGCGTATGTGTGAGGGCACGGGTTAGTGTTAGCGTACGGGTAAGGATTAGGGGACGGGTGAGTGGAAGGCTTCGGGGAAGTGTTAGGGTTAGGGTTCAGGCTAGGGTTAGGTTTAGGGAAAGGGGACGGTTTAGGGTCCAGTTGAGGGTACGAGAACGGTTTAGGGGGAGGGTACGTGTGCGGGCACGGGTTAGTGTTAGCGTATGGGTTAGGATTAGGGGACGGGTGAGGGGAAGGCTTCGGGGAAGGGTTAGGGTTAGGGTTCGGACTAGGGTTAGGGTTAGGGGACGGGGACTGTTTAGGGTCCAGGTGAGGGTACGACAACGGTTCACGGGGAGCGTACGTGTGAGGCCAAGGGTTAGTGTTAGCGTATGGGTTAGGATTAGGAAACGGGTGAGGGGAAGGCTTCGGGGAAGGGTTAGTTTTAGGGTTCGGGCTAGGGTTAGGGTTAGGGGACGGGGAAGGTTTAGGGTCCAGGTGAGGGTACGACAACGGTTTAGGGGGAGCATATGTGTGAGGGCACGGGTTAGTGTTAGCGTACGGGTTAGGATTAGGGGACGGGTGAGGGGAAGGCTTCGGGGAAGGGTTAGGGTTAGGGTTCGGGCTAGGGTTAGGGTTAGGGGACGTTTTAGGGTCCAGGAGAGGGTACGACAACGGTTTAGGGGGAGCATACATGTGAGGGCACGGGTTAGTTTTAGCGTAGGGGTTAGGATTAGGGGACGGGTGAGGGGAAGGCTTCGGGGAAGGGTTAGGGTTAGGGTTCGGGTTAGGGTAAAGGTTAGGGGACGGGGACGGTTTAGGGTCCAGGTGAGGGTACGACATCGGATTAGGAGGAGGGTACGTGAGAGGGCACGCGTTAGTGTTAGCGTACGTGTTAGCATTAGGGGACGGGTGAGTGGAAGGCTTCGGCGAAGGGTTAGGTTTAGGGTTCAGGCTAGGTTTAGGTTTAGGGAATGGGGACGGTTTAGGGTCCAGTAGAGGGTATGACAACGGTTTAGGGGGAGCGTACGTGTGAGGGCATGGGTTAGTGTTAGCGTATGGGTTAGGATTAGGGGACGGCTGAGGGGAAGGCTTCGGGGAAGGGTTAGGGTTAGGGTTTGGGCTAGGGTTAGGGTTAGGGGACGGCGTCTGTTTAGGGTCCATGTGAGGGTACGACAATGTTTTACGGGGAGCGTACGTGTGAGGGCACGGGTTAGTGTTAGCGTATGGGTTAGGATTAGGGGACGGGTGAGTTGAAGGCTTCGGGGAAGGGTTAGGGTTAGGGTTAGGGGACGGGGACGGTTTAGGGTCCAAGTGAGGGTACGACAACGGTTCACGGGGAGCGTACGTGTAAGGGCACGGGTTAGTGTTAGCATACTGGTTAGGATTAGGGGACGGGTGAGGGGAAGGCTTCGGGGAAGGGTTAGGGTTAGGGTTCGGGTTAGGGTTAGGGTTAGGGGACGGTTTATGGTCCAGGTGAAGGTACGACAACGTTTTAGGGGGAGCATACATGTGAGGACACGGGTTAGTGTTAGCGTACGGGTTAGGATTAGGGGACGGGTGAGGTGAAGGCTTCGGAGAAGGGTTAGGGTTAGGGTTCGGTCTAGGGTTAGGGTTAGGGGACGGGGACGGTTTAGGGTCCAGGTGAGGGTATGACAACGGTTTAAGGGCAGCGTACGTGTGAGGGCACGCATTAGTGTTAGCGTACGGGTTAGGATTAGGGGACGGCTGAGGGGAAGGCTTCGGGGAAGGGTTAGGGTTAGGGTTCGGGCTAGGGTTAGGGTTAGGGTTAGGGGACGGTTTACGGTCCAGGTGAGGTTACGACAACGGTTTAGGGGGAGAGTACATGTGAGGGCATGGGTTAGTGTTAGTGTACGTGTTAGGATTAGGGGACGGGTGAGGGGAAGGCTTCGGAGAAGGGTTAAGGTTAGGGTTCGGGCTAGGGTTAGGGTTAGGAGATGGGGACGGTTTAGGGTCCAGGTGAGGGTACGACAACGGTTCACAGGGAGCGTACGTGTGAGGGCACGGGTTTGTGTTAGCATACGGGTTAGGATTAGGGGACGGGTGAGGGGAAGGCTTCGGGGAAGGGTTAACGTTAGGGTTCGGGTTAGGGTTAGGGTTAGGGGACGGGGACGGTTTAGGGTCCAGGTGAGGGTACGACATCGGATTAGGAGGAGGGTACGTGAGAGGGCACGGGTTAGTGTTAGCGTACGGTTTAGGATTAGGGGACGGGAAAAGGGAAGGCTTCGGGGAAGGGTTAGGGTTAGGGTTCGGGCTAGGGTTAGGGTTAGGGGACGGGGACTGTTTAGGGTCCAGGTGAGGGTACGACAACGGTTTACGGGGAGCGTACGTGTGAGGCCACGGGTTAGTGTTAGTGTACGGGTTAGGATTAGGGGACGGTTGAGGGGAAGGCTTCGGGGAAGGGTTAGGGTTAGGGCTCGGGCTAGGTTTAGGCTTAGGGGACGGGGACGGTTTAGGGTCCAGGTGAGGGTAAGACAACGGTTTAGGGGGAGCGTACGTGTGAGGGCACGGGTTAGTGTTAGTGTACGGGATTGGATTAGGCGACAGGTGAGGGGAAGGCTTCGGGGAAGGGTTAGGGTTAGGGTTCGGGCTAGGGTTAGGGTTAGGGGACGGGGACGGTTTAAGGTCCAGGTGAGGGTATGACAACGGTTTCAGGGAAGCGTACGTGTGAGGGCACGCATTAGTGTTAGCGTACGGGTTAGGAATAGGGAACGGGTGAGGGGAAGGCTTCGGGGTAGGGTTAGGGTTAGGGTTCGGGCTAGGGATAGGATTAGGGGACGGGGACGGTTTAGGGTCCAGGTGAGGGTACGACAACGGTTTAAGGGGAGCGTATGTGTGAGGGCACGGGTTAGTGTTAGCGTACGGGTTAGGATTACGGGACGGGTGAGGGGAAGGCTTCGGGGAAGGGTTAGGGTTAGGGTTCGGGTTAGGGTTAGGGTTAGGGGATGGGGACGGTTTTGGGTCCAGGTGAGGGTACAACAGCGGTTTAGGGGGAGCGTACGTGTGAGGGCATGGGTTAGTGTTAGTGTACGGGTTAGGATTAGGGGACGGGTGAGGGGAAGGCTTCGGGGAAGGGTTAGGGTTAGGGTTCGGGTTAGGGTTAGGGTTAGGGGACGGGGACGGTTTAGGGTCCAGGTGAGGGTATGACAACGGTTTAAGGGCAGCGTACGTGTGAGGGCACTCATTAGTGTTAGCGTACGGGTTAGGATTAGGGGACGGGTGAGGGGAAGGCTTCGGGGAAGTGTTAGGGTTAGGGTTCGGGCTAGGGTTAGGCTTAGGGGACGGGGACGGCTTAGGGTCCAGGTGAGGGTACGACAGCGGTTTAGGGGGAGCGTACGTGTGAGGGCACAGGTTAGTGTTAGCGTACGGGTTAGGATTAGGGGATGGGTGAGGGGAAGGCTTCGGGGAAGGTTTAGGGTTAGGGTTCAGGCTAGGGTTAGGGTTAGGTGACGGGGACGGTTTACGGTCCAGGTGAGGTTACGACAACGGTTTAGGGGGAACGTACATGTGAGGGCATGGGTTAGTGTTAGTGTACGCGTTAGGATTAGGGGACGGGTGAGGGGAAGGCTTCGGGGAAGGTTTACGGTTAGGGTTCGGGCTAGGGTTAGGGTTAGGGGACGGGGACGGTTTAGGTGCCAGGTGAGGATACGACAACGGTTTATGGGGAGCGTATGTGTGAGGGCACGGGTTAGTGTTAGCGTACGGGTTAGGATTAGGGGACGGGTGAGGGGAAGGCTTCGGGGAAGGGTTAGGGTTAGGGTTCGGGTTAGGGTTAGGGTTAGGGGACGGGGACGGTTTAGGGTCCAGGTGAGTGTACGACAACGGTTTAGGGGGAGCGTACGTGTGAGACCGTGGGTTAGTGTTAGCGTACGGGATAGGATTAGGGGACGGGTGAGGGGAAGGCTTCGGGGAAGTGTTAGGTTTAGGGTATGGGCTAGGGTTAGGGTTAGGGGTCGGGGTCGGTTTAGGGTCCAGGTGAGGGTACGACAACGGTTTAGGGGGAGCATACGTGTGAGGGCATGGGTTAGTGTTAGCGTACAGGTTAGGATTAGGGGACGGGTGAGGGGAAGGCTTCGGGGAAAGTTTAGGGTTAGGGTTCGGGCTAGGGTTAGTGTTAGGGGACGGGGACGGTTTAGGGTCCAGGTGAGGGTACGACAACGGTTTAGGGGTAGCGTACGTGTGAGACCATGGGTTAGTGTTAGCGTACGGGTTAGGATTAGGGGACGGGAGAGGGGAAGGCTTCGGGGAAGGGTTAAGGTTAGTGTTCGGGCTAGGGTTAGGGTTAGGGGACGGGGACGGTTTAGGGTCCAGGTGAGGGTATGACAACGGTTTAGAGGGAGCATACGGGTGAGGGCACGGGTTAGTGTTAGTGTACGAGTTAGGATTAGGAGACGGGTGAGGGGAAGGCTTTGGGGAAGGGTTAGGGTTAGGGTTCGGTCTAGGGTTAGGGTTAGAGGACGGGGACGGTTTAGGGTCCAGGTGAGGGTACGACAACAGTTTAGGGGGAGCGTACGTGTGAGGGCACGGGTTAGTGTTAACGTACGGGTTAGGATTAGGGGACGGGTGAGGGGAAGGCTTCGGGGAAGGGTTAGGGTTAGGGTTCGGGCTAGGGTTAGGGTTAGGGGACGGGGACGGTTTAGGGTCCAGGTGAGAGTATGACAACGGTTTAGGGAGAGCGTACGGGTGAGGGCACGGATTAGTGTTAGCGTACGAGTTAGGATTAGGGGACGGGTGAGGGGAAGGCTTCGGGGAAGGTTTAGTGTTAGGGTTCGGGCTAGGGTTAGGGTTAGGGGACGGGGACGGTTTACGGTCCAGGTGAGGTTACGACAACGGTTTAGGGGGAGCGTAAATGTGAGGGCATGGGTTAGTGTTAGTGTATGCGTTAGGATTAGGGGAATGGTGAGGGGAAGACTTCGTGGAAGGGTTAAGGTTAGGGTTCGGGCTAGGGTTAGGGTTAGGGGACGGGGACGGTTTAGGGTCCAGGTGAGGGTATGACATCGGATTAGGAGGAGGGTACGTGAGAGGGCACGGGTTAGTGTTAGCGTACGGTTTAGGATTAGGGGACGGGAAAAGGGAAGGCTTCGGGGAAGGGTTAGGGTTAGGGTTCGGGCTAGGGTTAGGGTTAGGGGACGGTTTATGGTCCAGGTGAGGGTACGACAACGGTTTAGGGTGAGCATACATGTGAGGGCACGGGTTAGTGTTAGCGTACGGGTTAGGATTAGGGGACGGGTGAGGTGAAGGCTTCGGGGAAGGGTTAGGGTTAGGGTTTGGTCTAGGGTTAGGGTAAGGGGACGAGGACGGTTTAGGGTCCAGGTGAGGGTATGACAACGGTTTAAGGGCAGCGTACGTGTGAGGGCACGTATTAGTGTTAGCGTACGGGTTAGGATTAGGGGACGGGTGAGGGGAAGGCTTCGGGGAAGGGTTAGGGTTAGGGTTCGGGCTAGGGTTAGGCTTAGGGGACGGACACGGTTTAGGGTCCAGGTGAGGGTACGACAACAGTTTAGGGGGAGCGTACGTGTGAGGGCACGTGTTAGTGTTAGCGTACAGGTTAGGATTAAGGGACGGGCGAGGGGAAGGCTTCGGGGAAGGGTTAGGGTTAGGGTTCGGGCTAGGGTTAGGGTTAGGGGACGGGGACGGTTTAGGGTCCAGGTGAGGGTATGACAACGGTTTCAGGGAAGCTTACGTGTGAGGGCACGCATTAGTGTTAGCGTATGGGTTAGGATTAGGGGACGGGTGAGGGGAAGGCTTCGGGGAAGGGTTAGGATTAGGGATCGGGCTAGGGTTAGGCTTAGGGGACGGGGACGGTTTAGGGTCCAGGTGAGGGTACGAGAACGGTTTAGGGGGAGTGTACGTGTGAGGGCACGGGATAGTGTTAGCGTACGGGTTAGGATTAGGGGATGGGTGAGGGGAAGGCTTTGGGGAAGGTTTAGGGTTAGGGTTCGGGCTAGGGTTAGGGTTAGGTTACGGGGACGGTATACGGTCCAGGTGAGGTTACGACAACGGTTTAGGGGGAGCGTAAATGTGAGGGCATGGGTTAGTGTTAGTGTACGCGTTAGGAATAGGGGACGGGTGAGGGGAAGGCTTCGGGGAAGGGTTAAGGTTAGGGTTCGGGTTAGGGTTAGGGTTAGGAGACGGGGACGGTTTAGGGTCCAGGTGAGCGTACGACAACTGTTTAAGGGGAGCGTACGTGTGAGGGCACGGGTTAGTGTTAGCATACTGGTTAGGATTAGGGGACTGGTGAGGGGAAGGCTTTGGGGAAGGGTTAAGGTTAGGGTTCGGGTTAGGGTTAGGGGACGGGGACGGGGACGGTTTAGGGTCCAGGTGAGTGTACGACATCGGATTAGGAGGAGGGTACGTGAGAGGGCACGGGTTAGTGTTAGCGTACGGTTTAGGATTAGGGGACGGGAAAAGGGAAGGCTTCGGGGAAGTGTTAGGGTTAGGGTTCGGGCTAGGGTTAGGGTTAGGGGACGGGGACGGTTTAGGGTCCAGGTGAGGGTACGACAACGGTTTAGGGGGAGCGTACGTGTGAGGGCACGGGTTAGTGTTAACGTACGGGTTAGGATTAGGGGACGGGTGAGTGGAAGGCTTCGGGGAAGGGTTAGGTTTTGGGTTCAGGCTAGGGTTAGGTTTAGGGAATGGGGACGGTTTAGGGTGCAGTTGAGGGTACGACAACGGTTTAGGCGGAGCGTACGTGTGAGGGCACGGGTTAGTGTTAGCGTATGGGTTAGGATTAGGGGACGGGTGAGGGGAAGGCTTCGGGGAAGGGTTAGGGTTAGTGTTCGGGCTAGGGTTAGGGTTAGTGGACGGGTTCTGTTTAGGGTCCAGATGAGGGTACGAAAACGGTTCACGGGGAGCGTAGGTGTGAGGGCACGGGTTAGTGTTAGCGTATGGGTTAGGATTACGGGACGGGTGAGGGGAAGGCTTCGGGGAAGGGTTAGTGTTAGGGTTCGGGTTAGGGTTAGGGTTAGGGGATGGGGACGGTTTTGGGTCCAGGTGCGGGTACAACAACGGTTTAGGGGGAGCGTACGTGTGAGGGCATGGGTTAGTGTTAGTGTACGGGTTATGATTAGGGGACGGGTGAGGGGAAGGCTTCGGGGAAGGGTTAGGGTTAGGGTTCGGGCTAGGGTTATGGGTAGGGGACGGGGACGGTTTAGGGTCCAGGTGAGGGTATGACAATGGTTTAAGGGCAGCGTACGTGTGAGGGCACTCATTAGTGTTAGCGTACGGGTTAGGATTAGGGGACGGGTGAGGGGAAGGCTTCGGGGAAGTGTTAGGGTTAGGGTTCGGGCTAGGGTTAGGCTTAGGGGACGGGGACGGTTTAGGGTCCAGGTGAGGGTACAACAACGGTTTAGGGGGAGCGTACGTGTGAGGGCACAGGTTAGTGTTAGCGTACGGGTTAGGATTAGGGGATTGGTGAGGGGAAGGCTTCGGGGAAGGTTTAGGGTTAGGGTTCGGGCTAGGGTTAGGGTTAGGTGACGGGGACGGTTTACGGTCCAGGTGAGGTTACGACAACGGTTTAGGGGGAGCGTACATGTGAGGGCATGGGTTAGTGTTAGTGTACGCGTTAGGATTAGGGGACGGGTGAGGGGAAGGCTTCGGGGAAGGGTTAAGGTTAGGGTTCGGGCTAGGGTTAGGGTTAGGGGACGGGGACGGTTTAGGTTCCAGGTGAGGGTACGACAACGGTTTAGGGGGAGCGTATGTGTGAGGGCACGGGTTAGTGTTAGCGTACGGGTTAGGATTAGGGGACGGGTGAGGGGAAGGCTTCGGGGAAGGATTAGGGTTAGGGTTCGGGCTAGGGTTAGGGTTAGGGGACGGGGACGGTTTAGGGTCCAGGTGAGGGTACGACAACGGTTTAGGGGTAGCGTACGTGTGAGACCATGGGTTAGTGTTAGAGTACGGGTTAGGATTAGGGGACGGGAGAGGGGAAGGCTTCGGGGAAGGGTTAGGGTTAGTGTTCGGGCTAGGGTTAGGGTTAGGGGACGGGGACGGTTTAGGGTCCAGGTGAGGGTATGACAACGGTTTAGAGGGAGCATACGGGTGAGGGCACGGGTTAGTGTTAGTGTACAAGTTAGGATTAGGGGACGGGTGAGGGGAAGGCTTTGGGGAAGGGTTAGGGTTAGGGTTCGGTCTAGGGTTAGGGTTAGAGGACGGGGACGGTTTAGGGTCCAGGTGAGGGTACGACAACAGTTTAGGGGGAGCGTACGTGTGAGGGCACGGGTTAGTGTTAACGTACGGGTTAGGATTAGGGGACGGGTGAGGGGAAGGCTTCGGGGAAGGGTTAGGGTTAGGGTTCGGGCTAGGGTTAGGGTTAGGGGACGGGGACGGTTCAGGGTCCAGGTGAGGGTATGACAACGGTTTAGGGGGAGCGTACGGGTGAGGGCACGGATTAGTGTTAGCGTACGAGTTAGGATTAGGGGACGGGTGAGGGGAAGGCTTCGGGGAAGCGTTAGGGTTAGGGTTCGGGCTAGGGTTAGGGTTAGGGGACGGGGAGGGTTTAGGGTCCAGGTGAGGGTACGACAACGGTTTAGGGTGAGCGTACGTGTGAGACCATGAGTTAGTGTTAGCGTACGGGGTAGGATTAGGGGACGGGTGAGGGGAAGGCTTCGGGGAAGGGTTAGGGTTAGGGTTCGGGCTAGGGTTAGGGTTAGGGGACGGGGACGGTTTAGGGTCCAGGTGAGGGTACGACAACGGTTTAGAGGGAGCGTACGGGTGAGGGCACGGGTTAGTGTTAGCGTACGAGTTAGGATTAGGGGACGGGTGAGGGGAAGGCTTCGGGGAAGGGTTAGGGTTAGGGTACGGGCTATGGTTAGGGTTAGGGGTCGGGGACGGTTTAGGGTCCAGGTGAGGGTACGACATCGGTTTAGGGGGAGCACATGTGTGAGGGCAAGGGTTAGTGTTAGCGTACGGGTTATGATTAGGGGACGGGTGAGGGGAAGGCTTCTGGGAAAGTTTAGGGTTAGGGTTCGGGCTAGGTTTAGGGTTAGGGGACGGAGACGGTTTAGGGTCCAGGTGAGGGTACGACAACGGTTTAGGGGGAGCGTACATGTGAGGGCACGGGTTAGTGTTAGCGTACAGTTTAGGATTAGGGGACGGTTGAGGGGAAGGCTTTGGGGAAGGTTTAGGGTTAGGGTTCGGTCTAGGGTTAGGGTTAGGGGACGGGGACGGTTTAGGGTCCAGGTGAGGGTACGACAAAGTTTTAGGAAGAGCGTACGTGTGAGGGCACGGGTTAGTGTTAACGTATGGGTTAGGATTAGGGGACGGGTGAGGGGAAGGCTTCGGGGAAGTGTTAGGGTTAGTGTTCGGGCTAGGGTTAGGTTTAGGGGACGGGGCGGTTTAGGGTCCAGGTGAGAGTACGATAACGGTTTACGGGGAGCATACTTGTGAGGGCACGGGTTAGTGTTAGCGTACGGGTTAGGATTAGGGGAATGGTGAGGGGAAGGCTTCGAGGAAGTGTTAGGGTTAGGGTTCGGGCTAGGGTTAGGGTTAGGGGACGGGGACGGTTTAGGATCCAGGTGAGTGAATGACAACGTTTTAGGGGGAGCGTACGTGTGAGGGCACAGTTTAGTGTTAGCGTACGGGTTAGGATTAGGGGACGGGTGAGGGGAAGGCTTCGGGGAAGGTTTAGGGTTAGGGTTCGGGGTAGGGTTAGGGTTAGGGGAAGGGGACGGTTTAGGGTCCAGGTGAGGGTACGACAACGGTTTAGGGTGAGCGTATGTGTGAGACCATGGGTTAGTGTTTGCGTACGGGTTAAGATTAGGGGACGGGTGAGGGGAAGGCTTCGGGGAAGGGTTAGTGTTAGGGTTCGGGCTACGGTTAGGGTTAGGGGACGGGGACGGTTTAGGGTCCAGGTGAGGGTACGACAACGGTTTAGAGGGAGCGTACATGTGAGGGCATGGGTTAGTGTTAGCTTACGGGTTAGCATTAGGGGACGGGTGAAGGGAAGGCTTCAGGGAAGGGTTAGGGTTAGTGTTCGGGCTAGGGTTAGGGTTAGGGGACGGGGACAGTTTAGGGTCCAGGTGAGCATACGACAACGGTTTAGGGGGAGCGTACTTGTGAGGGCATGGGTTAGTGTTAGCGTACGGGTTAGCATTAGGGGACGGGTGAGTGGAAGGCTTCGAGGAAGGGTTAGGGTTAGGGTTCGGGCTAAGGTTAAGGTTAGGCGACGGGGACGGTTTAGGGTCCAGGTGAGGGTAGGGTTAGGGTTAGTGGGAGCGTACATGTGAGGGCACGGGTTAGTGTTAGCGTACGGGTTAGGATTAGGGGACGGGTGAGGGGAAGGCTTCGGGGAAGGGTTAGGGTTAGGGTTCGGGCTAGGGTTAGGGTTCGGTCTAGGGTTAGGGTTAGGGGATGGGGACGGTTTTGGGTCCAGGTGAGGGTACGACAACAGTTTAGGGGGAGCGTACGTGTGAGGGCACGGGTTAGTGTTAGCGTATGGGTTAGGATTAGGGGAAGGGTGAGGGGAAGGCTTCGGGGAAGGGTTAGGGTTAGGGTTCGGGTTAGGGTTAGTGTTAGGGGACGGGGACGGTTTAGGGTCCAGGTGAGGGTACGACATCGGATTAGGAGGAGGGTACAAGAGAGGGCACGGGTTAGTGTTAGCGTACGGGTTAGGATTATGGGACGGTTGAAGGGAAGGCTTCGGGGAAGGGTTAGGTTTAGGGTTCGGGCTAGGGTTACGGTTAGGGGACGGGGACGGTTTAGGGTCCAGGTGAGGGTACGACAACGGTTTAGGGGGAGCGTATGTGTGAGGGCACGGGTTAGTGTTAGCGTACGGGTTAGGATTAGGGGACGGGTGAGGGGAAGGCTTCGGGGAAGGCTTCGGGGAAGGGTTAGGGTTAGGGTTCGGGCTAGGGTTACGGTTAGGGGACGGGAACGGTTTAGGGTCCAGGTGAGGGTACGACAACGGTTTAGGGGGAGCGTACGTGTGAGGGCACGGGTTAGTGTTAGCGTACGGGTTAGGATTAGGGGATGGGTGAGGGGAAGGCTTCGGGGAAGGGTTAGGGTTAGGGTTCGGGCTAGGGTTAGGGTTAGGGGACGGGGACGCTTTAGGGTCCAGGTGAGGGTATGACAACGGTTTAAGGGGAGCGTACGTGTGAGGCCACGGGTTTGTGTTAGCGTACGGGTTAGGATTAGGGGACTGGTGAGGGGAAGGCTTTGGGGAAGGGTTAGGGTTAGTGTTCGGGCTAGGGTTAGGGTTAGGGGACGGGGACGGTTTAGGGTCCAGGTGAGGGTACGACAACAGTTTAGGGGGAGCGTACGTGTGAGGGCACGTGTTAGTGTTAGCGTACGGGTTAGGGTAGGGGACGGGTGAGGGGAAGGCTTCGAGGAAGGGTTAGGGTTAGGGTTCGGGCTAGTGTTAGGGTTAGGGGAAGGGGACGGTTTAGGGTCCAGGTGAGGGTACAACAACGTTTTAGGGGGAGCATACGTGTGAGGCCACGGGATAGTGTAAGCGTACGGGTTAGGATTAGGGGACGGGTGAGGTGAAGGCTTCGGGGAAGGGTTAGGGTTAGGGTTCGGGCTAGGGTTAGGGTTAGGGGACGTGGTCTGTTTAGGGTCCAGGTGAGGGTATGACAACGGTTCACGGGGAGCGTACGTGTGAGGGCACGGGTTAGTTTTAGCGTATGGGTTAGGATTAGGGGACGGGTGAGGGGAAGGCTTCGGGGAAGGGTTAGGGTTAGGGTTCGGGCTAGGTTTAAGGTTAGGGGATGGGGACGGTTTTGGGTCCAGGTGAGGGTATAACAACGGTTTAGGGGGAGCGTACGTGTGAGGGCACGGGTTAGTGTTAGCGTACGGGTTAGGATTAGGGGACGGGTGAGTAGAAGGCTTTGGGGAAGGGTTAGGGTTAGTGTTCGGGCTAGGGTTAGGGTTAGGGGACGGGGACGGTTTAGGGTCCAGGTGAGGGTACGACAACGGTTTAGGTGGAGCGTACGTGTGAGGGCACGGGTTAGTGTTAGCGTACGGGTTAGTATTAGGGGACAGGTGAGGGGAAGGCTTCGGGGAAGGGTTAAGGTTAGGGTTCGTGCTAGGGTTAGGGTTAGGGGACAGGGACGGTTTAGGGTCCAGGTGAGGGTACCACATCGGATTAGGAGGAGGGTACATGAGAGGGCATGGGTTAGTGTTAGCGTACGGTTTAGGATTAGGGGATGGGAAAAGGGAAGGCTTTGGGGAAGGGTTAGGGTTAGGGTTCGGGCTAGGGTTAGGGTTAGGGGATGGGGACAGTTTAGGGTCCAGGTGAGGGTACGACAACGGTTTAGGGGGAGCGTATGTGTGAGGGCACGGGTTAGTGTTAGCGTACGGGGAAGGATTAGGGGACGGGTGAGTGGAAGGCTTCGGGGAAGTGTTAGGGTTAGGGTTCAGGCTAGGGTTAGGTTTAGGGAAAGGGGACGGTTTAGGGTCCAGTTGAGGGTACGTCAACGGTTTAGGGGGAGCGTACGTGTGCGGGCACGGGTTAGTGTTAGCATATGGGTTAGGATTAGGGGACGGGTGAGGGGAAGGCTTCGGGGAAGGGTTAGGGTTAGGGTTCAGGCTAGGGTTAGGGTTAGGGGACGGGGACTGTTTAGGGTCCAGGTGAGGGTACGACAACGGTTCACGGGGAGCGTACGTGTTAGGCCACGGGTTAGTGTTAGCGTATGGGTTAGGATTAGGAGATGGGTGAGGGGAAGGCTTCGGGGAAGGGTTAGGTTTAGGGTTCGGGCTAGGGTTAGGGTTAGGGGACGGGGACGGTTTAGGGTCCAGGTGAGGGTACGACAACGGTTTAGGGGGAGCATACGTGTGAGGGCACGGGTTAGTGTTAGCGTACGGGTTACGATTAGGGGACGGGTGAGGGGAAGGCTTCGGGGAAGGGTTAGGGTTAGGGTTCGGGCTAGGGTTAGGGTTAGGGGATGGGGACGGTTTAGGTTCCAGGTGAGGGTACGACAACGGTTTACGGGGAGCGTATGTGTGTGGGCACGGGTTAGTGTTAGCGTACGGGTTAGGATTAGGGGACGGGTGAGGGGAAGGCTTCGGGGAAGGCTTCGGGGAAGGGTTAGGGTTAGGGTTCGGGCTAGGGTTAGGTTTAGGGAACGGGGACTGTTTAGGGTCCAGGTGAGGGTACGACAACGGTTTAGGGGGAGCGTACGTGTGAGGGCACGGGTTAGTGTTAGCGTATGGGTTAGGATTAGGGGACGGGTGAGGGGAAGGCTTCGGGGAAGGGTTAGGGTTATGGTTCAGGCTAGGGTTACGGTTAGGGGACGGGGACGGTTTAGGGTCCAGGTGAGGGTACGACAACGGTTTAGGGGGAGCGTACGTGTGAGGGCACGGGTTAGTGTTAGCGTACGGGTTAGAAATAGGGGACGGGTGAGGGGAAGGCTTCGGGGAAGGGTTAGGGTTAGGGTTCAGGCTAGGGTTAGGGTTAGGGTATGGGGACGGTTTAGGGTCCAGGTGAGGGTACGACAACTGTTTAAGGGGAGCGTACGTGTGAGGGCACGGGTTAGTGTTAGCGTACGGGTTAGGATTAGGGGACTGGTGAGGGGAAGGCTTTGGGGAAGGGTTAGGGTTAGTGTTCGGGCTAGGGTTAGGGTTAGGGGACGGGGACGGTTTAGGGTCCAGGTGAGGGTACGACAACAGTTTAGGGGGAGCATACGTGTGAGGGCACGGGTTAGTGTTAGCGTACGGGTTAGGATTAGGGGACGGGTGAGGGGAAGGCTTCGAGGAAGGGTTAGGGTTAGGGTTCGGGCTAGGGTTAGGGTTAGGGGACGGGGACGGTTTAGGCTCCAGGTGAGGGTATGACAACGGTTTAGGGTGAGCTTATGTGTGAGGCCACGGGATAGTGTTAGCGTACGTGTTAGGATTAGGGGACGGGTGAGGTGAAGGCTTCGGGGAAGGGTTAGGGTTAGGATTCGGGCTAGGGTTAGGGTTAGGGGATGGGGTCTGTTTAGGGTCCAGGTGAGGGTATGACAACGGTTCACGGGGAGCGTACGTGTGAGGGCACGGGTTAGATTTAGCGTATGGGTTAGGATTAGGGGACGGGTGAGGAGAAGGCTTCGGGGAAGGGTTAGGGTTAGGGTTCGGGCTAGGTTTAAGGTTAGGGGATGGGGACGGTTTTGGGTCCAGGTGAGGGTATAACAACGGTTTAGGGGGAGCGTACGTGTGAGGGCACGAGTTAGTGTTAGCGTACGTGTTAGGATTAGGGGACGTGTGAGGAGAAGGCTTCTGGGAGGGTTAGGGTTAGGGCTCGGGCTAGGGTTAGGGTTAGGGGACGGGGACGGTTTAGGGTCCAGGTGAGGGTACGACAACGGTTTAGGTGGAACGTACGTGTGAGGGCACGGGTTAGTGTTAGCGTACGGGTTAGGATTAGGGGACGGGTGAGGGGAAGGCTTCGGGGAAGGTTTAGGGGTAGGGTTCTGGCTAGGGTTAGGGTTAGGGGACGGAGACGGTTTACGGTCCAGGTGAGGTTACGACAACGGTTTAGGGGGAGCGTACATGTGAGGGCATGGGTTAGTGTTAGTGTACGGGTTAGGATTAGGGGACAGGTGAGGGGAAGGCTTCGGGGAAGGGTTAAGGTTAGGGCTCGGGCTAGGGTTAGGGTTAGGGGACAGGGACGGTTTAGGGTCCAGGTGAGGGTACGACAGCGGTTCACGGGGAGAGTACGTGTGAGGGCACGGGTTAGTGTTAGCATACGGGTTAGGATTAGGGGACGGGTGAGGGGAAGGCTTCGGGGAAGGGTTAAGGTTAGGGTTCGGATTAGGGTTAGGGTTATGGGACGGGGACGGTTTAGGGTCCAGGTGAGGGTACCACATCGGATTAGGAGGAGGGTACATGAGAGGGCACGGGTTAGTGTTAGCGTACGGTTTAGGATTAGGGGATGGGTGAGGGGAAGGCTTTGGGGAAGGGTTAGGTTTAGGGTTCGGGCTAGGGTTAGGGTTAGGGGACGGGGACAGTTTAGGGTCCAGGTGAGGGTACGACAACGGTTTAGGGGGAGCGTATGTGTGAGGGCACGGGTTAGTGTTAGCGTACGGGTAAGGATTAGGGGACGGGTGAGTGGAAGGCTTCGGGGAAGTGTTAGGGTTAGGGTTCAGGCTAGGGTTAGGTTTAGGGAAAGGGGACGGTTTACGGTCCAGTTGAGGGTACGAGAACGGTTTAGAGGGAGGGTACGTGTGCGGGCACGGGTTAGTGTTAGCGTATGGGTTAGGATTAGGGGACGGGTGAGGGGAAGGCTTCGGGGAAGGGTTAGGGTTAGGGTTCGGACTAGGGTTAGGGTTAGGGGACGGGGACTGTTTAGGGTCCAGGTGAGGGTACGACAACGGTTCACGGGGAGCGTACGTGTGAGGCCACGGGTTAGTGTTAGCGTATGGGTTAGGATTAGGAAACGGGTGGGGGAAGGCTTCGGGGAAGGGTTAGGTTTAGGGTTCGGGCTAGGGTTAGGGTTAGGGGACGGGGAAGGTTTAGGGTCCAGGTGAGGGTACGACAACGGTTTAGGGGGAGCATACGTGTGAGGGCACGGGTTAGTGTTAGCGTACTGGTTAGGATTAGGGGACGGGTGAGGGGAAGGCTTCGGGGAAGGGTTAGGGATAGGGTTCGGGCTAGGGTTAGGGTTAGGGGACGTTTTAGGGTCCAGGAGAGGGTACGACAACGGTTTAGGGGGAGCATACATGTGAGGGCACGGGTTAGTTTTAGCGTAGGGGTTAGGATTAGGGGACGGGTCAGGGGAAGGCTTATGGGAAGGGTTAGGGTTAGGGTTCGGGTTAGGGTAACGGTTAGGGGACGGGGACGGTTTAGGGTCCAGGTGAGGGTACGACATCGGATTAGGAGGAGGGTACGTGAGAGGGCACGCGTTAGTGTTAGCGTACGGGTTAGGATTAGGGGACGGGTGAGTGGAAGGCTTCGGCGAAGGGTTAGGTTTAGGGTTCAGGCTAGGTTTAGGTTTAGGGAATGGGGACGGTTTAGGGTCCAGTAGAGGGTATGACAACGGTTTAGGGGGAGCGTACGTGTGAGGGCATGGGTTAGTGTTAGCGTATGGGTTAGGATTAGGGGACGGCTGAGGGGAAGGCTTCGGGGAAGGGTTAGGGTTAGGGTTTGGGCTAGGGTTAGGGTTAGGGGACGGCGTCTGTTTAGGGTCCATGTGAGGGTACGACAATGTTTTACGGGGAGCGTACGTGTGAGGGCACGGGTTAGTGTTAGCGTATGGGTTAGGATTAGGGGACGGGTGAGTTGAAGGCTTCGGGGAAGGGTTAGGGTTAGGGTTAGGGGACGGGGACGGTTTAGGGTCCAGGTGAGGGTACGACAACGGTTCACGGGGAGCGTACGTGTAAGGGCACGGGTTAGTGTTAGCATACTGGTTAGGATTAGGGGACGGGTGAGGGGAAGGCTTCGGGGAAGGGTTAGGGTTAGGGTTCGGGTTAGGGTTAGGGTTAGGGGACGGTTTATGGTCCAGGTGAAGGTACGACAACGTTTTAGGGGGAGCATACATGTGAGGACACGGGTTAGTGTTAGCGTACGGGTTAGGATTAGGGGACGGGTGAGGTGAAGGCTTCGGGGAAGGGTTAGGGTTAGGGTTCGGTCTAGGGTTAGGGTTAGGGGACGGGGACGGTTTAGGGTCCAGGTGAGGGTATGACAACGGTTTAAGGGCAGCGTAAGTGTGAGGGCACGCATTAGTGTTAGCGTACGGGTTAGGATTAGGGGACGGGTGAGGGGAAGGCTTCGGGGAAGGGTTAAGGTTAGGGTTCAGGCTAGGGTTAGGCTTAGGGGACGGACACGGTTTAGGGTCCAGGTGAGGGTACGACAACGGTTTAGGGGGAGCGTACGTGTGAGGGCACGTGTTAGTGTTAGCGTACGGGTTAGGATCAGGGGACGGGTGAGGGGAAGGCTTCGGGGAAGGGTTAGGGTTAGGGTTCGGGCTAGGGTTAGCGTTAGGGGACGGGGACGGTTTACGGTCCAGGTGAGGTTACGACAACGGTTTAGGGGGAGAGTACATGTGAGGGCATGGGTTAGTGTTAGTGTACGCGTTAGGATTAGGGGACGGGTGAGGGGAAGGCTTCGGAGAAGGGTTAAGGTTAGGGTTCTGGCTAGGGTTAGGGTTAGGAGATGGGGACGGTTTAGTGTCCAGGTGAGGGTACCACAACGGTTCACAGGGAGCGTACGTGTGAGGGCACGGGTTTGTGTTAGCATACGGGTTAGGATTAGGGGACGGGTGAGGGGAAGGCTTCGGGGAAGGGTTAACGTTAGGGTTCGGGTTAGGGTTAGGGTTAGGGGACGGGGACGGTTTAGGGTCCAGGTGAGGGTACGACATCGGATTAGGAGGAGGGTACGTGAGAGGGCACGGGTTAGTGTTAGCGTACGGTTTAGGATTAGGGAACGGGAAAAGGGAAGGCTTCGGGGAAGGGTTAGGGTTAGGGTTCGGGCTAGGGTTAGGGTTAGGGGACGGGGACTGTTTAGGGTCCAGGTGAGGGTACGACAACGGTTTACGGGAAGCGTACGTGTGAGGCCACGGGTTAGTGTTAGTGTACGGGTTAGGATTAGGGGACGGTTGAGGGGAAGGCTTCGGGGAAGGGTTAGGGTTAGGGCTCGGGCTAGGGTTAGGCTTAGGGGACGGGGACGGTTTAGGGTCCAGGTGAGGGTACGACAACGGTTTAGGGGGAGCGTACGTGTGAGGGCACGGGTTAGTGTTAGTGTACGGGATTGGATTAGGGGACAGGTGAGGGGAAGGCTTCGGGGAAGGGTTAGGGTTAGGGTTCGGGCTAGGGTTAGGGTTAGGGGACGGGGACGGTTTAAGGTCCAGGTGAGGGTATGACAACGGTTTCAGGGAAGCGTACGTGTGAGGGCACACATTAGTGTTAGCGTACGGGTTAGGATTAGGGAACGGGTGAGGGGAAGGCTTCGGGGTAGGGTTAGGGTTAGGGTTCGGGCTAGGGATAGGATTAGGGGACGGGGACGGTTTAGGGTCCAGGTGAGGGTACGACAACGGTTTAAGGGGAGCGTATGTGTGAGGGCACGGGTTAGTGTTAGCGTACGGGTTAGGATTACGGGACGGGTGAGGGGAAGGCTTCGGGGAAGGGTTACGGTTAGGGTTCGGGTTAGGTTTAGGGTTAGGGGATGGGGACGGTTTTGGGTCCAGGTGAGGGTACAACAACGGTTTAGGGGGAGCGTACGTGTGAGGGCATGGGTTAGTGTTAGTGTACGGGTTAGGATTAGGGGACGGGTGAGGGGAAGGCTTCGGGGAAGGGTTAGGGTTAGGGTTCGGGTTAGGGTTAGGGTTAGGGGACGGGGACGGTTTAGGGTCCAGGTGAGGGTATGACAACGGTTTAAGGGCAGCGTACGTGTGAGGGCACTCATTAGTGTTAGCGTACGGGTTAGGATTAGGGGACGGGTGAGGGGAAGGCTCTGGGGAAGTGTTAGGGTTAGGGTTCGGGCTAGGGTTAGGCTTAGGGGACGGGGACGGCTTAGGGTCCAGGTGAGGGTACGACAGCGGTTTAGGGGGAGCGTACGTGTGAGGGCACAGGTTAGTGTTAGCGTACGGGTTAGGATTAGGGGATGGGTGAGGGGAAGGCTTCGGGGAAGGTTTAGGGTTAGGGTTCGGGCTAGGGTTAGGGTTAGGTGACGGGGACGGTTTACGGTCCAGGTGAGGTTACGACAACGGTTTAGGGGGAACGTACATTTGAGGTCATGGGTTAGTGTTAGTGTACGCGTTAGGATTAGGGGACAGGTGAGGGGAAGGCTTCGGGGAAGGTTTAAGGTTAGGGTTCGGGCTAGGGTTAGGGTTAGGGGACGGGGACGGTTTAGGTTCCAGGTGAGGATACGACAACGGTTTAGGGGGAGCGTATGTGTGAGGGCACGGGTTAGTGTTAGCGTACGGGTTAGGATTAGGGGACGGGTGAGGGGAAGGCTTCGGGGAAGGGTTAGGGTTAGGGTTCGGGTTAGGGTTAGGGTTAGGGGTCGGGGACGGTTTACGATCCAGGTGGGATATGACAACGGTTTAGACCGAGCGTATGGGTGAGGGCACGGGTTAGTGTTAGCGTACGAGTTAGGATTAGGGGACGGGTGAGGGGAAGGCTTCGGGGAAGTGTTAGGGTTAGGGTACGGGCTAGGGTTATGGTTAGGGGTCAGGGACGGTTTAGGGTCCAGGTGAGGGTACGACAATGGTTTAGGGGGAGCATACGTGTGAGGGCATGGGTAGTGTTAGCGTACGGGTTAGGATTAGGGGACGGGTGAGGGGAAGGCTTCGGGGAAAGTTTAGGGTTAGGTTTCGGGCTAGGGTTAGGGTTAGGGGATGGGGACGGTTTAGGGTCCAGGTGAGGGTACGACAACGGTTTAGGGGGAGCGTACGTGTGAGACCGTGGGTTAGTGTTAGCGTACGGGTTAGGATTAGGGGACGGGTGAGGGGAAGGCTTCGGGGAAGTGTTAGGTTTAGGGTACGGGCTAGGGTTAGGGTTAGGGGTCGGGGACGGTTTAGGGTCCAGGTGAGGGTCCGACAACGGTTTAGGGGGAGCATACGTGTGAGGGCATGGGTTAGTGTTAGCGTACAGGTTAGGATTAGGGGACGGGTGAGGGGAAGGCTTCGGGGAAATTTTAGGGTTAGGGTTCGGGCTAGGGTTAGGGTTAGGGGAAGGGGACGGTTTAGGGTCCAGGTGAGGGTACGACAATGGTTTATGGGTAGCGTACGTGTGAGACCATGGGTTAGTTTTAGCGTACGGGTTAGGATTAGGGGACGGGAGAGGGGAAGGCTTCGGGGAAGGGTTAAGGTTAGTGTTCGGGCTAGGGTTAGGGTTAGGGGACGGGGACGGTTTAGGGTCCAGGTGAGGGTATGACAACGGTTTAGAGGGAGCATACGGGTGAGGGCACAGGTTAGTGTTAGTGTACGAGTTAGGATTAGGAGACGGGTGAGGGGAAGGCTTTGGGGAAGGGTTAGGGTTAGGGTTCGGTCTAGGGTTAGGGTTAGAGGACGGGGACGGTTTAGGGTCCAGGTGAGGGTACGACAACAGTTTAGGGGGAGCGTACGTGTGAGGGCACGGGTTAGTGTTAACGTACGGGTTAGGATTAGGGGACGGGTGAGGGGAAGGCTTCGGGGAAGGGTTAGGGTTAGGGTTCGGGCTAGGGTTAGGGTTAGGGGACGGGGAGGGTTTAGGGTCCAGGTGAGGGTACGACAACGGTTTAGGGTGAGCGTACCTGTGAGACCATGGGTTAGTGTTAGCGTACGGGGTAGGATTAGGGGACGGGTGAGGGGAAGGCTTCGGGGAAGGGTTAGGGTTAGGGTTCGGGCTAGGGTTAGGGTTAGGGGACGGGGACGGTTTAGGGTCCAGGTGAGGGTACGACAACGGTTTAGAGGGAGCGTACGGGTGAGGGCAAGGGTTAGTGTTAGCATACGGGTTAGGATTAGGGGACGGGTGAGGGGAAGGCTTCGGGGAAGGTTTAGGGTTAGGGTTCGGGCTAGGGTTAGGGTGAGGGGACGGGGACGGTTTACGGTCCAGGTGAGGTTACGACAACGGTTTAGGGGGAGCGTACATGTGAGGGCATGGGTTAGTGTTAGTGTATGCATTAGGATTAGGGGACGGGTGAGGGGAAGGCTTCGTGGAAGGGTTAAGGTTAGGGTTCGGGCTAGGGTTAGGGTTAGGGGACGGGGACGGTTTAGGGTCCAGGTGAGGGTATGACATCGGATTAGGAGGAGGGTACGTGAGAGGGCACGGGTTAGTGTTAGCGTACGGTTTAGGATTAGGGGACGGGAAAAGGGAAGGCTTCGGGGAAGGGTTAGGGTTAGGGTTCGGGCTAGGGTTAGGGTTAGGGGACGGGGACGGTTTAGGGTCCAGGTGAGGGTACGACAACGGTTTAGGGGGAGCGTATGTGTGAGGGCACGGGTTAGTGTTAGCGTACGGGTTAGGATTAGGGGACGGGTGAGTGGAAGGCTTCGGGGCAGGGTTAGGTTTAGGGTTCAGGCTAGGGTTAGGTTTAGGGAATGGGGAGGTTTAGGGTCCAGGTGAGGGTACGACAACGGTTTAGGGGGAGCATACGTGTGAGGGCACGGGTTAGTGTTAGCGTACGGGTTAGGATTATGGGACGGGTGAGGGGAAGGCTTCGGGGAAGTGTTAGGGTTAGGGTTCGGGCTAAGGTTAGGGTTAGGGGACGGGGTCTGTTTAGGGTCCAGGTGAGGGTACGACAACGGTTTACGGGGAGCGTGCGTGTGAGGCCACGGGTTAGTGTTAGCGTACGGGTTAGGATTAGGGGACGGGTGAGGGGAAGGCTTCGGGGAAGGGTTAGGGTTAGGGTTCGGGCTAGGGTTAGGGTTAGGGGACGGTTTATGGTCCAGGTGAGGGTACGACAACGGTTTAGGGTGAGCATACATGTGAGGGCACGGGTTAGTGTTAGCGTACGGGTTAGGATTAGGGGACGGGTGAGGTGAAGGCTTCGGGGAAGGGTTAGGGTTAGGGTTTGGTCTAGGGTTAGGGTAAGGGGACGAGGACGGTTTAGGGTCCAGGTGAGGGTATGACAACGGTTTAAGGGCAGCGTACGTGTGAGGGCACGTATTAGTGTTAGCGTACGGGTTAGGATTAGGGGACGGGTGAGGGGAAGGCTTCGGGGAAGGGTTAGGGTTAGGGTTCGGGCTAGGGTTAGGCTTAGGGGACGGACACGGTTTAGGGTCCAGGTGAGGGTACGACAACAGTTTAGGGGGAGCGTACGTGTGAGGGCACGTGTTAGTGTTAGCGTACGGGTTAGGATTAAGGGACGGGTGAGGGGAAGGCTTCGGGGAAGGGTTAGGGTTAGGGTTCGGGCTAGGGTTAGGGTTAGGGGACGGGGACGGTTTACGGTCCAGGTGAGGTTACGACAACGGTTTTGGGGGAGCGTACATGTGAGGGCATGGGTTAGTGTTAGTGTACGCGTTAGGATTAGGGGACGGGTGAGGGGAAGGCTTCGGGGAAGGGTTAAGGTTAGGGTTCGGGCTAGGGTTAGGGTTAGGGGATGGGGACGGTTTAGGGTCCAGGTGAGGGTACGACAACGGTTCACGGGGAGCGTACGTGTGAGGGCACGGGTTAGTGTTAGCATACGGGTTAGGATTAGGGGACGGGTGAGGGGAAGGCTTCGGGGAAGTGTTAAGGTTAGGGATCGGGCTAGGGTTAGGGTTAGGGGACGGGGACGGTTTAGGGTCCAGGTGAGGGTACGACATCGGATTAGGAGGAGGGTACGTGAGAGGGCACGGGTTAGTGTTAGCGTACGGTTTAGGATTAGGGGACGGGAAAAGGGAAGGCTTCGGGGAAGGGTTAGGGTTAGGGTTCGGGCTAGGGTTAGGGTTAGGGGACGGGGACGGTTTAGGGTCCAGGTGAGGGTACTACAACGGTTTAGGGGGAGCGTACGTGTGAGGGCACGGGTTAGTGTTAACGTACGGGTTAGGATTAGGGGACGGGTGAGTGGAAGGCTTCGGGGAAGGGTTAGGTTTAGGCTTCAGGCTAGGGTTAGGTTTCGGGAATGGGGACGGTTTAGGGTGCAGTTGAGGGTACGACAACGGTTTAGGGGGAGCGTACGTGTGAGGGCACGGGTTAGTGTTAGCGTATGGGTTAGGATTAGGGGACGGGTGAGGGGAAGGCTTCGGGGAAGGGTTAGGGTTAGGGTTCGGGCTAGGGTTAGGGTTAGTGGACGGGGTCTGTTTAGGGTCCAGATGAGGGTACGAAAACGGTTCACGGGGAGCGTAGGTGTGAGGGCACGGGTTAGTGTTAGCGTATGGGTTAGGATTACGGGACGGGTGAGGGGAAGGCTTCGGGGAAGGGTTAGGGTTAGGGTTCGGGTTAGGGTTAGGGTTAGGGGATGGGGACGGTTTTGGGTACAGGTGAGGGCACAACAACGGTTTAGGGGGAGCGTACGTGTGAGGGTATGGGTTAGTGTTAGTGTACGGGTTATGATTAAGGGATGGGTGAGGGGAAGGCTTCGGGGAAGGGTTAGGGTTAGGGTTCGGCCTAGGGTTAGGGTTAGGGGACGGGGACGGTTTAGGGTCCAGGTAAGGGTATGACAACGGTTTAAGGGCAGCGTACGTGTGAGGGCACTCATTAGTGTTAGCGTACGGGTTAGGATTAGGGGACGGGTGAGGGGAAGGCTTCGAGGAAGTGTTAGGGTTAGGGTTCGGGCTAGGGTTAGGCTTAGGGGATGGGGACTGTTTAGTGTTCAGGTGAGGGTACAACAACGGTTTAGGGGGAGCGTACGTGTGAGGGCACAGGTTAGTGTTAGCGTACGGGTTAGGATTAGGGGATGGGTGAGGGGAAGGTTTCGGGGAAGGTTTAGGGTTAGGGTTCGGGCTAGGGTTAGGGTTAGGTGACGGGGATGGTTTACGGTCCAGGTGAGGTTACGACAACGGTTTAGGGGGAGCGTACATGTGAGGGCATGGGTTAGTGTTAGTGTACGCGTTAGGATTAGGGGACGGGTGAGGGGAAGGCTTCGGGGAAGGGTTAAGGTTAGGGTTCGGGCTAGGGTTAGGGTTAGGGGATGGGGACGGTTTAGGTTCCAGGTGAGGGTACGACAACGGTTTAGGGGGAGCGTATGTGTGAGGGCACGGGTTAGTGTTAGCGTACGGGTTAGGATTAGGGGACGGGTGAGGGGAAGGCTTCGGGGAAGGGTTAGGGTTAGGGTTCGGGCTAGGGTTAGGGTTAGGGGACGGGGACGGTTTAGGATCCAGGTGGGGGTATGACAACGGTTTAGAGGGAGCGTACGGGTGAGGGCACGGGTTAGTGTTAGCGTACGAGTTAGGATTAGGGGACGGGTGAGGGGAAGGATTCGGGGAAGGGTTACGGTTAGGGTTCGGGCTAGGGTTAGGGTTAGGGGACGGGGAGGGTTTAGGGTCCAGGTGAGGGTACGACAACGGTTTAGGGTGAGCGTACCTGTGATACCATGGGTTAGTGTTAGCGTACGGGGTAGGATTAGGGGACGGGTGAGGGGAAGGCTTCGGGGAAGGGTTAGGGTTAGGGTTCGGGCTAGGGTTAGGGTTAGGGGACGGGAACGGTTTAGGGTCCAGGTGAGGGTACGACAACGGTTTAGAGGGAGCGTACGGGTGAGGGAACGGGTTAGTGTTAGCGTACGGGTTAGGATTAGGGGACGGGTGAGGGGAAGGCTTCGAGGAAGGTTTAGGGTTAGGGTTCGGGCTAGGGTTAGGGTGAGGGGACGGGGACGGTTTACGGTCCAGGTGAGGTTACGACAACGGTTTAGGGGGAGCGTACATGTGAGGGCATGGGTTAGTGTTAGTGTATGCGTTAGGATTAGGGG
This sequence comes from Orcinus orca, assembly GCF_937001465.1. Taxonomy (NCBI): domain Eukaryota; kingdom Metazoa; phylum Chordata; class Mammalia; order Artiodactyla; family Delphinidae; genus Orcinus; species Orcinus orca. The sequence continues at coordinate 49,826 of NW_026043972.1, forward strand.
ACGGGTGAGGGGAAGGCTTCGTGGAAGGGTTAAGGTAAGGGTTCGGGCTAGGGTTAGGGTTAGGGGACGGGGACAGTTTAGGGTCCAGGTGAGGGTATGACATCGGATTAGGAGGAGGGTACGTGAGAGGGCACGGGTTAGTGTTAGCGTACGGTTTAGGATTAGGGGACGGGAAAAGGGAAGGCTTCGGGGAAGGGTTAGGGTTAGGGTTCGGGCTAGGGTTAGGGTTAGTGGACGGGGACGGTTTAGGGTCCAGGTGAGGGTACGACAACGGTTTAGGGGGAGCGTATGTGTGAGGGCACGGGTTAGTGTTAGCGTACGGGTTAGGATTAGGGGACGGGTGAGTGGAAGGCTTCGGGGAAGGGTTAGGTTTAGGGTTCAGGCTAGGGTTAGGTTTAGGGAATGGGGACGTTTAGGGTCCAGGTGAGGGTACGACAACGGTTTAGGGGGAGCGTACGTGTGAGGGCACGGGATAGTGTTAGCGTATGGGTTAGGATTATGGGACGGGTGAGGGGAAGGCTTCGGGGAAGTGTTAGGGTTAGGGTTCGGGCTAAGGTTAGGGTTAGGGGACGGGGTCTGTTTAGGGTCCAGGTGAGGGTACGACAACGGTTTACGGGGAGCGTGCGTGTGAGGCCACAGGTTAGTGTTATCGTACGGGTTAGGATTAGGGGACGGGTGAGGGGAAGGCTTCGGGGAAGGGTTAGGGTTAGGGTTTGGTCTAGGGTTAGGGTTAGGGGACGGGGACGGTTTAGGGTCCAGGTGAGGGTATGACAACGGTTTAAGGGCAGCGTACGTGTGAGGGCACGTGTTAGTGTTAGCGTACGGGTTAGGATTAAGGGACGGGTGAGGGGAAGGCTTCGGGGAAGGGTTAGGGTTAGGGTTCGGGCTAGGGTTAGGGTGAGGGGACGGGGACGGTTTACGGTCCAGGTGAGGTTACGACAACGGTTTAGGGGGAGCGTACATGTGAGGGCATGGGTTAGTGTTAGTGTATGCATTAGGATTAGGGGACGGGTGAGGGGAAGGCTTCGTGGAAGGGTTAAGGTTAGGTTTCGGGCTAGGGTTAGGGTTAGGGGACGGGGACGGTTTAGGGTCCAGGTGAGGGTATGACATCGGATTAGGAGGAGGGTACGTGAGAGGGCACGGGTTAGTGTTAGCGTACGGTTTAGGATTAGGGGACGGGAAAAGGGAAGGCTTCGGGGAAGGGTTAGGGTTAGGGTTCGTGCTAGGGTTAGGGTTAGGGGACGGGGACGGTTTAGGTTCCAGGTGAGGGTACGACAACGGTTTAGGGGGAGCGTATGTGTGAGGGCACGGGTTAGTGTTAGCGTACGGGTTAGGATTAGGGGACGGGTGAGGGGAAGGCTTCGGGAAAGGGTTAGGGTTAGGGTTCGTGCTAGGGTTAGGGTTAGGGGACGGGGACGGTTTAGGATCCAGGTGGGGGTATGACAACGGTTTAGAGGGAGCGTACGGGTGAGGGCACGGGTTAGTGTTAGCGTACGAGTTAGGATTAGGGGACGGGTGAGGGGAAGGCTTCGGGGAAGTGTTAGGGTTAGGGTACGGGCTAGGGTTAGGGTTAGGGGTCGGGGACGGTTTAGGATCCAGGTGAGGGTACGACAATGGTTTAGGGGGAGCATACGTGTGAGGGCATGGGTAGTGTTAGCGTACGGGTTAGGATTAGGGGACGGGTGAGGGGAAGGCTTCGGGGAAAGTTTAGGGTTAGGTTTCGGGCTAGGGTTAGGGTTAGGGGACGGGGACGGTTTAGGGTCCAGGTGAGTGTACGACAAAGGTTTAGGGGGAGCGTACGTGTGAGACCATGGGTTACTGTTAGCGTACGGGTTAGGATTAGGGGACGGGAGAGGGGAAGGCTTCGGGGAAGGGTTAGGGTTAGTGTTCGGGCTAGGGTTAGGGTTAGGGGACGGGGACGGTTTAGGGTCAAGGTGAGGGTATGACAACGGTTTAGAGGGAGCATACGGGTGAGGGCACGGGTTAGTGTTAGTGTACAAGATAGGATTAGGGGACGGGTGAGGGGAAGGCTTTGGGGAAGGGTTAGGGTTAGGGTTCGGTCTAGGGTTAGGGTTAGAGGACAGGGACGGTTTAGGGTCCAGGTGAGGGTACGACAACAGTTTAGGGGGAGCGTACGTGTGAGGGCACGGGTTAGTGTTAACGTACGGGTTAGGATTAGGGGAAGGGTGAGGGGCAGGCTTCGGGGAAGTGTTAGGGTTAGGGTTCGGGCTAGGGTTAGGGTTAGGGGACGGGGACGGTTTAGGGTCCAGGTGAGGGTATGACAACGGTTTAGGGGGAGCGTACGGGTGAGGGCACGGATTAGTGTTAGCGTACGAGTTAGGATTAGGGGACGGGTGAGGAGAAGGCTTCGGGGAAGGGTTAGGGTTAGGGTTCGGGCTAGGGTTAGGGTTAGGGGATGGGGAGGGTTTAGGGTCCAGGTGAGGGTACGACAACGGTTTAGGGTGAGCGTACGTGTGAGACCATGGGTTAGTGTTAGCGTACGGGGTAGGATTAGGGGACGGGTGAGGGGAAGGCTTCGGGGAAGGGTTAGGGTTAGGGTTCAGGCTAGGGTTAGGGTTAGGGGACGGGGACGGTTTAGGGTCCAGGTGAGGGTACGACAACGTTTTAGAGGGAGCGTACGGGTGAGGGCACGGGTTAGTTTTAGCGTACGAGTTAGGATTAGGGGACGGGTGAGGGGAAGGCTTCGGGGAAGGGTTAGGGTTAGGATACGGGCTATGGTTAGGGTTAGGGGTCGGGGACGGTTTAGGGTCCAGGTGAGGGTACGACAACGGTTTAGGGGGAGCATATGTGTGAGGGCACGGGTTAGTGTTAGCGTACAGGTTAGGATTAGGCGACGGTTGAGGGGAAGGCTTTGGGGAAGTTTTAGGGTTAGGGTTCGGTCTAGGGTTAGGGTTAGGGGACGGGGACGGTTTAGGGTCCAGGTGAGGGTACGACAACGTTTTAGGAAGAGCGTACGTGTGAGGGCACGGGTTAGTGTTAGCGTACGTGTTAGGATTAGGGGACGGGTGAGGGGAAGGCTTCGGGGAAGTGTTAGGGTTAGGGTTCGGGCTAGGGTTAGGGTTAGGTGACGGGGATGGTTTACGGTCCAGGTGAGGTTACGACAACGGTTTAGGGGGAGCGTACATGTGAGGGCATGGGTTAGTGTTAGTGTACGCGTTAGGATTAGGGGACGGGTGAGGGGAAGGCTTCGGGGAAAGGTTAAGGTTAGGGTTCGGGCTAGGGTTAGGGTTAGGGGACGGGGACGGTTTAGGTTCCAGGTGAGGGTACGACAACGGTTTAGTGGGAGCGTATGTGTGAGGGCACGGGTTAGTGTTAGCGTACGGTTTAGGATTAGGGGACGGGTGAGGGGAAGGCTTCGGGGAAGGGTTAGGGTTAGGGTTCGGGCTAGGGTTAGGGTTAGGGGACGGGGACGGTTTAGGATCCAGGTGGGGGTATGACAACGGTTTAGAGGGAGCGTACGGGTGAGGGCACGGATTAGTGTTAGCGTACGAGTTAGGATTAGGGGACGGGTGAGGGGAAGGCTTCGGGGAAGTGTTAGGGTTAGGGTACGGGCTAGGGTTAGGGTTAGGGGTCGGGGACGGTTTAGGGTCCAGGTGAGGGTACGACAATGGTTTAGGGGGAGCATACGTGTGAGGGCATGGGTAGTGTTAGCGTACGGGTTAGGATTAGGGGACGGGTGAGGGGAAGGCTTCGGGGAAAGTTTAGGGTTAGGTTTCGGGCTAGGGTTAGGGTTAGGGGACGGGGACGGTTTAGGGTCCAGGTGAGTGTACGACAAAGGTTTAGGGGGAGCGTACGTGTGAGACCATGGGTTAGTGTTAGCGTACGGGTTAGGATTAGGGGACGGGTGAGGGGAAGGCTTCGGGGAAGTGTTAGGGTTAGGGTACGGGCTAGGGTTAGGGTTAGGGGTCGGGGTCGGTTTAGGGTCCAGGTGAGGGTACGACAACGGTTTAGGGGGAGCATACGTGTGAGGGCATGGGTAGTGTTAGCGTACGGGTTAGGATTAGGGGACGGGTGAGGGGAAGGCTTCGGGGAAGTGTTAGGGTTAGGGTTCGGGCTAGGGTTAGGGTTAGGGGACGGGGACGGTTTAGGGTCCAGGTGAGTGTACGACAAAGGTTTAGGGGGAGCGTACGTGTGAGACCATGGGTTAGTGTTAGCGTACGGGGTAGGATTAGGGGACGGGTGAGGGGAAGGCTTCGGGGAAGGGTTAGGGTTAGGGTTCAGGCTAGGGTTAGGGTTAGGGGACGGGGACGGTTTAGGGTCCAGGTGAGGGTACGACAACGGTTTAGAGGGAGCGTACGGGTGAGGGCACGGATTAGTGTTAGCGTACGAGTTAGGATTAGGGGACGGGTGAGGGGAAGGCTTCGGGGAAGGGTTAGGGTTAGGGTTCGGGCTAGGGTTAGGGTTAGGGGACGGGGAGGGTTCAGGGTCCAGGTGAGGGTACGACAACGGTTTAGGGTGAGCGTACCTGTGAGACCATGGGTTAGTGTTAGCGTACGGGGTAGGATTAGGGGACGGGTGAGGGGAAGGCTTCGGGGAAGGGTTAGGGTTAGGGTTCGGGCTAGGGTTAGGGTTAGGGGACGGGGACGGTTTAGGGTCCAGGTGAGGGTACGACAACGGTTTAGAGGGAGCGTACGGGTGAGGGAACGGGTTAGTGTTAGCGTACGGGTTAGGATTAGGGGACGCGTGAGGGGAACGCTTCGAGGAAGGTTTAGGGTTAGGGTTCGGGCTAGGGTTAGGGTGAGGGGACGGGGACGGTTTACGGTCCAGGTGAGGTTACGACAACGGTTTAGGGGGAGCGTACATGTGAGGGCATGGGTTAGTGTTAGTGTATGCGTTAGGATTAGGGGACGGGTGAGGGGAAGGCTTCGTGTAAGGGTTAAGTTTAGGGTTCGGGCTAGGGTTAGGGTTAGGGGACGGGGACGGTTTAGGGTCCAGGTGAGGGTATGACATCGGATTAGGAGGAGGGTACGTGAGAGGGCACGGGTTAGTGTTAGCGTACGGTTTAGGATTAGGGGACGGGAAAAGGGAAGGCTTCGGGGAAGGGTTAGGGTTAGGGTTCGGGCTAGGGTTAGGGTTAGGGGACGGGGACGGTTTAGGGTCCAGGTGAGGGTACGACAACGGTTTAGGGGGAGCGTATGTGTGAGGGCACGGGTTAGTGTTAGCGTACGGGTTAGGATTAGGGGACGGGTGAGTGGAAGGCTTCGGGGAAGGGTTAGGTTTAGGGTTCAGGCTAGGGTTAGGTTTAGGGAATGGGGACGTTTAGGGTCCAGGTGAGGGTACGACAACGGTTTAGGGGGAGCGTACGTGTGAGGGCACGGGTTAGTGTTAGCGTATGGGTTAGGATTATGGGACGGGTGAGGGGAAGGCTTCGGGGAAGTGTTAGGGTTAGGGTTCGGGCTAAGGTTAGGGTTAGGGGACGGGGTCTGTTTAGGGTCCAGGTGAGGGTACGACAACGGTTTACGGGGAGCGTGCGTGTGAGGCCACGGGTTAGTGTTATCGTACGGGTTAGGATTAGGGGACGGGTGAGGGGAAGGCTTCGGGGAAGGGTTAGGGTTAGGGTTCGGGCTAGGGTTAGGGTTAGGGGACGGTTTATGGTCCAGGTGAGGGTACGACAACGGTTTAGGGGGAGCATACATGTGAGGGCACGGGTTAGTGTTAGCGTACGGGTTAGGATTAGGGGACAGGTGAGGTGAAGGCTTCGGGGAAGGCTTAGGGTTAGCGTTTGGTCTAGGGTTAGGGTTAGGGGACGGGGACGGTTTAGGGTCCAGGTGAGGGTATGACAACGGTTTAAGGGCAGCGTACGTGTGAGGGCACGCATTAGTGTTACCGTACGGGTTAGGATTAGGGGACAGGTGAGGGGAAGGCTTCGGGGAAGGGTTAGGGTTAGGGTTCGGGCTAGGGTTAGGCTTAGGGGACGGACACGGTTTAGGGTCCAGGTGAGTGTACGACAACAGTTTAGGGGGAGCGTACGTGTGAGGGCACGTGTTAGTGTTAGCGTACGGGTTAGGATTAAGGGACGGGTGAGGGGAAGGCTTCGGGGAAGGGTTAGGGTTAGGGTTCGGGCTAGGGTTAGGGTTAGGGGACGGGGACGGTTTACGGTCCAGGTGAGGTTACGACAACGGTTTAGGGGGAGCGTACATGTGAGGGCATGGGTTAGTGTTAGTGTACGCGTTAGGATTAGGGGACGGGTGAGGGGAAGGCTTCGGGGAAGGGTTAAGGTTAGGGTTCGGGCTAGGGTTAGGGTTAGGGGATGGGGACGGTTTAGGGTCCAGGTGAGGTACGACAACGGTTCACGGGGAGCGTACGTGTGAGGGCACGGGTTAGTGTTAGCATACGGGTTAGGATTAGGGGACGGGTGAGGGGAAGGCTTCGGGGAAGGGTTAAGGTTAGGGTTCGGGTTAGGGTTAGGGTTAGGGGACGGGGACGGTTTAGGGTCCAGGTGAGGGTACGACATCGGATTAGGAGGAGGGTACGTGAGAGGGCACGGGTTAGTGTTAGCGTACGGTTTGGGATTAGGGGACGGGAAAAGGGAAGGCTTCGGGGAAGGGTTAGGGTTAGGGTACGGGCTAGGGTTAGGGTTAGGGGACGGGGACGGTTTAGGGTCCAGGTGAGGGTACGACAACGGTTTAGGGGGAGCGTACGTGTGAGGGCACGGGTTAGTGTTAACGTACGGGTTAGGATTAGGGGACGGGTGAGTGGAAGGCTTCGGGGAAGGGTTAGGTTTAGGGTTCAGGCTAGGGTTATGTTTAGGGAATGGGGACGGTTTAGGGTGCAGTTGAGGGTACGACAACGGTTTAGGGGGAGCGTACGTGTGAGGGCACGGGTTAGTGTTAGCGTATGGGTTAGGATTAGGGGACGGGTGAGGGGAAGGCTTCGGGGAAGGGTTAGGGTTAGGGTTCAGGCTAGGGTTGGGGTTAGTGGACGGGGTCTGTTTAGGGTCCAGATGAGGGTACGAAAACGGTTCACGGGGACCGTAGGTGTGAGGGCAGGGTTAGTGTTAGCGTATGGGTTAGGATTACGGGACGGGTGAGGGGAAGGCTTCGGGGAAGGGTTAGGGTTAGGGTTCGGGTTAGGGTTAGTGTTAGGGGATGGGGACGGTTTTGGGTCCAGGTGAGGGTGTGACAACGGTTTAGGGGGAGCATACGTGGGAGGGCATGGGTTAGTGTTAGTGTACGGGTTATGATTAAGGGACGGGTGAGGGGAAGGCTTCGGGGAAGGGTTAGGGTTAGGGTTCGGACTAGGGTTAGGGTTAGGGGACGGGGACGGTTTAGGGTCCAGGTGAGGGTACAACAACGGTTTAGGGGGAGCGTACGTGTGAGGGCACAGGTTAGTGTTAGCGTACGGGTTAGGATTAGGGGATGGGTGAGGGGAAGGCTTCGGGGAAGGTTTAGGGTTAGGGTTCGGGCTAGGGTTAGGGTTAGGTGACGGGGATGGTTTACGGTCCAGGTGAGGTTACGACAACGGTTTAGGGGGAGCGTACATGTGAGGGCATGGGTTAGTGTTAGTGTACGCGTTAGGATTAGGGGACGGGTGAGGGGAAGACTTCGGGGAAGGGTTAAGGTTAGGGTTCGGGCTAGGGTTAGGGTTAGGGGACAGGGACGGTTTAGGTTCCAGGTGAGGGTACGACAACGGTTTAGGGGGAGCGTATGTGTGAGGGCACGGGTTAGTGTTAGCGTACGGGTTAGGATTAGGGGACGGGTGAGGGGAAGGCTTCGGGGAAGGGTTAGGGTTAGGGTTCGGGCTAGGGTTAGGGTTAGGGGACGGGGACGGTTTAGGATCCAGGTGGGGGTATGACAACGGTTTAGAGGGAGCGTATGGGTGAGGGCACGGGTTAGTGTTAGCGTACGAGTTAGGATTAGGGGACGGGTGAGGGGAAGGCTTCGGGGAAGTGTTAGGGTTAGGGTACGGGCTAGGGTTAGGGTTAGGGGTCGGGGACGGTTTAGGGTCCAGTTGAGGGTACGACAATGGTTTAGGGGGAGCATACGTGTGAGGGCATGGGTAGTGTTAGCGTACGGGTTAGGATTAGGGGACGGGTGAGGGGAAGGCTTCGGGGAAAGTTTAGGGTTAGGTTTCGGGCTAGGGTTAGGGTTAGGGGACGGGGACGGTTTAGGGTCCAGGTGAGTGTACGACAAAGGTTTAGGGGGAGCGTACGTGTGAGACCATGGGTTAGTGTTAGCGTACGGGTTAGGATTAGGGGACGGGAGAGGGGAAGGCTTCGGGGAAGGGTTAGGGTTAGTGTTCGGGCTAGGGTTAGGGTTAGGGGACGGGGACGGTTTAGGGTCAAGGTGAGGGTATGACAACGGTTTAGAGGGAGCATACGGGTGAGGGCACGGGTTAGTGTTAGTGTACAAGATAGGATTAGGGGACGGGTGAGGGGAAGGCTTTGGGGAAGGGTTAGGGTTAGGGTTCAGTCTAGGGTTAGGGTTAGAGGACGGGGACGGTTTAGGGTCCAGGTGAGGGTACGACAACAGTTTAGGGGGAGCGTACGTGTGAGGGCACGGGTTAGTGTTAACGTACGGGTTAGGATTAGGGGAAGGGTGAGGGGCAGGCTTCGGGGAAGTGTTAGGGTTAGGGTTCGGGCTAGGGTTAGGGTTAGGGGACGGGGACGGTTTAGGGTCCAGGTGAGGGTATGACAACGGTTTAGGGGGAGCGTACGGGTGAGGGCACGGATTAGTGTTAGCGTACCAGTTAGGATTAGGGGACGGGTGAGGAGAAGGCTTCGGGGAAGGGTTAGGGTTAGGGTTCGGGCTAGGGTTAGGGTTAGGGGACGGTAAGGGTTTAGGGTCCAGGTGAGGGTACGACAACGGTTTAGGGTGAGCGTACGTGTGAGACCATGGGTTAGTGTTAGCGTACGGGGTAGGATTAGGGGACGGGTGAGGGGAAGGCTTCGGGGAAGGGTTAGGGTTAGGGTTCGGGCTAGGGTTAGGGTTAGGGGACGGGGACGGTTTAGGATCCAGGTGGGGGTATGACAACGGTTTAGAGGGAGCGTACGGGTGAGGGCACGGGTTAGTGTTAGCGTACGAGTTAGGATTAGGGGACGGGTGAGGGGAAGGCTTCGGGGAAGTGTTAGGGTTAGGGTACGGGCTAGGGTTAGGGTTAGGGGTCGGGGACGGTTTAGGGTCCAGGTGAGGGTACGACAATGGTTTAGGGGGAGCATACGTGTGAGGGCATGGGTAGTGTTAGCGTACGGGTTAGGATTAGGGGACGGGTGAGGGGAAGGCTTCGGGGAAAGTTTAGGATTAGGTTTCGGGCTAGGGTTAGGGTTAGGGGACGGGGACGGTTTAGGGTCCAGGTGAGTGTACGACAAAGGTTTAGGGGGAGCGTACGTGTGAGACCATGGGTTAGTGTTAGCGTACGGGTTAGGATTAGGGGACGGGTGAGGGGAAGGCTTCGGGGAAGTGTTAGGGTTAGGGTACGGGCTAGGGTTAGGGTTAGGGGTCGGGGTCGGTTTAGGGTCCAGGTGAGGGTACGACAACGGTTTAGGTGGAGCATACGTGTGAGGGCATGGGTTAGTGTGAGCATACAGGTTAGGATTAGGGGACGGGTGAGGGGAAGGCTTCGGGGAAAGTTTAGGGTTAGGGTTCGGGCTAGGGTTAGGGTTAGGGCACGGGGACGGTTTAGGGTACAGTTGAGGGTACGACAATGGTTTAGGGGTAGCATACGTGTGAGACCATGGGTTAGTGTTAGCGTACGGGTTAGGATTAGGGGACGGGAGAGGGGAAGGCTTCGGGGAAGGGTTAGGGTTAGTGTTTGGTCTAGGGTTAGGGTTAGGGGACGGGGACGGTTTAGGGTCCAGGTGAGGGTATGACAACGGTTTAGAGGGAGGATACGGGTGAGGGCACGGGTTAGTGTTGGTGTACAAGTTAGGATTAGGGGACGGGTGAGGGGAAGTCTTTGGGGAAGGGTTAGGGTTAGGGTTTGGTCTAGGGTTAGGGTTAGAGGACGGGGACGGTTTAGGGTCCAGGTGAGGGTACGACAACAGTTTAGGGGGAGCGTACGTGTGAGGGCACGGGTTAGTGTTAACGTACGGGTTAGGATTAGGGGACGGGTGAGGGGCAGGCTTCGGGGAAGTGTTAGGGTTAGGGTTCGGGCTAAGGTTAGGGTTAGGGGACGGGGACGGTTTAGGGTCCAGGTGAGGGTGTGACAACGGTTTAGGGGGAGCGTACGGGTGAGGGCACGGATTAGTGTTAGCGTACGAGTTAGGATTAGGGGACGGGTGAGGGGAAGGCTTCGGGGAAGGGTTAGGGTTAGGGTACGGGCTAGGGTTAGGGTTAGGGGTCGGGGACGGTTTAGGGTCCAGGTGAGGGTACGACAATGGTTTAGGGGGAGCATACGTGTGAGGGCATGGGTAGTGTTAGCGTACGGGTTAGGATTAGGGGACGGGTGAGGGGAAGGCTTCGGGGAAAGTTTAGGGTTAGGTTTCGGGCTAGGGTTAGGGTTAGGGGACGGGGACTGTTTAGGGTCCAGGTGAGTGTACGACAAAGGTTTAGGGGGAGCGTACGTGTGAGACCATGGGTTAGTGTTAGCGTACGGGTTAGGATTAGGGGACGGGAGAGGGGAAGGCTTCGGGGAAGGGTTAGGGTTAGTGTTCGGGCTAGGGTTAGGGTTAGGGTTAGGCGCCGGGGACGGTTTAGGGTCAAGGTGAGGGTACGACAACGGTTTAGGGGGAGCATATGTGTGAGGGCACGGGTTAGTGTTAGCGTACGGGTTAGGATTAGGCGACGGTTGAGGGGAAGGCTTTGGGGAAGTTTTAGGGTTAGGGTTCGGTCTAGGGTTAGGGTTAGGGGACGGGGACGGTTTAGGGTCCAGGTGAGGGTACGACAACGTTTTAGGAAGAGCGTACGTGTGAGGGCACGGGTTAGTGTTAGCGTACGTGTTAGGATTAGGGGACGGGTGAGGGGAAGGCTTCGGGGAAGTGTTAGGGTTAGGGTTCGGGCTAGGGTTAGGTTTAGGGGACGGGGCGGTTTAGGGTCCAGGTGAGAGTACGATAACGGTTTACGGGGAGCATACTTGTGAGGGCACGGGTTAGTGTTAGCGTACGGGTTAGGATTAGGGGAATGGTGAGAGGAAGGCTTCGAGGAAGGGTTAGGGTTAGGGTTCGGGCTAGGGTTAGGGTTAGGGGACGGGGACGGTTTAGGGTCCAGGTGAGTGAATGACAACGTTTTAGGGGGAGCGTACGTGTGAGGGCACAGTTTAGTGTTAGCGTACGGGTTAGGATTAGGGGACGGGTGAGGGGAAGGCTTCGGGGAAGGTTTAGGGTTAGGGTTCGGGGTAGGGTTAGGGTTAGGGGAAGGGGACGGTTTAGGGTCCAGGTGAGGGTACGACAACGGTTTAGGGGGAGCGTACGTGTGAGGGCACGGGTTAGTGTTAGCGTATGGGTTAGGATTAGGGGACGGGTGAGGGGAAGGCTTCGGGGAAGGGTTAGGGTTAGGGTTCGGTCTAGGGTTAGGGATAGGGGACGGGGACGGTTTAGGGTCCAGGTGAGGGTACGACAACAGTTTAGGGGGAGCGTATGTGTGAGGGCACGGGTTAGTGTTAGCGTACGGTTTAGAATTAGGGGACGGGTGAGGGGAAAGCTTCGGAGAAGGGTTAGGGTTAGGGTTCGGGCTAGGGTTAGGATTAGGGGACGGGGACGGTTTAGGGTCCAGGTGAGGGTACGACAACGGTTTAGGGTGAGCGTACGTGTGAGACCATGGGTTAGTGTTTGTGTACGGGTTAAGATTAGGGGACGGGTGAGGGGAAGGCTTCGGGGAAGGGTTAGTGTTAGGGTTCGGGCTACGGTTAGGGTTAGGGGACGGGGACGGTTTAGGGTCCAGGTGAGGGTACGACAACGGTTTAGAGGGAGCGTACATGTGAGGGCATGGGTTAGTGTTAGCTTACCGGTTAGCATTAGGGGACGGGTGAGGGGAAGGTTTCAGGGAAGGGTTAGGGTTAGTGTTCGGGCTAGGGTTAGGGTTAGGGGACGGGGACGGTTTAGGGTCCAGGTGAGCATACGACAACGGTTTAGGGGGAGCGTACGTGTGAGGGCACGGGTTAGTGTTAGCGTACGGGTTAGGATTAGGGGACGGGTGAGGGGAAGGCTTCGAGGAAGGGTTAGGGTTAGGGTTCGGGCTAAGGTTAAGGTTAGGCGACGGGGACGGTTTAGGGTCCAGGTGAGGGTAGGGTTAGGGTTAATGGGAGCGTACGTGTGAGGGCACGGGTTAGTGTTAGCGTACGGGTTAGGATTAGGGGACGGGTGAGGGGAAGGCTTCGGGGAAGGGTTAGGGTTAGGGTTCGGGCTAGGGTTTCGTTTAGGGAACGGGGACAGTTTAGGGTCCAGGTGAGGGTACGACAATGGTTTAGGGGGAGCGTACGTGTGAGGGCACGGGTTAGTGTTAGCGTATGGGTTAGGATTAGGGGACGGGTGAGGGGAAGTCTTCGAGGAAGTGTTAGGGTTAGGGTTCGGGCTAGGTTTAGGGTTAGGGGATGGGGACGGTTTAGGGTCCAGGTGAGGGTAAGACAACGGTTTAGGGGGAGCGTACGTGTGAGGGAACGGGTTAGTGTTAGCGTACGGGTTAGGATTATGGGACGGGTGAGGGGAAGGCTTCGAGGAAGTGTTAGGGTTAGGGTTCGGGCTAGTGTTAGGGTTAGGGTACGGGGACGGTTTAGGGTCCAGATGAGGGTACGACAACGGTTTAGGGGGAGCATACGTGTGAGGGCATGGTTTAGTGTTAGCGTACAGGTTAGGATTAGGGGACGGTTGAGGGGAAGGCTTTGGGGAAGGGTTAGGGTTAGGGTTCGGTCTAGGGTTAGGGTTAGGGGACGGGGATGGTTTAGGGTCCAGGTGAGGGTATGACAACAGTTTAGGGGGAGCGTACGTGTGAGGGCACGAGTTAGTGTTAACGTACATGTTAGGATTAGGGGACGGGTGAGGGGAAGGCTTCGGGGAAGGGTTACGTTTAGGGTTCGGGCTAGGGTTAGGGTTAGGGGACGGGGACGGTTTAGGGTCCAGGTGAGGGTACGACAACGGTTTAGGGGGAGCGTACGGGTGAGTGCACGGGTTAGTGTTAGCGTACGAGTTAGGATTAGGGACGGGTGAGGGGAAGGCTTCGGGGAAGTGTGAGGGTTAGGGTACGGGCTACGGTTAGGGTTAGGGGTCGGGGACGTTTTAGGGTCTAGGTGAGGGTACGACAACGGTTTAGGGGGAGCGTACGTGTGAGGGCACAGGTTAGTGTTAGCGTACGGGTTAGGATTAGGGAACGGGTGAGGGGAAGGCTTCGGGGAAGTGTTAAGTTTAGGGTTCGGGCTAGGGCTAGGGTTAGGTGACGGGGACGGTTTAGGGTCCAGGTGAGTGTACGACAACGGTTTAGGTGGAGCGTACGTGTGAGGGCATGGGTTAGTGTTAGCGTACGGATTAGGATTAGGGGACGGGTGGGGGAGGGCTTCGGGGAAAAGTTACGGTTAGGGTTAGTGTTAGGGGACGGGGACGGTTTAGGGTCCAGGTGAGGGTATGACAACGGTTTTGGGGGAAGGTACGTGTGAGGGCACGGGTTAGTGTTAGCGTACGGGTTAGGATTAGGGGACGGGTGAGGGGAAGGCTTTGTTGAAGGGTTAGGGTTAGTGTTCGGGCTAGGGTTAGGGTTAGGGGACGGGGACGGTTTAGTGTCCAGGTGAGGGTACGACAACGGTTTAGGGGGAGCGTACGTGTGAGGGCACGGGTTAGTGTTATCGTAAGGGTTAGGATTAGGGGACGGGTGAGGGGAAGGCTTCGGTGAAGGGTTAGGGTTAGGGTTCGGGCTAGGGTTAGGGTTAGGGGACGGGGACGGTTTAGGGTCCAGGTGAGGGTACGACAACGGTTTAGGGGGAGCTTACGTGTGAGGGCACGGGTTAGTGTTAGCGTACGGGTTAGGATTAGGGTACGGGTGAGGGGAAGGCTTCGGGGAAGGGTTAGGGTTAGGTTTGGGCTAGGGTTAGGGTTAGGGCACTGGGACGGTTTACGGTCCAGGTGAGGTTCGACAACAGTTTAGGGGGAGCGTACATGTGAGGGCACGGGTTAGTGTTAGTGTATGGGTTAGGATTAGGGGACGGGTGAGGGGAAGGCTTCGGGGAAGGGTTAAGGTTAGGGTTTGGGCTAGGGTTAGGGTTAGGGAACGGGGACGGTTTAGGGTCCAGGTGAGGGTACGACAACCTTTCACGGGGAGCGTACGTGTGAGGGCATGTGTTAGTTTTAGCATACGGGTTAGGATTAGGGGACAGGTGAGGGGAAGGCTTCGGGGAAGGTTTTGGGTTTGTGTAAGGGGTAGGGTTAGGTTTAGGGGACGGGGACGATTTAGGGTCCAGGTGAGGGTACGACAACGGTTTAGGGGGAGCGTACGTGTGAGGGCACGGGTTAGTGTTAGCGTACGGGTTAGGATTAGGGGACGGGTGAGGGTAAGGCTTCGGGGAAGTGTTAGGGTTAGGGTTCGGGCTAGGGTTAGTGTTAGGGGACGGGGACGGTTTAGGGTCCAGGTGAGGGTACGACAACGGTTTAGGGGGAGCGTACGTGTGATGGCACTGGTTAGTGTTAGCGTACGGGATAGGATTAGGGGAAGGGTGAGGGGAAGGCTTCGGGGAAGTGTTAGGGTTAGGGTTCCGGCTAGGGTTAGGGTTAGGGGACGGGGACGGTTTAGGTTCCAGGTGAGGGTACGACATCGGTTTAGGAGGTGGGTACGTGTGAGGGCACAGGTTAGTGTTAGCGTATGGGTTAGGATTAGGGGACGGGTGAGGGGAAGGCTTGGGGAAGGGTTAAGTTTAGGGTTAGGGCTCGGGATAGGTTTAGGTGACGGGGACAGTTTAGGTTCCAGGTGAGAGTACGACAACGGTTTAGGAGGAGCGTACTTGTGAGGGCACGGGTTAGTGTTAGCATACGGGTTAGGATTAGGGGACGGGTAAGGGGAAGGCTTCGAGGAAGGGTTAGGGTTAGGGTTCGGGCTAGGGTTAGGGTTAGGGGACAGGGACAGTTTAGGGTCCAGGTGAGGGTATGACAACGGTTTAGGGGGAGTGTACGTTTGAAGGCACGTGTTAGTGTTAGCGTACGGGTTAGGATTAGGGGACGGGTGAGGGGAAGGCTTCGGGGAAGGGTTAGTGTTAGGGTTCGGGCTAGGGTTAGGGTTAGGGGACGGGGACGGTTTAGGGTCCAGGTGAGGGTACGACAACGGTTTAGGGGGAGCGTACGTGTGAGTGCACGGGTTAGTGTTAGCGTACGGGTTAGGATTATGGGACGGGTGAGGGGAAGGCTTCGGGGAAGGGATAGGGTTAGTGTTCGAGCTAGGGTTAGGGTTAGGGGATGGGGACGGTTTAGGGTCCAGGTGAGGGTACAACAACGGTTTAGGGGGAGCGTACGTGTGAGGGCACGGGTTAGTGTTAGCGTACGGGTTAGGATTAGGGGACGGGTGAGGGGAAGGCTTCGGGGAAGGGTTAGGGTTAGGCTTCGGGCTAGGGTTAGGGTTAGGGGACGGGGACGATTTAGGGTCCAGGTGAGGGTATGACAACGGTTTAGGGGGAGCGTACGTGTGAGGGCATGGGTTATTGTTACCGTACGGGTTGGGATTAGGGGATGTGTGAGAAGAAGGCTTCGGGGAAATTTTAGGGTTAGGGTTCGGGCTAGGGTTAGGGTTAGGGGTCTGGGACGGTTTAGAGTCCAGGTGAGGGTATGACAACGTTTTAGTGGGAGCGTACGTGAGAGGGCACGGGTTAGTGTTAGCGTACGGATTAGGATTAGGGGACAGGTGAGGGGAAGGCTTAGGGGAAGGGTTAAGTTTAGGGTTAGGGCTCGGGTTAGGTTTAGGTGACGGGGACGGTTTAGGGTCCAGGTGAGAGTACGACAACGGTTTAGGGGGAGCGTACTTGTGAGGGCACGGGTTAGTGTTAGCATACGGGTTAGGATTAGGGGACGGGTGAGGGGAAGGCTTCGAGGAAGGGTTAGGGTTAGGGTTCGGGCTAGGTTTAGGGTTAGGGGACAGGGACAGTTTAGGGTCCAGGTGAGGGTATGACAACGGTTTAGGGGGAGTGTACATGTGAGTGCACGGGTTAGTGTTAGCGTACGGTTTAGGATTATGGGACGGGTGAGGGGAAGGCTTCGGGGAAGGGATAGGGTTAGTGTTCGAGCTAGGGTTAGGGTTAGGGGACGGGGACGGTTTAGGGTCCAGGAGAGTGTACAACAACGGTTTAGGGGGAGCGTACGTGTGAGGGCACGGGTTAGTGTTAGCGTACGGGTTAGGATTAGGGGACGGGTGAGGGGAAGGCTTCGGGGAAGGTTTAGGGTTAGGCTTCAGGCTAGGGTTAGGGTTAGGGGACGGGGACGGTTTAGGGTCCAGGTGAGGGTACGACAACGGTTTAGGGGGAGCATACGTGTGAGGGCACATGTTAGTGTTAGCGTACGGTTTAGGATTATGGGACGGGTGAGGGGAAGGCTTTGGGGAAAGGTTAGGGTTAGGGTTCGGTCTAGGCTTAGGGTTAGGGGACGGGGACGGTTTAGGGTCCAGGTGAGTGTACAACAACGTTTTAGAGGGAGGGTACGTGTGAGGGCACGGGTTAGTGTTAACGTACGGGTTAGGATTAGGGGACGGGTGAGGGGAAGGCTTCGGGGAAGGTTTAGGGTTAGGGTTCGGGCTAGGGTTAGGGTTAGGGGACGGGGACGGTTTAGGGTATAGGTGAGGGTACGACAACGGTTTAGGGGGAGCGTACGTGTGAGGGGACGGGTTAGTGTTAGTGTATGGGTTAGGATTAGGGGACGGGTGAGGGGAAGGCTTCGGGGAAGGGTTAAGGTTAGGGTTCGGGCTAGGGTTAGGGTTAGGGTACGGGGATGGTTTAGGGTCCAGGTGAGGGTACGACAACGGTTCATGGGGAGTGTACGTGTGAGGGCACGTGTTAGTTTTAGCATACGGGTTAGGAGTAGGGGACTAGTGAGGGGAAGGTTTCGCGGAAGGGTTAGGTTTAGTGTTCGGGCTAGGGTTAGGGTTAGGGGACGGGGACGATTTAGGGTCCAGGTGAGGGTACGACAACGGTTTAGGGGGAGCGTACGTGTGAGGGCATGGGTTAGTGTTAGCGTACGGGTTAGGATTAGGGGACGGGTGAGGGGAAGGCTTGGGGAAGGGTTAGGTTTAGGGTTCGGGCTAGGGTTAGGGTTAGGGGACGGGGACAGTTTAGGGTACAGGTGAGGGTATGACAACGATTTAGGGGGAGTGTACTTGTGAGGGCACGGGTTAGTGTTACCGTACGGGTTAGGATTAGGGGACGGGTGAGGGGAAGGCTTCGGGAAAGTGTTAGTGTTAGGGTTCGTGCTAGGGTTAGTGTTAGGGGACGGGGACGGTTTAGGGTCCAGGTGAGGGTACGACAACTGTTTAGGGGCCGCGTACGTGTGAGGGCAAGGGTTAGTGTTAGCATACGGGTTAGAAATAGGGGACGGGTGAGGGGAAGGCTTCGGGGAAGGGTTAGGGTTAGTGTTCGGGCTAGGGTTAGGGTTAGGGGACGGGGACGGTTTAGGGTCCAGATCAGGGTACGACAACGGTTTAGGGGGAGCGTACGTGTGATGGCACGGGTTAGTGTTAGCGTACGGGATAGGATTAGGGGAAGGGTGAGGGGAAGGCTTCGGGGAAGTGTTAGGGTTTGGGTTCCGGCTAGGGTTAGGGTTAGGGGACGGGGACGGTTTATGTTCCAGGTGAGGGTACGACATCGGTTTAGCAGGTGGGTACGTGTGAGGGCACAGGTTAGTGTTAGCGTATGGGTTAGGATTAGGGGACGGGTGAGGGGAAGGCTTCGGGGAATTGTTAGGGTTAGGGTTCGGGCTAGGGTTAGGGTTAGGGGACGGGGACGGTTTAGGGTCCAGGTGAGGGTACGACAACGGTTTAGGGGGAGTGTACGTGTGAGGGCACGGGTTAGTGTTAGCGTACGCGTTATGATTAGGGGACGGGTGAGGGGAAGGCTTCGTGGAAGGGTTAGGTTTAGGGTTCGGGCTAGGGTTAGGGTTAGGGGAGTGGACTGTTTAGGGTCCAGGTGAGGGTACGACAATGGTTTAAGGGGAGCGTACGTGTGAGGGCACTGGTTTGTGTTCGCGTAAGCGTTAGGATTAGGAGACGGGTGAGGGGAAGGATTCGGGGAAGGGTTAAGGTTAGGGTTCGGGCTAGGGTTAGTGTTAGGGGACGGGGACGATTTAGGTTCCAGGTGAGGGTACGAGAACGGTTCACGGGGAGTGTACGTGTCAGGGCACGGGTTAGTGTTAGCATACGGGTTAGGATTAGGGGACGGGTGAGGGGAAGGCTTCGGGGAAGGGTTAGGGTTAGTGTTCGGGCTAGGGTTAGGTTTATGGGATGGGGACGGTTTAGGGTCCAGGTGAGGGTACGACAACGGCTTAGGGGGAGCGTACGTCTGAGGGCACGGGTTAGTGTTAGCGTACGTGTTAGGATTAAGGGACGGGTGAGGGGAAGGCTTCGGCGAAGGGTTAGGGTTAGGGTTCACGCTAGGGTTAGGGTTAGGGGACGGGGAGGGTTTAAGGTCCAGGTGAGAGTACGACAATGGTTTAGGGTGAGCGTACGTGTGAGAGCACGGGTTAGTGTTGACGTATGGGTTAGGATTAGGGGACGGGTGAGGGGAAGGCTTGGGGAAGGGTTAGGTTTAGGGTTCGGGCTAGGGTTAGGGTTAGGGGACGGGGACGTTTTAGGGTCCAGGTGAGGGTACGACAATGGTTTAGGGTGAGCGTAAGTGTGAGGGCATGGGTTAGTGTTAGCGTACGGGTTAGGATTAGGGGACGTGTGAGGGGAGGCTTCCGGGAAATGTTAGGGTTAGGGTTCGGGCTAGGGTTAGGGTTATGGGTCAGGGACGGTTTAGAGTCCAGGTGAGGGTACGACAACGGTTTAGGCGGAGCATACGTGTGAGGGCACGGGTTAGTGTTAGCATACGGGTTAGGATTAGCGGACGGGTGAGGGGAAGGCTTCGAGGAAGGTTTAGGGTTAGGGTTCGGGCTAAGTTTTGCGTTAGGGGACGGGGACGATTTAGGGTCCAGGTGAGGGTATGACAACGGTTTAGGGGGAGCGTACGTGTGAGGGCATGGGTTAGTGTTAGCGTACGGGTTAGGATTAGGGGAAGTGTGAGGGGAAAGCTTCGGGGAAGGTTTAGGGTTAGGGTTCGGGCTACGGTTAGGGTTAGGAGACGGGGACGGTTTAGGGTCCAGGTGAGGGTACAACGGTTTAGGGGGACCGTACGTGTGAGGGCACGGGTTAGTGTTAGCGTACGGGTTAGGATTAGGGCACGGGTGAGGGGAAGGCTTCAGGGAAGGGTTAGGCTTAGGGTTCGGGCTAGGGTTAGGTTTAGAGGACGGGGACGGTTTAGGGTCCAGGTGAGGGTACGACAACGGTTTAGGGGGAGCGTACGTGTGAGGGCATGGGTTAGTGTTAGCATACGGGTTAGGATTAGGGGACGTGTGAGGGGAAGGCTTCGGGAAATGTTAGGGTTAGGTTTCGGGCTAGGGTTAGGGTTAGGGGTCTGGGACGGTTTAGAGTCCAGGTGAGGGTATGACAACGGTTTAGGGGGAGCGTACGTGAGAGGGCACGGGTTAGTGTTAGCGTACTGGTTAGGATTAGGGGTCGGGTGAGGGGAAGGCTTCGGGAAGGGTTAGGGTTAGGGTTAGGTCTAGGGTTAGGTTTAGGGGACGGGGACGGTTTAGGGTCCTGATGAGAGTACAACAACGGTTTAGGGGGAGGGTACTTTTGAGGGCACGGGTTAGTGTTAGCTTACGGGTTAGGATTAGGGAACGGGTGAGGGGAAGGCTTCGAGGAAGGGTTAGGGTTAGGGTTTGGGTTAGGGTTAGGGTTAGGGGACAGGGAGAGTTTAGGGTCCAGGTGAGGGTATGACAACGGTTTAGGGGGAGTGTACGTGTGAGGGCACGGATTAGTGTTAGCGTACGGGTTAGGATTAGGGGACGGGTGAGGGGAAGGCTTCGGGGAAGTGTTAGTGTTAGGGTTTGGGCTAGGTTAATGTTAGGGGACGGGGACGGTTTAGGGTCCATGTGAGGGTACGACAACGGTTTAGGGGGAGCGTACGTGTGAGGGCACGGGTTAGTGTTAGCGTTCGGGTTAGGATTAGGGGACGGGTGAGGGGAAGGCTTCGGGGAAGGGTTCGGGTTAGTGTTCGAGTTAGGGTTAGGTTTAGGGTACGGGGACGGTTTAGGGTCCAGGTGAGGGTACGACAACGGTTTAGGGGGAGCATACGTGTGAGGCTACGGGTTAGTGTTAGCGTATGGGTTAGGATTAGGGGACGGGTGAGGGGAAGGCTTTGGGGAAGGGTTAGGGTTAGGGTTCGGGCTGGGGTTAGGATTAGGGGACGGGGACGGTTTAGGGTCCAGGTGAGGGTACGACAACGGTTTAGGGGGAGCTTACGTGTGAGGGCACGGGTTAGTGTTAGCGTATGGGTTAGGATTAGGGGACGGGTGAGGGGAAGGCTTCGGGGAAGGGTTAGGGTTAGGGTTCGGGCTAGGGTTAGGGTAAGGGGACGGGGAGGGTTTAGGGTTCCGGTGAGGGTACGACAACGGTTTAGGATGAGTGTACGTATGAGACCATGGGTTAGTGTTTGCGTACGGGTTAGGATTAGGGGACGGGTGAGGGGAAGGCTTCGGGGAAGGTTTAGGGTTAGGGCTCGGGCTAGGGTTAGGGTTAGGGGATGGGGACGGTTTAGGGTCCAGGTGAGGGTACGACAACTGTTCATGGGGAGCGTACTTGTGAGGGCACGGGTTAGTGTTATCGTAAGGGTTAGGATTACGGGACGGGTGAGGGGAAGGCTTCAGAGAAGGGTTAGGGTTAGTTTTCGGGTAGGGTTAGGGTTAGGGGACGGGGACGTTTTAGGGTCCAGATGAGGGTACGACAACGGTTTAGGGGGAGCGTACGTGTGAGGGTATGCGTTAGTGTTAGCGTACGGGTTAGGATTAGGGGACGTGTGAGGGGAAGGCTTCGGGGAAGTGTTAGGGTTAGGGTTCGGGATAGGGTTAGGGTTAGGGGTCAGGGACGGTTTAGAATCCAGGTGAGGGTACGACAACGGTTTAGGCGGAGCATACGTGTGAGGGCACGGGTTAGTGTTAGCATACGGGTTAGGATTAGGGGACGGGTGAGGGAAAAGCTTCGGGGAAGTGTTAGGGTTAGGGTTCGGGCTAGGGTTAGGGTTAGGGGACGGGGACGGTTTAGGGTCCAGGTGAGTGTATAACGGTTTAGGGGGAGCGTACGTGTGAGGGCACGTGTTAGTGTTAGCGTACGGGTTAGGATTAGGGGACGGGTGAGGGGAAGGCTTCGGGGAAGGGTTAGGGTTAGGGTTCGGGCTAGGGTTAGGTTTAGGGGACGGGGACGGTTTAGGGTCCAGTTGAGAGTACGACAATGGTTTAGGGGGAGCATACATTTCAGCGCACGGGTTAGTGTTAGCGTACGGGTTAGGATTAGGGGACGGGTGAGGGGAAGGCTTCGAGGAAGGGTTAGTGTTAGGGTTCGAGCTAGGGTTAGGGTTAGGGGACGGGGACGGTTTAGGGTCCAGGTGAGGGTATGACAACGGTTTAGGTGGAGCGTACGTGTGAGGGCATGGGTTAGTGTAAGCATACGTGTCAGGATTAGGGGACGGATGAGGGGAAGGCTTCGGGGAAGGTTTAGGGTTAGAGTTCGGGCTAGGGTTAGGGTTAGGGGACGGGGACGGTTTAGGGTCCAGGTGAGTGTACAACTTTTGAGGGGGAGCGTACGTGTGAGAGCACGGGTTAGTGTTAGCGTACGGGTTAGGATTAGGGGACGGGTGAGGGGAAGGCTTCGGGGAAGGGTTAGGGTTAGGGTTCGGTCTAGTGTTAGGGTTAGGGGACGGGGATGGTTTAGGGTCCAGGTGAGGGTATGACAACAGTTTAGTGGGAGCGTACGTGTGACGGCACGGGTTAATGTTAGCGTTCGGGTTAGGATTAGGGGACGGGTGAGGGGAAGGCTTCGGGGAAGGGTTCGGGTTAGGGTTAGGGTTAGGGGACGGGGACGGTTTAGGGCCCAGGTGAGGTTACAACCACGGTTTAGGGGGAGTGTACATGTGAGGGAACGGGTTAGTGTTAGTGTACGGGTTAGGATTAGGGGACGGGTGAGGGGAAGGCTTCGGGGAAGGGTTAAGGTTAGGGTTCGGGATAGGGTTAGTGTTAGGGCACGGGGACGGTTTAGGGTCCAGGTGAGTGTATGACAACGGTTTAGGCGGAGCGTACGTTTGAGGGCATGGGTTAGTGTTAGCGTACGGGTTAGGATTAGTGGACGGGTGGGGGAAGGCTTCGGGGAAGGGTTAGTTTTAGGGTTAGGGCTAGGGTTAGGGTTATGGGACGGGGACGGTTTAGGGTACAGGTGAGTGTACGACAACGGTTTAGGGGGAGGGTACGTGTGAGAGCACGGGTTACTGTTAGCGTACGGGTTAGGATTAGGGGACGTGTGAGGGGAATGCTTCGGGGAAGGGTTAGGGTTAGGGTTCGGGCTAGGGTTAGTGTTATGGGACGGGGACGGTTTAGGGTCCAGGTGAGGGTACGACAACGGTTTAGGGGGAGCGGACATGTGAGGGCACGGGTTAGTGTTAGCGTACGGGTTAGGATTAGGGGACGGGTGAGTGGAAGGTTTCGTGGAAGTGTTAGGGTTAGGATTCGGGCTAGGGTTAGGGTTAGGGGACGGGGACGGTTTAGGGTCCAGGTGAGGGTATGACAACGGTTTAGGGTGAGCCTACGTGTGAGGGCACAGGTTAGTTTTAGCGTACGGGTTAGGATTAGGGGACGGGTGAGGGGAAGGCTTCGGGGAAGGTTTAGGGTTAGGGCTCGGGCTAGGGTTAGGGTTAGGGGAAGGGGACGGTTTAGGGTCCAGGTGAGGGTACGACAACGGTTCATGGAGAGCGTAAGTGTGAGGGCACGGGTTAGTGTTATCGTAAGGGTTAGGATTAGGGGACGGGTGAGGGGAAGGCTTCAAAGAAGGGTTAGGGTTAGGGTTTGGGCTAGGGTTAGGGTTAGGGGACGGGGACGGTTTAGGATCCAGGTGACTGTGTGACAACGGTTTAGGCTGAGCGTACGTGTGAGGGCATGGGTTAGTGTTAGCGTACGGGTTAGGATTAGGGGACGGGTGAGGGGAAGGCTTCGGGGAAGTGTTAGGGTTAGGGTACGGGCTAGGGTTAGGGTTACGGGTCTGGGACGGTTTAGGGTCCAGGTGAGGGTACGACAACGGTTTAGGGGGAGCGTACGTGTGAGGGCACGTGTTAGTGTTAGCATATGGGTTAGGATTAGGGGACGGGTGAGAGGAAGGCTTCGGGGAAGTGTTAGGTTTAGGGTTAGGGGACGGGGACGGTTTAGGGTCCAGGTGAGGGTACGACAACGTTTTAGGAGGAGCGTACGTGTGAGGGCACGGGTTAGTATTAGCGTACGGGTTAGGATTAGGGGACGGGTGAGGGGAAGGCTTCGGGGAAGGGTTAGGGTTAGGGTTCGGGCTAGGGTTAGGGTTAGGGGACTGGGAGGGTTTAGGGTCCAGTTGAGGGTACGACAATGGTTTAGAGGGAGCGTACGTGTGAGGGCACGGGTCAGTGTTAGCGTACGGGTTAGGATTAGGGGACGTGTGAGGGGAAGGCTTCGGGGAAGTGTTAGGGTTAGAGTACGGGCTAAGGTTAGGGTTACGGTCTGGGACGCTTTAGGGTCCTGGTGACGGTACGACAACGGTATATGGGGAGCGTACGTGTGAGGGCACGGGTTAGTGTTAGCGTACGGCTTAGGATTAGGGGACGGGTGAGGTGAATGCTTCGGGGAAGGTTTAGGGTTAGGGTTCGGGCTAGGGTTCGTGTTAGGGGACGGGGATGGTTTAGGGTCCAGGTGAGGGTACGACAACGGTTTAGGGGGAGCGTAGGTGTGAGGGCACGGGTTAGTGTTAGCGTACGGGTTAGGATTAGGGGATGGGTGAGGGGAAGGCTTCGGGGAAGTGTTAGGATTAGTGTTCGGGCTAGGGTTAGGGTTTGGGGACGGGGACGGTTTAGGGTCCAGGTGAGGGTACGACAACGGTTCATGTGGAGCGTACGTGTGAGGGCAGGTGTTAGTTTTAGCATACGGGTTAGGATTAGGGGAAGGGTGAGGGGCAGGCTTCGGGGAAGTGTTACGGTTAGTGTTCGGGCTAGGGTTAGGGTTAGGGGATGGGGACGATTTAGTGTCCAGGTGAGGGTATGACAACGGTTTAGGGGGAGCGTACGTGTGAGGGCACGGGTTAGTGTTAGCGTACGGGTTAGGATTAGGGGACGGGTGGGGGAAGGCTTCGGGGAAGGGTTAGTGTTAGGGTAAGGGCTAGGGTTAGGGTTACGGGACGGGGACGGTTTAGGGTACAGGTGAGTGTACGACAACTTTTTAGGGAGAGGGTACGTGTGAGGGCACGGGTTACTGTTATTGTACGGGTTAGGATTAGGGGACGGGTGAGGGGAAGGCTTCAGGGAAGTGTTAGGGTTAGGGTTTGGGCTAGGGTTAGGATTATGGGACGGGGACGGTTTAGGGTCCAGGTGAGTGTACGACAACAGTTTAGTGGGTGCGTACGTGTGAGGGCACAGTTTAATGTTAGCGTACGGGTTAGGACTAGGGGATGGGTTAGGGTAAGGCTTCGGGGAAGTGTTAGTGTGGATCATACTCTGGGTTCCACATGCGTGTTTTAGCTGAAGGAAGAATCCCTTAAACCTGGAGAGTTGAGACCCATGGAATGGGTACCATGCAATATGACTTCAAAGGGTCTGCATTTGCTCACCGAAACTCAGCAATCCTATCAATGCTGAATTTATGCCGGTGTACACACGCTTGATTCTCTTTCGGAGACATATAAATCCATAGGTTTTAAGATTCTTACTAGTCAGGTATATTCTTAGGTGTTTAATATGAGGTGTTGAGTCCATTTCGTTCAGCAAGGAGTAGCTCTTGTCTGTTACATATTTGGCTTATGGAACAGTATCTGTGCTAATTTCAATCTCTGGTTTTATGCAGCACCCCAACTCACCTTTCCCCTTAAGCAAGCATAAGTTGGTTTTCTACATTTGAGACCCTGTTCTGTTTTGTAATTCAGTTCCTGTGTAGCCAAGTTTACATTCCGTGTAGTAGTGATATCTTATGATGTTTCTTTTTCTGTGTGACTTATTTCACTTAGAATCATCGTACCTGAATCCACTCAGTATGCTGCTACGGGCCTGATGACATAGATTTCATTGCTGAGTGATATTGCATTGTACGTAAGTACCACAACTTCTTTATCCATTTTTCGCTTTCTGCGATATTGAACTTGCACCGTAAACAAGGTTCTTGTTAACAAGGCCGTCCCAAACTTTGGAGTGGCTCTCTCTTTTTGATTTTAATTTCCCTAAGCTATAGGACCATAAGTGGAAGTGCCCTTGGCTCTGTTGCTTTGTTTTTTGGATGTTTCAGGAAACACCATACACTTCTCCAGAGTGGGTGTTGGCAATTTACATCCTGCCCAACAGCATAACACAGCTCCAAGTTCTGCATGGCCTGTCCTGCCTTTCTGGATTTTTCACTTTTTTCAGATGGCCCTTTTGACCGGGGGGAAGTGAGACTTCATTGTATTGCAGATTTCCTTTGCAAGCTTGCTTGGTTGGCCAAAAAGGGCGTATGCGTTTTTTCCTGAATATATTCAGGAAAAAACGCATATATCCTTTTTGGCCAAGTGCATCATTGAGGATGTTCTGCCTGTTTTCCTATGCTTTACATGCAATTCCAGTCTACCTCCTGAATTCGGTTTCCTGCAATTCTGCCCCGCTTTCAAGTCCTCTTGGCAGCCTTACTTCAATATATTTTTGGATGATAGCTGTCATTTATAACTCTGCAAGTTTGTGAATGACAGTGCCCCTGAGCTCCTTTCCTCAACTCGCTTTCTTGTGAGCTGGCCGCAACACCGCAGGATTGCTTCAGGCCCTAGTGTGGTTCCGGCATGGCACGCTGATCCTTTGGTTAATTCCTCTTCCTTGTGTGAAATGAGAGTTAAATTTAACCGTCCAGATACCTCCAGCTAGTCTCACATTTTTTCTCACTATTCCTGTTCATCTTCCGCAGAAATTGCAAACTGGGTCAAACAGGAGGTTAAAGGCACTGACTCTCCAAGTGGGGAGACTGTTAGTAAAGCGTCTCGAATGTTGCACCCGAGGACCAGGGGACGAAAACTGAGACACATTTGAACACGTTTCCCGATCACACGGTGGATCATACTCTGGGTTCCACATGCATGTATTAGCTGAAGGAAGAATCCCTTAAACCTGGAGAGTTGAGACCCATGGAATGGGTACCATGCAATATGACTTCAAAGGGTCTGCATTTGCTCACCGAACCTCACCAATCCTATCACTGCTGCGTTTATGCCGCTGTACACACGCTTGATTCTCTTTCGGAGACATATCAATCCATAGGTTTTAAGATTCTTACTAGTCAGGTATATTCTTAGGCATTTAATATGGGGTGTTGAGTCCACTTCGTTGAGCAAGGAGTAGCTCTTGTCTATTACATATTTGGCTTATGGAACGGTATCTGTGCTAATTTCAATGTCTGGTTTTATGCGGCACCCCAACTCACCTTTCCCCTTAAGCAAGCATAAGTTGGTTTTCTACCTTTGAGATCCTGTTCTGTTTTGTAATTCAGTTCCTGTGTAGCCAAGTTTACATTCCGTGTATTAGTGATATCTTATGATGTTTCTTTTTCTGTGTGACTTATTTCACTTACAATCATCGTACCTGAATCCACTCATTATGCTGCTATGGGCCTGATGACATAGATTTCATTGCTGAGTGATATTGCATTGGACGTAAGCACCACAACTTCTTTATCCATTTTTCGCTTTCTACGATATTGAACTTGTACCGTAAACGAGGTTCTTCTAAACAGAGCTGTCCGAAACGTTGGGGTGGCTGTGTCTTTTTGATTTAAATTTCCCTAAGCTATAGGACCATAAGTTGAAGTGCCCTAGGCTCTATTGGTTTGTTTTTTAGATGTTTCAGGAAACACCATACACTTCTCCAGAGTGGCTGTTGGCAATTTACATCCCGCCCATCAGCATAACAAGGCTCCCAGTTCTCCATGGCCTGTCCTGCCTTTCAGGATTGTACACTTTTTTAAGATGGCCCTTTTAACCGGGGGGGCAGTGAGACTTCATTGTAGTGCAGATTTCCTTTGCAAGCTTGCTTGGTTGCCCAAAAAGGGCGTATGCGTTTTTTCCTGAATATATTCAGCAAAAAATGCATATGCCCTTTTCGGCCAAGTGCATCATTGTGGACGTTCTGCATCTTTTCCTATGCTTTTTATGCAATTCCAGTCTACCTCCTGAAATCGGTTTCCTGCAAGTCTGCCCCGCATTCAAGTCTTCTTGGCAGCCTTACTTCAATATATTTTTGGATGATAGCTGTCATTTATAACTCTGCAGGTTTGTGAATGACAGTGGTCCTGAGCTCCTTTCTTCAACTCGCTTTCTTGTGAGCTGTCCGCAACACTGCAGCATTGCTTTAGGCCCTAGTGTGGTTCCGGCATGGCACGCTGAGCCTTTGGTTAATTCCTCTTCCTGGTGGGAAATGAGAGTTAATTTTACCCGTCCAGACACCTCCAGCTAGTCTCTCATTGGTTCTCCCTATTCCTGTTCATCTACCGCAGAAATTGAAACTGGGCCAAACAGGAGGTTAAAGGCACTGACTGTCCAAGTGGGGAGAGTGTTAGTATAGCGTCTGGAATGTTGCACCCGAGTACCAGGGGACGAAAACCGAGACACATTTGAACACGTTTCCCGATCACACGGTGGATCATACTCTGGGTTCCACATGCATGTTTTAGCTGAAGGAAGAATCCCCTAAACCTGGAGAGTTGAGACCCATGGAATGGGTAGCATGCAATATGACTTCAAAGGGTCTGCATTTGCTCACCGAACCTCACCAGTCCTATCACTGCTGCGTTTGTGCTGCTGTACACACGCTTGATTCTCTTTTGGAGACATATAAATCGATAGGTTTTAAGATTCTTACTAATCAGGTATATTCTTAGGCGTTTAATATGGGGTGTTGAGTCCACCTCGTTGAGCAAGGAGTAGCTCTTGTCTATTACATATTTGGCTTATGGAACGGTATCTGTGCTAATTTCAATCTCTGGTTTTATGCAGCTCTCCAACTCACCTTTCCCCTTAAGCAAGCATAAGTTGGTTTTCTCCATTTGAGACCCTGTTCTGTATTGTAATTCAGTTCCTGTGTAGCCAAGTTTTCATTCCGTGTAGTGGTGATATCTTATGATGTTTCTTTTTCTCTGTGACTTATTTCACTTAGAATCATCGTACCTGAATCCACTCATTATGCTGCTACGGGCCTGATGACATAGATTTCATTGCTGAGTGATATTGCATTGTACGTAAGTACCACAATTTCTTTATCCATTTCTCGCTTTCTGCGATATTGAACTTATACTCTAAACGAGGTTCTTGTAAACAGAGCCATCCCAAACTTTGGGGTGGCTGTGTCTTTTTCATTTTAATTTCCCTAAGCTATAGGACCATAAGTGAAAGTGCCCTAGGCTCTGTTGCTTTGTTTTTCAGATGTTTCAGGAAACACCATACACTTCTACAGAGTGGCTGTTGGCAATTTACATCCTGCCCATCAGCATAACAAGGCTCCCAGTTCTCCATGGCCTGTCCTGCCTTTCTGGATTTTACAGTTTTTTCAGATGGCCCTTTTGACCGGGGGGCAGTGAGACTTCATTGTAGTGCAGATTTTCTTTGTAAGCATGCTTGGTTGGCCAAAAAGGGCGTATGCGTTTTTTCCTGAATATATTCAGGAAAAAACTCATACGCCCTTTTTGACCAAGTGCATCATTGTGGACGTTCTGCCTCTTTTCCTATGCTTTACATGCGATTCCAGTCTACCTCCTGAAATCGGTTTCCTGCAATTCTGCTCCACTTTCAAGTCCTCTTGCCAGCCTAATTTCAATATATTTTTGGACGATAGCTGTCATTTATAACTCTGCAGGTTTGTGAATTACGGTGTCCTTGAACTCGTTTCTTCAACTCGCTTTCTTGTGTGCTGGCCGCAACACCGCAGCATTGCTTCAGGCCCTAGTGTGGATCCGGCATGGCACACTGAGTCTTAGGTTAATTCATCTTCCTGGTGGGAAATGAGAGTCAAATTTGCCCGTCCAGACACCTCCAGCTAGTCTCTCATTCGTTCTCCATATTCCTGTTCATCTTACGCAGAAATTGCAAACTGGGCCAAACAGGAGGTTAACGGCACTGACTCTCCAAGTGGGGAGAGTGTTAGTAAAGCGTCTGGAATGTTGCACCCGAGTACCAGGGGACGAAAACTGAGACACATTTGAACACGTTTCCCGATCACACGGTGGATCATACTCTGGGTTCCACATGCATGTTTTAGCTGAAGGAAGAATCCCTTAAACCTGGAGAGTTGAGACCCATGGAATGGGTACCATGCAATATGACTTCAAAGGGTCTGCATTTGCTCACCGAACCTCACCAATCCTATCACTGCTGCGTTTATGTCGCTGTACACACGCTTGATTCTCTTTTGGAGACATATAAATCCATAGGTTTTAAGATTCTTACTAGTCAGGTGTAATCTTAGGCGTTTAATATGGGGTGTTGTGTCCACTTCGTTGAGCAAGGTGTAGCTCTTGTCTACTACATATTTGGCTTATGGAACGGTATCTGTGCTAATTTCAATCTCTGCTTTTATGTAGCGCCCCAACTCACCTTTCCCCTTAAGCAAGCATAAGTTGATTTTCTACATTTGAGACCCTGTTCTGTTTTGTAATTCAGTTCCTGTGTAGCCAAGTTTACATTCCGTTTAGTAGTGATATCTTATGATGTTTCTTTTTCTGTGTGACTTATTTCACTTAGAATCATCGTACCTGAATCCGCTCATTATGCTGCTACGGGCCTGATGACATAGATTTCATTGCTCAGTGATATTGCATTCTACGTAAGTACCACAATGTCTTTATCCATTTTTCGCTTTCTGTTATATTGAACTTGTACAGTAAACGAGGTTCTTGTAAACAGAGCCATCCCAAACTTTGGGGTGGCTGTGTCTTTTTGAATTTAATTTCCCTAAGCTATAGGACCATAAGTGGAAGAGCCCTAGGCTCTGTTGCTTTGTTTTTTAGATGTTTCATGAATCACCATAGGCTTCTCCAGAGTGGCTCTTGGCAATTTACATCCCACCCATCAGCATAACAAGACTCCTAGTTCTCCATGGCCTGTCCTGCCTTTCTGGATTTTACACTTTTTTCAGATGGCCCTTTTGACCGGAGGGATGTGAGACTTCATTGTAGTGCAGATTTCCTTTGCAAGCTTGCTTGGTTGGCCAAAAAGGGCGTATGCGTTTTTTCCTGAATATATTCAGGAAAAAACGCATACGCACTTTTTGGCTAAGTGCATCTTCGTGGACGTTCTGCCTCTTTTCATATGATTTACATGCAATTCCAGTCTACCTCCTGAAATTGGTTTCCTGCAATTCTGCCCCGCTTTCAAGTCGTCTTGGCAGCCTTCCTTCAATATATTTTTGGACGATAGCTGTCATTTATAACTCTGCAGGTTTGTGAATTACAGTGCCCCTGAGCTCCTTTCTTCAACTCGCTTTCTTGTGAGCTGGCTGCAACACTGCAGGATTGCTTCTGGCCCTAGTGTGGTTCCAGCATAGCACGTTGAGCCTTTGGTTAATTCCTCTTCCTTGTGGGAGATGAGAGTTAAATTTGTCCGTCCAGACACCTCCAGGTAGTCTCTCATTGGTTCTCCCTATTCCTGTTCATTTTCCGCAGAAATTGCAAACTGGGTCAAACAGGAGTTTAAAGGCACTGACTCTCCAAGTGGGGAGAGTGTTAGTAAAGAGTCTGGAATGTTGCACCCGAGTACCTGGGGACGAAAACTGAGACACATTTGAACATGTTTCCCGATCACATGGTGGATCATACTCTGGGTTCCACATGTATGTTTTAGCTGAAGGAAGAATCCCTTAAACCTGGAGAGTTGAGACTCATGGAATGGGTACCCTGCAATATGATTTCAAAGGGTCTGCATTGGCTCACCGAACCTCACCAATCCTATCACTGCTGCGTTTATGAAGCTGTACACACGCTTGATTCTCTTTCGGAGACATATAAATCCATAGGTTTTAACATTCTTACTAGACAGGTATATTCTTAGGCGTTTAATATGGGGTGTTGAGTCCACTTCGTTCAGCAAGGAGTAGCTCTTGTCTATTACATATTTGGCTTATGGAATGGTATCTGTGCTAATTTCAATCTCTGGTTTTATGCAGCACTCAAACTCACTTTTCCCCTTAAGCAAGCATAAGTTGGTTTTCTACATTTGAGCGCCTGTTCTGTTTTGTAATTCAGTTCCTGTGTAGCCAAGTTTACATTCCATGTAGTAGTGATATCTTATGATGTTTCTTTTTCTGTGTGACTTATTTCACTTAGAATCATCGTACCTGAATCCACTCATTATGCTGCTACGGGCCTGATGACATAGATTTCATTGCTGAGTGATACTGCATTGTACGAAAATACCACAACTTCTTTATCTATTTTTCGCTTTCTCCGATATTGAACTTGTACCATAAATGAGGTTCTTGTAAACAGAGCCGTCCCAAACTTTGGGGTGGCTGTGTCTTTTTGATTTCAATTTCCCTAAGCTATAGGACAATAAGTGGAATTGCCCTAGGCTCTGTTACTTTGTTTTTTAGATGTTTCAGGAAACACCATACACTTATCCAGAGTGGCTGTTGGCAATTTACATCCCGCCCATCAGCATAACAAGGCTCCCAGTTCTCCATGGCCTGTCCTGCCTTTCTGGATTTTACACTTTTTTCAGATGGCCCTTTTGACCGGGGGGAAGTGAGACTTCATTGTAGTGCAGATTTCCTTTGCAAGCTTGCTTGGTTGGCCAAAAAGGGCGTATGCTTTTTATCCTGAATATATTCAGGAAAAAACACATACGCCCTTTATGGCCAAGTGCATCATTGTGGACGTTCTGCCTCTTTTCCTATGCTTTACATGCAATTCCAGTCTACCTCCTGAAATCGGTTTCCTGCAATTCTGCCCCGCTTTCAAGTCCTCTTGGCAGCCTTACTTCAATATATTTTTGGACGATAGCTGTCATTTATAACTCTGCAGGTTTGTGAATGACAGTGCCCCTGAGCTCCTTTCTTCAACTCGCTTTCTTGTGAGCTGGCCGCAACACCGCAGGATTGCCTCAGGCCCTAGTGTGGTTCTGGCACGGCACGCTGAGCCTTTGGTTAATTCCTCTTCCTGGTGGGAAATGAGAGTTAAATTTGCCCGTCCAGACACCTCCAGCTAGTCTCTCATGGGTTCTCCCTATTCCTGTTCATTTCCCGCAGAAATTGCAAACTGGGCCAAACAGGAGGTTAAAGGCACTGACTTTCCAAGTGGGGAGAGTGTTAATAAACGTCTGGAATGTTCCACCCGAGTACCAGGGGACGACAACAGAGACACATTTGAACACGTTTCCCGATCACACGGTGGATCATCCGCTGGGTTCCACATGCATGTTTTAGCTGAAGGAAGAATCCCTTAAACCTGGAGAGTTGAGACCTATGGAATGGGTACCATGCAATATGACATCAAAGGGTCTGCATTTGCTCACTGAACCTCACCATTCCTATAACTGCTGCGCTTATGCCGCTGTACACACACTTGATTCTCTTTCGGAGACCTATAAATCCATAGGTTTTAAGATACTTACTAGTCAGGTATATCCTTAGGCGTTTAATATGGCGTGTTGAGTCCACTTCGTTGAGCAAGGAGTAGCTCTGCTCTATTACATATTTGGCTTATGGAACGGTATCTGTGCTAATTTCAATCTCTTGTTTTATGCAGCACCCCAACTCACCTTTCCCGTTAAGCAAGCATAAGTTGGTTTTCTACATTTGAGACCCTGTTCTGTTTTGTAATTCAGTTCCTGTGTAGCCAAGTTTACATTCCGTGTATTAGAGATATTTTATGATGTTTCTTTTTCTGTGTGACTTATTTCACTTAGAATCATCGTACCTGAATCCACTCATTATGCTGCTACGGGCCTGATGACATAGATTTCATTGCTGAGTGATATTGCAGTGTACGTAAGTACCACAACTTCTTTATCCATTTTTCGCTTTCTGTGATATTGAACTTGTACCGTAAACGAGGTTCTTGTAAACAGAGCCGTCCCAAACTTTGGGGTGGCTGTGTCTTTTTGATTTTAATTTCCCTAAGCTATAGGACCGTAAGTGGAAGTGCCCTAGACTCTGTTGCTTTGTTTTTTAGATATTTCAGGAAACACCATACACTTCTCCAGAGTGGCTGTTGGCAATTTACATCCCGCCCATCAGCATAACAAGGCTCCCAGTTCTCCATGGCCTGTCCTGCGTTTCTGGATTTTACACTTTTTTCAGCTGGCCCTTTTGACCGGGGGGCAGTGAGACTTCATTGTAGTGCAGATTTCCTTTGCAAGCTTGCTTGGTTGGCCAAAAAGGGCGTATGCGATTTTTCCTGAATATATTCAGGAAAAAACGTATACGCACTTTTTGGCCAAGTGCATCATTGTGGACGTTCTGCCTCTTTTCCTATGCTTTACATGCAATTCCAGTCTACCCCCTGAAATCGGTTTCCTGCAATTCTGCCCCGCTTTCAAGTCCTCTTGGCAGCCTTACTTCAATATACTTTTGGACGATAGCTGTCATTTATAACTCTGCAAGTTTGTGAATTACAGTGCCTCTGAGCTCCTTTCTTCAACTCGCTTTCTTGTGAGCTGGCCGCAACACCGCAGGATTGCTTCAGGCCCTAGTGTGGTTCAGGTATGGCACGCTTAGCCTTTGGTTAATTCCTCTTCCTGTTGGGAAATGAGAGTTAAATTTGCCCGTCCGGACACCTCCAGCTAGTCTCTCATTGGTTCTCCATATTCCTGTTCATTTTCCGCAGAAATTGCAAACTGGGCCAAACAGGAGGTTAAAGGCACTGACTCTCCAAGTGGGGAGAGTGTTAGTAAAGCGTCTGGAATGTTGCACCCGAGTACCAGGGGACGAAAACTGAGACACATTTGAACACGTTTCCCGATCACACGGTGGATCATAATCTGGGTTCCACATGCATGTTTTAGCTGAAGGAAGAATCCCTTAAATCTGGAGAGTTGAGACCCATGGAATGGGTACCATGCAATATGACTTCAAAGGGTCTGCATTTGCTCACCAAACCTCACAAATCCTATCACTGCTGCGTTTATGCCGCTGTACACACGCTTGATTCTCTTTTGGAGACATATAAATCCATAGGTTTTAAGATTCTTACTAGTCAGATATATTCTTAGGCGTTTAATATGGGGTGTTGAGGCCACTTCGTTGAGGAAGAAGTAGCTATTGTCTATTATATATTTGGCTTATGGAACGGTATCTGTGCTAATTTCAATCTCTGGCTTTATGCAGCACCCCAACTCACCTTTCCTCTTAAGCAAGCATAAGTTGGTTTTCTACATTTGAGACCCTGTTCTGTTTTGTAATTCAGTTCCTGTGTAGCTAAGTTTACATTCCGTGTAGTAGTGATATCTTTTGATGTTTCTTTTTCTGTGTGACTTATTTCACTTAGAATCATCGTACCTGAATCCACTCATTATGCTGCTACGGGCCTGATGACATAGATTTCATTGCTGAGTGATATTGCATTGTACGTAAATACCACAACTTCTTTATCCATATTTCGCTTTCTGCGATATTGAACTTGTACCGTAAACGAGGTTCTTGTAAACAGAGCCTTCCCAAACTTTGGGGTGGCTGTGTATTTTTGATTTCAATTTCCCTAAGTTATAGGACAATAAGTGGAAGTGCCCTAGGCTCTGTTACTTTGTTTTTTAGATGTTTCAGGAAACACCATACAGTTCTCCAGAGTGGCTGTTGGCAATTTACATCCCACCCATCAGCATAACAAGGCTCCAGTTCTCCATGGTCTGTCCTGCCTTTCTGGATTTTACACTTTTTTCAGATGGCCCTTTTGACCGGGGGGAAGTGAGACTTCATTGTAGTGCAGATTTCCTTTGCAACCTTGCTTAGTTGGCCAAAAAGGGCGTATGCGTTTTTTCCTGAATATATTCAGGAAAAAATGCATACGCCCTTTTTGGCCAAGTGCATCATTGTGGACGTTCTGCCTCTTTTCCTATGCTTTAAATGCTATTTGAGTCTACTTCCTGAAATCGGTTTCCTGCAATTCTGCCCCGCTTTCAAGTCCTGTTGGCAGCCTTACTTCAATATATTTTTGGACGATAGCTGTCATTTATAACTCTGCAGGTTTGTGAATGACAGTGCCCCTGAACTCCTTTCTTCAACTCGCTTTCTTGTGAGTTGGCCGCAACACCGCATGATTGCTTCAGGCCCTAGTGTGGTTCCGGCACGGCATGCTGAGCCTTTGGTTAATTCCTCTTCCTGGTGGGAAATGAGAGTTAAATTTACCCGTCCAGACACCTCCAGCTAGTCTCTCATGGGTTCTCCCTATTCCTGTTCATTTCCCGCAGAAATTGCAAACTGGGCCAAACAGGAGGTTTAAGGCACTGACTCTCCAAGTGGGGAGAGTGTTAATAAACGTCTGGAATGTTGCACCCGAGTACCAGGGGACGACAACTGAGACACATTTGAACACGTTTCCCGATCACACGGTGGATCATACGCTGGGTTCCACATGCATGTTTTAGCTGAAGGAAGAATCCCTTAAACCTGGAGAGTTGAGACCCATGGAATGGGTACCATGCAATATGACATCAAAGGGTCTGCATTTGCTCACTGAACCTCACCATTCCTATAACTGCTGCGCTTATGCCGCTGTACACACACTTGATTCTCTTTCGGAGACCTATAAATCCATAGGTTTTAAGATTCTTACTAGTCAGGTATATCCTTAGGCGTTTAATATGGCGTGTTGAGTCCACTTCGTTGAGCAAGGAGTAGCTCTTGTCTATTACATATTTGGCTTATGGAACGGTATCTGTGCTAATTTCAATCTCTTGTTTTATGCAGCACCCCAACTCACCTTTCCCGTTAAGCAAGCATAGGTGGGTTTTCTACATTTGAGACCCTGTTCAGTTTTCTAGTTCCGTTCCTGTGTAGCCAAGTTTACATTCCATGTATTAGAGATATCTTATGATGTTTCTTTTTCTGTGTGACTTATTTCACTTAGAATCATCGTACCTGAATCCACTCAGTATGCTGCTATGGGCCTGATGATATAGATTTCATTGCTGAGTGATATTGCATTGTACGTAAGTACCACAACTTCTTTATCCATATTTCGCTTTCTGTGGTATTGAACTTGTACCGTAAACGAGGTTCTTGTAAGCAGAGCTGTCCCAAACTTTGGGGTGGCTGTGTCTTTTTGATTTTAATTTCCCTAAGCTATAGGACCATAAGTGGAAGTGCCCTAGGCTCTGTTGCTTTGTTTTGTAGATGTTTCAGGAAACACCATACACTTCTCCAGAGTGGCTGTTGGCAATTTACATCCCGCCCATCAGCATAACAAGGCTCCCAGTTCTCCATGGCCTGTCCTGCCTTTCTGGATTTTACACTTTTTTCAGATGGACCTTTTGACCGGGGGGCAGTGAGACTTCATTGTAGTGCAGATTTCCTTTGCAAGCTTGCTTGGTTGGCCAAAAAGTGCGTATACGTTTTTTCCTGAATATATTCAGGAAAAAACGCATACGCCCTTTTTGGCCAAGTGCATCATTGTGGACGTTCTGCCTCTTTTCCTATGCTTTACATGCAATTCCAGTCTACCTCCTGAAATCGGTTTCCTGCAATTCTGCCCCGCTTGCAAGTCCTCTTGGCAGCCTTACTTCAATATATTTTTGGACGATAGCTGTCATTTATAACTCTGCAGGTTTGTGAATGACAGTGACCCTGAGCTCCTTTCTTCAAGTCCTTTCTTGTGAGCTGGCCGCAACACCGTAGGATTGCTTCAGGCCCTAGTGTGGTTCCGGCATGGCACGCTGAGCCTTTGGTTAATTCCTCTTCCTGGTGGGAAATGACAGTTAAATTTGCCCATCCAGACACCTCCAGCTAGTCTCTCATTGGTTCTTCCAATTCCTGTTCATTTTCCGCAGAAATTGCAAACTGGGCCAAACAGGAGTTTAAAGGCACTGACTCTCCAAGTGGGGAGAGTGTTAGTAAAGCGTCTGGAATGTTGCACCCGAGTACCAGGGGATGAAAACTGAGACACATTTGAACACGTTTCCCTATCACACGGTGGATCATACTCTGGGTTCCACATGCATGTTTTAGCTGAAGGAAGAATCCCTTAAACCTGGGGAGTTGAGACTCATGGAATGAGTACCACAGCAATATGACTTCAAAGTGTCTGCATTTGCTCACCGAACCTCACCAATCCTATCACTGCTGCATTTATGCCACTGTACACACGCTTGATTCTCTTTCGGGAACATATAAATCCATAGGTTTTAAGATTCTTAGTAGTCAGGAATATTCTTAGGCGTTTAATATGAGGTCTTGAGTCAATTTCGTTGAGCAAGGAGTAGCTCTGGTCTATTACATATTTGGCTTATGGAACGGTATCTGTGCTAATTTCAATCTCTGGTTTTATGCAGCACCCCAACTCACCTTTCCCCTTAAGCAAGCAAAAGTTGGTTTTCTACATTTGAGACCCTGTTTTGTTTTGTAATTCAGTTCCTGTGTAGCCAAGTTTACATTCCGTGTAGTAGTGATATCTTATGATGTTTCTTTTTCTGTGTGACTTATTTCACTTAGAATCATCGTACCTGAATCCACTCATTTTGCTGCTACGGGCCTGATGACATAGATTTCATTGCTGAGTGATATTGCATTGTACGTAAGTACCACAATTTCTTTATCCACTCTTCGCTTTCTGCGATATTGAACTTGTACCATAAACGAGTTTCTTGTCAACAGAGCCATCCCAAACATTGGGGTGGCTGTGTCTTTTTGATTTTAATTTCCCTAAGCTATAGGACCATAAGTGGAAGTGCCCTAGGGTCTGTTGCTTTGTATTTTAGATGTTTCAGGAAACACCATACAGTTCTCCAGAGTGGCTGTTGGCAATTTACATCCCACCCTTCAGCATAAAAAGGCTCCCAGTTCTCCATGGCCTGTCCTGCCTTTCTGGATTTTACACATTTTTCAGATGGCCCTTTTGACCGGGGGGAAGTGAGACTTCATTGTAGTGCAGATTTCCTTTGCAAGCTTGCTTGGTTGGCCAAAAAGGGCGTATGTGTATTTTCCTGAATATATTCAGGAAAAAATGCATACGCCCTTTTTGGCCAAGTGCATCATTGTGGACGTTCTGCCTCTTTTCCTATGCTTTAAATGCTATTTGAGTCTACTTCCTGAAATCGGTTTCCTGCAATTCTGCCCCGCTTTCAAGTCCTGTTGGCAGCCTTACTTCAATATATTTTTGGACGATAGCTGTCATTTATAACTCTGCAGGTTTGTGAATGACAGTGCCCCTGAACTCCTTTCTTCAACTCGCTTTCTTGTGAGTTGGCCGCAACACCGCATGATTGCTTCATGCCCTAGTGTGGTTCCGGCACGGCATGCTGAGCCTTTGGTTAATTCCTCTTCCTGGTGGGAAATGAGAGTTAAATTTACCCGTCCAGACACCTCCAGCTAGTCTCTCATGGGTTCTCCCTATTCCTGTTCATTTCCCGCAGAAATTGCAAACTGGGCCAAACAGGAGGTTTAAGGCACTGACTCTCCAAGTGGGGAGAGTGTTAATAAACGTCTGGAATGTTGCACCCGAGTACCAGGGGACGACAACTGAGACACATTTGAACACGTTTCCCGATCACACGGTGGATCATCCGCTGGGTTCCACATGCATGTTTTAGCTGAAGGAAGAATCCCTTAAACCTGGAGAGTTGAGACCCATGGAATGGGTACCATGCAATATGACATCAAAGGGTCTGCATTTGCTCACTGAACCTCACCATTCCTATAACTGCTGCGCTTATGCCGCTGTACACACACTTGATTCTCTTTCGGAGACCTATAAATCCATAGGTTTTAAGATTCTTACTAGTCAGGTATATCCTTAGGCGTTTAATATGGCGTGTTGAGTCCACTTCGTTGAGCAAGGAGTAGCTCTTGTCTATTACATATTTGGCTTATGGAACGGTATCTGTGCTAATTTCAATCTCTTGTTTTATGCAGCACCCCAACTCACCTTTCCCGTTAAGCAAGCATAGGTGGGTTTTCTACATTTGAGACCCTGTTCAGTTTTCTAGTTCCGTTCCTGTGTAGCCAAGTTTACATTCCATGTATTAGAGATATCTTATGATGTTTCTTTTTCTGTGTGACTTATTTCACTTAGAATCATCGTACCTGAATCCACTCAGTATGCTGCTATGGGCCTGATGATATAGATTTCATTGCTGAGTGATATTGCATTGTACGTAAGTACCACAACTTCTTTATCCATATTTCGCTTTCTGTGGTATTGAACTTGTACCGTAAACGAGGTTCTTGTAAGCAGAGCTGTCCCAAACTTTGGGGTGGCTGTGTCTTTTTGATTTTAATTTCCCTAAGCTATAGGACCATAAGTGGAAGTGCCCTAGGCTCTGTTGCTTTGTTTTTTAGATGTTTCAGGAAACACCATACACTTCTCCAGAGTGGCTGTTGGCAATTTACATCCCGCCCATCAGCATAACAAGGCTCCCAGTTCTCCATGGCCTGTCCTGCCTTTCTGGATTTTACACTTTTTTCAGATGGACCTTTTGACCGGGGGGCAGTGAGACTTCATTGTAGTGCAGATTTCCTTTGCAAGCTTGCTTGGTTGGCCAAAAAGTGCGTATACGTTTTTTCCTGAATATATTCAGGAAAAAACGCATACGCCCTTTTTGGCCAAGTGCATCATTGTGGACGTTCTGCCTCTTTTCCTATGCTTTACATGCAATTCCAGTCTACCTCCTGAAATCGGTTTCCTGCAATTCTGCCCCGCTTGCAAGTCCTCTTGGCAGCCTTACTTCAATATATTTTTGGACGATAGCTGTCATTTATAACTCTGCAGGTTTGTGAATGACAGTGACCCTGAGCTCCTTTCTTCAAGTCCTTTCTTGTGAGCTGGCCGCAACACCGCAGGATTGCTTCAGGCCCTAGTGTGGTTCCGGCATGGCACGCTGAGCCTTTGGTTAATTCCTCTTCCTGGTGGGAAATGACAGTTAAATTTGCCCATCCAGACACCTCCAGCTAGTCTCTCATTGGTTCTTCCAATTCCTGTTCATTTTCCGCAGAAATTGCAAACTGGGCCAAACAGGAGTTTAAAGGCACTGACTCTCCAAGTGGGGAGAGTGTTAGTAAAGCGTCTGGAATGTTGCACCCGAGTACCAGGGGATGAAAACTGAGACACATTTGAACACGTTTCCCTATCACACGGTGGATCATACTCTGGGTTCCACATGCATGTTTTAGCTGAAGGAAGAATCCCTTAAACCTGGGGAGTTGAGACTCATGGAATGAGTACCACAGCAATATGACTTCAAAGTGTCTGCATTTGCTCACCGAACCTCACCAATCCTATCACTGCTGCATTTATGCCACTGTACACACGCTTGATTCTCTTTCGGGAACATATAAATCCATAGGTTTTAAGATTCTTAGTAGTCAGGAATATTCTTAGGCGTTTAATATGAGGTCTTGAGTCAATTTCGTTGAGCAAGGAGTAGCTCTGGTCTATTACATATTTGGCTTATGGAACGGTATCTGTGCTAATTTCAATCTCTGGTTTTATGCAGCACCCCAACTCACCTTTCCCCTTAAGCAAGCAAAAGTTGGTTTTCTACATTTGAGACCCTGTTTTGTTTTGTAATTCAGTTCCTGTGTAGCCAAGTTTACATTCCGTGTAGTAGTGATATCTTATGATGTTTCTTTTTCTGTGTGACTTATTTCACTTAGAATCATCGTACCTGAATCCACTCATTTTGCTGCTACGGGCCTGATGACATAGATTTCATTGCTGAGTGATATTGCATTGTACGTAAGTACCACAATTTCTTTATCCACTCTTCGCTTTCTGCGATATTGAACTTGTACCATAAACGAGTTTCTTGTCAACAGAGCCATCCCAAACATTGGGGTGGCTGTGTCTTTTTGATTTTAATTTCCCTAAGCTATAGGACATAAGTGGAAGTGCCCTAGGGTCTGTTGCTTTGTATTTTAGATGTTTCAGGAAACACCATACAGTTCTCCAGAGTGGCTGTTGGCAATTTACATCCCACCCTTCAGCATAAAAAGGCTCCCAGTTCTCCATGGCCTGTCCTGCCTTTCTGGATTTTACACATTTTTCAGATGGCCCTTTTGACCGGGGGGAAGTGAGACTTCATTGTAGTGCAGATTTCCTTTGCAAGCTTGCTTGGTTGGCCAAAAAGGGCGTATGTGTATTTTCCTGAATATATTCAGGAAAAAATGCATACGCCCTTTTTGGCCAAGTGCATCATTGTGGACATTCTGCCTCTTTTCCTATGCTTTATATGCAATTCCAGTCTACCTCCTGAAATCGGTTTCCTGCAATTCTGCCCCACTTTGAAGTCCTCTTGGCAGCCTTACTTCAATATATTTTTGGACGATAGCTGTCATTTATCACTCTGTAGTTTTGTGAATTACAGTGCCCCTGAGCTCCTTTCTTCAACTCGCTTTCTTGTGAGCTGGACGCAACACCGCAGGATTGCTTCAGGCCCTAGTGTGGTTCCGGCATGGCACGCTGAGCCTTTGGTTAATTCCTCTTCCTTGTGGGAAATGAGAGTTAAATTTGCCCGTCCAGACACCTCCAGCTAGTTTCTCATTGGTTCTCCCTATTCCTGTTCATTTTCCGCAGAAATTGCAAACTGAGCCAAACAGGAGGTTAAAGGCACTGACTCTCCAAGTGGGGATAGTGTTAGTAAAGCGTCTGGAATGTTGCACCCGAGTACCAGGGGAGGAAAACTGAGACACATTTGAACACGTTTCCCGATCACACGGTGGATCATATTCTGGGTTCCACATGCATGTTTTAGCTGAAGGAAGAATCCCTTAAACCTGGAGAGTTGAGACCCATGGAATGGGTACCATGCAATATGACTTCAAAGGGTCTGCATTTGCTCACCAAACCTCACCAATCCTATCACTGCTGCGTTTATGCCGCTGTACACACGCTTGATTCTCTTTCAGAGACATATAAATCCATAGGTTTTAAGATTCTTACTAGTCAGATATATTCTTAGGCGTTTAATATGGGGTGTTGAGGCCACTTCGTTGAGCAAGGAGTAGCTCTTGTCTATTATATATTTGGCTTATGGAACGGTATCTGTGCTAATTTCAATTTCTGGTTTTATGCAGCACCCCAACTCACCTTTCCCCTTAAGCAAAGATAAGTTGGTTTTCTACATTTGAGACCCTGTTCTGTTTTGTAATTCAGTTCCTGTGTAGACAAGTTTATATTCCGTGTAGTAGTGATATCTTTTGATGTTTCTTTTTCTGTGTGACTTATTTCACTTAGAATCATCGTACCTGAATCCACTCATTTTGCTGCTACGGGCCTGATGACATAGATTTCATTGCTGAGTGATATTGCATTGTACGCAAATACCACAACTTCTTTATCCATATTTCGCTTTCTGCAATATTGAACTTGTACCGTAAACGAGGTTCTTGTAAACAGAGCCGTCCCAAACTTTGGGGTGGCTGTGTCTTTTTGATTTCAATTTCCCTAAGCTATAGGACAATAAGTGGAAGTTCCCTAGGCTCTGTTACTGTGTTTTTTAGATGTTACAGCAAACACCATACACTTCTCCAGAGTGGCTGTTGGCAATTTATATCTCGCCCATCAGCATGACAAGGCTCCAGTTCTCCATGGCCTGTCCTGCGTTTCTGGATTTTACACTTTTTTCAGATGGCCCTTTTGACCGGGGGGAAGTGAGACTTCATTGTAGTGCAGATTTCCTTTGCAACCTTGCTTAGTTGGCCAAAAAGGGCGTATGTGTTTTTTCCTGAATATATTCAGGAAAAAACGCATACGCCCTTTTTGGCCAAGTGCATCATTGTGGACGTTCTGCCTCTTTTCCTATGATTTAAATGCAATTTGAGTCTACTTCCTGAAATCGGTTTCCTGCAATTCTGCCCCGCTTTGAAGTCCTGTTGGCAGCCTTACTTCAATATATTTTTGGACGATAACTGTCATTTATAACTCTGCAGGTTTGTGAATTACAGTGCCCCTGAGCTCCTTTCTTCAACTCGCTTTCTTGTGAGGTGGCCGCAACACCGCATGATTGCTTCAGGCCCTAGTGTGGTTCCGGCACGGCATGCTGAGCCTTTGGTTAATTCCTCTTCCTGGTGGGAAATGAGAGTTAAATTTACCCGTCCAGACACCTCCAGCTAGTCTCTCATGGGTTCTCCCTATTCCTGTTCATTTCCCGCAGAAATTGCAAACTGGGCCAAACAGGAGGTTTAAGGCACTGACTCTCCAAGTGAGGAGAGTGTTAATAAACGTCTGGAATGTTACACCCGAGTACCAGGGGATGACAACTGAGACACATTTGAACACGTTTCCCGATCCCACGGTGGATCATACGCTGGGTTCCACATGCATGTTTTAGCTGAAGGAAGAATCCCTTAAACCTGGAGAGTTGAGACCCATGGAATGGGTACCATGCAATATGATTTCAAAGGGTCTGCATTTGCTCACTGAACCTCACCATTCCTATAACTGCTGCGCTTATGCCGCTGTACACACGTTTGATTCTCTTTCGGAGACCTATAAATCCATAGGTTTTAAGATTCTTACTAGTCAGGTATATCCTTAGGCGTTTAATATGGCGTGTTGAGTCCACTTCGTTGAGCAAGGAGTAGCTCTGGTCTATTACATATTTGGCTTATGGAACGGTATCTGTGCTAATTTCAATCTCTAGTTTTATGCAGCACCCCAACTCACCTTTCCCCTTAAGCAAGCATAAGTTGGTTTTCTACATTTGAGACCCTGTTCTGTTTTGTAATTCAGTTCCTGTGTAGCCAAGTTTACATTCCGTGTATTAGAGATATCTTATGATGTTTCTTTTTCTGTGTGACTTATTTCACTTAGAATCATCGTACCTGAATCCACTCATTATGCTGCGACGGGCCTGATGACATAGATTTCATTGCTGAGTGATATTGCATTGTACGTAAGTACCACAACTTCTTTATCCATTTTTCGCTTTCTGTGATATTGAACTTGTACCGTAAACGAGGTTCTTGTAAACAGAGCCATCCCAAACTTTGGGGTGGCTGTGTCTTTTTGATTTCAATTTCCCTAAGCTATAGGACAATAAGTGCAAGTGCCCTAGGCTCTGTTACTTTGTTTTTTAGATGTTTCAGGAAACACCATACACTTCTCCAGAGTGGCTGTTGGCAATTTACATCCCGCCCATCAGCATAACAAGGCTCCAGTTCTCCATGGCCTGTCCTGCCTTTCTGGATTTTACACTTTTTTCAGATGGCCCTTTTGACCGGGGGGAAGTGAGACTTCATTGTAGTGCAGATTTCC
This sequence comes from Orcinus orca, assembly GCF_937001465.1. Classification (NCBI taxonomy): domain Eukaryota; kingdom Metazoa; phylum Chordata; class Mammalia; order Artiodactyla; family Delphinidae; genus Orcinus; species Orcinus orca. Next base: position 94,392 of record NW_026043972.1, read on the forward strand.
TTTGCAAGCTTGCTTGGTTGGCCAAAAAGGGCGTATGCATTTTTTCCTGAATATATTCAAGGAAAAATGCATACGCCCTTTTTGGCCAAGTGCATCATTGTGGACGTTCTGCCTCTTTTCCTATGCTTTAAATGCAATTTGAGTCTACTTCCTGAAATCGGTTTCCTGCAATTCTGCCCCGCTTTGAAGTCCTGTTGGCAGCCTTACTTCAATATATTTTTGGACGATAGCTGTCATTTATAACTGTGCAGGTTTGTGAATGACAGTGCCCCTGAGCTCCTTTCTTCAACTAGCTTTCTTGTGAGGTGGCCGCAACACCGCATGATTGCTTCAGTCCCTAGTGTGGTTAGGGCATGGCATGCTGATCCTTTGGTTAATTCCTCTTCCTGGTGGGAAATGAGAGTTAAATTTACCCGTCCAGACACCTCCAGCTAGTCTCTCATGGGTTCTACCTATTCCTGTTCATTTCCCGCAGAAATTGCAAACTAGGCCAAACAGGAGGTTTAAGACACTGACTCTCCAAGTGGGGAGAGTGTTAATAAACGTCTGGAATGTTGCACCCGAGTACCAGGGGACTACAACTGAGACACATTTGAACACGTTTCCCGATCACATGGTGGATCATACGCTGGGTTCCACATGCATGTTTTAGCTGAAGGAAGAATCCCTTAAACCTGGAGAGTTGAGACCCATGGAATGGGTACCATGCAATATGACTTCAAAGGATCTGCATTTGCTTACTGAACCTCACCATTCCTATAACTGCTGCACTTATGCCGCTGTACACACGCTTGTTTCTCTTTCGGAGACCTATAAATCCATAGGTTTTAAGATTCTTACTAGTCAGGTATATCCTTAGGCGTTTAATATGGCGTGTTGAGTTCACTTCGTTGAGCAAGGAGTAGCTCTGGTCTATTACATATTTGGCTTATGGAACGGTATCTGTGCCAATTTCAATCTCTGGTTTCATGCACTGCCCCAACTCCCCTTTCCCCTTAAGCAAGCATAAGTTGGTTTTCTCCATTTGAGACCCTGTTCTGTTTTGTAATTCAGTTCCTGTGTAGCCAAGTTTACATTCCGTGTATTACTGATATCTTATGATGTTTCTTTTTCTGTGTGACTTATTTCACTTAGAATCATCGTACCTGAATCCACTCATTATGCTGCTACGGGCCTGATGACATAGATTTCATTGCTGAGTGATATTGCATTGTACGTAAGTACCACAACTTCTTTATCCATTTTTCGCTTTCTGCGATATTGAACTTGCACCGTAAACAAGGTTCTTGTTAACAAGGCCGTCCCAAACTTTGGAGTGGCTCTCTCTTTTTGATTTTAATTTCCCTAAGCTATAGGACCATAAGTGGAAGTGCCCTTGGCTCTGTTGCTTTGTTTTTTGGATGTTTCAGGAAACACCATACACTTCTCCAGAGTGGCTGTTGGCAATTTACATCCTGTCCAACAGCATAACACAGCTCCAAGTTCTGCATGGCCTGTCCTGCCTTTCTCGATTTTTCACTTTTTTCAGATGGCCCTTTTGACCGGGGGCAAGTGAGACTTCATTGTATTGCAGATTTCCTTTGCAAGCTTGCTTGGTTGGCCAAAAAGGGCGTATGCGTTTTTTCCTGAATATATTCAGGAAAAAACGCATATATCCTTTTTGGCCAAGTGCATCATTGAGGATGTTCTGCCTGTTTTCCTATGCTTTACATGCAATTCCAGTCTACCTCCTGAATTCGGTTTCCTGCAATTCTGCCCCGCTTTCAAGTCCTCTTGGCAGCCTTACTTCAATATATTTTTGGATGATAGCTGTCATTTATAACTCTGCAAGTTTGTGAATGACAGTGCCCCTGAGCTCCTTTCCTCAACTCGTTTTCTTGTGAGCTGGCCGCAACACCGCAGGATTGCTTCAGGCCCTAGTGTGGTTCCGGCATGGCACGCTGATCCTTTGGTTAATTCCTCTTCCTTGTGTGAAATGAGAGTTAAATTTAACCGTCCAGATACCTCCAGCTAGTCTCACATTTTTTCTCACTATTCCTGTTCATCTTCCGCAGAAATTGCAAACTGGGCCAAACAGGAGGTTAAAGGCACTGACTCTCCAAGTGGGGAGACTGTTACTAAAGCGTCTCGAATGTTGCACCCGAGGACCAGGGGACGAAAACTGAGACACATTTGAACACGTTTCCCGATCACACGGTGGATCATACTCTGGGTTCCACATGCATGTATTAGCTGAAGGAAGAATCCCTTAAACCTGGAGAGTTGAGACCCATGGAATGGGTACCATGCAATATGACTTCAAAGGGTCTGCATTTGCTCACCGAACCTCACCAATCCTATCACTGCTGCGTTTATGCCGCTGTACACACGCTTGATTCTCTTTCGGAGACATATCAATCCATAGGTTTTAAGATTCTTACTAGTCAGGTATATTCTTAGGCATTTAATATGGGGTGTTGAGTCCACTTCGTTGAGCAAGGAGTAGCTCTTGTCTATTACATATTTGGCTTATGGAACGGTATCTGTGCTAATTTCAATGTCTGGTTTTATGCGGCACCCCAACTCACCTTTCCCCTTAAGCAAGCATAAGTTGGTTTTCTCCATTTGAGACCCTGTTCTGTTTTGTAATTCAGTTCCTGTGTAGCCAAGTTTACATTCCGTGTATTAGTGATATCTTATGATGTTTCTTTTTCTGTGTGACTTATTTCACTTAGAATCATCGTACCTGAATCCACTCATTATGCTGCTATGGGCCTGATGACATAGATTTCATTGCTGAGTGATATTGCATTAGACGTAAGCACCACAACTTCTTTATCCATTTTTCGCTTTCTACGATATTGAACTTGTACCGTAAACGAGGTTCTTCTAAACAGAGCTGTCCGAAACGTTGGGGTGGCTGTGTCTTTTTGATTTAAATTTCCCTAAGCTATAGGACCATAAGTTGAAGTGCCCTAGGCTCTATTGGTTTGTTTTTTAGATGTTTCAGGAAACACCATACACTTCTCCAGAGTGGCTGTTGGCAATTTACATCCCGCCCATCAGCATAACAAGGCTCCCAGTTCTCCATGGCCTGTCCTGCCTTTCAGGATTGTACACTTTTTTAAGATGGCCCTTTTGACCGGGGGGGCAGTGAGACTTCATTGTAGTGCAGATTTCCTTTGCAAGCTTGCTTGGTTGCCCAAAAAGGGCGTATGCGTTTTTTCCTGAATATATTCAGCAAAAAATGCATATGCCCTTTTCGGCCAAGTGCATCATTGTGGACGTTCTGCATCTTTTCCTATGCTTTTTATGCAATTCCAGTCTACCTCCTGAAATCGGTTTCCTGCAAGTCTGCCCCGCATTCAAGTCTTCTTGGCAGCCTTACTTCAATATATTTTTGGATGATAGCTGTCATTTATAACTCTGCAGGTTTGTGAATGACAGTGGTCCTGAGCTCCTTTCTTCAACTCGCTTTCTTGTGAGCTGTCCGCAACACTGCAGCATTGCTTTAGGCCCTAGTGTGGTTCCGGCATGGCACGCTGAGCCTTTGGTTAATTCCTCTTCCTGGTGGGAAATGAGAGTTAATTTTACCCGTCCAGACACCTCCAGCTAGTCTCTCATTGGTTCTCCCTATTCCTGTTCATCTACCGCAGAAATTGAAACTGGGCCAAACAGGAGGTTAAAGGCACTGACTCTCCAAGTGGGGAGAGTGTTAGTATAGCGTCTGGAATGTTGCACCCGAGTACCAGGGGACGAAAACCGAGACACATTTGAACACGTTTCCCGATCACACGGTGGATCATACTCTGGGTTCCACATGCATGTTTTAGCTGAAGGAAGAATCCCCTAAACCTGGAGAGTTGAGACCCATGGAAAGGGTAGCATGCAATTTGACTTCAAAGGGTCTGCATTTGCTCACCGAAACTCACCAGTCCTATCACTGCTGCGTTTGTGCTGCTGTACACACGCTTGATTCTCTTTTGGAGACATATAAATCCATAGGTTTTAAGATTCTTACTAATCAGGTATATTCTTAGGCGTTTAATATGGGGTGTTGAGTCCACCTCGTTGAGCAAGGAGTAGCTCTTGTCTATTACATATTTGGCTTATGGAACGGTATCTGTGCTAATTTCAATCTCTGGTTTTATGCAGCTCTCCAACTCACCTTTCCCCTTAAGCAAGCATAAGTTGGTTTTCTCCATTTGAGACCCTGTTCTGTATTGTAATTCAGTTCCTGTGTAGCCAAGTTTTCATTCCGTGTAGTGGTGATATCTTATGATGTTTCTTTTTCTCTGTGACTTATTTCACTTAGAATCATCGTACCTGAATCCACTCATTATGCTGCTACGGGCCTGATGACATAGATTTCATTGCTGAGTGATATTGCATTGTACGTAAGTACCACAATTTCTTTATCCATTTCTCGCTTTCTGTGATATTGAACTTGTACTCTAAACGAGGTTCTTGTAAACAGAGCCATCCCAAACTTTGGGGTGGCTGTGTCTTTTTCATTTTAATTTCCCTAAGCTATAGGACCATAAGTGAAAGTGCCCTAGGCTCTGTTGCTTTGTTTTTCAGATGTTTCAGGAAACACCATACACTTCTACAGAGTGGCTGTTGGCAATTTACATCCTGCCCATCAGCATAACAAGGCTCCCAGTTCTCCATGGCCTGTCCTGCCTTTCTGGATTTTACAGTTTTTTCAGATGGCCCTTTTGACCGGGGGGCAGTGAGACTTCATTGTAGTGCAGATTTTCTTTGTAAGCATGCTTGGTTGGCCAAAAAGGGCGTATGCGTTTTTTCCTGAATTTATTCAGGAAAAAACTCATATGCCCTTTTTGACCAAGTGCATCATTGTGGACGTTCTGCCTCTTTTCCTATGCTTTACATGCGATTCCAGTCTACCTCCTGAAATCGGTTTCCTGCAATTCTGCTCCACTTTCAAGTCCTCTTGCCAGCCTAATTTCAATATATTTTTGGACGATAGCTGTCATTTATAACTCTGCAGGTTTGTGAATTACGGTGCCCCTGAACTCGTTTCTTCAACTCGCTTTCTTGTGTGCTGGCCGCAACACCGCAGCATTGCTTCAGGCCCTAGTGAGGATCCGGCATGGCACACTGAGTCTTAGGTTAATTCATCTTCCTGGTGGGAAATGAGAGTCAAATTTGCCCGTCCAGACACCTCCAGCTAGTCTCTCATTCGTTCTCCATATTCCTGTTCATCTTACGCAGAAATTGCAAACTGGGCCAAACAGGAGGTTAATGGCACTGACTCTCCAAGTGGGGAGAGTGTTAGTAAAGCGTCTGGAATGTTGCACCCGAGTACCAGGGGACGAAAACTGAGACACATTTGAACACGTTTCCCGATCACACGGTGGATCATACTCTGGGTTCCACATGCATGTTTTAGCTGAAGGAAGAATCCCTTAAACCTGGAGAGTTGAGACCCATGGAATGGGTACCATGCAATATGACTTCAAAGGGTCTGCCTTTGCTCACCGAACCTCACCAATCCTATCACTGCTGCGTTTATGTCGCTGTACACATGCTTGATTCTCTTTCAGAGACATATAAATCCATAGGTTTTAAGATTCTTACTAGTCTGGTGTAATCTTAGGCGTTTAATATGGGGTGTTGTGTCCACTTCGTTGAGCAAGGTGTAGCTCTTGTCTACTACATATTTGGCTTATGGAACGGTATCTGTGCTAATTCCAATCTCTGCTTTTATGTAGCGCCCCAACTCACCTTTCCCCTTAAGCAAGCATAAGTTGATTTTCTACATTTGACACCCTGTTCTGTTTTGTAATTCAGTTCCTGTGTAGCCAAGTTTACATTCCGTTTAGTAGTGATATCTTATGATGTTTCTTTTTCTGTGTGACTTATTTCACTTAGAATCATCGTACCTGAATCCGCTCATTATGCTGCTACGGGCCTGATGACATAGATTTCATTGCTCAGTGATATTGCATTCTACGTAAGTACCACAATGTCTTTATCCATTTTTCGCTTTCTGTTATATTGAACTTGTACAGTAAACGAGGTTCTTGTAAACAGAGCCATCCCAAACTTTGGGGTGGCTGTGTCTTTTTGAATTTAATTTCCCTAAGCTATAGGACCATAAGTGGAAGAGCCCTAGGCTCTGTTGCTTTGTTTTTTAGATGTTTCATGAATCACCATAGGCTTCTCCAGAGTGGCTCTTGGCAATTTACATCCCGCCCATCAGCATAACAAGACTCCTAGTTCTCCATGGCCTGTCCTGCCTTTCTGGATTTTACACTTTTTTCAGATGGCCCTTTTGACCGGAGGGATGTGAGACTTCATTGTAGTGCAGATTTCCTTTGCAAGCTTGCTTGGTTGGCCAAAAAGGGCGTATGCGTTTTTTCCTGAATATATTCAGGAAAAAACGCATACGCACTTTTTGGCTAAGTACATCTTCGTGGACGTTCTGCCTCTTTTCATATGATTTACATGCAATTCCAGTCTACCTCCTGAAATTGGTTTCCTGCAATTCTGCCCCGCTTTCAAGTCGTCTTGGCAGCCTTCCTTCAATATATTTTTGGACGATAGCTGTCATTTATAACTCTGCAGGTTTGTGAATTACAGTGCCCCTGAGCTCCTTTCTTCAACTCGCTTTCTTGTGAGCTGGCTGCAACACTGCAGGATTGCTTCTGGCCCTAGTGTGGTTCCAGCATAGCACGTTGAGCCTTTGGTTAATTCCTCTTCCTTGTGGGAGATGAGAGTTAAATTTGTCCGTCCAGACACCTCCAGGTAGTCTCTCATTGGTTCTCCCTATTCCTGTTCATTTTCCGCAGAAATTGCAAACTGGGTCAAACAGGAGTTTAAAGGCACTGACTCTCCAAGTGGGGAGAGTGTTAGTAAAGAGTCTGGAATGTTGCACCCGAGTACCAGGGGACGACAACTGAGACACATTTGAACACGTTTCCCGATCACACGGTGGATCATACGCTGGGTTCCACATGCATGTTTTAGCTGAAGGAAGAATCCCTTAAACCTGGAGAGTTGAGACCTATGGAATGGGTACCATGCAATATGACATCAAAGGGTCTGCATTTGCTCACTGAACCTCACCATTCCTATAACTGCTGCGCTTATGCCGCTGTACACACGCTTGATTCTCTTTCGGAGACCTATAAATCCATAGGTTTTAAGATACTTACTAGTCAGGTATATCCTTAGGCGTTTAATATGGCGTGTTGAGTCCACTTCGTTGAGCAAGGAGTAGCTCTGGTCTATTACATATTTGGCTTATGGAACGGTATCTGTGCTAATTTCAATCTCTTGTTTTATGCAGCACCCCAACTCACCTTTCCCCTTAAGCAAGCATAAGTTGGTTTTCTACATTTGAGACCCTGTGCTGTTTTGTAATTCAGTTCCTGTGTAGCCAAGTTTACATTCCGTGTATTAGAGATATCTTATGATGTTTCTTTTTCTGTGTGACTTATTTCACTTAGAATCATCGTACCTGAATCCACTCATTATGCTGCTACGGGCCTGATGACATAGATTTCATTGCTGAGTGATATTGCATTGTACGTAAGTACCACAACTTCTTTATCCATTTTTCGCTTTCTGTGATATTGAACTTGTACCGTAAACGAGGTTCTTGTAAACAGAGCCGTCCCAAACTTTGGGGTGGCTGTGTCTTTTTGATTTTAATTTCCCTAAGCTATAGGACCGTAAGTGGAAGTGCCCTAGACTCTGTTGCTTTGTTTTTTAGATGTTTCAGGAAACACCATACACTTCTCCAGAGTGGCAGTTGGCAATTTACATCCCGCCCATCAGCATAACAAGGCTCCCAGTTCTCCATGGCCTGTCCTGCCTTTCTGGATTTTACACTTTTTTCAGATGGCCCTTTTGACCGGGGGGAAGTGAGACTTCATTGTAGTGCAGATTTCCTTTGCAAGCTTGCTTGGTTGGCCAAAAAGGGCGTATGCGATTTTTCCTGAATATATTCAGGAAAAAACGTATACGCCCTTTTTGGCCAAGTGCATCATTGTGGACGTTCTGCCTCTTTTCCTATGCTTTACATGCAATTCCAGTCTACCCCCTGAAATCGGTTTCCTGCAATTCTGCCCCGCTTTCAAGTCCTCTTGGCAGCCTTACTTCAATATACTTTTGGACGATAGCTGTCATTTATAACTCTGCAAGTTTGTGAATTACAGTGCCTCTGAGCTCCTTTCTTCAACTCGCTTTCTTGTGAGCTGGCCGCAACACCGCAGGATTGCTTCAGGCCCTAGTGTGGTTCCAGCATGGCAAGCTGAACCTTTGGTTAATTCCTCTTCCTGTTGGGAAATGAGAGTTAAATTTGCCCGTCCGGACACCTCCAGCTAGTCTCTCATTGGTTCTCCATATTCCTGTTCATTTTCCGCAGAAATTGCAAACTGGGCCAAACAGGAGGTTAAAGGCACTGACTCTCCAAGTGGGGAGAGTGTTAGTAAAGCGTCTGGAATGTTGCACCCGAGTACCAGGGGACGAAAACTGAGACACATTTGAACACGTTTCCCGATCACACGGTGGATCATACTCTGGGTTCCACATGCATGTTTTAGCTGAAGGAAGAATCCCTTAAATCTGGAGAGTTGAGACCCATGGAATGGGTACCATGCAATATGACTTCAAATGGTCTGCATTTGCTCACCGAACCTCACCAATCCTATCACTGCTGCGTTTATGCTGCTGTACACACGCTTGATTCTCTTTTGGAGACATATAAATCCATAGGTTTTAAGATTCTTACTAGTCAGATATATTCTTAGGCGTTTAATATGGGGTGTTGAGGCCACTTCGTTGAGGAAGAAGTAGCTCTTGTCTATTATATAGTTGGCTTATGGAACGGTATCTGTGCTAATTTCAATCTCTGGCTTTATGCAGCACCCCAACTCACCTTTCCTCTTAAGCAAGCATAAGTTGGTTTTCTACATTTGAGACCCTGTTCTGTTTTGTAATTCAGTTCCTGTGTAGCTAAGTTTACATTCCGTGTAGTAGTGATATCTTTTGATGTTTCTTTTTCTGTGTGACTTATTTCACTTAGAATCATCGTACCTGAATCCACTCATTATGCTGCTACGGGCCTGATGACATAGATTTCATTGCTGAGTGATATTGCATTGTACGTAAATACCACAACTTCTTTATCAATATTTCGCTTTCTGCGATATTGAACTTGTACCGTAAACGAGGTTCTTGTAAACAGAGCCTTCCCAAACTTTGGGGTGGCTGTGTATTTTTGATTTCAATTTCCCTAAGCTATAGGACAATAAGTGGAAGTGCCCTAGGCTCTGTTACTTTGTTTTTTAGATGTTTCAGGAAACACCATACAGTTCTCCAGAGTGGCTGTTGGCAATTTACATCCCACCCATCAGCATAACAAGGCTCCAGTTCTCCATGGTCTGTCCTGCCTTTCTGGATTTTACACTTTTTTCAGATGGCCCTTTTGACCGGGGGGAAGTGAGACTTCATTGTAGTGCAGATTTCCTTTGCAACCTTGCTTAGTTGGCCAAAAAGGGCGTATGCGTTTTTTCCTGAATATATTCAGGAAAAAATGCATACGCCCTTTTTGGCCAAGTGCATCATTGTGGACGTTCTGCCTCTTTTCCTATGCTTTAAATGCAATTTGAGTCTACTTCCTGAAATCGGTTTCCTGCAATTCTGCCCCGCTTTCAAGTCCTGTTGGCAGCCTTACTTCAATATATTTTTGGACGATAGCTGTCATTTATAACTCTGCAGGTTTGTGAATGACAGTGCCCCTGAACTCCTTTCTTCAACTCGCTTTCTTGTGAGTTGGCCGCAACACCGCATGATTGCTTCAGGCCCTAGTGTGGTTCCGGCACGGCATGCTGAGCCTTTGGTTAATTCCTCTTCCTGGTGGGAAATGAGAGTTAAATTTACCCGTCCAGACACCTCCAGGTAGTCTCTCATGGGTTCTCCCTATTCCTGTTCATTTCCCGCAGAAATTGCAAACTGGGCCAAACAGGAGGTTTAAGGCACTGACTCTCCAAGTGGGGAGAGTGTTAATAAACGTCTGGAATGTTGCACCCGAGTACCAGGGGACGACAACTGAGACACATTTGAACACGTTTCCCAATCACATGGTGGATCATACGCTGGGTTCCACATGCGTGTTTTAGCTGAAGGAAGAATCCCTTAAACCTGGAGAGTTGAGACCCATGGAATGGGTACCATGCAATATGACATCAAAGGGTCTGCATTTGCTCACTGAACCTCACCATTCCTATAACTGCTGCGCTTATGCCGCTGTACACACACTTGATTCTCTTTCGGAGACCTATAAATCCATAGGTTTTAAGATTCTTACTAGTCAGGTATATCCTTAGGCGTTTAATATGGGGTGTTGAGTCCACTTCGTTGAGCAAGGAGTAGCTCTTGTCTATTACATATTTGGCTTATGGCACAGTATCTGTGCTAATTTCAATCTCTTGTTTTATGCAGCACCCCAACTCACCTTTCCCGTTAAGCAAGCATAGGTGGGTTTTCTACATTTGAGACTCTGTTCAGTTTTCTAGTTCCGTTCCTGTGTAGCCAAGTTTACATTCCATGTATTAGAGATATCTTATGATGTTTCTTTTTCTGTGTGACTTATTTCACTTAGAATCATCGTACCTGAATCCACTCATTTTGCTGCTACGGGCCTGATGACATAGATTTCATTGCTGAGTGATATTGCATTGTACGTAAGTACCACAATTTCTTTATCCACTCTTCGCTTTCTGCGATATTGAACTTGTACCATAAACGAGTTTCTTGTCAACAGAGCCATCCCAAACATTGGGGTGGCTGTGTCTTTTTGATTTTAATTTCCCTAAGCTATAGGACCATAAGTGGAAGTGCCCTAGGGTCTGTTGCTTTGTATTTTAGATGTTTCAGGAAACACCATACAGTTCTCCAGAGTGGCTGTTGGCAATTTACATCCCACCCTTCAGCATAAAAAGGCTCCCAGTTCTCCATGGCCTGTCCTGCCTTTCTGGATTTTACACATTTTTCAGATGGCCCTTTTGACCGGGGGGAAGTGAGACTTCATTGTAGTGCAGATTTCCTTTGCAAGCTTGCTTGGTTGGCCAAAAAGGGCGTATGCGTATTTTCCTGAATATATTCAGGAAAAAATGCATACGCCCTTTTTGGCCAAGTGCATCATTGTGGACATTCTGCCTCTTTTCCTATGCTTTATATGCAATTCCAGTCTACCTCCTGAAATCGGTTTCCTGCAATTCTGCCCCACTTTGAAGTCCTCTTGGCAGCCTTACTTCAATATATTTTTGGACGATAGCTGTCATTTATCACTCTGTAGTTTTGTGAATTACAGTGCCCCTGAGCTCCTTTCTTCAACTCACTTTCTTGTGAGCTGGCCGCAACACCGCAGGATTGCTTCAGGCCCTAGTGTGGTTCCGGCATGGCACGCTGAGCCTTTGGTTAATTCCTCTTCCTGGTGGGAAATGAGAGTTAAATTTGCCCGTCCAGACACCTCCAGCTAGTCTCTCATTGGTTCTCCCTATTGCTGTTCATTTTCCGCAGAAATTGCAAACTGGGCCAAACAGGAGGTTAAAGGCACTGACTCTCCAAGTGGGGATAGTGTTAGTAAAGCGTCTGGAATGTTGCACCCGAGTACCAGGGGAGGAAAACTGAGACACATTTGAACACGTTTCCCGATCACACGGTGGATCATACTCTGGGTTCCACATGCATGTTTTAGCTGAAGGAAGAATCCCTTAAACCTGGAGAGTTGAGACCCATGGAACGGGTACCATGCAATATGACTTCAAAGGGTCTGCATTTGCTCACCAAACCTCACCAATCCTATCACTGCTGCGTTTATGCCGCTGTACACACGCTTGATTCTCTTTTGGAGACATATAAATCCATAGGTTTTAAGATTCTTACTAGTCAGATATATTCTTAGGCGTTTAATATGGGGTGTTGAGGCCACTTCGTTGAGCAAGGAGTAGCTCTTGTCTATTATATATTTGGCTTATGGAACGGTATCTGTGCTAATTTCAATTTCTGGTTTTATGCAGCACCCCAACTCACCTTTCCCCTTAAGCAAAGATAAGTTGGTTTTCTACATTTGAGACCCTGTTCTGTTTTGTAATTCAGTTCCTGTGTAGACAAGTTTATATTCCGTGTAGTAGTGATATCTTTTGATGTTTCTTTTTCTGTGTGACTTATTTCACTTAGAATCATCGTACCTGAATCCACTCATTTTGCTGCTACGGGCCTGATGACATAGATTTCATTGCTGAGTGATATTGCATTGTACGCAAATACCACAACTTCTTTATCCATATTTCCCTTTCTGCAATATTGAACTTGTACCGTAAACGAGGTACTTGTAAACCGAGCCTTCCCAAACTTTGGGGTGGCTGTGTCTTTTTGATTTCAATTTCCCTAAGCTATAGGACAATAAGTGGAAGTTCCCTAGGCTCTGTTACTGTGTTTTTTAGATGTTACAGCAAACACCATACACTTCTCCAGAGTGGCTGTTGGCAATTTATATCCCGCCCATCAGCATGACAAGGCTCCAGTTCTCCATGGCCTGTCCTGCGTTTCTGGATTTTACACTTTTTTCAGATGGCCCTTTTGACCGGGGGGAAGTGAGACTTCATTGTAGTGCAGATTTCCTTTGCAACCTTGCTTAGTTGGCCAAAAAGGGCGTATGTGTTTTTTCCTGAATATATTCAGGAAAAAACGCATACGCCCTTTTTGGCCAAGTGCATCATTGTGGACGTTCTGCCTCTTTTCCTATGATTTAAATGCAATTTGAGTCTACTTCCTGAAATCGGTTTCCTGCAATTCTGCCCCGCTTTCAAGTCCTGTTGGCAGCCTTACTTCAATATATTTTTGGACGATAGCTGTCATTTATAACTCTGCAGGTTTGTGAATTACAGTGCCCCTGAGCTCCTTTCTTCAACTCGCTTTCTTGTGAGGTGGCCGCAACACCGCATGATTGCTTCAGGCCCTAGTGTGGTTCCGGCACGGCATGCTGAGCCTTTGGTTAATTCCTCTTCCTGGTGGGAAATGAGAGTTAAATTTACCCGTCCAGACACCTCCAGCTAGTCTCTCATGGGTTCTCCCTATTCCTGTTCATTTCCCGCAGAAATTGCAAACTGGGCCAAACAGGAGGTTTAAGGCACTGACTCTCCAAGTGGGGAGAGTGTTAATAAACGTCTGGAATGTTACACCCGAGTACCAGGGGATGACAACTGAGACACATTTGAACACGTTTCCCGATCCCACGGTGGATCATACGCTGGGTTCCACATGCATGTTTTAGCTGAAGGAAGAATCCCTTAAACCTGGAGAGTTGAGACCCATGGAATGGGTACCATGCAATATGATTTCAAAGGGTCTGCATTTGCTCACTGAACCTCACCATTCCTATAACTGCTGCGCTTATGCCGCTGTACACACGCTTGATTCTCTTTCGGAGACCTATAAATCCATAGGTTTTAAGATTCTTACTAGTCAGGTATATCCTTAGGCGTTTAATATGGCGTGTTGAGTCCACTTCGTTGAGCAAGGAGTAGCTCTGGTCTATTACATATTTGGCTTATGGAACGGTATCTGTGCTAATTTCAATCTCTAGTTTTATGCAGCACCCCAACTCACCTTTCCCCTTAAGCAAGCATAAGTTGGTTTTCTACATTTGAGACCCTGTTCTGTTTTGTAATTCAGTTCCTGTGTAGCCAAGTTTACATTCCGTGTATTAGAGATATCTTATGATGTTTCTTTTTCTGTGTGACTTATTTCACTTAGAATCATCGTACCTGAATCCACTCATTATGCTGCGACGGGCCTGATGACATAGATTTCATTGCTGAGTGATATTGCATTGTACGTAAGTACCACAACTTCTTTATCCATTTTTCGCTTTCTGTGATATTGAACTTGTACCGTAAACGAGGTTCTTGTAAACAGAGCCATCCCAAACTTTGGGGTGGCTGTGTCTTTTTGATTTCAATTTCCCTAAGCTATAGGACAATAAGTGCAAGTGCCCTAGGCTCTGTTACTTTGTTTTTTAGATGTTTCAGGAAACACCATACACTTCTCCAGAGTGGCTGTTGGCAATTTACATCCCGCCCATCAGCATAACAAGGCTCCAGTTCTCCATGGCCTGTCCTGCCTTTCTGGATTTTACACTTTTTTCAGATGGCCCTTTTGACCGGTGGGAAGTGAGACTTCATTGTAGTGCAGATTTCCTTTGCAAGCTTGCTTGGTTGGCCAAAAAGGGCGTATGCGTTTTTTCCTGAATATATTCAAGGAAAAATGCATACGCCCTTTTTGGCCAAGTGCATCATTGTGGACGTTCTGCCTCTTTTCCTATGCTTTAAATGCAATTTGAGTCTACTTCCTGAAATCGGTTTCCTGCAATTCTGCCCCGCTTTGAAGTCCTGTTGGCAGCCTTACTTCAATATATTTTTGGACGATAGCTGTCATTTATAACTCTGCAGGTTTGTGAATGACAGTGCCCCTGAGCTCCTTTCTTCAACTAGCTTTCTTGTGAGGTGGCCGCAACACCGCATGATTGCTTCAGTCCCTAGTGTGGTTAGGGCACGGCATGCTGATCCTTTGGTTAATTCCTCTTCCTGGTGGGAAATGAGAGTTAAATTTACCCGTCCAGACACCTCCAGCTAGTCTCTCATGGGTTCTACCTATTCCTGTTCATTTCCCGCAGAAATTGCAAACTAGGCCAAACAGCAGGTTTAAGACACTGACTCTCCAAGTGGGGAGAGTGTTAATAAACGTCTGGAATGTTGCACCCGAGTACCAGGGGACTACATCTGAGACACATTTGAACACGTTTCCCGATCACATGGTGGATCATACGCTGGGTTCCACATGCATGTTTTATCTGAAGGAAGAATCCCTTAAACCTGGAGAGTTGAGACCCATGGAATGGGTACCATGCAATATGACTTCAAAGGATCTGCATTTGCTTACTGAACCTCACCATTCCTATAACTGCTGCACTTATGCCGCTGTACACACGCTTGATTCTCTTTCGGAGACCTATAAATCCATAGGTTTTAAGATTCTTACTAGTCAGGTATATCCTTAGGCGTTTAATATGGCGTGTTGAGTTCACTTCGTTGAGCAAGGAGTAGCTCTGGTCTATTACATATTTGGCTTATGGAACGGTATCTGTGCCAATTTCAATCTCTGGTTTCATGCACTGCCCCAACTCCCCTTTCCCCTGAAGCAAGCATAAGTTGGTTTTCTCCATTTGAGACCCTGTTCTGTTTTGTAATTCAGTTCCTGTGTAGCCAAGTTTACATTCCGTGTATTAGTGATATCTTATGATGTTTCTTTTTCTGTGTGACTTATTTCACTTAGAATCATCGTACCTGAATCCACTCATTATGCTGCTACGGGCCTGATGACATAGATTTCATTGCTGAGTGATATTGCATTGTACGTAAGTACCACAACTTCTTTATCCATTTTTCGCTTTCTGTGATATTGAACTTGTACCATAAACGAGGTTCTTGTAAACAGAGCCGTCCCAAACTTTGGGGTGGCTCTGTCTTTTTGATTTTAATTTCCCTAAGCTATAGGACAATAAGTGGAAGTGCCGTAGGCTCTGTTGCTTTGTTTTTTAGATGTTTCAGGAAACACCATACACTTCTCCAGAGTGGCTGTTGGCAATTTACATCCCGCCCATCAGTACAACAAGCTCCCAGTTCTCCATGGCCTGTCCTGCCTTTCTGGATTTTACACTCTTTTCAGATGGCCCTTTTGACTGGGGGGCAATGAGACTTCACTGTAGTGCAGATTTCCTTTGCAAGCTTGCTTCGTTGGCCAGAAAGGGCGTATGCATTTCTTCCTGAATATATTCAGGAAGAAACGCATACGCCCTTTTTGGCCAAGTGCATGATTGTCAATGTTCTGAGTCTTTTCATATGTTTTTGATGCAATTCCAGTCTACCTCCTGAAATAGGTTTCCTGCAATTCTGCCTTGCTGTCAGTGCCTCTTCATAGCCTTACCTCAATATACTTTTGCAAAATAGTTGGCCTGTATAACTCTGCAGGTTTTTGATTTCAGTTGCCCTTAGTTCCATTTTTCAGCTCTCATTTTTGTGATCTTGCCTCATATCCACAGGATTTCTTCAGGCCCTATTCTTCTTCTGGGGCGCCTTGCTGTGCCTTTGGTTAATTCTTCTTCCTATGTGAAATTAGAGTGACATGTGGCCCTTGAAACCACTACAGCTATTTTCTCACTGGTTCCCCCTATTCCCATTCATCCTCCGCACTAACTGCAGACTGTGCGATACCGGAACTTAAAGGCATTGACTCTCCATGTGGGGATGTTGTTAGTAAAGTGGCTGGAATGTTGATCCGGAGCCCCAGGAGAGGAAAATGAGGTGCGTTTTAGAAACCTTTCCCGATCATATGGTATACCATCTGCTGGATTTTCCATGCATGGTTTAGCTGTAGGAAGATTCCCTTCAACCTGGAGTGTTGGGACCCTTGGAATGAGTAGCATGAAGTGTTGCATTAAACTTTCGGCAGTTGCTCACCAAAGCTCACCAATCCTCTCAGCCCCAAGTGTCCAGCCTTATGTCTTATCCAGCTGTGGGTTTATATGTGGTCATTCCAGGTTGCATCACAGCCCCTGAGCGAATTTTGTAAGAATTTTTCTCTCTTTCATTGTTTCTGCGTTTTGGTTTTAAAATTTATTTCTATAATGGGGTTTAGCTCATTTTCACTGCTGTGTTTGTGCCGCTCTGCACACACTTGATTCCCTTATGGAGATATATCAATACATGGGTTTTAAGATTCTTATTACTCAGATATATTTCTCTGCGGTGTATAGGGTGTGTTGAGGCCAGTTCATTGAGCAAGGTGTAGATCTTGTCTCATACCTATTTGGTTTATTGAACGGTATCTGTGCTAATTTCAAACTCTGGTTTTATGCATCACCCCACCTCTCCTTTCCCCTTAAGCTGACATAAGTGTGTTTTCTAAATGTGAGACACTGTTCTGTTTTGTAATTCATTTTTTGTGCAGCCATATTTATCGTCCCTCTCTAAGTGATATCTTATGATATGTTTCTTTTTCTGTTTGACTTATTTCAAGTAGTATTATCGGACCTAAATCCACTCTTTATCCTTCTACTAGCCTTATTACATTGATTTCATGGTGAAGAGATATTCCATTGTACATAAGTACCACATTTTCTTTATCCATTGTTCTCTTTCCTGGGATATTTAAGGTGTACTGAAGTTGAGGTTCTTGTAAACAGAGTAGCCCTAAACTGTGGTGTGCTTGTGTCTTGTTGATTTTTAGACTTCCCTAGATATACTCCCGTGATTGGAAGTGCCCTATGCTCTGTAGCTCTGTTTTTTAGATGATTTAGGAACCACCATACACTTCTCCAGAGTGGCTCTCGGCAGTTCACACACTGTCCATCAGCGTATAAAGGCTCCCTGTTCTC
The DNA here is from genome assembly GCF_937001465.1 of Orcinus orca. Taxonomy (NCBI): domain Eukaryota; kingdom Metazoa; phylum Chordata; class Mammalia; order Artiodactyla; family Delphinidae; genus Orcinus; species Orcinus orca. The sequence continues at coordinate 111,841 of NW_026043972.1, forward strand.
CATGGCCTGTCCTGCATTTCTGGTTTTTACAATTTTTTCGGATGGCCCTTTTGACCGGTGGGAAATGAGACTTCTTTGTTGTGCACATTTGCATTGCTTGCTTGCTTGGTTGCCCATAAAGTGCGTATGCGTTTTTTCCTGGATATATTCAGGAAAAAACGCATACTCCCTTTTGGGCCAACTGCATCATTGTCGAAATTCTGCCGCTTTTCATGTGCTTTAAAGACGAGTCCAATCTATCTCTTGAAATCTGTTTCTTGCAATTCTGTCTTGCATTCAGATCCTCTTCTTTGCCTTACCTCAACATATTTTTGGACGTTAGTTTTCATTTATAACTCTGCAGGTTTGTGAATTGCAGTCACCCTGAGCTCCATTTTTTTTTTTTTTTTTTTTTGCGGTACTCGGGCCTCTCACTGTTGTGGCCTCTCCCATTGCACAGCACAGGCTCCAGACGCGCAGGCCCAGCGGCCATGGCTCACGGGCCCAGCCGCTCCACAGCATGTGGGATCTTCCCAGACCGGGCACGAACCTGTGTCTCCTGCATCGGGAGGTGGCCTCTCAACCACTGAGCCACCAGGGAAGCCCCTGAGCTCCATTTTTTAAGTTGCTCTTTTGTGAGCTGACCTCAAAGCCGCAGGATTGCTTCAGGCCCTATTTTGGCTCCGGCGAGGTGGGCTGAGCCTTTTTTTAATTCTTATTCTTAATGGGAAATTAGAGTGACGTGTGCCTGTCCAAATCCCTACAACTATTCTCTCATTGGTTCCCCCTCTTCCCGTTCATCCTCCTCACAATTTGCAAAATGTGTGAAACAGAAGTTTAAATGTGCTGATTCTCTAAGTGGGGAGATTCTAAGTAACATGGCTGGAATGATGAACAGGAGCACCAGGAGAGGATAAATGAGGTGCATTTTAGACACATCTCCCGATCACATGGTGTACAGTCCTCTGGGTTGTCCATGCATGTTTTAGCTGTAGGAAGATTCCTTGAACCTGCAGATTTGGGACCCATTGAATGGGTACCTGGTAGTATTACTTTAAAGGGTGTGCATTTCCTCACCCAACCTCACATTTCTCTTAGTGCGAACAGTTTCCAGCCTTATGTCTCATCCTGCTGTGGGTCTAGATGTGTTCAATCCATGTTGCATCACCGTCCCTGAGGAAAAGTTGTAAGAGGTTTTCTCTGTCTCTCTGTCGTTTATTTTTTTCAATTTATTACTATATAGGTTACAGCTGATTTTCAAAGCTCTGTTTCTTGCTGCTGTACATCCACTTGATTCACGTACAGAGAGACATCAATGAATTCTTTTTCAGATTCTTACCAGTCATAGATATTCTTTTCTGGTGACTTGAGTGTGCTGAGTGCAGTTCTTTTAGCTACCGTGTAGGCCTTGTTGATTATCAGTTTGGTATTTGGAATGGTATCTTTGCTAATTTCAACCTCCTGGATGATGCCTCACCCCTCCCGACCTTTCCCGTTTAGCAGCCTTACGCGTGTTTTCTACATATTTGACTATGTTTTTGTTTTGTAATTTATTTCATGTGTAGCCATTTTGGATTCCACCTTTAAGTGATATCTTATGATATGTGTCTTTTTCTTTTTGAATTATGTCACTTAGAATGATCATACGTAACTCCTCCGGAGTTGTTACAACTGGCCATATTTCATTGATTTCCAGGCTCAGTAATATTCCACTCTACATAAGTACCACATCTCTATCCATTTTTTCCCTCCAGAGACATTTAAGTTATATCCTAGTCGAGGATCTTTTAAACAGAGAGGCAGTAAACATTGGGGTGCCTGTGTCCTCTCGATTTTTGTTTTTCCCAAGATATACGCCCATGAGTGCAAGTGCCCTATGCTCTGTAGCTCATTTTTTAGATGCTTTAGTAAACACAATACACTTCTCCAGAATGGCCGTTGGCAATATACATTTCCACTATAAGCCTCACAGGGCTCCCTCTTCTCCTTGCCCTGTCCTGCATTTCTGGTGTTTACACTTTATGAGGATGGCTCTTCTGACTGATGCGAAGTGATATCTTTTGTAGTATTGATTTCCAGTGCCCACCTGTGTGGTTGGCTAAAAAAGTATATGCCCTTTTCTTGAATATATACAGAAAAAAACGCATACAGCCTTTTTGGTCAACTGCAATGTTGGCAATGTTCAGCCCCTTTTCTTGTGCTTAATGGCGAGTCCCTTCTACCTCCTCAAATCCCTTTCCTGCCATTCTCCCTTGCTTACCAATCCTTTTCTCTGACTTTCCTCAAGACATTTTTCAGTGATAGATATTTTCAACTCTGCAGTTTCGTGAATTTTACTGCCCCTGAGTTCCATTGTTCAACTTGTGTTTATGGGAACTGGCCACAAAGCAGTGGGATTTCCTCAAGCCCTATACTGTTTCCATGGGCAACCCTAGCCTTTGGTCAATTCGTCTTCCTGATTGGAAATTAGAGTGACATGTGCCTGTCTGAACACCTAGGACTTGTCTCTCATTGTTCCTCATCCTTCCGCTTCATCCTCTGGACAAATTCCAAACTGTACGCAACAGGATGTTGACAGTGCTGACATCTCCAAGTGGGGAGACTGTTAGTAAAGACGCTGGAGGGGTGAACCCGAGCACCAGGAGATGAGGAGATGAGATGCCTTTTCCAAACTCTTCCCGATCAGACGGTATACCATCCTCTGGGTGTGACAGACATGTTTTAGCAGTAGGAAGAGTCCCATTCATGTAAGGAGAACACCAGGGCTTTTTCAAAATCAGTGTCTCCCCGAAACCCAAACTGGGGAATTTTTTAAGCTACGGCTACACATATGTTCATTAAGGGCCTTGGGAAGTAAGCAGAGTCCAAACTTTAGATGATTGAAGTCTTCAGGGTCAGAAGCACTCACCACCAGCTTCCCTTAGGTTACACTTTAACTGTCATTGATAGATGATGTCAATAAAAATATCTATTCTTTTTCCGATTATTTCCCTTTATAGGTTATTGCAAAATATTGAGTGTAGTTCCCTGTGCTATACAGTAGTTCCTTGTTGATGATCTATTTTATACATAGCAGTGTGTATGTGTTAATTCCAAACTGTTAATTTATCCCTCCTCCCACCTTTCCCCTTTGGTAATAATAAATTATAAGATTTTATACTTCTCAGAAATGGGGGAGCTGAAAGAGAGGTATCATTTTCAATGGAAAAGCATTTAAAACAAGATTGAAGCTTTAACCAAGATTATTAGATGTACATCCTTGGAAAGAAATCACTTCGTTTCTCTAATATTGACCTGACAAATAAGACAAACCTTTTCACTGAACTTGCTTATAATAAAGTGATGGAAATATCAAATGGAAGTGTTAGAAACATCTTATTTTACCCGAGCCTTACAAACTGTTCTATGTTAACTACAGTTTGGCACACACATCTGTTCATTGAAGTTACAATAGTCTCAATTTCTGTTACTGATCCTCCAGAGCAGACCCCAACAAGTGTCCCCCTGCCCAGTGTCATTGGGGCCAACAGATCGAGACTGGATTTGGTTCACAAGCAAAGGAAACTTTATATTTTGATCAGAGAATGGAGAGGTGAGAGCATGCACTACCCCGTGGGCTGTGGGCTGGGCTGCTGTGTAGAGATCCTGTCAGAGTCAGTGGGAGGGAGGGGGCGGAGCTCTCGAGGGCCGGGTTGGCTGCAGCTCAGGCTCTATATCTCGGAGTCTGCACTGGGCCCCAGGAGCTGAGGTGTCGACCCAGCCATTCTGCACTAGAAAATCTGGTCTGAAGTGCCGGGTGTGGAACCTCTGCATGCGGGACCCTAGGAGCACGTGAAATTAGACAAAGCACAAAGGATAAAAATGGTCAGACTTGACTTTATTGCTCAGATTCTATTTTTATCTCCCAGCGATTTTTAATGGGCTTTGCTGGGGACAAACCCTTCCTCTGCCTTTTGTACCATTCCTCATTCTTGGAGTGCTGAGGGTGCAGACCCTTCTTCTGTAACTGCTGAGTGCTGAGTTGGGAGCCCTCATACCAGGGGACAAGGGTCAGAACTTCTCCCCAGCAGCCTCCAGGTGACGTTGATTGGCCCCAGGACCCCTGCCTCCCTGCTCGTCCGCTTGAGCACCAGCATTGGAAGTGTTATAGATTCTAATGACCTTTAAGGGTCCAGGAAAGAGATGTGCAGAGACGCTGTGGGGGCCGATTTCACCCCGCCCCACATTTGTTTGGCCACCTTAGGCTGACCGTTTCTGCCAGCCTAGATGCTCTGACCAGTAGTCTGCTCTTTATTCAATTAGGCCCCTGAATTAACGTAAAAACAGCACCAGGTGTCAGAGCCCTGCCCGCTCAACTCCCAGACAGTCCAGGGTCAGTGGTGATCAAGGACCATGATGGCCACTGAGTCAACAGCCTTTTGAAGTAAACAGGAGTCCAGCTGGTCTTATTGGCCACCATCATCACGGTGTCTGTAGGCTTTTCTATGGTGACAGTGTGATATACGGTTCCCCCGCCAAGATTATTAGCTCCCCTCCAGGTGCAGTAAGTCCTGCAAGCAGTAGTCTACTCCTTCGGGACACACTATTGTTGTTTTATGAGAGAAACTCCAGGTCAAGTGATGTTCACACGAGTCGTCATGGTGCCCTGTTGTCCCCGGTTATCTCTGTGGATGTTGGAGTTGGAGGGCCTCCTCACTCGAGGTCGGTGTGCCCACGGAGCGAACCCTGCAACTTCAGGGCATGGTTGGTGATTAGGATCACCACGTGGGGTCCTTTTCCCTTAGGAGGGAGGTGGCCTTTTGGGCTGCTGATTTCCAGGTTTTTAGATACCGCCAGTATCTTGGCCAGATGTGGCAGTGGGCCAAGCCCCTTGGTGACTGTAGTTTATCCTACCTGGATGACATTCTTGCGTTGTTCCATTTCAAGTGGTCCCAGTTTTTGCACTAATTCTCCAATGGCGATTCACCTTTCACCAGGAATGTAAAGGTCAAAAGGTTTAGCTCAATTAGGGAGTTCCAGGGCAAGGGTCTGAATTGACTGCTCTTTCCATTCTTGAAAGGCCACTTCTGGATTCTGTTCAAAAGGATCATCATCTTTTCCTTTCAGTGTTTCATATAGAGGCCCAGCTAGTAGACTGTAGTTAGGGATCCAGAAGCAGCAAACCCTGGCCTCCCCAGGAACCCCTAAGCTGTCTTCTAGTTTTAGAAAGGGGTAAGGCTGCAAATGGTTTCTTCCCTTTCCTGGGATGGGCTTCTCTGACCTTGTGTGAGAATGAAGCCCAGGCAGGTCACCGCAGTCTGTGATATTTGAGCTTTTTCTTGGACAACTTCTATCCTTTATTGGCTTGGTAGTTCAGAGGCCTCCTTAGTAGGGCTGGCGATCAGAATGTCATCTGCATATTGAAGGAGGGTTTCCTTTTCCAGAGGTAGAACTTTTCGGTCTTTAGCTAAGCTTTCCCCAAAGATGGTGTGGGAATTTTTGAACCCTTGGGGCAAGACGGCCCAGAAGTATTGTTTTAGTTGTATGATGAGTCCTGCCACTCACAAGCCAAAATTTCTTGTGACTCTGGGACTAATGGAATACAAAAGAAGGCATCATTGAAGACTAATACAGAATACCATGTCCTGGTGGTTGGTAGAATGACCAGCAGGGTGTAGGAATCAGGAGCAACTGGAGGTATATCCTCGGTGGCTTCACTGACTGTCCTGACATCCTTTACCAGGTCCCCAGCAGCCCATGGGGCTCTCGTGGTCAGGCCAATCCCAGGATATGGAGCTCTCCTGGGCAGGTACCCCACCCCCAACCCAGCCCACGGGGCTCTCATGGTCAGGCCCCTCCCAAAATACAGAGCTACCCTTGCAGGTACCGTGGCAGGGCTGGGCACACAGGAACCGTGCACATAGCCCTCATTGAAGAGCACCCCCAGCTCACCTGTCGCTCAGAGCTGACACAGAGCACCTCAGAGCAGGACTTGAACTAACAACCAGCAGCTCCGACAGGTCTGTGACCCTGGGCATCACTCTGTGTGGCCTCCCTCCACCTGGTCTTCCAGAGACTTCCACTGCACCCAGGGCACCAGGCCTCTGTCTCCAACTACCACCCACCCCCTCCTCTCCCTGACTCCTGGGTTCCTCTCATTAGGAGAGGGTTTTCTTGAAGTTGTCTCCCACTCATGGGCCAGAAAAAATGATTAGAAAACAAGCCAAAGCTGCAGCCCCTTGTCTATCCTGACTCTCAGGAGCCCACACCTGTTCCTTGGACCTGGCCGGTTCAGCAAGTTCCATTTTCTGCAACTGTGAGCCCCTGAGGGGTGATGATGGGCTGACCTGGGCAGCCTTACCGTGCCGGCCAGCCCTCTCCAGGTGTGCCTGTGTTGAGATCAATATAAATACCACTCCAGGCAGCAAGAGCCCCTGCAGCTGTGCCTGACGCCATTTTCTCTGCCCTGTCAGCAGTCTCGGGGCTGGGCTGGTGGGAGGGAGTGAGAGGTCACGGCTTTGTGGGTGGCCCAGTGTGAGTGGGGCTCTGCTGGACTTTCTGCAGCAGTTGCCAGGCTGCCACCTGCTAAAGAAGAGGATGTGTCACCCATACCTGCTGCTGGAATTTCTCCCTGGGCAGAGGTGAGGAAGGAAAAAAGCAGTGGGGGCAGGGACAGGACAGGTATCTCAGGCAGGGAAATGGAAATCTTCCAGAAGAGCACCCAGGGCCAGGACCATCCTGGCTGGCCTGCAGGCACCAAGTCAGCTGGCATGCTGTCACTCGTGTGGCTCCATGGCCCTTCCTCTAGGCTTTCAAGTCCTTGTATATATTCAGGTGTTTTACCTGGGAAGGGTGGGAACAGTTCAGCAGCAACTGGCCTGGGGCTCAGCTCACGTTTACTCACAGATGCCTCGGCGCGGTGCCCCAGCTTTGCAATGAGGACGCTTGTTCTGTGGGGACTGCTGGCTGAATGGGAGATGATTCCCCACCACTGACCAACTTCAGAATTGTTTACAACTGGAACAAGGGCCCTGATACGGTTTTCCTCTGAGTAACTGGTGGGTTCTGTTTTTTTTTTTTTCTCTTTTTCGTTTTTGGTTCAAGGTAGATTTTATTCCTCTTTTTTGTATTTACAGATATAAGCATGGAAATAATTTATTCATATAAATACATGTATGTGAAGGGAATAATTGTTTTTTCTGTGTTATTTTTTAAATTTTATTTCTTTTTAATTTTGAATTTTATTTTATATTTTTATACAGCAGGTTCTTATTGGTTATCTATTTTATACATATAAATGTTTACATGCCAATCCCAATCTCTCAACTCCTCCCACCACCACCCCCCCAAGAGCTTTCCCCCCTTGTTGTCCATACGATTGTTGTCTACATCTGTTGCTCTATTTATGCCTTGCAAAATGGTTAATCTGTACAGTTTTTCTAGGTTCCACATATATGCATGAATATACAAGATTTGTTTTTCTCTTTCTGACTTACTTCACTCTGTATGACAGTCTCTAGATCCATCGACGTCTCTACAAATGACCCAATTTCATTCCTTTCATGGCTTAGTAATATTCCATTTTATATATGTACCACATCTTTATGCATTCGTCTGTCTGTGGGCATTTAGGTTGCTTCCATTACCTCGATATTGTAAATAGTGATGCAATGAACATTGCGGTGAATGTCTCTTTTTGATTTATGGTTTTGTCTGGGTATATGTCCAGTACTGGGATTGCTGTATCATATGGTAATTCTATTATTAGTTTCTTAAGAAACTCCATATTGTTCTCCATAGTGACTGTATCAATTTATATTCCCAACAATAGTGGAAGAGGCTTCCTTTTCTCCACACCCTTTCCAGCATTTGTTGTTTGTAGATTTTCAGATGATGCCCATTCTAACAGGTGTGAGGTGATACCTCATTGTTGAGTCCATTTCGTTGAGCAAGGGGTAGGTCTTCTCTATTACATATTTGGCTTATGGAACGGTATCTGTGCTAATTTCAAACTCTGGTTTTATGCAGCACCCCAACTCACCTTTCCCCTTAAGCAAGCATAAGTTGGTTTTCTAAACTTGAGACCCTGTTCTGTTTTGTAATTCAGTTCCTGAGTAGCCAAGTTTACATTCCGTGCATTAGTGATACCTTATGATGTTTCTTTTTCTGTGTGACTTATTTCACTTAGAATCATCGTGCCTCAATCCACTCATTATGCTGGTACAGGCCTGGTGACACAGATTTCATTGCTGAGTGGTATTCTGTTGTACGTAAGTACCGCAACTTCTTTATCAATTATTTGTTCTCTGGAATATTTAACTTGTACTGTAGAAGAGGTTCCTGTAAACAGAGCCGTCCCAAATTTTGGGGTGGCTGTGTCTTTTTGATTTTAATTTCCCTAAGCTATAGGACCATAAGTGGAAATGCCCTAGACTCTGTTGCTTTGTTTTTTGGATGTATCAGGAAACACCATGCACTTCTCCAGAGTGGCTGTTGGCAATTTACATCCCGCCCATCAGCATAACAAGGCTCCTTTTTCCCCATGGCCTGTCTTGCCTTTCTGGATTTTACACTTTTCACAGATGGCCCTTTAGACCTGGGGGAAGTGACACTTCATAGTAGTTCGGATTTCCATTGCAAGCTTGCTTGGTTTGCCAAAAAGGGCGTATGTGTTTTTTCCTGAATATATTCAGGAACAAACTCATACGCCCTTTTTTGCCAAGTGCATCATTGTCGATGTTCTGCCTCTTTTCCTATGCTTTAAATGCAAATCCAGTCTACCTCCTGAAATCGGTTTCCTGAAATTCTGCCCCGCTTTCAAGTCCTCTTCGCAGCCTTACTTCAATATATTTTTGGACGATAGCTGTCATTTATAACTCTGCAGGTTTGTGAATTACAGGGCCCCTGAGTTCCTTTCTTCAACTCGCTTTCTTGTGAGCTGGCCGCAAACCCGCAAGACTGCTTCAGGCCCTAATCTGCTTCTGGCAGGGCACGCTGAGCCTTTGGTTAATTCCTCTTCCTGGTGGGAAATGAGTGTTAAATATGCCCGTCCAGACACCTAGCTCACTCTCAACCCCTTGGTGATGTGTGTCCTCTGGTTTGTGGCCACCTTTGCTGGGTTCCTCACCTTTCGATGATGTGGCCCCACTAGTGTGAGGACACTCCTGCCTGGTTCTCATCCACGTGGTTATGTGGACCCCCTGGTGAGAGTCTGTTCCTGGTTGTGTTCCTCACCCACCTGTGAGGGAGACCCTCTGCTGATAGGTCACTCCTGCATGGCTGGAACACATTGCCTTGGTGAAGTCAGCCGTGTGGTGGCAGTTGGAGCGTGCTGGGAATCTGCTCCCCCCAGTGATGAGGGCCCTCTTGGGTCAGGCCCTAACTGCTGGGCTCACCAACTTTTCTTAGTGAGCCCAGTGATGCTTTGGCACTCCTCTTAGGATCCCATCTCCATGGGGATGTGGGCCTTCTGCTCTGAGGTCCCAACGGCTGGGTTGTTCACATTTTCATGATGTGGGCTCTCTGGTGTTAGTTCACAGAGGCCTGGATCCCATAGCCTCTGTGCTCTTGGCCGCCTGCTGGGAGGTTCCAACTGCTGGATTCCTCACTTTTTAAATATTTTGGGCCCTCTGTTGTGAGGATCCTCCTGCCTGCCTCACTCCCAGCCCCTTCGTGATGTGTGTCGTCTGGTTTGAGGCCACATGTGCTGGGTTCCTCACCTTTCGATGATGTGGGACCAATGGTCTTAGGAGACTCCTGCATGGTTCACATCCCCTTGGTGATGTGGGCCCTCTGTTGAGAGTCTGATCCTGGCTGGGTTCCTCACCCATCTGTGAGGTGGGCCGTCTGCTGTGAGGTCACTCCTGCCTGGCTTGCTCACCTCGCCTTGTGGACATGAGCCCTCTGGTGGCACTTGGAGCCTGCTGGGAGCCTCCTCCCCTCGGTATTGAGGGCCCTCTGGCATCAGGCCCTAACTGCTGGGCTCCCCACATTTTGTGATGTGCGCCCAGTGGTGCGAGGACACTCCAGCCAGGTTCACATCCCCATTGGGATGTGGGCCTTCTGCTCTGAGGTCCCAACGCCTGGGTTGCTCACAGTTTCATGATGTGGGCTCTCTGCTGTTAGTTCACTCCTGCCTGCATCCCATAGCTTCTGTGCTCTCGGCCGCCTGCTGGGAGGTTCCAACTGCTGGATTCCTCACCTTTCTTATTCTTTGGGCCCTCTGTTTTTAGGCTACTCCTGCCTGCCTCACTCCTATTCCCTTAGTGATATGTGTCCTCTGATTTGAGGCCACATGTGCTGGGTTCCGCACCTTTCGATGATGTGGCCCCACTGGAGGGAAGACAGTCCTGACTGGTTCCCATCCCCTTGCTGATGTGGGCCCTCAGGTGAGAGTCTGATCCTGGCTGGGTTCCTCACCCTTCTGTGAGGTGGGCCCTCTGCTGTGAGGTCAATCATGCCTGTCTGGCACACGTCACCTTGGCGACGTGGGCCCTCTGGTGGCAGTTGGAGTGTGTTGGGATCCTCCTCCCCTCAGTGATGAGGGCCCCCTGGCGTCAGGCCCTAACTGCTGGGCTCCTAACATCTTCTGATATGTGCTAAGTGGTGCGAGGCCACTCCTGCCAGGTTCCCATCCCAATGGGGATGTGGGCCTTCTGTTCTGAGGTCCCAACGGCTGGGCTGCTCACAGGTTCATGATGTGGGCCCTCTGCTGTGAGTTCACTGCGGCCTGGATCCCATAGCCTCGGTGCTCTGGGCCACTTGCTGGGAGGTTCCAACTGCTGGATTCCTCAACTTTTATATTCTATGGACCCTGTGTTGTGAGGCCGGTCCTGCCAGCCTCATTCCGAACCCCTTGGTGATGTGGTTTCTCTGGTTTGAGGACACATGTGCTGGGATCCTCACCTTTCGATGATGTTGTCCCACTGGTGTGGGGACACTCCTGCCTGGTTCCCATCCCCTTGGTGATGTGGGCCCTCTGGTGAGAGTCTGATCCTGGCTGTGTTCCTCACCCTTCTGTGAGGTGGGCCCTCTGCTGTGAGGTCACTCCTGCCGGGCTGGCACACATCGCCTTGGCGACGTTGGCCCTCTGCTGGCATCTGGAACCTGCTGGGAGCCTCCTCCTCTCGGTGATGAGTGCCCTCTAGCGTCAGGCCCTAACTTCTGAGCACCCCACATTTTCTGATGTGAGCCCAGTGATGCCAGGACACTCCTGTCATGTTCCCATCACCATGAGGATGTGGGCCTTCTGCTCTGAGGTCCCAATGTCTGGGTTGCTCACAGTTTCATGATGTGGGCTGTCTGGTGTTAGTTCACTCCGGCCTGGTTCCCCTAGCCTCTGTGCTCTGGGCCACCTGCTGGGAGGTTCCAACTACTGGATTCCTCACCTTTCTTATTTTGGGGCCCTCTGTTGTGAGGCTCCTCCTGCCTGCCTCACTCCCAGCCCCTTGGTGATGGGTGTCCTATGGTTTGAAGCCACATGTTCTGGGTTCCTCACCTTTAGATGATGTGGCCCTACTCATGTGAGGACACTCCTGCCTGGTTCCAATCCATTTGGTGATGTGGGCCCTCTGGTACGAGTCTGATCCTGACTGGGTTCGTCACACTTCTCTGAGGTGGGCCCTCTGCTGTGAGGTCATTCATGCCTGGTTGGCACACATCGCCTTGGTGACGTCAGCCCTCTGGTGGCAGTTGGAGCCTGCTGGGAGCCTCCTTCCCTTGGTGATGAGGGTCCTCTGGCGTTAGGCCTTAACTGCTGGTCGCCCAAAATTTTCTGATACGTTCTCAGTGGTGCGAGGACACTCCTACCAGATTTCCATCCCCATGGGAATGTGGGCCTCCTGCTCTGAGGTCCCAATGGCTGGGTTGCTCAGTTTCATGACATGGGCCCTCTTCTGTGAGTTCACTGTGGCCTGGATCCCATAGCCTCGGTGCTCTGGGCCGCCTGCTGGGAGGTTCCAACTGCTGGATTCCTCACTTTTTTATTCTATGGGCCCAGTGTTGTGAGGCTACTCCTGCCTGCCTCACTCCGAGGCCCTTGGTGATGTGGGCCCTCTGGTTTGAGGACACATGTGCTGAGTACCTCACCTTTCGATGATGTGGCCCCACTGTTGTGAAGACACTCCTGCCTGGTTCCCATCCCCTTGGTGATGTGGGGCCTCTGGTGAGAGTCTGATGTTGGCTGGGTTTCTCACCGTTCTGTGAGGTGGGACCTCTGCTGTGAGGTAACTCCTGCCTGGCTTGCTCACGTTGCCTTGGCAATGTGATCCCTCAGGAGGCAGTTGGAGCCTGCTGGGAATCTCCTCCCCTCAGTTATGAGAGCTCTCGATAAAACATATATGCCCTTTTTTGCCAAGTGCATTATTTTCCAAGTTCTGTCTCTTTTCTTATGCTTTAAGAGCGACTCCCGTGTACCTTCTGAAATCGGTTTCCAGCAATTCTGCCCCGCATTCAAGTCCTCTTCGCAGCCTTACTTCAGTATAATTTTGGATGATAGCTCTAATTTATAACTCCGCAGGTTTGTGAATTACAGTGCCCCTGAGCTCCTTTCTTCAACTCGATTTCTTGTGAGCTGGCCGCAACACCGCAGGATTGCTTCAGGCCCTAGTGTGTTTCCGGCATGACATGCTGAGCCTTTGGTTAATTCCTCTTCCTGGTGGGAAATGAGAGTTAAATTTGCCCGTCCAGACACCTCCAGCTAGTCTCTCATTGGTTCTCCCTATTCCTGTTCATCCTATGCAGAAATGCAAATTGGGACAAATAGGAGCTTAAAGGCACTGACTCTCCAAGTGGGGAGAGTGTTAGTAAAGCGTCTGGAATGTTGCACCCAAGTACCAGGGGACGAAAACTGAGACACATTTGAACACGTTTCCCGATCACACGGTGGATCATACTCTGTGTTCCACATGCATGTTTTAGCTGAAGGAAGAATCCCTTAAACCTGGAGAGTTGAGACCCATGGAATGGGTACCATGCAATATGACTTCAAAGGGTCTGCATTTGCTCACCGAACCTCACCAATCCTATCACTGCTGCGTTTATGCCGCTGTACACATGCTAGATTCTCTATCGGAGACATATAAATCCATAGGTTTTAAGATTCTTACTAGTCAGATATATTCTTAGGCGTTTAATATGGGGTGTTGCGTCCACTTCGTTGAGCAAAGAGTAGCTCTTGTCTATTACATATTTGGCTTATGGAACGGTATCTGTGCTAATTTGAATCTCTGGTTTTATGCAGCACCCCAACTCACCTTTCCCCTTAAGAAAGCATAAGTTGGTTTTCTACATTTGAGACACTGTTCTGTTTTGTAATTCAGTTCCTGAGTAGCCAAGTTTACATTCCGTGTATTAGTGATATCTTATGATGTTTCTTTTTCTGTGTGACTTATTTCACTTAGAATCATCGTAACTGAATCCACTCATTATGCTGCTACGGGCCTGATGACATAGATTTCATTGCTGAGTGATATTGGATTGTACATAAGTACCACAACTTCTTTATCCATTTTTCGCTTTCTGCGATATTGAACTTGTACTGTAAATGAGGTTCTTGTACACAGAGCCGTCCCAAACTTTGGGTTGGCTGTGTCTTTTGGACTTTAATTTCCCTAAGCTAAAGGACCATAAGTGGAAGTGCCCTAGGCTCTGTTGCTTTGTTTTTTAGATGTTTCAGGAAACACCATACACTTCTCCAGAGTGGCTGTTGGCAATTTACATCCCGCCCATCAGCATAACAAGGCTCCCAGTTCTCCATGGCCTGTCCTGCCTTTCTGGATTTTACACTTTTTTCACATGGCCCTTTTTACCTTGGGGAAATGAGACTTCATTGTAGTGCAGATTTCTTTGGAAGCTTGCTTGGTTAGCCAAAAAGGGCGTATGCGTTTCTTCCTGAATATATTCAGGAAAAAACACATACGCCCTTTTTGGCCAAGTGCATCATTGTGGACGTTCTGCCTCTTTTCCTATGCTTTAAATGCAATTCCAGTCTAAATCCTGAAATCGGTTTCGTGCAATTCTGCCCCGCTTTCAAGTCCTCTTGGCAGCCTCACTTCAGTATATGTTTGGACGATAGCTGTCATTTATAACTCTGCAGCTTTGTGAATTACAGTGCCCCTGAGCTCCTTTCTTCAACTCGCTTTCTTTTGAGCTGGCCGCAACACCGCAGGATTGATTCAGGCCCTAGTGTGGTTCTGGCATGGCATGCTGAGTGTTTGGTTAATTCCTCTTCCTGGTGGGAAATGAGAGTTAAATTTGCCCCTCCAGACACCTCCTGCTAGTCACTCATTGGTTCTCCCTATTCCTGTTCATCTTACGCAGAAATTGCAAACTGGGCCAAACAGGAGGTTAAAGGCAGTGACTCTCCAAGTCGGGAGAGTGTTAGTAAAGCCTCTGGAATGTTGCACCCGAGTACCAGGGGACGAAAACTGAGACACATTTGAACACGTTTCCCGATCACACGGTGGATCATACTCTGGGTTCCACATGCATGTTTTAGCTGAAGGAAGAATCCCTTAAACCTGGAGAGTTGAGACCCATGGAATGGGTACCATGCAATATGACTTCAAAGGGTCTGCATTTGCTCACCGAACCTCACCAATGCTATCACTGCTGCGTTTATGCCGCTGTACACACGCTTGATTCTCTTTCGGAGACATATCAATCCATAGGTTTTAAGATTCTTACTAGTCAGGTATATTCTTAGGCGTTTAATATGGGGTGTTGAGTCCACTTCGTTGAGCAAGGAGTAGCTCTTGTCTATTACATATTTGGCTTATGGAACGGTATCTGTGCTAATTTCAATCTCTGGTTTTATGCAGCACCCCAACTCACCTTTCCCCTTAAGCAAGCATAAGTTGGTTTTCTACATTTGAGACCCTGTTCTGTTTTGTAATTCAGTTCCTGTGTAGCCAAGTTTACATTCCGTGTAGTAGTGATATCTTACGATGTTTCTTTTTCTGTGTGACTTATTTCACTTAGAATTATAGTACGTGATTCCACTCATTATGCTGCTATGGGCCTGATGACATAGATTTCATTGCTGAGTGATATTGCATTGTACGTAAGTACGACAACGTCTTTATCCATTTTTCACTTTCTGTGATATTGAACTTGTACCGTAAACGAGGTTCTTGTTAACAGAGCCGTCCCAAATTGGGGTGGGTTTGTCTTTTTGATTTTAATTTCCCTAAGCTATAGGACCATAAGTGGAAGTGCCCTAGGCTCTGTTGCTTTGTTTTTTAGATATTTCAGGAAACACCATACACTTCTCCAGAGTGGCTGTTGGCAATTTTCATCCCGCCCATCAGCATAACAAGGCTCCCAGTTCTCCATGGCCTGTCCTGCCTTTCTGGATTTTACACTTTTTTCAGATGGCCCTTTTGACCTGGGGGCAGTGAGACTTCATTGTAGTGAAGATTTCCTTTGCAAGCTTGCTTGGTTGGCCAAAAAGGGCGTATGCGTTTTTTCCTGAATATATTCAGGAAAAAACGCATACGCCCTTTTTGGCCAAGTGCATCATTGTGGACGTTCTGCCTCTTTTCCTATGCTTTACATGCAATTCCAGTCTACCTCCTGAAATCGGTTTCCTGCTATTCTGACCCGCTTTCATGTCCTCTTGGCAGCCTTACTTCAATATATTTTTGGACAATAGGTGACATTGGTAACTCTGCAGGTTTGTGAATTACACTGCCCCTGAGCTCCTTTCTTCAACTCGCTTTCTTGTGAGCTGGCCACAACACTGCAGGATTGCTTCAGGCCCTAGTGTGGTTCCGGCATGGCACGCTGAGCCGTTGGTTAATTCCTCTTCCTGGTGGGAAATGAGAGTTAAATTTGCCCGTCCAGACACCTCCAGCTAGTCTCTCATTGGTTCTCCCTATTCGTGTTCATTTTCTGCAGAAATTGCAAACTGGGCCAAACAAGAGTTGAAAAGCACTGACTCTCCAAGTGGGGAGAGTGTTAGTACAGCGTCTGGAATGTTGCACCCGAGTACCAGGGGACGAAAACTGAGACACATTTGCACACATTTCCCGATCACACGGTGGATCATACTCTGGGTTCCACATGCATGTTTTAGCTGAAGGAAGAATCCCTTAAACCTGGAGAGTTGAGACCCATGGAATGGGTACCATGCAATATGACTTCAAAGGGTCTGCATTTGCTCACCGATCCTCACCAATCCTATCACTGCTGCGTTTATGCTGCTGTACACATGCTTGATTCTCTTTTGGAGACATATAAATCCATAGGTTTTAAGATTCTTACTAGTCAGGTATATTCTTAGGCGTTTAATATGGGGTGTTGAGTCCACTTCGTTGAGCAAGGAGTAGCTCTTGTCTATTACATATTTGGCTTATGGAACGGTATCTGTGCTCATTTCAATCTCTGGTTTTATGCAGCACCCCAACTCACATTTCCCCTTAAGCAAGCATAAGTTGGTTTTCTACATTTGAGACCCTGTTCTGTTTTGTAATTCAGTTCCTCTGTAGCCAAGTTTTCATTCCGTGTAGTAGTGATATCTTATGATGTTTCTTTTTCTGTGTGACTTATTTCACTTAGAATCATCGTACAGGATTCCATGCATTATGCTGCTACGGGCCTGATGACATAGATTTCATTGCTGAGTGATATTGCATTGTATGTAAGTACCACAACTTCTTTATCCATTTTTCGCTTTCTAAGATATTGAACTTGTACCGTAAATGAGGTTCTTGTAAACACAGCCGTCCCAAACTTTGGGGTGGCTGTGTCTTTTTGATTTTAATTTCCCTAAGCTATAGGACCATAAGTGGAAGTGTCCTAGGCTCTGTTGCTTTGTTTTTTGGATGTTTCAGGAAACACCATACACTTCTCCAGAGTGGCTGTTGGCAATTTACATCCAGCCCATCAGCATAACAAGGTTCCCAGTTCTCCATGGCCTGTCCTGCTTTTCTGGATTTTACACTTTTTTTAGGTGGCCCTTTTGACCGGGGGGAAGTGAGACTTCATTTTAGTGCAGATATCCTTTGCAAGCTTGCTTGGTTGGCCAAAAAGGGCGTATGCGTTTTTTCCTGAATATATTCTGGAAAAAACGCATACGCACTTTTTGGACAAGTGCATCATTGTGGACGTTCTGCCTCTTTTCCTATGCTTTACATGCAATTCCAGTCTACCTCCTGAAATTGGTTTCCTGCAATTCTGCCCCACTTTCAAGTCCTCTTTGCAGCCTTACTTCAATATAGTTTTGGACGATAGCTGTCATTTATAACTCTGCAGGTTTGTGAATTACAGTGCCCCTGAGCTCCTTTCTTCAACTCGCTTTCTTGTGAGCTGGCCGCAACACCGCAGGTTTGCTTCAGGCCCTAGTGTGGTTCCGGCATGGCACGCTGAGCCTTTGGTTAATTCCTCTTCCTGGTGGGAAATGAGAGTTAAATTTGCCCGTCCAGACACCTCCAGCTAGTCTCTCATTGGTTTTCCCTATTCCTGTTCATGTTACAAAGAAATTGCAAACTGGGCCATACAGGAGGTTAAAGGCACTGACTCTCCAAGTGGGAAGAGTGTTAGTAAAGCGTCTGGAATGTTGCACCCGAGTACCAGGGAATGAAAATTGAGACACATGTGAACACGTTTCCCGATCACACGGTGGATCATACTCTGGGTTCCACATGCATGTTTCAGCTGAATGAAGAATCCCTTAAAACTGGAGAGTTGAGACCCATGGAATGGGTACCATGCAATACGACTTCAAAGGGTCTGCATTTGCTCACCGAACCTCACCAATCCTATCACTGCTGCGTTTATGCCGCTGTACACACGCTTGATTCTCTTAGGGAGACATATAAATCCATAGGTTTTAAGATTCTTACTGGTCAGGTATATTCTTAGGCGTATAATATGTGGTGTTGAGTCCACATCGCTGAGCAAGGAGTAGCTCTTGTCTATTACATATTTGGCTTATGGAACGGTATCTGTGCTAATTTCAATCTCTGGTTTTATGCAGTACCGCAACTCACCTTTCCCCTTAAGCAAGCATAAGTTGGTTTTCTACATTTGAGACCATCTTCTGTTTTGTAATTCAGTTCCTGTGTAGCCAAGTTTACATTCCGTGTATTGGTCATAACTTATGATGTTTCTTTTTCTGTGTGACTTATTTCACTTAGAAAAATCGTACCTGAATCCAGTCATTATGCTGCTATGTGCCTGATGACATAGATTTCATTGCTGAGTGATATTGCATTGTATGTAAGTACCACAACTTCTTTATCCATTTTTCGCTTTCTGTGATATTGAACTTTTACCTTAAATGAGGTTCTTGTAAACAGAGCCGTCCCAAACATTGGGGTGGCTGGGTCTTTTTGATTTTAATTTCCCTAAGCTATAGGACCATAAGTGGAAGTGCCCTAGGGTCTGTTGCTTTGCTTTTTGGATGTTTCAGAAAACACCATACACTTCTCCAGAGTGGCTGTTGGCAATTTACATCCCGCCCATCAGCATAACAAGGCTCCCAGTTCTCCATGGCCTGTCCTGCCTTTCTGGATTTTACACTTTTTTCAGATGGCCCTTTTGACCGGGGGGCAGTGAGACTTCATTGTAGTGCAGATTTCCTTTGCAAGCTTGCTTGGTTGGCCAAAAAGGGCGTATGCGTTTTTTCCTGAATATATTCAGGAAAAAATGCATACGCCCTTTTTGGCCAAGTGCATCATTGTGGACGTTCTGCCTCTTTTCCTATGCTTTACATGCAATTCCAGTCTACCTCCTGAAATCGGTTTCCTGCAATTCTGCCCCGCTTTCAAGTCCTCTTAGCAGCCTTACTTCCATATATTTTTGGAGGATAGCTGTCATTTATAACTCTGCAGGTTTGTGAATTACAGTGCCCCTGAGCTCCTTTCTTCAACTCGCTTTCTTGTGAGCTGGCCGCAACACCGCAGGATTGCTTCAGGCCCTAGTGTGGTTCCAGCATGGCACGCTGAGCCTTTGGTTAATTCCTCTTCCTGGTGGGAAATGAGAGTTAAATTTGCCCGTCCAGACACCTTCAGCTAGTCTCTCATTGGTTCTCCCTATTCCTGTTCATTTTCCACAGAAATTGCAAACTGGGCCAAACAGGAGGTTAAAGGCACTGACTCTCCAAGTGGGGAGAGTGTTAGTAAAGCGTCTGGAATGTTGCACCCGAGTAACAGGGCAAGAAAACTGAGACACATTTGAACACGTTTCCCGATCACATGGTGGATCATACTCTGGGTTCCACATGCATGTTTTAGCTGAAGGAAGAATCCCTTAAACCTGGAGAGTTGAGACCCATGGAACGGGTACCATGCAATATGACTTCAAAGGGTCTGCATTTGCTCACCGAACCTCACCAATCCTATCACTGCTGCTTTTATGCCGCAGAACACATGCTTGATTGTCTTTCTGAGACATATAAATACATAGGTTTTAAGATTCTTACTAGTCAGGTATATTCTTAGGCGTTTAATATGTGGTGTTGTGTCCTCTTCGTTGACCAAGGTGTAGCTCTTGTCTATTACATATTTTGCTTATGGAACGGTATCTGTGCTAATTTCAATCTCTGGTTTTATGCAGCACCCCAACTCACCATTCCCCTTAAGCAAGCATAAGTTGGTTTTCTACATTTGAGACCCTGTTCTGTTTTGTAATTCAGTTCCTGTGTAGCCAAGTTTACATTCCCTGTATTAGTGATATCTTATGATGTTTCTTTTTCTGTGTGACTTATTTCACTTAGAATCATCGTACCTGAATCCAATCATTATACTGCTATGTGCCGGATGACATAGATTTCATTGCTGAGTGATATTGCATTGTACGTACGTACCACAACTTCTTTATCCATTTTTCGCTTTCTGTGATATTCAACTTGTACCGTAAACGAGGTTCTTGTAAACAGAGCTGTCCCAAACTTTGGGGTGTTTGTGTCTTTTTTATTTTAATTTCCCTAAGCTATAGGACCATAAGTGGTAGTGCACTAGGCTCTGTTGCTTTGTTTTTTAGATGTTTCAGGAAACACCATACACTTCTCCAGAGTGGCTCTTGGCAATTTACATCCCGCCCATCAGCATAACAAGGCTCCCAGTTCTCCATGGCCTGTCCAGCCTTTCTGGATTTTACACTTTTTTCAGATGTACCTTTTTCCTGCGGGCAGTGAGACTTCATTGTAGTGCAGATTTCCTTTGCGAGCTTGCTTGGTTGGCCAAAAAGGGCGTACGCGTTTTTTCCTGAATATATTCAGGAAAAAACGCATACGCCCTTTTGGCCAAGTGCATCATTGTGGACGTTCTGCCTCTTTTCCTATGCTTTACATGCAATTCCAGTCTACCTCCTGAAATTGGTTTCCTGCAATTCTGCCCCGCTTTCAAGTCCTCTTGGCAGCCTTACTTCAATATATTTTTGGACGATAGCTGTCATTTATAACTCTGCAGGTTTGTGAATTACAGTGCCCCTGAGCTCCTTTCTTCAACTCGCTTTCTTGTGAGCTGGCCGCAACACCCGAGGATTGCTTCAGGCCCTGGTGTGGTTCCGGCACGGCATGCTGAGCCTTTGGTTAATTCCTCTTCCTTGTGGGAAATGAGAGTTAAATTTGCCCGTCCAGACACCTCCAGCTAGTCTCTCATTGGTTCTCCTTATTCCTGTTCATTTTCCGCAGAAATTGCAAACTGGGCCAAACAGGAGTTTAAAGGCACTGACTCTCCAAGTGGGGAGAGTGTTAGTAAAGAGTCTGGAATGTTGCAGCCGAGTACCAGGGGACGAAAACTGAGACACATTTGAACACGTTTCCCGAACACACGGTGGATAATATTCTGGGTTCCACATGCATGTTTTAGGTGAAGGAAGAATCCCTTAAACCTGGAGAGTTGAGACCCATGGAATGGGTACCATGCAATATGACTTCAAAGGGTCTGCATTTGCTTACCGAACCTCACCAATCCTATCACTGCTGCGTTTATGCCGCTCTACACATGCTTGATTCTCTTTCAGAGACATATCAATCCATAGGTTTTAAGATTCTTACTAGTCAGGTATATTCTTAGGCGTTTAATATGGGGTGTTGAGTCCACTTCGTTGAGCAAGGAGTATCTCTTGTCTATTACATATTTGGCTTATGGAAGGGTATCTGTGCTAATTTCAATCTCTGGTTTTATGCAGCACCCCAACTCACCTTTCCCCTTAAGCAAGCATAAGTTGGTTTTCTACATTTGAGACCTTGTTCTGTTTTGTAATTCAGTTCCTGTGTAGCCAAGTTTACATTCCGTGTAGTAGTGATATCTTTTGATGTTTCTTTTTCTGTGTGACTTATTTCACTTAGAATCATCGTACCTGAATCCACTCATTTTGCTGCTACGGGCCTGATGACATAGATTTCATTGCTGAGTGATATTGCATTGTACGCAAATACCACAACTTCTTTATCCATATTTCGCTTTCTGCAATATTGAACTTGTACCGTAAACGAGGTTCTTGTAAACAGAGCCGTCCCAAACTTTGGGGTGGCTGTGTCTTTTTGATTTCAATTTCCCTAAGCTATAGGACAATAAGTGGAAGTTCCCTAGGCTCTGTTACTGTGTTTTTTAGATGTTACAGCAAACACCATACACTTCTCCAGAGTGGCTGTTGGCAATTTATATCCCGCCCATCAGCATGACAAGGCTCCAGTTCTCCATGGCCTGTCCTGCGTTTCTGGATTTTACACTTTTTTCAGATGGCCCTTTTGACCGGGGGGAAGTGAGACTTCATTGTAGTGCAGATTTCCTTTGCAACCTTGCTTAGTTGGCCAAAAAGGGCGTATGTGTTTTTTCCTGAATATATTCAGGAAAAAACGCATACGCCCTTTTTGGCCAAGTGCATCATTGTGGACGTTCTGCCTCTTTTCCTATGATTTAAATGCAATTTGAGTCTACTTCCTGAAATCGGTTTCCTGCAATTCTGCCCCGCTTTGAAGTCCTGTTGGCAGCCTTACTTCAATATATTTTTGGACGATAGCTGTCATTTATAACTCTGCAGGTTTGTGAATTACAGTGCCCCTGAGCTCCTTTCTTCAACTCGCTTTCTTGTGAGGTGGCCGCAACACCGCATGATTGCTTCAGGCCCTAGTGTGGTTCCGGCACGGCATGCTGAGCCTTTGGTTAATTCCTCTTCCTGGTGGGAAATGAGAGTTAAATTTACCCGTCCAGACACCTCCAGCTAGTCTCTCATGGGTTCTCCCTATTCCTGTTCATTTCCCGCAGAAATTGCAAACTGGGCCAAACAGGAGGTTTAAGGCACTGACTCTCCAAGTGGGGAGAGTGTTAATAAACGTCTGGAATGTTACACCCGAGTACCAGGGGATGACAACTGAGACACATTTGAACACGTTTCCCGATCCCACGGTGGATCATACGCTGGGTTCCACATGCATGTTTTAGCTGAAGGAAGAATCCCTTAAACCTGGAGAGTTGAGACCCATGGAATGGGTACCATGCAATATGACTTCAAAGGGTCTGCATTTGCTCACTGAACCTCACCATTCCTATAACTGCTGCGCTTATGCCGCTGTACACACGCTTGATTCTCTTTCGGAGACCTATAAATCCATAGGTTTTAAGATTCTTACTAGTCAGGTATATCCTTAGGCGTTTAATATGGCGTGTTGAGTCCACTTCGTTGAGCAAGGAGTAGCTCTGGTCTATTACATATTTGGCTTATGGAACGGTATCTGTGCTAATTTCAATCTCTAGTTTTATGCAGCACCCCAACTCACCTTTCCCCTTAAGCAAGCATAAGTTGGTTTTCTACATTTGAGACCCTGTTCTGTTTTGTAATTCAGTTCCTGTGTAGCCAAGTTTACATTCCGTGTATTAGAGATATCTTATGATGTTTCTTTTTCTGTGTGACTTATTTCACTTAGAATCATCGTACCTGAATCCACTCATTATGCTGCGACGGGCCTGATGACATAGATTTCATTGCTGAGTGATATTGCATTGTACGTAAGTACCACAACTTCTTTATCCATTTTTCGCTTTCTGTGATATTGAACTTGTACCGTAAACGAGGTTCTTGTAAACAGAGCCATCCCAAACTTTGGGGTGGCTGTGTCTTTTTGATTTCAATTTCCCTAAGCTATAGGACAATAAGTGCAAGTGCCCTAGGCTCTGTTACTTTGTTTTTTAGATGTTTCAGGAAACACCATACACTTCTCCAGAGTGGCTGTTGGCAATTTACATCCCGCCCATCAGCATAACAAGGCTCCAGTTCTCCATGGCCTGTCCTGCCTTTCTGGATTTTACACTTTTTTCAGATGGCCCTTTTGACCGGGGGGAAGTGAGACTTCATTGTAGTGCAGATTTCCTTTGCAAGCTTGCTTGGTTGGCCAAAAAGGGCGTATGCGTTTTTTCCTGAATATATTCAAGGAAAAATGCATACGCCCTTTTTGGCCAAGTGCATCATTGTGGACGTTCTGCCTCTTTTCCTATGCTTTAAATGCAATTTGAGTCTACTTCCTGAAATCGGTTTCCTGCAATTCTGCCCCGCTTTGAAGTCCTGTTGGCAGCCTTACTTCAATATATTTTTGGACGATAGCTGTCATTTATAACTCTGCAGGTTTGTGAATGACAGTGCCCCTGAGCTCCTTTCTTCAACTAGCTTTCTTGTGAGGTGGCCGCAACACCGCATGATTGCTTCAGTCCCTAGTGTGGTTAGGGCACGGCATGCTGATCCTTTGGTTAATTCCTCTTCCTGGTGGGAAATGAGAGTTAAATTTACCCGTCCAGACACCTCCAGCTAGTCTCTCATGGGTTCTACCTATTCCTGTTCATTTCCCGCAGAAATTGCAAACTAGGCCAAACAGCAGGTTTAAGACACTGACTCTCCAAGTGGGTAGAGTGTTAATAAACGTCTGGAATGTTGCACCCGAGTACCAGGGGACTACAACTGAGACACATTTGAACACGTTTCCCGATCACATGGTGGATCATACGCTGGGTTCCACATGCATGTTTTAGCTGAAGGAAGAATCCCTTAAACCTGGAGAGTTGAGACCCATGGAATGGGTACCATGCAATATGACTTCAAAGGATCTGCATTTGCTTACTGAACCTCACCATTCCTATAACTGCTGCACTTATGCCGCTGTACACACGCTTGATTCTCTTTCGGAGACCTATAAATCCATAGGTTTTAAGATTCTTACTAGTCAGGTATATCCTTAGGCGTTTAATATGGCGTGTTGAGTTCACTTCGTTGAGCAAGGAGTAGCTCTGGTCTATTACATATTTGGCTTATGGAATGGTATCTGTGCCAATTTCAATCTCTGGTTTCATGCACTGCCCCAACTCCCCTTTCCCCTGAAGCAAGCATAAGTTGGTTTTCTCCATTTGAGACCCTGTTCTGTTTTGTAATTCAGTTCCTGTGTAGCCAAGTTTACATTCCGTGTATTAGTGATATCTTATGATGTTTCTTTTTCTGTGTGACTTATTTCACTTAGAATCATCGTACCTGAATCCACTCATTATGCTGCTACGGGCCTGATGACATAGATTTCATTGCTGAGTGATATTGCATTGTACGTAAGTACCACAACTTCTTTATCCATTTTTCGCTTTCTGTGATATTGAACTTGTACCATAAACGAGGTTCTTGTAAACAGAGCCGTCCCAAACTTTGGGGTGGCTCTGTCTTTTTGATTTTAATTTCCCTAAGCTATAGGACCATAAGTGGAAGTGCCGTAGGCTCTGTTGCTTTGTTTTTTAGATGTTTCAGGAAACACCATACACTTCTCCAGAGTGGCTGTTGGCAATTTACATCCCGCCCATCAGTACAACAAGCTCCCAGTTCTCCATGGCCTGTCCTGCCTTTCTGGATTTTACACTCTTTTCAGATGGCCCTTTTGACTGGGGGGCAATGAGACTTCACTGTAGTGCAGATTTCCTTTGCAAGCTTGCTTCGTTGGCCAGAAAGGGCGTATGCATTTCTTCCTGAATATATTCAGGAAGAAACGCATACGCCCTTTTTGGCCAAGTGCATGATTGTCAATGTTCTGAGTCTTTTCATATGTTTTTGATGCAATTCCAGTCTACCTCCTGAAATAGGTTTCCTGCAATTCTGCCTTGCTGTCAGTGCCTCTTCATAGCCTTACCTCAATATACTTTTGCAAAATAGTTGGCCTGTATAACTCTGCAGGTTTTTGATTTCAGTTGCCCTTAGTTCCATTTTTCAGCTCTCATTTTTGTGATCTTGCCTCATATCCACAGGATTTCTTCAGGCCCTATTCTTCTTCTGGGGCGCCTTGCTGTGCCTTTGGTTAATTCTTCTTCCTATGTGAAATTAGAGTGACATGTGGCCCTTGAAACCACTACAGCTATTTTCTCACTGGTTCCCCCTATTCCCATTCATCCTCCGCACTAACTGCAGACTGTGCGATACCGGAACTTAAAGGCATTGACTCTCCATGTGGGGATGTTGTTAGTAAAGTGGCTGGAATGTTGATCCGGAGCCCCAGGAGAGGAAAATGAGGTGCGTTTTAGAAACCTTTCCCGATCATATGGTATACCATCTGCTGGATTTTCCATGCATGGTTTAGCTGTAGGAAGATTCCCTTCAACCTGGAGTGTTGGGACCCTTGGAATGAGTAGCATGAAGTGTTGCATTAAACTTTCGGCAGTTGCTCACCAAAGCTCACCAATCCTCTCAGCCCCAAGTGTCCAGCCTTATGTCTTATCCAGCTGTGGGTTTATATGTGGTCATTCCAGGTTGCATCACAGCCCCTGAGCGAATTTTGTAAGAATTTTTCTCTCTTTCATTGTTTCTGCGTTTTGGTTTTAAAATTTATTTCTATAATGGGGTTTAGCTCATTTTCACTGCTGTGTTTGTGCCGCTCTGCACACACTTGATTCCCTTATGGAGATATATCAATACATGGGTTTTAAGATTCTTATTACTCAGATATATTTCTCTGCGGTGTATAGGGTGTGTTGAGGCCAGTTCATTGAGCAAGGTGTAGATCTTGTCTCATACCTATTTGGTTTATTGAACGGTATCTGTGCTAATTTCAAACTCTGGTTTTATGCATCACCCCACCTCTCCTTTCCCCTTAAGCTGACATAAGTGTGTTTTCTAAATGTGAGACACTGTTCTGTTTTGTAATTCATTTTTTGTGCAGCCATATTTATCGTCCCTCTCTAAGTGATATCTTATGATATGTTTCTTTTTCTGTTTGACTTATTTCAAGTAGTATTATCGGACCTAAATCCACTCTTTATCCTTCTACTAGCCTTATTACATTGATTTCATGGTGAAGAGATATTCCATTGTACATAAGTACCACATTTTCTTTATCCATTGTTCTCTTTCCTGGGATATTTAAGGTGTACTGAAGTTGAGGTTCTTGTAAACAGAGTAGCCCTAAACTGTGGTGTGCTTGTGTCTTGTTGATTTTTAGACTTCCCTAGATATACTCCCGTGATTGGAAGTGCCCTATGCTCTGTAGCTCTGTTTTTTAGATGATTTAGGAACCACCATACACTTCTCCAGAGTGGCTCTCGGCAGTTCACACACTGTCCATCAGCGTATAAAGGCTCCCTGTTCTCCATGGCCTGTCCTGCATTTCTGGTTTTTACAATTTTTTCGGATGGCCCTTTTGACCGGTGGGAAATGAGACTTCTTTGTTGTGCACATTTGCATTGCTTGCTTGCTTGGTTGCCCATAAAGTGCGTATGCGTTTTTTCCTGGATATATTCAGGAAAAAACGCATACTCCCTTTTGGGCCAACTGCATCATTGTCGAAATTCTGCCGCTTTTCATGTGCTTTAAAGACGAGTCCAATCTATCTCTTGAAATCTGTTTCTTGCAATTCTGTCTTGCATTCAGATCCTCTTCTTTGCCTTACCTCAACATATTTTTGGACGTTAGTTTTCATTTATAACTCTGCAGGTTTGTGAATTGCAGTCACCCTGAGCTCCATTTTTTTTTTTTTTTTTTTTTGCGGTACTCGGGCCTCTCACTGTTGTGGCCTCTCCCATTGCACAGCACAGGCTCCAGACGCGCAGGCCCAGCGGCCATGGCTCACGGGCCCAGCCGCTCCACAGCATGTGGGATCTTCCCAGACCGGGCACGAACCTGTGTCTCCTGCATCGGGAGGTGGCCTCTCAACCACTGAGCCACCAGGGAAGCCCCTGAGCTCCATTTTTTAAGTTGCTCTTTTGTGAGCTGACCTCAAAGCCGCAGGATTGCTTCAGGCCCTATTTTGGCTCCGGCGAGGTGGGCTGAGCCTTTTTTTAATTCTTATTCTTAATGGGAAATTAGAGTGACGTGTGCCTGTCCAAATCCCTACAACTATTCTCTCATTGGTTCCCCCTCTTCCCGTTCATCCTCCTCACAATTTGCAAAATGTGTGAAACAGAAGTTTAAATGTGCTGATTCTCTAAGTGGGGAGATTCTAAGTAACATGGCTGGAATGATGAACAGGAGCACCAGGAGAGGATAAATGAGGTGCATTTTAGACACATCTCCCGATCACATGGTGTACAGTCCTCTGGGTTGTCCATGCATGTTTTAGCTGTAGGAAGATTCCTTGAACCTGCAGATTTGGGACCCATTGAATGGGTACCTGGTAGTATTACTTTAAAGGGTGTGCATTTCCTCACCCAACCTCACATTTCTCTTAGTGCGAACAGTTTCCAGCCTTATGTCTCATCCTGCTGTGGGTCTAGATGTGTTCAATCCATGTTGCATCACCGTCCCTGAGGAAAAGTTGTAAGAGGTTTTCTCTGTCTCTCTGTCGTTTATTTTTTTCAATTTATTACTATATAGGTTACAGCTGATTTTCAAAGCTCTGTTTCTTGCTGCTGTACATCCACTTGATTCACGTACAGAGAGACATCAATGAATTCTTTTTCAGATTCTTACCAGTCATAGATATTCTTTTCTGGTGACTTGAGTGTGCTGAGTGCAGTTCTTTTAGCTACCGTGTAGGCCTTGTTGATTATCAGTTTGGTATTTGGAATGGTATCTTTGCTAATTTCAACCTCCTGGATGATGCCTCACCCCTCCCCACCTTTCCCGTTTAGCAGCCTTACGCGTGTTTTCTACATATTTGACTATGTTTTTGTTTTGTAATTTATTTCATGTGTAGCCATTTTGGATTCCACCTTTAAGTGATATCTTATGATATGTGTCTTTTTCTTTTTGAATTATGTCACTTAGAATGATCATACGTAACTCCTCCGGAGTTGTTACAACTGGCCATATTTCATTGATTTCCAGGCTGAGTAATATTCCACTCTACATAAGTACCACATCTCTATCCATTTTTTCCCTCCAGAGACATTTAAGTTATATCCTAGTCGAGGATCTTTTAAACAGAGAGGCAGTAAACATTGGGGTGCCTGTGTCCTCTCGATTTTTGTTTTTCCCAAGATATACGCCCATGAGTGCAAGTGCCCTATGCTCTGTAGCTCATTTTTTAGATGCTTTAGTAAACACAATACACTTCTCCAGAATGGCCGTTGGCAATATACATTTCCACTATAAGCCTCACAGGGCTCCCTCTTCTCCTTGCCCTGTCCTGCATTTCTGGTGTTTACACTTTATGAGGATGGCTCTTCTGACTGATGTGAAGTGATATCTTTTGTAGTATTGATTTCCAGTGCCCACCTGTGTGGTTGGCTAAAAAAGTATATGCCCTTTTCTTGAATATATACAGAAAAAAACGCATACAGCCTTTTTGGTCAACTGCAATGTTGGCAATGTTCAGCCCCTTTTCTTGTGCTTAATGGCGAGTCCCTTCTACCTCCTCAAATCCCTTTCCTGCCATTCTCCCTTGCTTACCAATCCTTTTCTCTGACTTTCCTCAAGACATTTTTCAGTGATAGATATTTTCAACTCTGCAGTTTCGTGAATTTTACTGCCCCTGAGTTCCATTGTTCAACTTGTGTTTATGGGAACTGGCCACAAAGCAGTGGGATTTCCTCAAGCCCTATACTGTTTCCATGGGCAACCCTAGCCTTTGGTCAATTCGTCTTCCTGATTGGAAATTAGAGTGACATGTGCCTGTCTGAACACCTAGGACTTGTCTCTCATTGTTCCTCATCCTTCCGCTTCATCCTCTGGACAAATTCCAAACTGTACGCAACAGGATGTTGACAGTGCTGACATCTCCAAGTGGGGAGACTGTTAGTAAAGACGCTGGAGGGGTGAACCCGAGCACCAGGAGATGAGGAGATGAGATGCCTTTTCCAAACTCTTCCCGATCAGACGGTATACCATCCTCTGGGTGTGACAGACATGTTTTAGCAGTAGGAAGAGTCCCATTCATGTAAGGAGAACACCAGGGCTTTTTCAAAATCAGTGTCTCCCCGAAACCCAAACTGGGGAATTTTTTAAGCTACGGCTACACATATGTTCATTAAGGGCCTTGGGAAGTAAGCAGAGTCCAAACTTTAGATGATTGAAGTCTTCAGGGTCAGAAGCACTCACCACCAGCTTCCCTTAGGTTACACTTTAACTGTCATTGATAGATGATGTCAATAAAAATATCTATTCTATTTCCGATTATTTCCCTTTATAGGTTATTGCAAAATATTGAGTGTAGTTCCCTGTGCTATACAGTAGTTCCTTGTTGATGATCTATTTTATACATAGCAGTGTGTATGTGTTAATTCCAAACTGTTAATTTATCCCTCCTCCCACCTTTCCCCTTTGGTAATAATAAATTATAAGATTTTATACTTCTCAGAAATGGGGGAGCTGAAAGAGAGGTATCATTTTCAATGGAAAAGCATTTAAAACAAGATTGAAGCTTTAACCAAGATTATTAGATGTACATCCTTGGAAAGAAATCACTTCGTTTCTCTAATATTGACCTGACAAATAAGACAAACCTTTTCACTGAACTTGCTTATAATAAAGTGATGGAAATATCAAATGGAAGTGTTAGAAACATCTTATTTTACCCGAGCCTTACAAACTGTTCTATGTTAACTACAGTTTGGCACACACATCTGTTCATTGAAGTTACAATAGTCTCAATTTCTGTTACTGATCCTCCAGAGCAGACCCCAACAAGTGTCCCCCTGCCCAGTGTCATTGGGGCCAACAGATCGAGACTGGATTTGGTTCACAAGCAAAGGAAACTTTATATTTTGATCAGAGAATGGAGAGGTGAGAGCATGCACTACCCCGTGGGCTGTGGGCTGGGCTGCTGTGTAGAGATCCTGTCAGAGTCAGTGGGAGGGAGGGGGCGGAGCTCTCGAGGGCCGGGTTGGCTGCAGCTCAGGCTCTATATCTCGGAGTCTGCACTGGGCCCCAGGAGCTGAGGTGTCGACCCAGCCATTCTGCACTAGAAAATCTGGTCTGAAGTGCCGGGTGTGGAACCTCTGCATGCGGGACCCTAGGAGCACGTGAAATTAGACAAAGCACAAAGGATAAAAATGGTCAGACTTGACTTTATTGCTCAGATTCTATTTTTATCTCCCAGCGATTTTTAATGGGCTTTGCTGGGGACAAACCCTTCCTCTGCCTTTTGTACCATTCCTCATTCTTGGAGTGCTGAGGGTGCAGACCCTTCTTCTGTAACTGCTGAGTGCTGAGTTGGGAGCCCTCATACCAGGGGACAAGGGTCAGAACTTCTCCCCAGCAGCCTCCAGGTGACGTTGATTGGCCCCAGGACCCCTGCCTCCCTGCTCGTCCGCTTGAGCACCAGCATTGGAAGTGTTATAGATTCTAATGACCTTTAAGGGTCCAGGAAAGAGATGTGCAGAGACGCTGTGGGGGCCGATTTCACCCCGCCCCACATTTGTTTGGCCACCTTAGGCTGACCGTTTCTGCCAGCCTAGATGCTCTGACCAGTAGTCTGCTCTTTATTCAATTAGGCCCCTGAATTAACGTAAAAACAGCACCAGGTGTCAGAGCCCTGCCCGCTCAACTCCCAGACAGTCCAGGGTCAGTGGTGATCAAGGACCATGATGGCCACTGAGTCAACAGCCTTTTGAAGTAAACAGGAGTCCAGCTGGTCTTATTGGCCACCATCATCACGGTGTCTGTAGGCTTTTCTATGGTGACAGTGTGATATACGGTTCCCCCGCCAAGATTATTAGCTCCCCTCCAGGTGCAGTAAGTCCTGCAAGCAGTAGTCTACTCCTTCGGGACACACTATTGTTGTTTTATGAGAGAAACTCCAGGTCAAGTGATGTTCACACGAGTCGTCATGGTGCCCTGTTGTCCCCGGTTATCTCTGTGGATGTTGGAGTTGGAGGGCCTCCTCACTCGAGGTCGGTGTGCCCACGGAGCGAACCCTGCAACTTCAGGGCATGGTTGGTGATTAGGATCACCACGTGGGGTCCTTTTCCCTTAGGAGGGAGGTGGCCTTTTGGGCTGCTGATTTCCAGGTTTTTAGATACCGCCAGTATCTTGGCCAGATGTGGCAGTGGGCCAAGCCCCTTGGTGACTGTAGTTTATCCTACCTGGATGACATTCTTGCGTTGTTCCATTTCAAGTGGTCCCAGTTTTTGCACTAATTCTCCAATGGCGATTCACCTTTCACCAGGAATGTAAAGGTCAAAAGGTTTAGCTCAATTAGGGAGTTCCAGGGCAAGGGTCTGAATTGACTGCTCTTTCCATTCTTGAAAGGCCACTTCTGGATTCTGTTCAAAAGGATCATCATCTTTTCCTTTCAGTGTTTCATATAGAGGCCCAGCTAGTAGACTGTAGTTAGGGATCCAGAAGCAGCAAACCCTGGCCTCCCCAGGAACCCCTAAGCTGTCTTCTAGTTTTAGAAAGGGGTAAGGCTGCAAATGGTTTCTTCCCTTTCCTGGGATGGGCTTCTCTGACCTTGTGTGAGAATGAAGCCCAGGCAGGTCACCGCAGTCTGTGATATTTGAGCTTTTTCTTGGACAACTTCTATCCTTTATTGGCTTGGTAGTTCAGAGGCCTCCTTCGTAGGGCTGGCGATCAGAATGTCATCTGCATATTGAAGGAGGGTTTCCTTTTCCAGAGGTAGAACTTTTCGGTCTTTAGCTAAGCTTTCCCCAAAGATGGTGTGGGAATTTTTGAACCCTTGGGGCAAGACGGCCCAGAAGTATTGTTTTAGTTGTATGATGAGTCCTGCCACTCACAAGCCAAAATTTCTTGTGACTCTGGGACTAATGGAATACAAAAGAAGGCATCATTGAAGACTAATACAGAATACCATGTCCTGGTGGTTGGTAGAATGACCAGCAGGGTGTAGGAATCAGGAGCAACTGGAGGTATATCCTCGGTGGCTTCACTGACTGTCCTGACATCCTTTACCAGGTCCCCAGCAGCCCATGGGGCTCTCGTGGTCAGGCCAATCCCAGGATATGGAGCTCTCCTGGGCAGGTACCCCACCCCCAACCCAGCCCACGGGGCTCTCATGGTCAGGCCCCTCCCAAAATACAGAGCTACCCTTGCAGGTACCGTGGCAGGGCTGGGCACACAGGAACCGTGCACATAGCCCTCATTGAAGAGCACCCCCAGCTCACCTGTCGCTCAGAGCTGACACAGAGCACCTCAGAGCAGGACTTGAACTAACAACCAGCAGCTCTGACAGGTCTGTGACCCTGGGCATCACTCTGTGTGGCCTCCCTCCACCTGGTCTTCCAGAGACTTCCACTGCACCCAGGGCACCAGGCCTCTGTCTCCAACTACCACCCACCCCCTCCTCTCCCTGACTCCTGGGTTCCTCTCATTAGGAGAGGGTTTTCTTGAAGTTGTCTCCCACTCATGGGCCAGAAAAAATGATTAGAAAACAAGCCAAAGCTGCAGCCCCTTGTCTATCCTGACTCTCAGGAGCCCACACCTGTTCCTTGGACCTGGCCGGTTCAGCAAGTTCCATTTTCTGCAACTGTGAGCCCCTGAGGGGTGATGATTGGCTGACCTGGGCAGCCTTACCGTGCCGGCCAGCCCTCTCCAGGTGTGCCTGTGTTGAAATCAATATAAATACCACTCCAGGCAGCAAGAGCCCCTGCAGCTGTGCCTGACGCCATTTTCTCTGCCCTGTCAGCAGTCTCGGGGCTGGGCTGGTGGGAGGGAGTGAGAGGTCACGGCTTTGTGGGTGGCCCAGTGTGAGTGGGGCTCTGCTGGACTTTCTGCAGCAGTTGCCAGGCTGCCACCTGCTAAAGAAGAGGATGTGTCACCCATACCTGCTGCTGGAATTTCTCCCTGGGCAGAGGTGAGGAAGGAAAAAAGCAGTGGGGGCAGGGACAGGACAGGTATCTCAGGCAGGGAAATGGAAATCTTCCAGAAGAGCACCCAGGGCCAGGACCATCCTGGCTGGCCTGCAGGCACCAAGTCAGCTGGCATGCTGTCACTCGTGTGGCTCCATGGCCCTTCCTCTAGGCTTTCAAGTCCTTGTATATATTCAGGTGTTTTACCTGGGAAGGGTGGGAACAGTTCAGCAGCAACTGGCCTGGGGCTCAGCTCACGTTTACTCACAGATGCCTCGGCGCGGTGCCCCAGCTTTGCAATGAGGACGCTTGTTCTGTGGGGACTGCTGGCTGAATGGGAGATGATTCCCCACCACTGACCAACTTCAGAATTGTTTACAACTGGAACAAGTGCCCTGATACGGTTTTCCTCTGAGTAACTGGTGGGTTCTGTTTTTTTTTTTTTCTCTTTTTCGTTTTTGGTTCAAGGTAGATTTTATTCCTCTTTTTTGTATTTACAGATATAAGCATGGAAATAATTTATTCATATAAATACATGTATGTGAAGGGAATAATTGTTTTTTCTGTGTTATTTTTTAAATTTTATTTCTTTTTAATTTTGAATTTTATTTTATATTTTTATACAGCAGGTTCTTATTGGTTATCTATTTTATACATATAAATGTTTACATGCCAATCCCAATCTCTCAACTCCTCCCACCACCACCCCCCCAAGAGCTTTCCCCCCTTGTTGTCCATACGATTGTTGTCTACATCTGTTGCTCTATTTATGCCTTGCAAAATGGTTAATCTGTACAGTTTTTCTAGGTTCCACATATATGCATGAATATACAAGATTTGTTTTTCTCTTTCTGACTTACTTCACTCTGTATGACAGTCTCTAGATCCATCGACGTCTCTACAAATGACCCAATTTCATTCCTTTCATGGCTTAGTAATATTCCATTTTATATATGTACCACATCTTTATGCATTCGTCTGTCTGTGGGCATTTAGGTTGCTTCCATTACCTCGATATTGTAAATAGTGATGCAATGAACATTGCGGTGAATGTCTCTTTTTGATTTATGGTTTTGTCTGGGTATATGTCCAGTACTGGGATTGCTGTATCATATGGTAATTCTATTATTAGTTTCTTAAGAAACTCCATATTGTTCTCCATAGTGACTGTATCAATTTATATTCCCAACAATAGTGGAAGAGGCTTCCTTTTCTCCACACCCTTTCCAGCATTTGTTGTTTGTA
Organism: Orcinus orca; assembly: GCF_937001465.1. Lineage (NCBI taxonomy): Eukaryota > Metazoa > Chordata > Mammalia > Artiodactyla > Delphinidae > Orcinus > Orcinus orca. The sequence goes on from NW_026043972.1 coordinate 146,190, forward strand.
GATTTTCAGATGATGCCCATTCTAACAGGTGTGAGGTGATACCTCATTGTTGAGTCCATTTCGTTGAGCAAGGGGTAGGTCTTCTCTATTACATATTTGGCTTATGGAACGGTATCTGTGCTAATTTCAAACTCTGGTTTTATGCAGCACCCCAACTCACCTTTCCCCTTAAGCAAGCATAAGTTGGTTTTCTAAACTTGAGACCCTGTTCTGTTTTGTAATTCAGTTCCTGAGTAGCCAAGTTTACATTCCGTGCATTAGTGATACCTTATGATGTTTCTTTTTCTGTGTGACTTATTTCACTTAGAATCATCGTGCCTCAATCCACTCATTATGCTGGTACAGGCCTGGTGACACAGATTTCATTGCTGAGTGGTATTCTGTTGTACGTAAGTACCGCAACTTCTTTATCAATTATTTGTTCTCTGGAATATTTAACTTGTACTGTAGAAGAGGTTCCTGTAAACAGAGCCGTCCCAAATTTTGGGGTGGCTGTGTCTTTTTGATTTTAATTTCCCTAAGCTATAGGACCATAAGTGGAAATGCCCTAGACTCTGTTGCTTTGTTTTTTGGATGTATCAGGAAACACCATGCACTTCTCCAGAGTGGCTGTTGGCAATTTACATCCCGCCCATCAGCATAACAAGGCTCCTTTTTCCCCATGGCCTGTCTTGCCTTTCTGGATTTTACACTTTTCACAGATGGCCCTTTAGACCTGGGGGAAGTGACACTTCATAGTAGTTCGGATTTCCATTGCAAGCTTGCTTGGTTTGCCAAAAAGGGCGTATGTGTTTTTTCCTGAATATATTCAGGAACAAACTCATACGCCCTTTTTTGCCAAGTGCATCATTGTCGATGTTCTGCCTCTTTTCCTATGCTTTAAATGCAAATCCAGTCTACCTCCTGAAATCGGTTTCCTGAAATTCTGCCCCGCTTTCAAGTCCTCTTCGCAGCCTTACTTCAATATATTTTTGGACGATAGCTGTCATTTATAACTCTGCAGGTTTGTGAATTACAGGGCCCCTGAGTTCCTTTCTTCAACTCGCTTTCTTGTGAGCTGGCCGCAAACCCACAAGACTGCTTCAGGCCCTAATCTGCTTCTGGCAGGGCACGCTGAGCCTTTGGTTAATTCCTCTTCCTGGTGGGAAATGAGTGTTAAATATGCCCGTCCAGACACCTAGCTCACTCTCAACCCCTTGGTGATGTGTGTCCTCTGGTTTGTGGCCACCTTTGCTGGGTTCCTCACCTTTCGATGATGTGGCCCCACTAGTGTGAGGACACTCCTGCCTGGTTCTCATCCACGTGGTTATGTGGACCCCCTGGTGAGAGTCTGTTCCTGGTTGTGTTCCTCACCCACCTGTGAGGGAGACCCTCTGCTGATAGGTCACTCCTGCATGGCTGGAACACATTGCCTTGGTGAAGTCAGCCGTGTGGTGGCAGTTGGAGCGTGCTGGGAATCTGCTCCCCCCGGTGATGAGGGCCCTCTTGGGTCAGGCCCTAACTGCTGGGCTCACCAACTTTTCTTAGTGAGCCCAGTGATGCTTTGGCACTCCTCTTAGGATCCCATCTCCATGGGGATGTGGGCCTTCTGCTCTGAGGTCCCAACGGCTGGGTTGTTCACATTTTCATGATGTGGGCTCTCTGGTGTTAGTTCACAGAGGCCTGGATCCCATAGCCTCTGTGCTCTTGGCCGCCTGCTGGGAGGTTCCAACTGCTGGATTCCTCACTTTTTAAATATTTTGGGCCCTCTGTTGTGAGGATCCTCCTGCCTGCCTCACTCCCAGCCCCTTCGTGATGTGTGTCGTCTGGTTTGAGGCCACATGTGCTGGGTTCCTCACCTTTCGATGATGTGGGACCAATGGTCTTAGGAGACTCCTGCATGGTTCACATCCCCTTGGTGATGTGGGCCCTCTGTTGAGAGTCTGATCCTGGCTGGGTTCCTCACCCATCTGTGAGGTGGGCCGTCTGCTGTGAGGTCACTCCTGCCTGGCTTGCTCACCTCGCCTTGTGGACATGAGCCCTCTGGTGGCACTTGGAGCCTGCTGGGAGCCTCCTCCCCTCGGTATTGAGGGCCCTCTGGCGTCAGGCCCTAACTGCTGGGCTCCCCACATTTTGTGATGTGCGCCCAGTGGTGCGAGGACACTCCAGCCAGGTTCACATCCCCATTGGGATGTGGGCCTTCTGCTCTGAGGTCCCAACGCCTGGGTTGCTCACAGTTTCATGATGTGGGCTCTGTGCTGTTAGTTCACTCCTGCCTGCATCCCATAGCTTCTGTGCTCTCGGCCGCCTGCTGGGAGGTTCCAACTGCTGGATTCCTCACCTTTCTTATTCTTTGGGCCCTCTGTTTTTAGGCTACTCCTGCCTGCCTCACTCCTATTCCCTTAGTGATATGTGTCCTCTGATTTGAGGCCACATGTGCTGGGTTCCGCACCTTTCGATGATGTGGCCCCACTGGAGGGAAGACAGTCCTGACTGGTTCCCATCCCCTTGCTGATGTGGGCCCTCAGGTGAGAGTCTGATCCTGGCTGGGTTCCTCACCCTTCTGTGAGGTGGGCCCTCTGCTGTGAGGTCAATCATGCCTGTCTGGCACACGTCACCTTGGCGACGTGGGCCCTCTGGTGGCAGTTGGAGTGTGCTGGGATCCTCCTCCCCTCGGTGATGAGGGCCCCCTGGCGTCAGGCCCTAACTGCTGGGCTCCTAACATTTTCTGATATGTGCTAAGTGGTGCGAGGCCACTCCTGCCAGGTTCCCATCCCAATGGGGATGTGGGCCTTCTGTTCTGAGGTCCCAACGGCTGGGCTGCTCACAGGTTCATGATGTGGGCCCTCTGCTGTGAGTTCACTGCGGCCTGGATCCCATAGCCTCGGTGCTCTGGGCCACTTGCTGGGAGGTTCCAACTGCTGGATTCCTCAACTTTTATATTCTATGGACCCTGTGTTGTGAGGCCGGTCCTGCCAGCCTCATTCCGAACCCCTTGGTGATGTGGTTTCTCTGGTTTGAGGACACATGTGCTGGGATCCTCACCTTTCGATGATGTTGTCCCACTGGTGTGGGGACACTCCTGCCTGGTTCCCATCCCCTTGGTGATGTGGGCCCTCTGGTGAGAGTCTGATCCTGGCTGTGTTCCTCACCCTTCTGTGAGGTGGGCCCTCTGCTGTGAGGTCACTCCTGCCGGGCTGGCACACATCGCCTTGGCGACGTTGGCCCTCTGCTGGCATCTGGAACCTGCTGGGAGCCTCCTCCTCTCGGTGATGAGTGCCCTCTAGCGTCAGGCCCTAACTTCTGAGCACCCCACATTTTCTGATGTGAGCCCAGTGATGCCAGGACACTCCTGTCATGTTCCCATCACCATGAGGATGTGGGCCTTCTGCTCTGAGGTCCCAATGTCTGGGTTGCTCACAGTTTCATGATGTGGGCTGTCTGGTGTTAGTTCACTCTGGCCTGGATCCCCTAGCCTCTGTGCTCTGGGCCGCCTGATGGGAGGTTCCAACTGCTGGATTCCTCACCTTTCTTATTTTTGGGCCCTCTGTTGTGAGGCTCCTCCTGCCTGCCTCACTCCCAGCCCCTTGGTGATGGGTGTCCTATGGTTTGAAGCCACATGTTCTGTTCCTCACCTTTAGATGATGTGGCCCTACTCATGTGAGGACACTCCTGTCTGGTTCCAATCCATTTGGTGATGTGGGCCCTCTGGTGTGAGTCTGATCCTCACTGGGTTCGTCACACTTCTCTGAGGTGGGCCCTCTGCTGTGAGGTCATTCATGCCTGGTTGGCACACATCGCCTTGGTGACGTCAGCCCTCTGGTGGCAGTTGGAGTCTGCTGGGAGCCTCCTTCCCTTGGTGATGAGGGTCCTCTGGCGTTAGGCCTTAACTGCTGGTCGCCCAAAATTTTCTGATACGTTCTCAGTGGTGCGAGGACACTCCTACCAGATTTCCATCCCCATGGGGATGTGGGCCTCCTGCTCTGAGGTCCCAATGGCTGGGTTGCTCAGTTTCATGACATGGGCCCTCTTCTGTGAGTTCACTGTGGCCTGGATCCCATAGCCTCGGTGCTCTGGGCCGCCTGCTGGGAGGTTCCAACTGCTGGATTCCTCACTTTTTTATTCTATGGGCCCAGTGTTGTGAGGCTACTCCTGCCTGCCTCACTCCGAGGCCCTTGGTGATGTGGGCCCTCTGGTTTGAGGACACATGTGCTGAGTACCTCACCTTTCGATGATGTGGCCCCACTGTTGTGAAGACACTCCTGCCTGGTTCCCATCCCCTTGGTGATGTGGGGCCTCTGGTGAGAGTCTGATGTTCGCTGGGTTTCTCACCGTTCTGTGAGGTGGGACCTCTGCTGTGAGGTAACTCCTGCCTGGCTTGCTCACGTTGCCTTGGCAATGTGATCCCTCAGGAGGCAGTTGGAGCCTGCTGGGAATCTCCTCCCCTCAGTTATGAGAGCTCTCGATAAAACATATATGCCCTTTTTTGCCAAGTGCATTATTTTCCAAGTTCTGTCTCTTTTCTTATGCTTTAAGAGCGCATCCCGTGTACCTTCTGAAATCGGTTTCCAGCAATTCTGCCCCGCATTCAAGTCCTCTTCGCAGCCTTACTTCAGTATAATTTTGGATGATAGCTCTAATTTATAACTCCGCAGGTTTGTGAATTACAGTGCCCCTGAGCTCCTTTCTTCAACTCGATTTCTTGTGAGCTGGCCGCAACACCGCAGGATTGCTTCAGGCCCTAGTGTGTTTCCGGCATGACATGCTGAGCCTTTGGTTAATTCCTCTTCCTGGTGGGAAATGAGAGTTAAATTTGCCCGTCCAGACACCTCCAGCTAGTCTCTCATTGGTTCTCCCTATTCCTGTTCATCCTATGCAGAAATTGCAAACTGGGCCAAACAGGAGGTTAAAGGCACTGACTCTCCAAGTGGGGAGAGTGTTAGTAAAGCGTCTGGAATGTTGCACCCAAGTACCAGGGGACGAAAACTGAGACACATTTGAACACGTTTCCCGATCACACGGTGGATCATACTCTGTGTTCCACATGCATGTTTTAGCTGAAGGAAGAATCCCTTAAACCTGGAGAGTTGAGACCCATGGAATGGGTACCATGCAATATGACTTCAAAGGGTCTGCATTTGCTCACCGAACCTCACCAATCCTATCACTGCTGCGTTTATGCCGCTGTACACATGCTAGATTCTCTATCGGAGACATATAAATCCATAGGTTTTAAGATTCTTACTAGTCAGATATATTCTTAGGCGTTTAATATGGGGTGTTGCGTCCACTTCGTTGAGCAAAGAGTAGCTCTTGTCTATTACATATTTGGCTTATGGAACGGTATCTGTGCTAATTTCAATCTCTGGTTTTATGCAGCACCCCAACTCACCTTTCCCCTTAAGCAAGCAAAAGTTGGTTTTCTACATTTGAGACCCTGTTTTGTTTTGTAATTCAGTTCCTGTGTAGCCAAGTTTACATTCCGTGTAGTAGTGATATCTTATGATGTTTTTTTTTCTGTGTGACTTATTTCACTTAGAATCATCGTACCTGAATCCACTCATTTTGCTGCTACGGGCCTGATGACATAGATTTCATTGCTGAGTGATATTGCATTGTACGTAAGTACCACAATTTCTTTATCCACTCTTCGCTTTCTGCGATATTGAACTTGTACCATAAACGAGTTTCTTGTCAACAGAGCCATCCCAAACATTGGGGTGGCTGTGTCTTTTTGATTTTAATTTCCCTAAGCTATAGGACCATAAGTGGAAGTGCCCTAGGGTCTGTTGCTTTGTATTTTAGATGTTTCAGGAAACACCATACAGTTCTCCAGAGTGGCTGTTGGCAATTTACATCCCACCCTTCAGCATAAAGAGGCTCCCAGTTCTCCATGGCCTGTCCTGCCTTTCTGGATTTTACACATTTTTCAGATGGCCCTTTTGACCGGGGGGAAGTGAGACTTCATTGTAGTGCAGATTTCCTTTGCAAGCTTGCTTGGTTGGCCAAAAAGGGCGTATGCGTATTTTCCTGAATATATTCAGGAAAAAATGCATACGCCCTTTTTGGCCAAGTGCATCATTGTGGACATTCTGCCTCTTTTCCTATGCTTTATATGCAATTCCAGTCTACCTCCTGAAATCGGTTTCCTGCAATTCTGCCCCACTTTGAAGTCCTCTTGGCAGCCTTACTTCAATATATTTTTGGACGATAGCTGTCATTTATCACTCTGTAGTTTTGTGAATTACAGTGCCCCTGAGCTCCTTTCTTCAACTCACTTTCTTGTGAGCTGGCCGCAACACCGCAGGATTGCTTCAGGCCCTAGTGTGGTTCCGGCATGGCACGCTGAGCCTTTGGTTAATTCCTCTTCCTGGTGGGAAATGAGAGTTAAATTTGCCCGTCCAGACACCTCCAGCTATTTTCTCATTAGTTCTCCCTATTCCTGTTCATTTTCCGCAGAAATTGCAAACTGAGCCAAACAGGAGGTTAAAGGCACTGACTCTCCAAGTGGGGATAGTGTTAGTAAAGCGTCTGGAATGTTGCACCCGAGTACCAGGGGAGGAAAACTGAGACACATTTGAACACGTTTCCCGATCACACGGTGGATCATACTCTGGGTTCCACATGCATGTTTTAGCTGAAGGAAGAATCCCTTAAACCTGGAGAGTTGAGACCCATGGAATGGGTACCATGCAATATGACTTCAAAGGGTCTGCATTTGCTCACCAAACCTCACCAATCCTATCACTGCTGCGTTTATGCCGCTGTACACACGCTTGATTCTCTTTCGGAGACATATAAATCCATAGGTTTTAAGATTCTTACTAGTCAGATATATTCTTAGGCGTTTAATATGGGGTGTTGAGGCCACTTCGTTGAGCAAGGAGTAGCTCTTGTCTATTATATATTTGGCTTATGGAACGGTATCTGTGCTAATTTCAATTTCTGGTTTTATGCAGCACCCCAACTCACCTTTCCCCTTAAGCAAAGATAAGTTGGTTTTCTACATTTGAGACCCTGTTCTGTTTTGTAATTCAGTTCCTGTGTAGACAAGTTTATATTCCGTGTAGTAGTGATATCTTTTGATGTTTCTTTTTCTGTGTGACTTATTTCACTTAGAATCATCGTACCTGAATCCACTCATTTTGCTGTTACGGGCCTGATGACATAGATTTCATTGCTGAGTGATATTGCATTGTACGCAAATACCACAACTTCTTTATCCATATTTCGCTTTCTGCAATATTGAACTTGTACCGTAAACGAGGTTCTTGTAAACAGAGCCGTCCCAAACTTTGGGGTGGCTGTGTCTTTTTGATTTCAATTTCCCTAAGCTATAGGACAATAAGTGGAAGTTCACTAGGCTCTGTTACTGTGTTTTTTAGATGTTACAGCAAACACCATACACTTCTCCAGAGTGGCTGTTGGCAATTTATATCCCGCCCATCAGCATGACAAGGCTCCAGTTCTCCATGGCCTGTCCTTCCTTTTATGGATTTTACACTTTTTTCAGATGGCCCTTTTGACCGGGGGGAAGTGAGACTTCATTGTAGTGCAGATTTCCTTTGCAACCTTGCTTAGTTGGCCAAAAAGGGCGTATGTGTTTTTTCCTGAATATATTCAGGAAAAAACGCATACGCCCTTTTTGGCCAAGTGCATCATTGTGGACGTTCAGCCTCTTTTCCTATGATTTAAATGCAATTTGAGTCTACTTCCTGAAATCGGTTTCCTGCAATTCTGCCCCGCTTTGAAGTCCTGTTGGCAGCCTTACTTCAATATATTTTTGGACGATAGCTGTCATTTATAACTCTGCAGGTTTGTGAATTACAGTGCCCCTGAGCTCCTTTCTTCAACTCGCTTTCTTGTGAGGTGGCCGCAACACCGCATGATTGCTTCAGGCCCTAGTGTGGTTCCGGCATGGCATGCTGAGCCTTTGGTTAATTCCTCTTCCTGGTGGGAAATGAGAGTTAAATTTACCCGTCCAGACACCTCCAGCTAGTCTCTCATGGGTTCTCCCTATTCCTGTTCATTTCCCGCAGAAATTGCAAACTGGGCCAAACAGGAGGTTTAAGGCACTGACTCTCCAAGTGGGGAGAGTGTTAATAAACGTCTGGAATGTTACACCCGAGTACCAGGGGATGACAACTGAGACACATTTGAACACGTTTCCCGATCCCACGGTGGATCATACGCTGGGTTCCACATGCATGTTTTAGCTGAAGGAAGAATCCCTTAAACCTGGAGAGTTGAGACCCATGGAATGGGTACCATGCAATATGATTTCAAAGGGTCTGCATTTGCTCACTGAACCTCACCATTCCTATAACTGCTGCGCTTATGCCGCTGTACACACGCTTGATTCTCTTTCGGAGACCTATAAATCCATAGGTTTTAAGATTCTTACTAGTCAGGTATATCCTTAGGCGTTTAATATGGCGTGTTGAGTCCACTTCGTTGAGCAAGGAGTAGCTCTGGTCTATTACATATTTGGCTTATGGAACGGTATCTGTGCTAATTTCAATCTCTAGTTTTATGCAGCACCCCAACTCACCTTTCCCCTTAAGCAAGCATAAGTTGGTTTTCTACATTTGAGACCCTGTTCTGTTTTGTAATTCAGTTCCTGTGTAGCCAAGTTTACATTCCGTGTATTAGAGATATCTTATGATGTTTCTTTTTCTGTGTGACTTATTTCACTTAGAATCATCGTACCTGAATCCACTCATTATGCTGCGACGGGCCTGATGACATAGATTTCATTGCTGAGTGATATTGCATTGTACGTAAGTACCACAACTTCTTTATCCATTTTTCGCTTTCTGTGATATTGAACTTGTACCGTAAACGAGGTTCTTGTAAACAGAGCCATCCCAAACTTTGGGGTGGCTGTGTCTTTTTGATTTCAATTTCCCTAAGCTATAGGACAATAAGTGCAAGTGCCCTAGGCTCTGTTACTTTGTTTTTTAGATGTTTCAGGAAACACCATACACTTCTCCAGAGTGGCTGTTGGCAATTTACATCCCGCCCATCAGCATAACAAGGCTCCAGTTCTCCATGGCCTGTCCTGCCTTTCTGGATTTTACACTTTTTTCAGATGGCCCTTTTGACCGGGGGGAAGTGAGACTTCATTGTAGTGCAGATTTCCTTTGCAAGCTTGCTTGGTTGGCCAAAAAGTGCGTATGCGTTTTTTCCTGAATATATTCAAGGAAAAATGCATACGCCCTTTTTGGCCAAGTGCATCATTGTGGACGTTCTGCCTCTTTTCCTATGCTTTAAATGCAATTTGAGTCTACTTCCTGAAATCGGTTTCCTGCAATTCTTATCCGCTTTGAAGTTCTGTTGGCAGCCTTACTTCAATATATTTTTCGACGATAGCTGTCATTTATAACTCTGCAGGTTTGTGAATGACAGTGCCCCTGAGCTCCTTTCTTCAACTAGCTTTCTTGTGAGGTGGCCGCAACACCGCATGATTGCTTCAGTCCCTAGTGTGGTTAGGGCACGGCATGCTGATCCTTTGGTTAATTCCTCTTCCTGGTGGGAAATGAGAGTTAAATTTACCCGTCCAGACACCTCCAGCTAGTCTCTCATGGGTTCTACCTATTCCTGTTCATTTCCCGCAGAAATTGCAAACTAGGCCAAACAGGAGGTTTAAGACACTGACTCTCCAAGTGGGGAGAGTGTTAATAAACGTCTGGAATGTTGCACCCGAGTACCAGGGGACTACAACTGAGACACATTTGAACACGTTTCCCGATCACATGGTGGATCATACGCTGGGTTCCACATGCATGTTTTAGCTGAAGGAAGAATCCCTTAAACCTGGAGAGTTGAGACCCATGGAATGGGTACCATGCAATATGACTTCAAAGGATCTGCATTTGCTTACTGAACCTCACCATTCCTATAACTGCTGCACTTATGCCGCTGTACACACGCTTGATTCTCTTTCGGAGACCTATAAATCCATAGGTTTTAAGATTCTTACTAGTCAGGTATATCCTTAGGCGTTTAATATGGCGTGTTGAGTTCACTTCGTTGAGCAAGGAGTAGCTCTGGTCTATTACATATTTGGCTTATGGAACGGTATCTGTGCCAATTTCAATCTCTGGTTTCATGCACTGCCCCAACTCCCCTTTCCCCTGAAGCAAGCATAAGTTGGTTTTCTCCATTTGAGACCCTGTTCTGTTTTGTAATTCAGTTCCTGTGTAGCCAAGTTTACATTCCGTGTATTAGTGATATCTTATGATGTTTCTTTTTCTGTGTGACTTATTTCACTTAGAATCATCGTACCTGAATCCACTCATTATGCTGCTACGGGCCTGATGACATAGATTTCATTGCTGAGTGATATTGCATTGTACGTAAGTACCACAACTTCTTTATCCATTTTTCGCTTTCTGTGATATTGAACTTGTACCATAAACGAGGTTCTTGTAAACAGAGCCGTCCCAAACTTTGGGGTGGCTCTGTCTTTTTGATTTTAATTTCCCTAAGCTATAGGACCATAAGTGGAAGTGCCGTAGGCTCTGTTGCTTTGTTTTTTAGATGTTTCAGGAAACACCATACACTTCTCCAGAGTGGCTGTTGGCAATTTACATCCCGCCCATCAGTACAACAAGCTCCCAGTTCTCCATGGCCTGTCCTGCCTTTCTGGATTTTACACTCTTTTCAGATGGCCCTTTTGACTGGGGGGCAATGAGACTTCACTGTAGTGCAGATTTCCTTTGCAAGCTTGCTTGGTTGGCCAGAAAGGGCGTATGCATTTCTTCCTGAATATATTCAGGAAGAAACGCATACGCCCTTTTTGGCCAAGTGCATGATTGTCAATGTTCTGAGTCTTTTCATATGTTTTTGATGCAATTCCAGTCTACCTCCTGAAATAGGTTTCCTGCAATTCTGCCTTGCTGTCAGTGCCTCTTCATAGCCTTACCTCAATATACTTTTGCAAAATAGTTGGCCTGTATAACTCTGCAGGTTTTTGATTTCAGTTGCCCTTAGTTCCATTTTTCAGCTCTCATTTTTGTGATCTTGCCTCATATCCACAGGATTTCTTCAGGCCCTATTCTTCTTCTGGGGCGCCTTGCTGTGCCTTTGGTTAATTCTTCTTCCTATGTGAAATTAGAGTGACATGTGGCCCTTGAAACCACTACAGCTATTTTCTCACTGGTTCCCCCTATTCCCATTCATCCTCCGCACTAACTGCAGACTGTGCGATACCGGAACTTAAAGGCATTGACTCTCCATGTGGGGATGTTGTTAGTAAAGTGGCTGGAATGTTGATCCGGAGCCCCAGGAGAGGAAAATGAGGTGCGTTTTAGAAACCTTTCCCGATCATATGGTATACCATCTGCTGGATTTTCCATGCATGGTTTAGCTGTAGGAAGATTCCCTTCAACCTGGAGTGTTGGGACCCTTGGAATGAGTAGCATGAAGTGTTGCATTAAACTTTCGGCAGTTGCTCACCAAAGCTCACCAATCCTCTCAGCCCCAAGTGTCCAGCCTTATGTCTTATCCAGCTGTGGGTTTATATGTGGTCATTCCAGGTTGCATCACAGCCCCTGAGCGAATTTTGTAAGAATTTTTCTCTCTTTCATTGTTTCTGCGTTTTGGTTTTAAAATTTATTTCTATAATGGGGTTTAGCTCATTTTCACTGCTGTGTTTGTGCCGCTCTGCACACACTTGATTCCCTTATGGAGATATATCAATACATGGGTTTTAAGATTCTTATTACTCAGATATATTTCTCTGCGGTGTATAGGGTGTGTTGAGGCCAGTTCATTGAGCAAGGTGTAGATCTTGTCTCATACCTATTTGGTTTATTGAACGGTATCTGTGCTAATTTCAAACTCTGGTTTTATGCATCACCCCACCTCTCCTTTCCCCTTAAGCTGACATAAGTGTGTTTTCTAAATGTGAGACACTGTTCTGTTTTGTAATTCATTTTTTGTGCAGCCATATTTATCGTCCCTCTCTAAGTGATATCTTATGATATGTTTCTTTTTCTGTTTGACTTATTTCAAGTAGTATTATCGGACCTAAATCCACTCTTTATCCTTCTACTAGCCTTATTACATTGATTTCATGGTGAAGAGATATTCCATTGTACATAAGTACCACATTTTCTTTATCCATTGTTCTCTTTCCTGGGATATTTAAGGTGTACTGAAGTTGAGGTTCTTGTAAACAGAGTAGCCCTAAACTGTGGTGTGCTTGTGTCTTGTTGATTTTTAGACTTCCCTAGATATACTCCCGTGATTGGAAGTGCCCTATGCTCTGTAGCTCTGTTTTTTAGATGATTTAGGAACCACCATACACTTCTCCAGAGTGGCTCTCGGCAGTTGACACGCTGTCCATCAGCGTATAAAGGCTCCCTGTTCTCCATGGCCTGTCCTGCATTTCTGGTTTTTACAATTTTTTCGGATGGCCCTTTTGACCGGTGGGAAATGAGACTTCTTTGTTGTGCACATTTGCATTGCTTGCTTGCTTGGTTGCCCATAAAGTGCGTATGCGTTTTTTCCTGGATATATTCAGGAAAAAACGCATACTCCCTTTTGGGCCAACTGCATCATTGTCGAAATTCTGCCGCTTTTCATGTGCTTTAAAGACGAGTCCAATCTATCTCTTGAAATCTGTTTCTTGCAATTCTGTCTTGCATTCAGATCCTCTTCTTTGCCTTACCTCAACATATTTTTGGACGTTAGTTTTCATTTATAACTCTGCAGGTTTGTGAATTGCAGTCACCCTGAGCTCCATTTTTTTTTTTTTTTTTTTTTTGCGGTACTCGGGCCTCTCACTGTTGTGGCCTCTCCCATTGCACAGCACAGGCTCCAGACGCGCAGGCCCAGCGGCCATGGCTCACGGGCCCAGCCGCTCCACAGCATGTGGGATCTTCCCAGACCGGGCACGAACCTGTGTCTCCTGCATCGGGAGGTGGCCTCTCAACCACTGAGCCACCAGGGAAGCCCCTGAGCTCCATTTTTTAAGTTGCTCTTTTGTGAGCTGACCTCAAAGCCGCAGGATTGCTTCAGGCCCTATTTTGGCTCCGGCGAGGTGGGCTGAGCCTTTTTTTAATTCTTATTCTTAATGGGAAATTAGAGTGACGTGTGCCTGTCCAAATCCCTACAACTATTCTCTCATTGGTTCCCCCTCTTCCTGTTCATCCTCCTCACAATTTGCAAAATGTGTGAAACAGAAGTTTAAATGTGCTGATTCTCTAAGTGGGGAGATTCTAAGTAACATGGCTGGAATGATGAACAGGAGCACCAGGAGAGGATAAATGAGGTGCATTTTAGACACATCTCCCGATCACATGGTGTACAGTCCTCTGGGTTGTCCATGCATGTTTTAGCTGTAGGAAGATTCCTTGAACCTGCAGATTTGGGACCCATTGAATGGGTACCTGGTAGTATTACTTTAAAGGGTGTGCATTTCCTCACCCAACCTCACATTTCTCTTAGTGCGAACAGTTTCCAGCCTTATGTCTCATCCTGCTGTGGGTCTAGATGTGTTCAATCCATGTTGCATCACCGTCCCTGAGGAAAAGTTGTAAGAGGTTTTCTCTGTCTCTCTGTCGTTTATTTTTTTCAATTTATTACTATATAGGTTACAGCTGATTTTCAAAGCTCTGTTTCTTGCTGCTGTACATCCACTTGATTCACGTACAGAGAGACATCAATGAATTCTTTTTCAGATTCTTACCAGTCATAGATATTCTTTTCTGGTGACTTGAGTGTGCTGAGTGCAGTTCTTTTAGCTACCGTGTAGGCCTTGTTGATTATCAGTTTGGTATTTGGAATGGTATCTTTGCTAATTTCAACCTCCTGGATGATGCCTCACCCCTCCCCACCTTTCCCGTTTAGCAGCCTTACGCGTGTTTTCTACATATTTGACTATGTTTTTGTTTTGTAATTTATTTCATGTGTAGCCATTTTGGATTCCACCTTTAAGTGATATCTTATGATATGTGTCTTTTTCTTTTTGAATTATGTCACTTAGAATGATCATACGTAACTCCTCCGGAGTTGTTACAACTGGCCATATTTCATTGATTTCCAGGCTGAGTAATATTCCACTCTACATAAGTACCACATCTCTATCCATTTTTTCCCTCCAGAGACATTTAAGTTATATCCTAGTCGAGGATCTTTTAAACAGAGAGGCAGTAAACATTGGGGTGCCTGTGTCCTCTCGATTTTTGTTTTTCCCAAGATATACGCCCATGAGTGCAAGTGCCCTATGCTCTGTAGCTCATTTTTTAGATGCTTTAGTAAACACAATACACTTCTCCAGAATGGCCGTTGGCAATATACATTTCCACTATAAGCCTCACAGGGCTCCCTCTTCTCCTTGCCCTGTCCTGCATTTCTGGTGTTTACACTTTATGAGGATGGCTCTTCTGACTGATGCGAAGTGATATCTTTTGTAGTATTGATTTCCAGTGCCCACCTGTGTGGTTGGCTAAAAAAGTATATGCCCTTTTCTTGAATATATACAGAAAAAAACGCATACAGCCTTTTTGGTCAACTGCAATGTTGGCAATGTTCAGCCCCTTTTCTTGTGCTTAATGGCGAGTCCCTTCTACCTCCTCAAATCCCTTTCCTGCCATTCTCCCTTGCTTACCAATCCTTTTCTCTGACTTTCCTCAAGACATTTTTCAGTGATAGATATTTTCAACTCTGCAGTTTCGTGAATTTTACTGCCCCTGAGTTCCATTGTTCAACTTGTGTTTATGGGAACTGGCCACAAAGCAGTGGGATTTCCTCAAGCCCTATACTGTTTCCATGGGCAACCCTAGCCTTTGGTCAATTCGTCTTCCTGATTGGAAATTAGAGTGACATGTGCCTGTCTGAACACCTAGGACTTGTCTCTCATTGTTCCTCATCCTTCCGCTTCATCCTCTGGACAAATTCCAAACTGTACACAACAGGATGTTGACAGTGCTGACATCTCCAAGTGGGGAGACTGTTAGTAAAGACGCTGGAGGGGTGAACCCGAGCACCAGGAGATGAGGAGATGAGATGCCTTTTCCAAACTCTTCCCGATCAGACGGTATACCATCCTCTGGGTGTGACAGACATGTTTTAGCAGTAGGAAGAGTCCCATTCATGTAAGGAGAACACCAGGGCTTTTTCAAAATCAGTGTCTCCCCGAAACCCAAACTGGGGAATTTTTTAAGCTACGGCTACACATATGTTCATTAAGGGCCTTGGGAAGTAAGCAGAGTCCAAACTTTAGATGATTGAAGTCTTCAGGGTCAGAAGCACTCACCACCAGCTTCCCTTAGGTTACACTTTAACTGTCATTGATAGATGATGTCAATAAAAATATCTATTCTTTTTCCGATTATTTCCCTTTATAGGTTATTGCAAAATATTGAGTGTAGTTCCCTGTGCTATACAGTAGTTCCTTGTTGATGATCTATTTTATACATAGCAGTGTGTATGTGTTAATTCCAAACTGTTAATTTATCCCTCCTCCCACCTTTCCCCTTTGGTAATAATAAATTATAAGATTTTATACTTCTCAGAAATGGGGGAGCTGAAAGAGAGGTATCATTTTCAATGGAAAAGCATTTAAAACAAGATTGAAGCTTTAACCAAGATTATTAGATGTACATCCTTGGAAAGAAATCACTTCGTTTCTCTAATATTGACCTGACAAATAAGACAAACCTTTTCACTGAACTTGCTTATAATAAAGTGATGGAAATATCAAATGGAAGTGTTAGAAACATCTTATTTTACCCGAGCCTTACAAACTGTTCTATGTTAACTACAGTTTGGCACACACATCTGTTCATTGAAGTTACAATAGTCTCAATTTCTGTTACTGATCCTCCAGAGCAGACCCCAACAAGTGTCCCCCTGCCCAGTGTCATTGGGGCCAACAGATCGAGACTGGATTTGGTTCACAAGCAAAGGAAACTTTATATTTTGATCAGAGAATGGAGAGGTGAGAGCATGCACTACCCCGTGGGCTGTGGGCTGGGCTGCTGTGTAGAGATCCTGTCAGAGTCAGTGGGAGGGAGGGGGCGGAGCTCTCGAGGGCCAGGTTGGCTGCAGCTCAGGCTCTATATCTCGGAGTCTGCACTGGGCCCCAGGAGCTGAGGTGTCGACCCAGCCATTCTGCACTAGAAAATCTGGTCTGAAGTGCCGGGTGTGGAACCTCTGCATGCGGGACCCTAGGAGCACGTGAAATTAGACAAAGCACAAAGGATAAAAATGGTCAGACTTGACTTTATTGCTCAGATTCTATTTTTATCTCCCAGCGATTTTTAATGGGCTTTGCTGGGGACAAACCCTTCCTCTGCCTTTTGTACCATTCCTCATTCTTGGAGTGCTGAGGGTGCAGACCCTTCTTCTGTAACTGCTGAGTGCTGAGTTGGGAGCCCTCATACCAGGGGACAAGGGTCAGAACTTCTCCCCAGCAGCCTCCAGGTGACGTTGATTGGCCCCAGGACCCCTGCCTCCCTGCTCGTCCGCTTGAGCACCAGCATTGGAAGTGTTATAGATTCTAATGACCTTTAAGGGTCCAGGAAAGAGATGTGCAGAGACGCTGTGGGGGCCGATTTCACCCCGCCCCACATTTGTTTGGCCACCTTAGGCTGACCGTTTCTGCCAGCCTAGATGCTCTGACCAGTAGTCTGCTCTTTATTCAATTAGGCCCCTGAATTAACGTAAAAACAGCACCAGGTGTCAGAGCCCTGCCCGCTCAACTCCCAGACAGTCCAGGGTCAGTGGTGATCAAGGACCATGATGGCCACTGAGTCAACAGCCTTTTGAAGTAAACAGGAGTCCAGCTGGTCTTATTGGCCACCATCATCACGGTGTCTGTAGGCTTTTCTATGGTGACAGTGTGATATACGGTTCCCCCGCCAAGATTATTAGCTCCCCTCCAGGTGCAGTAAGTCCTGCAAGCAGTAGTCTACTCCTTCGGGACACACTATTGTTGTTTTATGAGAGAAACTCCAGGTCAAGTGATGTTCACACGAGTCGTCATGGTGCCCTGTTGTCCCCGGTTATCTCTGTGGATGTTGGAGTTGGAGGGCCTCCTCACTCGAGGTCGGTGTGCCCACGGAGCGAACCCTGCAACTTCAGGGCATGGTTGGTGATTAGGATCACCACGTGGGGTCCTTTTCCCTTAGGAGGGAGGTGGCCTTTTGGGCTGCTGATTTCCAGGTTTTTAGATACCGCCAGTATCTTGGCCAGATGTGGCAGTGGGCCAAGCCCCTTGGTGACTGTAGTTTATCCTACCTGGATGACATTCTTGCGTTGTTCCATTTCAAGTGGTCCCAGTTTTTGCACTAATTCTCCAATGGCGATTCACCTTTCACCAGGAATGTAAAGGTCAAAAGGTTTAGCTCAATTAGGGAGTTCCAGGGCAAGGGTCTGAATTGACTGCTCTTTCCATTCTTGAAAGGCCACTTCTGGATTCTGTTCAAAAGGATCATCATCTTTTCCTTTCAGTGTTTCATATAGAGGCCCAGCTAGTAGACTGTAGTTAGGGATCCAGAAGCAGCAAACCCTGGCCTCCCCAGGAACCCCTAAGCTGTCTTCTAGTTTTAGAAAGGGGTAAGGCTGCAAATGGTTTCTTCCCTTTCCTGGGATGGGCTTCTCTGACCTTGTGTGAGAATGAAGCCCAGGCAGGTCACCGCAGTCTGTGATATTTGAGCTTTTTCTTGGACAACTTCTATCCTTTATTGGCTTGGTAGTTCAGAGGCCTCCTTAGTAGGGCTGGCGATCAGAATGTCATCTGCATATTGAAGGAGGGTTTCCTTTTCCAGAGGTAGAACTTTTCGGTCTTTAGCTAAGCTTTCCCCAAAGATGGTGTGGGAATTTTTGAACCCTTGGGGCAAGACGGCCCAGAAGTATTGTTTTAGTTGTATGATGAGTCCTGCCACTCACAAGCCAAAATTTCTTGTGACTCTGGGACTAATGGAATACAAAAGAAGGCATCATTGAAGACTAATACAGAATACCATGTCCTGGTGGTTGGTAGAATGACCAGCAGGGTGTAGGAATCAGGAGCAACTGGAGGTATATCCTCGGTGGCTTCACTGACTGTCCTGACATCCTTTACCAGGTCCCCAGCAGCCCATGGGGCTCTCGTGGTCAGGCCAATCCCAGGATATGGAGCTCTCCTGGGCAGGTACCCCACCCCCAACCCAGCCCACGGGGCTCTCATGGTCAGGCCCCTCCCAAAATACAGAGCTACCCTTGCAGGTACCGTGGCAGGGCTGGGCACACAGGAACCGTGCACATAGCCCTCATTGAAGAGCACCCCCAGCTCACCTGTCGCTCAGAGCTGACACAGAGCACCTCAGAGCAGGACTTGAACTAACAACCAGCAGCTCCGACAGGTCTGTGACCCTGGGCATCACTCTGTGTGGCCTCCCTCCACCTGGTCTTCCAGAGACTTCCACTGCACCCAGGGCACCAGGCCTCTGTCTCCAACTACCACCCACCCCCTCCTCTCCCTGACTCCTGGGTTCCTCTCATTAGGAGAGGGTTTTCTTGAAGTTGTCTCCCACTCATGGGCCAGAAAAAATGATTAGAAAACAAGCCAAAGCTGCAGCCCCTTGTCTATCCTGACTCTCAGGAGCCCACACCTGTTCCTTGGACCTGGCCGGTTCAGCAAGTTCCATTTTCTGCAACTGTGAGCCCCTGAGGGGTGATGATTGGCTGACCTGGGCAGCCTTACCGTGCCGGCCAGCCCTCTCCAGGTGTGCCTGTGTTGAGATCAATATAAATACCACTCCAGGCAGCAAGAGCCCCTGCAGCTGTGCCTGACGCCATTTTCTCTGCCCTGTCAGCAGTCTCGGGGCTGGGCTGGTGGGAGGGAGTGAGAGGTCACGGCTTTGTGGGTGGCCCAGTGTGAGTGGGGCTCTGCTGGACTTTCTGCAGCAGTTGCCAGGCTGCCACCTGCTAAAGAAGAGGATGTGTCACCCATACCTGCTGCTGGAATTTCTCCCTGGGCAGAGGTGAGGAAGGAAAAAAGCAGTGGGGGCAGGGACAGGACAGGTATCTCAGGCAGGGAAATGGAAATCTTCCAGAAGAGCACCCAGGGCCAGGACCATCCTGGCTGGCCTGCAGGCACCAAGTCAGCTGGCATGCTGTCACTCGTGTGGCTCCATGGCCCTTCCTCTAGGCTTTCAAGTCCTTGTATATATTCAGGTGTTTTACCTGGGAAGGGTGGGAACAGTTCAGCAGCAACTGGCCTGGGGCTCAGCTCACGTTTACTCACAGATGCCTCGGCGCGGTGCCCCAGCTTTGCAATGAGGACGCTTGTTCTGTGGGGACTGCTGGCTGAATGGGAGATGATTCCCCACCACTGACCAACTTCAGAATTGTTTACAACTGGAACAAGTGCCCTGATACGGTTTTCCTCTGAGTAACTGGTGGGTTCTGTTTTTTTTTTTTTTCTCTTTTTCGTTTTTGGTTCAAGGTAGATTTTATTCCTCTTTTTTGTATTTACAGATATAAGCATGGAAATAATTTATTCATATAAATACATGTATGTGAAGGGAATAATTGTTTTTTCTGTGTTATTTTTTAAATTTTATTTCTTTTTAATTTTGAATTTTATTTTATATTTTTATACAGCAGGTTCTTATTGGTTATCTATTTTATACATATAAATGTTTACATGCCAATCCCAATCTCTCAACTCCTCCCACCACCACCCCCCCAAGAGCTTTCCCCCCTTGTTGTCCATACGATTGTTGTCTACATCTGTTGCTCTATTTATGCCTTGCAAAATGGTTAATCTGTGCAGTTTTTCTAGGTTCCACATATATGCATGAATATACAAGATTTGTTTTTCTCTTTCTGACTTACTTCACTCTGTATGACAGTCTCTAGATCCATCGACGTCTCTACAAATGACCCAATTTCATTCCTTTCATGGCTTAGTAATATTCCATTTTATATATGTACCACATCTTTATGCATTCGTCTGTCTGTGGGCATTTAGGTTGCTTCCATTACCTCGATATTGTAAATAGTGATGCAATGAACATTGCGGTGAATGTCTCTTTTTGATTTATGGTTTTGTCTGGGTATATGTCCAGTACTGGGATTGCTGTATCATATGGTAATTCTATTATTAGTTTCTTAAGAAACTCCATATTGTTCTCCATAGTGACTGTATCAATTTATATTCCCAACAATAGTGGAAGAGGCTTCCTTTTCTCCACACCCTTTCCAGCATTTGTTGTTTGTAGATTTTCAGATGATGCCCATTCTAACAGGTGTGAGGTGATACCTCATTGTTGAGTCCATTTCGTTGAGCAAGGGGTAGGTCTTCTCTATTACATATTTGGCTTATGGAACGGTATCTGTGCTAATTTCAAACTCTGGTTTTATGCAGCACCCCAACTCACCTTTCCCCTTAAGCAAGCATAAGTTGGTTTTCTAAACTTGAGACCCTGTTCTGTTTTGTAATTCAGTTCCTGAGTAGCCAAGTTTACATTCCGTGCATTAGTGATACCTTATGATGTTTCTTTTTCTGTGTGACTTATTTCACTTAGAATCATCGTGCCTCAATCCACTCATTATGCTGGTACAGGCCTGGTGACACAGATTTCATTGCTGAGTGGTATTCTGTTGTACGTAAGTACTGCAACTTCTTTATCAATTATTTGTTCTCTGGAATATTTAACTTGTACTGTAGAAGAGGTTCCTGTAAACAGAGCCGTCCCAAATTTTGGGGTGGCTGTGTCTTTTTGATTTTAATTTCCCTAAGCTATAGGACCATAAGTGGAAATGCCCTAGACTCTGTTGCTTTGTTTTTTGGATGTATCAGGAAACACCATGCACTTCTCCAGAGTGGCTGTTGGCAATTTACATCCCGCCCATCAGCATAACAAGGCTCCTTTTTCCCCATGGCCTGTCTTGCCTTTCTGGATTTTACACTTTTCACAGATGGCCCTTTAGACCTGGGGGAAGTGACACTTCATAGTAGTTCGGATTTCCATTGCAAGCTTGCTTGGTTTGCCAAAAAGGGCGTATGTGTTTTTTCCTGAATATATTCAGGAACAAACTCATACGCCCTTTTTTGCCAAGTGCATCATTGTCGATGTTCTGCCTCTTTTCCTATGCTTTAAATGCAAATCCAGTCTACCTCCTGAAATCGGTTTCCTGAAATTCTGCCCTGCTTTCAAGTCCTCTTCGCAGCCTTACTTCAATATATTTTTGGACGATAGCTGTCATTTATAACTCTGCAGGTTTGTGAATTACAGGGCCCCTGAGTTCCTTTCTTCAACTCGCTTTCTTGTGAGCTGGCCGCAAACCCGCAACACTGCTTCAGGCCCTAATCTGCTTCTGGCAGGGCACGCTGAGCCTTTGGTTAATTCCTCTTCCTGGTGGGAAATGAGTGTTAAATATGCCCGTCCAGACACCTAGCTCACTCTCAACCCCTTGGTGATGTGTGTCCTCTGGTTTGTGGCCACCTTTGCTGGGTTCCTCACCTTTCGATGATGTGGCCCCACTAGTGTGAGGACACTCCTGCCTGGTTCTCATCCACGTGGTTATGTGGACCCCCTGGTGAGAGTCTGTTCCTGGTTGTGTTCCTCACCCACCTGTGAGGGAGACCCTCTGCTGATAGGTCACTCCTGCATGGCTGGAACACATTGCCTTGGTGAAGTCAGCCGTGTGGTGGCAGTTGGAGCGTGCTGGGAATCTGCTCCCCCCGGTGATGAGGGCCCTCTTGGGTCAGGCCCTAACTGCTGGGCTCACCAACTTTTCTTAGTGAGCCCAGTGATGCTTTGGCACTCCTCTTAGGATCCCATCTCCATGGGGATGTGGGCCTTCTGCTCTGAGGTCCCAACGGCTGGGTTGTTCACATTTTCATGATGTGGGCTCTCTGGTGTTAGTTCACAGAGGCCTGGATCCCATAGCCTCTGTGCTCTTGGCCGCCTGCTGGGAGGTTCCAACTGCTGGATTCCTCACTTTTTAAATATTTTGGGCCCTCTGTTGTGAGGATCCTCCTGCCTGCCTCACTCCCAGCCCCTTCGTGATGTGTGTCGTCTGGTTTGAGGCCACATGTGCTGGGTTCCTCACCTTTCGATGATGTGGGACCAATGGTCTTAGGAGACTCCTGCATGGTTCACATCCCCTTGGTGATGTGGGCCCTCTGTTGAGAGTCTGATCCTGGCTGGGTTCCTCACCCATCTGTGAGGTGGGCCGTCTGCTGTGAGGTCACTCCTGCCTGGCTTGCTCACCTCGCCTTGTGGACATGAGCCCTCTGGTGGCACTTGGAGCCTGCTGGGAGCCTCCTCCCCTCGGTATTGAGGGCCCTCTGGCGTCAGGCCCTAACTGCTGGGCTCCCCACATTTTGTGATGTGCGCCCAGTGGTGCGAGGACACTCCAGCCAGGTTCACATCCCCATTGGGATGTGGGCCTTCTGCTCTGAGGTCCCAACGCCTGGGTTGCTCACAGTTTCATGATGTGGGCTCTCTGCTGTTAGTTCACTCCTGCCTGCATCCCATAGCTTCTGTGCTCTCGGCCGCCTGCTGGGAGGTTCCAACTGCTGGATTCCTCACCTTTCTTATTCTTTGGGCCCTCTGTTTTTAGGCTACTCCTGCCTGCCTCACTCCTATTCCCTTAGTGATATGTGTCCTCTGATTTGAGGCCACATGTGCTGGGTTCCGGACCTTTCGATGATGTGGCCCCACTGGAGGGAAGACAGTCCTGACTGGTTCCCATCCCCTTGCTGATGTGGGCCCTCAGGTGAGAGTCTGATCCTGGCTGGGTTCCTCACCCTTCTGTGAGGTAGGCCCTCTGCTGTGAGGTCAATCATGCCTGTCTGGCACACGTCACCTTGGCGACGTGGGCCCTCTGGTGGCAGTTGGAGTGTGCTGGGATCCTCCTCCCCTCGGTGATGAGGGCCCCCTGGCGTCAGGCCCTAACTGCTGGGCTCCTAACATTTTCTGATATGTGCTAAGTGGTGCGAGGCCACTCCTGCCAGGTTCCCATCCCAATGGGGATGTGGGCCTTCTGTTCTGAGGTCCCAACGGCTGGGCTGCTCACAGGTTCATGATGTGGGCCCTCTGCTGTGAGTTCACTGCGGCCTGGATCCCATAGCCTCGGTGCTCTGGGCCACTTGCTGGGAGGTTCCAACTGCTGGATTCCTCAACTTTTATATTCTATGGACCCTGTGTTGTGAGGCCGGTCCTGCCAGCCTCATTCCGAACCCCTTGGTGATGTGGTTTCTCTGGTTTGAGGACACATGTGCTGGGATCCTCACCTTTCGATGATGTTGTCCCACTGGTGTGGGGACACTCCTGCCTGGTTCCCATCCCCTTGGTGATGTGGGCCCTCTGGTGAGAGTCTGATCCTGGCTGTGTTCCTCACCCTTCTGTGAGGTGGGCCCTCTGCTGTGAGGTCACTCCTGCCGGGCTGGCACACATCGCCTTGGCGACGTTGGCCCTCTGCTGGCATCTGGAACCTGCTGGGAGCCTCCTCCTCTCGGTGATGAGTGCCCTCTAGCGTCAGGCCCTAACTTCTGAGCACCCCACATTTTCTGATGTGAGCCCAGTGATGCCAGGACACTCCTGTCATGTTCCCATCACCATGAGGATGTGGGCCTTCTGCTCTGAGGTCCCAATGTCTGGGTTGCTCACAGTTTCATGATGTGGGCTGTCTGGTGTTAGTTCACTCTGGCCTGGATCCCCTAGCCTCTGTGCTCTGGGCCGCCTGATGGGAGGTTCCAACTGCTGGATTCCTCACCTTTCTTATTTTTGGGCCCTCTGTTGTGAGGCTCCTCCTGCCTGCCTCACTCCCAGCCCCTTGGTGATGGGTGTCCTATGGTTTGAAGCCACATGTTCTGTTCCTCACCTTTAGATGATGTGGCCCTACTCATGTGAGGACACTCCTGTCTGGTTCCAATCCATTTGGTGATGTGGGCCCTCTGGTGTGAGTCTGATCCTCACTGGGTTCGTCACACTTCTCTGAGGTGGGCCCTCTGCTGTGAGGTCATTCATGCCTGGTTGGCACACATCGCCTTGGTGACGTCAGCCCTCTGGTGGCAGTTGGAGCCTGCTGGGAGCCTCCTTCCCTTGGTGATGAGGGTCCTCTGGCATTAGGCCTTAACTGCTGGTCGCCCAAAATTTTCTGATACGTTCTCAGTGGTGCGAGGACACTCCTACCAGATTTCCATCCCCATGGGGATGTGGGCCTCCTGCTCTGAGGTCCCAATGGCTGGGTTGCTCAGTTTCATGACATGGGCCCTCTTCTGTGAGTTCACTGTGGCCTGGATCCCATAGCCTCGGTGCTCTGGGCCGCCTGCTGGGAGGTTCCAACTGCTGGATTCCTCACTTTTTTATTCTATGGGCCCAGTGTTGTGAGGCTACTCCTGCCTGCCTCACTCCGAGGCCCTTGGTGATGTGGGCCCTCTGGTTTGAGGACACATGTGCTGAGTACCTCACCTTTCGATGATGTGGCCCCACTGTTGTGAAGACACTCCTGCCTGGTTCCCATCCCCTTGGTGATGTGGGGCCTCTGGTGAGAGTCTGATGTTGGCTGGGTTTCTCACCGTTCTGTGAGGTGGGACCTCTGCTGTGAGGTAACTCCTGCCTGGCTTGCTCACGTTGCCTTGGCAATGTGATCCCTCAGGAGGCAGTTGGAGCCTGCTGGGAATCTCCTCCCCTCAGTTATGAGAGCTCTCGATAAAACATATATGCCCTTTTTTGCCAAGTGCATTATTTTCCAAGTTCTGTCTCTTTTCTTATGCTTTAAGAGCGACTCCCGTGTACCTTCTGAAATCGGTTTCCAGCAATTCTGCCCCGCATTCAAGTCCTCTTCGCAGCCTTACTTCAGTATAATTTTGGATGATAGCTCTAATTTATAACTCCGCAGGTTTGTGAATTACAGTGCCCCTGAGCTCCTTTCTTCAACTCGATTTCTTGTGAGCTGGCCGCAACACCGCAGGATTGCTTCAGGCCCTAGTGTGTTTCCGGCATGACATGCTGAGCCTTTGGTTAATTCCTCTTCCTGGTGGGAAATGAGAGTTAAATTTGCCCGTCCAGACACCTCCAGCTAGTCTCTCATTGGTTCTCCCTATTCCTGTTCATCCTATGCAGAAATTGCAAACTGGGCCAAACAGGAGGTTAAAGGCACTGACTCTCCAAGTGGGGAGAGTGTTAGTAAAGCGTCTGGAATGTTGCACCCAAGTACCAGGGGATGAAAACTGAGACACATTTGAACACGTTTCCCGATCACACGGTGGATCATACTCTGTGTTCCACATGCATGTTTTAGCTGAAGGAAGAATCCCTTAAACCTGGAGAGTTGAGACCCATGGAATGGGTACCATGCAATATGACTTCAAAGGGTCTGCATTTGCTCACCGAACCTCACCAATCCTATCACTGCTGCGTTTATGCCGCTGTACACATGCTAGATTCTCTATCGGAGAAATATAAATCCATAGGTTTTAAGATTCTTACTAGTCAGATATATTCTTAGGCGTTTAATATGGGGTGTTGCGTCCACTTCGTTGAGCAAAGAGTAGCTCTTGTCTATTACATATTTGGCTTATGGAACGGTATCTGTGCTAATTTCAATCTCTGGTTTTATGCAGCACCCCAACTCACCTTTCCCCTTAAGAAAGCATAAGTTGGTTTTCTACATTTGAGACACTGTTCTGTTTTGTAATTCAGTTCCTGAGTAGCCAAGTTTACATTCCGTGTATTAGTGATATCTTATGATGTTTCTTTTTCTGTGTGACTTATTTCACTTAGAATCATCGTAACTGAATCCACTCATTATGCTGCTACGGGCCTGATGACATAGATTTCATTGCTGAGTGATATTGGATTGTACATAAGTACCACAACTTCTTTATCCATTTTTCGCTTTCTGCGATATTGAACTTGTACTGTAAATGAGGTTCTTGTACACAGAGCCGTCCCAAACTTTGGGTTGGCTGTGTCTTTTGGACTTTAATTTCCCTAAGCTAAAGGACCATAAGTGGAAGTGCCCTAGGCTCTGTTGCTTTGTTTTTTAGATGTTTCAGGAAACACCATACACTTCTCCAGAGTGGCTGTTGGCAATTTACATCCCGCCCATCAGCATAACAAGGCTCCCAGTTCTCCATGGCCTGTCCTGCCTTTCTGGATTTTACACTTTTTTCACATGGCCCATTTTACCTTGGGGAAATGAGACTTCATTGTAGTGCAGATTTCTTTGGAAGCTTGCTTGGTTAGCCAAAAAGGGCGTATGCGTTTCTTCCTGAATATATTCAGGAAAAAACACATACGCCCTTTTTGGCCAAGTGCATCATTGTGGACGTTCTGCCTCTTTTCCTATGCTTTAAATGCAATTCCAGTCTAAATCCTGAAATCGGTTTCGTGCAATTCTGCCCCGCTTTCAAGTCCTCTTGGCAGCCTCACTTCAGTATATGTTTGGACGATAGCTGTCATTTATAACTCTGCAGCTTTGTGAATTACAGTGCCCCTGAGCTCCTTTCTTCAACTCGCTTTCTTTTGAGCTGGCCGCAACACCGCAGGATTGATTCAGGCCCTAGTGTGGTTCTGGCACGGCATGCTGAGTGTTTGGTTAATTCCTCTTCCTGGTGGGAAATGAGAGTTAAATTTGCCCCTCCAGACACCTCCTGCTAGTCACTCATTGGTTCTCCCTATTCCTGTTCATCTTACGTAGAAATTGCAAACTGGGCCAAACAGGAGGTTAAAGGCAGTGACTCTCCAAGTCGGGAGAGTGTTAGTAAAGCCTCTGGAATGTTGCACCCGAGTACCAGGGGACGAAAACTGAGACACATTTGAACACGTTTCCCGATCACACGGTGGATCATACTCTGGGTTCCACATGCATGTTTTAGCTGAAGGAAGAATCCCTTAAACCTGGAGAGTTGAGACCCATGGAATGGGTACCATGCAATATGACTTCAAAGGGTCTGCATTTGCTCACCGAACCTCACCAATGCTATCACTGCTGCGTTTATGCCACTGTACACACGCTTGATTCTCTTTCGGAGACATATCAATCCATAGGTTTTAAGATTCTTACTAGTCAGGTATATTCTTAGGCGTTTAATATGGGGTGTTGAGTCCACTTCGTTGAGCAAGGAGTAGCTCTTGTCTATTACATATTTGGCTTATGGAACGGTATCTGTGCTAATTTCAATCTCTGGTTTTATGCAGCACCACAACTCACCTTTCCCCTTAAGCAAGCATAAGTTGGTTTTCTACATTTGAGACCCTGTTCTGTTTTGTAATTCAGTTCCTGTGTAGCCAAGTTTACATTCCGTGTAGTAGTGATATCTTATGATGTTTCTTTTTCTGTGTGACTTATTTCACTTAGAATTATAGTACGTGATTCCACTCATTATGCTGCTATGGGCCTGATGACATAGATTTCATTGCTGAGTGATATTGCATTGTACGTAAGTACGACAACGTCTTTATCCATTTTTCACTTTCTGTGATATTGAACTTGTACCGTAAATGAGGTTCTTGTTAACAGAGCCGTCCCAAATTGGGGTGGGTTTGTCTTTTTGATTTTAATTTCCCTAAGCTATAGGACCATAAGTGGAAGTGCCCTAGGCTCTGTTGCTTTGTTTTTTAGATATTTCAGGAAACACCATACACTTCTCCAGAGTGGCTGTTGGCAATTTTCATCCCGCCCATCAGCATAACAAGGCTCCCAGTTCTCCATGGCCTGTCCTGCCTTTCTGGATTTTACACTTTTTTCAGATGGCCCTTTTGACCTGGGGGCAGTGAGACTTCATTGTAGTGAAGATTTCCTTTGCAAGCTTGCTTGGTTGGCCAAAAAGGGCGTATGCGTTTTTTCCTGAATATATTCAGGAAAAAACGCATACGCACTTTTTGGCCAAGTGCATCATTGTGGACGTTCTGCCTCTTTTCCTATGCTTTACATGCAATTCCAGTCTACCTCCTGAAATCGGTTTCCTGCAATTCTGACCCGCTTTCAAGTCCTCTTGGCAGCCTTACTTCAATATATTTTTGGACAATAGCTGACATTGGTAACTCTGCAGGTTTGTGAATTACACTGCCCCTGAGCTCCTTTCTTCAACTCGCTTTCTTGTGAGCTGGCCACAACACTGCAGGATTGCTTCAGGCCCTAGTGTGGTTCCGGCATGGCACGCTGAGCCGTTGGTTAATTCCTCTTCCTGGTGGGAAATGAGAGTTAAATTTGCCCGTCCAGACACCTCCAGCTAGTCTCTCATTGGTTCTCCCTATTCGTGTTCATTTTCTGCAGAAATTGCAAACTGGGCCAAACAAGAGTTGAAAAGCACTGACTCTCCAAGTGGGGAGAGTGTTAGTACAGCGTCTGGAATGTTGCACCCGAGTACCAGGGGACGAAAACTGAGACACATTTGCACACATTTCCCGATCACACGGTGGATCATACTCTGGGTTCCACATGCATGTTTTAGCTGAAGGAAGAATCCCTTAAACCTGGAGAGTTGAGACCCATGGAATGGGTACCATGCAATATGACTTCAAAGGGTCTGCATTTGCTCACCGATCCTAACCAATCCTATCAGTGTTGCGTTTATGCTGCTGTACACATGCTTGATTCTCTTTTGGAGACATATAAATCCATAGGTTTTAAGATTCTTACTAGTCAGGTATATTCTTAGGCGTTTAATATGGGGTGTTGAGTCCACTTCGTTGAGCAAGGAGTAGCTCTTGTCTATTACATATTTGGCTTATGGAACGGTATCTGTGCTCATTTCAATCTCTGGTTTTATGCAGCATCCCAACTCACATTTCCCCTTAAGCAAGCATAAGTTGGTTTTCTACATTTGAGACCCTGTTCTGTTTTGTAATTCAGTTCCTCTGTAGCCAAGTTTTCATTCCGTGTAGTAGTGATATCTTATGATGTTTCTTTTTCTGTGTGACTTATTTCACTTAGAATCATCGTACAGGATTCCATGCATTATGCTGCTACGGGCCTGATGACATAGATTTCATTGCTGAGTGATATTGCATTGTATGTAACTACCACAACTTCTTTATCCATTTTTCGCTTTCTAAGATATTGAACTTGTACCGTAAATGAGGTTCTTGTAAACACAGCCGTCCCAAACTTTGGGGTGGCTGTGTCTTTTTGATTTTAATTTCCCTAAGCTATAGGACCATAAGTGGAAGTGTCCTAGGCTCTGTTGCTTTGTTTTTTGGATGTTTCAGGAAACACCATACACTTCTCCAGAGTGGCTGTTGGCAATTTACATCCAGCCCATCAGCATAACAAGGTTCCCAGTTCTCCATGGCCTGTCCTGCTTTTCTGGATTTTACACTTTTTTTAGGTGGCCCTTTTGACCGGGGGGAAGTGAGACTTCATTTTAGTGCAGATATCCTTTGCAAGCTTGCTTGGTTGGCCAAAAAGGGCGTATGCGTTTTTTCCTGAATATATTCTGGAAAAAACGCATACGCACTTTTTGGACAAGTGCATCATTGTGGACGTTCTGCCTCTTTTCCTATGCTTTACATGCAATTCCAGTCTACCTCCTGAAATTGGTTTCCTGCAATTCTGCCCCACTTTCAAGTCCTCTTTGCAGCCTTACTTCAATATAGTTTTGGACGATAGCTGTCATTTATAACTCTGCAGGTTTGTGAATTACAGTGCCCCTGAGCTCCTTTCTTCAACTCGCTTTCTTGTGAGCTGGCCGCAACACCGCAGGTTTGCTTCAGGCCCTAGTGTGGTTCTGGCATGGCACGCTGAGCCTTTGGTTAATTCCTCTTCCTGGTGGGAAATGAGAGTTAAATTTGCCCGTCCAGACACCTCCAGCTAGTCTCTCATTGGTTTTCCCTATTCCTGTTCATGTTACAAAGAAATTGCAAACTGGGCCATACAGGAGGTTAAAGGCACTGACTCTCCAAGTGGGAAGAGTGTTAGTAAAGCGTCTGGAATGTTGCACCCGAGTACCAGGGAATGAAAATTGAGACACATGTGAACACGTTTCCCGATCACACGGTGGATCATACTCTGGGTTCCACATGCATGTTTCAGCTGAATGAAGAATCCCTTAAAACTGGAGAGTTGAGACCCATGGAATGGGTACCATGCAATACGACTTCAAAGGGTCTGCATTTGCTCACTGAACCTCACCAATCCTATCACTGCTGCGTTTATGCCGCTGTACACACGCTTGATTCTCTTAGGGAGACATATAAATCCATAGGTTTTAAGATTCTTACTGGTCAGGTATATTCTTAGGCGTATAATATGTGGTGTTGAGTCCACATCGCTGAGCAAGGAGTAGCTCTTGTCTATTACATATTTGGCTTATGGAACGGTATCTGTGCTAATTTCAATCTCTGGTTTTATGCAGTACCGCAACTCACCTTTCCCCTTAAGCAAGCATAAGTTGGTTTTCTACATTTGAGACCATCTTCTGTTTTGTAATTCAGTTCCTGTGTAGCCAAGTTTACATTCCGTGTATTGGTCATAACTTATGATGTTTCTTTTTCTGTGTGACTTATTTCACTTAGAATCATCGTACCTGAATCCAGTCATTATGCTGCTATGTGCCTGATGACATAGATTTCATTGCTGAGTGATATTGCATTGTATGTAAGTACCACAACTTCTTTATCCATTTTTCGCTTTCTGTGATATTGAACTTTTACCTTAAATGAGGTTCTTGTAAACAGAGCCGTCCCAAACATTGGGGTGGCTGGGTCTTTTTGATTTTAATTTCCCTAAGCTATAGGACCATAAGTGGAAGTGCCCTAGGGTCTGTTGCTTTGCTTTTTGGATGTTTCAGAAAACACCATACACTTCTCCAGAGTGGCTGTTGGCAATTTACATCCTGCCCATCAGCATAACAAGGCTCCCATTTCTCCATGGCCTGTCCTGCCTTTCTGGATTTTACCCTTTTTTGAGATGGCCCTTTTGACCGGGGGGCAGTGAGACTTCATTGTAGTGCAGATTTCCTTTGCAAGCTTGCTTGGTTGGCCAAAAAGGGCGTATGCGTTTTTTCCTGAATATATTCAGGAAAAAACGCATACGCCCTTTTTGGCCAAGTGCATCATTGTGGACGTTCTGCCTCTTTTCCTATGCTTTACATGCAATTCCAGTCTACCTCCTGAAATCGGTTTCCTGCAATTCTGCCCCGCTTTCAAGTCCTCTTAGCAGCCTTACTTCCATATATTTTTGGAGGATAGCTGTCATTTATAACTCTGCAGGTTTGTGAATTACAGTGCCCCTGAGCTCCTTTCTTCAACTCGCTTTCTTGTGAGCTGGCCGCAACACCGCAGGATTGCTTCAGGCCCTAGTGTGGTTCCAGCATGGCACGCTGAGCCTTTGGTTAATTCCTCTTCCTGGTGGGAAATGAGAGTTAAATTTGCCCGTCCAGACACCTCCAGCTAGTCTCTCATTGGTTCTCCCTATTCCTGTTCATTTTCCACAGAAATTGCAAACTGGGCCAAACAGGAGGTTAAAGGCACTGACTCTCCAAGTGGGGAGAGTGTTAGTAAAGCGTCTGGAATGTTGCACCCGAGTAACAGGGCAAGAAAACTGAGACACATTTGAACACGTTTCCCGATCACATGGTGGATCATACTCTGGGTTCCACATGCATGTTTTAGCTGAAGGAAGAATCCCTTAAACCTGGAGAGTTGAGACCCATGGAACGGGTACCATGCAATATGACTTCAAAGGGTCTGCATTTGCTCACCGAACCTCACCAATCCTATCACTGCTGCTTTTATGCCGCAGAACACATGCTTGATTGTCTTTCTGAGACATATAAATACATAGGTTTTAAGATTCTTACTAGTCAGGTATATTCTTAGGCGTTTAATATGTGGTGTTGTGTCCTCTTCGTTGAGCAAGGTGTAGCTCTTGTCTATTACATATTTTGCTTATGGAACGGTATCTGTGCTAATTTCAATCTCTGGTTTTATGCAGCACCCCAACTCACCATTCCCCTTAAGCAAGCATAAGTTGGTTTTCTACATTTGAGACCCTGTTCTGTTTTGTAATTCAGTTCCTGTGTAGCCAAGTTTACATTCCCTGTATTAGTGATATCTTATGATGTTTCTTTTTCTGTGTGACTTATTTCACTTAGAATCATCGTACCTGAATCCAATCATTATACTGCTATGTGCCGGATGACATAGATTTCATTGCTGAGTGATATTGCATTGTACGTACGTACCACAACTTCTTTATCCATTTTTCGCTTTCTGTGATATTCAACTTGTACCGTAAACGAGGTTCTTGTAAACAGAGGCGGCCCAAACTTTGGGGTGGCTGTGTCTTTTTGATTTTAATTTCCCTAAGCTATAGGACCATAAGTGGAAGTGCCCTAGGCTCTGTTGCTTTGTTTTTTAGATGTTTCAGGAAACACCATACACTTCTCCAGAGTGGCTGTTGGCAATTTACATCCCGCCCATCAGCATAACAAGGCTCCCAGTTCTCCATGGCCTGTCCTGCCTTTCTGGATTTTACACTTTATTCAGATGGCCCTTTTGAACGGGGGGCAGTGAGACTTCATTGTATTGCAGATTTCCTTTGCAAGCTTGCTTGGTTGGCCAAAAAGTGCCTATGCGTTTTTTCCTGAATATATTCAGGAAAAAACGCATACGCCTTTTTTGGCCAAGTGCATCATTGTGGACGTTCTTCCTCTTTTACTATGCTTTACATGCAATTAAAGCCTACCTCCTGAAATCTGTTTCCTGCAATTCTGCCCCGCTTTCAAGTCCTCTTGGCAGCCTTACTTCAATATATTTTTGGACGATAGCTGTCATTTATAACTCTGCAGGTTAGTGAATGACAGTGCCAGTGAGCTCCTTTCTTCAACTCGCTTTCTTGTGAGCTGGCCGCAACACCGCAGGATTGCTTCAGGCCCTAGTGTGGTTCCGGCACGGCATGCTGAGCCTTTGGTTAATTCCTCTTCCTTGTGGTAAATGAGAGTTAAATTTGCCCGTCCAGACACCTTCAGCTAGTCTCTCACTGGTTCTCCCTATTCCTGTTCATCTTCCGCAGAAATTGCAAACTGGGCCAAACAGGAGGTTAAAGGCACTGACTCTCCAAGAGGGGAGAGTGTTCGTAAAGCGTCTGGAATTTTGCACCCGAGTACCAGGGGACGAAAACTGAGACACATTGGAACACGTTTCCCGATCACACGGTGGATCATACTCTGGGTTCCACATGCGTGTTTTAGCTGATGGAAGAATCCCTTAAACCTGGAGAGTTGAGACCCATGGAACGGGTACCATGCAATATGACTTCAAAGGGTCTGCATTTGCTCACCGAACCTCACCAATCCTATCACTGCTGCGCTTATGCCGCTGTACACACGCTTGATTCTCTTTCGGAGACATATAAATCCATAGGTTTTAAGATTCTTACTAGTCAGGTATATTCTTAGGCGTTTAATATGGGGTGTTGAGTCCACTTCGTTGAGCAAGGAGTAGCTCTTGTCTATTACATATTTGGCTTATGGAACGGTATCTGTGCTAATTTCAATCTCTGGTTTTATGCAGTACCCCAACTCACCTTTCCCCTTAAGCAAGCATAAGTTGGTTTTCTACATTTGAGACCCTGTTTTGTTTTGTAATTCAGTTCCTGTGTAGCCAAGTTTACATTCCGTGTAGTAGTGATATCTTTTGATGTTTCTTTTTCTGTGTGACTTATTTCACTTAGAATCATCGTACCTGAATCCACTCATTATGCTGCTACGGGCCTGATGACATAGATTTCATTGCTGAGTGATATTGCATTGTACGTAAGTACCACAACTTCTTTATCCATTTTTCGCATTCTGTCATATTGAACTTGTACCGTAAACGAGGTTCTTGTAAACAGAGCCGTCCCAAACTTTGGGGTGGCAGTGTCTCTTTTATTTTAATTTCCCTACGTGATAGGACCATAAGTGGAAGTGCCCTAGGCTCTGTTGCTTTGTTTTTTAGATGTTTCAGGAAACACCATACACTTCTCCAGAGTGGCTGTTGGCAATTTACATCCCGCCCATCAGCATTACAAGGCTCCCAGTTCTCCATGGCCTGTCCTGCCTTTCTGGATTTTACACTTTTTTCAGATGGCCCTTTTGACTGGGGGGCAGTGAGACTTCATTGTAGTGAACATTTCCTTTGCAAGCTTGCTTGGTTGGCCAAAAAGGGCGTATGCGTTTTTTCCTGAATATATTCAGGAAATATATTTTTAGAATATATTCAGGAAAAAACGCATACGCCCTTTTTGGCCAAGTGCATCATTGTGGACGTTCTGCCTGTTTTCCTATGCTTTACATGCAATTCAAGTCTACCTCCTGAAATCGGTTTCCTGCAATTCTGCCTCGCTTTCAAGTCCTCTTGGCAGCAATACTTCAATATATTTGTGGACAATAGCTGTCATTTATAACTCTGCAGGTTTGTGAATTACAGTGCCCCTGAGCTCCTTTCTTCAACTCACTTTCTTGTGAGCTGGCCGCAACACCGCAGGATTGCTTCAGGCCCTAGTGTGGTTCCAGCATGGCACGCTGAGCGTTTGGTTAATTCCTCTTCCTGGTGGGAAATGAGAGTTAAATTTGCCCGTCCAGACACTTCCAGCTAGTCTCTCATTGCTTCTCCCTATTCCTGTTCATCTTCTGCAGAAATTGCAAACTGGGCCAAACAGGAGGTTAAAGGCACTGACTCTCCAAGAGGGGAGAGTGTTCGTAAAGCGTCTGGAATTTTGCACCCGAGTACCAGGGGACGAAAACTGAGACACATTGGAACACGTTTCCCGATCACACGGTGGATCATACTCTGGGTTCCACATGCATGTTTTAGCTGAAGGAAGAATCCCTTAAACCTGGAGAGTTGAGACCCATGGAATGGGTACCATGCAATATGACTTCAAAGGGTCTGCATTTGCTCACCGAACCTCACCAATCCTATCACTGCTGCGCTTATGCCGCTGTACACACGCTTGATTCTCTTTCGGAGACCTATAAATCCATAGGTTTTAAGATTCTTACTAGGCAGGTATATTCTTAGGCGTTTAATATGGGGTGTTGAGTCCACTTCGTTGAGCAAGGAGTAGCTCTTGCCTATTACATATTTGGCTTATGGAACGGTATCTTTGCGCATTTCAATCTCTGGTTTTATGCAGCACCCCAACTCACCTTTCCCCTTAAGCAAGCATAAGTTGGTTTTCTACATTTGAGACCCTGTTCTGTTTTGTAATTCAGTTCCTGTGTAGCCAAGTTTACATTTCGTGTAGAAGTGATATCTTATGATGTTTCTTTTTCTGAGTGACTTATTTCACTTAGAATCATCATACCTGAATCCACTCATTATGCTGTTACGGGCCTGATGACATAGATTTCATTGCTGAGTGATATTGCATTGTACGTAAGTACCACAACTTCTTTATCCATTTTTCGCTTTCTGTGATATTGAACTTGTACCGTAAACGAGGTTCTTGTAAACAGAGCCTTCCCAAACTTTGGGGTGGCTGTGTCTTTTTGATTTTAAATTCCCTAAGCTCTAGGACCATAAGTGGAAGTGCCTTAGGCTCTGTTGCTTTGATTTTTGTATGTTTCAGGAAACACCATACACTTCTCCAGAGTGGCTGTTGGCAATTTACATCCCGCCCATCAGCATAACAAGGCTCCCAGTTCTCCATGGCCTGTCCTGCCTTTCTGGATTTTACAATTTTTTCACATGGCCAGTTTGACCGGGGGGCAGTGAGACTTCATTGTAGTGCAGATTTCCTTTGCAAGCTTGCTTGGTTGGCCAAAAAGGGCGTATGCGTTTTTTCCTGAATATATTCAAGAAAAAACGCATACGCCCTTTTTGGCCAAGTGCATCATTGTGGACGTTCGGCCTCTTTTCCTATGCTTTACATGCAATTCCTGTCTACCTCCTGAAATCGCTTTCCTGCAATTCTGCCCCGATTTCAAGTCCTCTTGGCAGCCTTACTTCAATATATTTTTGGACGATAGCTCTCATTTATAACTGTGCAGGTTTGTGAATCACAGTGCCCCTGAGCTCCTTTCTTCAACTCGCTTTCTTGTGAGCTGGCCGCAACACCGCAGGATTGCTTCAGGCCCTAGTGTGGTTCCGGCATGGCACGTTGAGCCTTTGGTTAATTCCTCTTCCTGGTGGGAAATGAGAGTTAAATTTGCCCGTCCAGACACCTCCAGCTAGTCTCTCATTGGTTCTCCCTATTCCTGTTCATCTTACACAGAAATTGCAAACTGGGCCAAACAGGAGGTTAAAGGCACTGACTCTCCAAGTCGGGAGAGTGTTAGTAAAGCGTCTGGAATGTTGCACCCGAGTACCAGGGGATGAAAACTGAGACACATTTGAACACGTTTCCCGATCACACGGTGGATCATACTCTGGGTTCCACATGCGTGTTTTAGCTGATGGAAGAATCCCTTAAACCTGGAGAGTTGAGACCCATGGAATGGGTACCATGCAATATGACTTCAAAGGGTCTGCATTTGCTCACCGAACTTCACCAATCCTATCACTGCTTCGTTTATGCCGCTGTACACACGCTTTATTCTCTTTCGGAGACATATAAATCCATAGGTTTTAAGATTCTTACTAGTCAGGTATATTCTTAGGCGTTTAATATGGGGTGTTGAGTTCACTTCGTTGAGCAAGGAGTAGCTCTTGTGTATTACATATTTGGCTTATGGAACGGTATCTGTGCTAATTTCAATCTCTGGTTTTATGCACCACCCCAACTCTCCTTTCCCCTTAAGCAATCATAAATTGATTTTCTACATTTGAGACCCTGTTCTGTTTTGTAATTCAGTTCCTGTGTAGCCAAGTTTTCATTCCGTGTGGTAGTGATATCTTATGATGTTTCTTTTTCTGTGTGACTTATTTCACTTAGAATCATCGTACCTGAATCCACTCATTATGCTGCTACAGGCCTGATGACATAGATTTCATTGCTGAGTGATATTGCATTGTACGTAAGTACCACCACTTCTTTATCCATTTTTCGCATTCTGTCATATTGAACTTGTACCGTAAACGAGGTTCTTGTAAACAGAACCATCCCAAACTTTGGGGTGGCTGCGTCTTTTTGATTTTAATTTCCCTAAGCTATAGGACCATAAGTGGAAGTGCCCTAGGCTCTGTTGCTTTGTTTTTTAGATGTTTCAGGAAACACCATACACTTCTCCAGTGTGGCTGTTGGCAATTTACATCCCGCCCATCAGCATAACAAGGCTCCCAGTTCTCCATGGCCTGTCCTGCCTTTCTGGATTTTACCCTTTTTTCAGATGGCCCTTTTGACCGGGGGGCAGTGAGACTTCATTGTAGTGCAGATTTCCTTTGCAAGCTTGCTTGGTTGGCCAAATAGTGCGTATACGTTTTTTCCTGAATATATTTAGGAAAAAACGCATACGCCCTTTTTGTCCAAGTGCATCATTGTGGACGTTCTGCCTCTTTTCCTATGCTTTACATGCAATTCCAGTCTACCTCCTGAAATCGGTTTCCTGCAATTCTGCCTTGCTCTCAGTGCCTCTTCATAGTCTTACCTCAATATACTTTTGGAAAATAGTTGGCCTTTATAACTCTGCAGGTTTTTGAATTGCAGTTGCCCTTTGTTCCATTTTTCAGCTCTTATTTTTGTGATCTTGCCTCATATCCACAGGATTTCTTCAGGCCCTATTCTTCTTCTGGGGCACCTTGCTGTGCCTTTGGTTAATTCTTCTTCCTATGTGAAATTAGAGTTTCATGTGGCCATTGAAACCGCTACAGCTATTTTCTCACTGGTTCCCCCTATTCCCATTCATCCTCCGCACTAACTGCAGACTGTGTGATACCGGACCTTAAAGGCATTGACTCTCCATGTGAGGATGTTGTTAGTAAAGTGGCTGGAATGTTGATCCGGAGCCCCAGGAGAGGAAAATGAGGTGCGTTTTAGAAACCTTTCCCAATCATATGGTATACCATCTGCTGGATTTCCCATGCATGGTTTAGCTGTAGGAAGATTCCCTTCAACCTGGAGTGTTGGGACCCTTGGAATGAGTAGCATGAAGTATTGCATTAAACTTTCGGCAGTTGCTCACCAAAGCTCACCAATCCTCTCAGCCCCAAGTGTCCAGCCTTATGTCTTATCCAGCTGTGGGTTTATATGTGGTCATTCCAGGTTGCATCACAGCCCCTGAGCGAATTTTGTAAGAATTTTTCTCTCTTTCATTGTTTCTGCGTTTTGGTTTTAAAATTTATTTCTATAATGGGGTTTAGCTCATTTTCACTCCTGTGTTTGTGCCGCTCTGCACACACTTGATTCCCTTATGGAGATATATCAATACATGGGTTTTAAGATTCTTATTACTCAGATATATTTCTCTGCGGTGTATAGGGTGTGTTGAGGCCAGTTCATTGAGCAAGGTGTAGATCTTGTCTCATACCTATTTGGTTTATTGAACGGTATCTGTGCTAATTTCAAACTCTGGTTTTATGCATCACCCCACCTCTCCTTTCCCCTTAAGCTGACATAAGTGTGTTTTCTAAATGTGAGACACTGTTCTGTTTTGTAATTCATTTTTTGTGCAGCCATATTTATCCTCCCTCTATAAGTGATATCTTATGATATGTTTCTTTTTCTGTTTGACTTATTTCAAGTAGTATTATCGGACCTAAATCCACTCTTTATCCTTCTACTAGCCTTATTACATTGATTTCATGGTGAAGAGATATTCCATTGTACATAAGTACCACATTTTCTTTATCCATTGTTCTCTTTCCTGGGATATTTAAGGTGTACTGAAGTTGAGGTTCTTGTAAACAGAGTAGCCCTAAACTGTGGTGTGCTTGTGTCTTGTTGATTTTTAGACTTCCCTAGATATACTCCCGTGATTGGAAGTGCCCTATGCTCTGTAGCTCTGTTTTTTAGATGATTTAGGAACCACCATACACTTCTCCAGAGTGGCTCTCGGCAGTTCACACACTGTCCATCAGCGTATAAAGGCTCCCTGTTCTCCATGGCCTGTCCTGCATTTCTGGTTTTTACAATTTTTTCGGATGGCCCTTTTGACCGGTGGGAAATGAGACTTCTTTGTTGTGCACATTTGCATTGCTTGCTTGCTTGGTTGCCCATAAAGTGCGTATGCGTTTTTTCCTGGATATATTCAGGAAAAAACGCATACTCCCTTTTGGGCCAACTGCATCATTGTTGAAATTCTGCCGCTTTTCATGTGCTTTAAAGACGAGTCCAATCTATGTCGTGAAATCTGTTTCTTGCAATTCTGTCTTGCATTCAGATCCTCTTCTTTGCCTTACCTCAACATATTTTTGGACGTTAGTTTTCATTTATAACTCTGCCGGTTTGTGAATTGCAGTGACCCTGAGCTCCATTTTTTAAGTTGCTCTTTTGTGAGCTGGCCTCAAAGCCGCAGGATTGCTTCAGGCCCTATTTTGGCTCCGGCGAGGTGGGCTGAGCCTTTTTTTAATTCTTATTCTTAATGGGAAATTAGAGTGACATGTGCCCGTCCAAACCCCTACAACTATTCTCTCATTGGTTCCCCCTCTTCCCGTTCATCCTCCTCACAATTTGCAAAATGTGTGAAACAGAAGTTTAAATGTGCTGATTCTCTAAGTGGGGAGATTCTAAGTAACGTGGCTGGAATGATGAACAGGAGCACCAGGACAGGATAAATGAGCTGCATTTTAGACACATCTCCCGATCACATGGTGTACAGTCCTCTGGGTTTTCCATGCATGTTTTAGCTGTAGGAAGATTCCTTGAACCTGCAGATTTGGGACCCATTGAATGGGTACCAGGTAGTATTACTTTAAAGGGTGTGCATTTCCTCACCCAACCTCACATTTCTCTTAGCGCGAACAGTTTCCAGCCTTATGTCTCATCCTGCTGTGGGTCTAGATGTGTTCAATCCATGTTGCATCACCGTCCCTGAGGAAAAGTTGTAAGAGGTTTTCCCTGTCTCTCTGTCGTTTATTTTTTTCAATTTATTACTATATTGGTTACAGCTGATTTTCAAAGCTCTGTTTCTTGCTGCTGTACATCCACTTGATTCACGTACAGAGAGACATCAATAAATTCTTTTTCAGATTCTTACCAGTCATAGATATTCTTTTCTGGTGACTTGAGTGTGCTGAGTGCAGTTCTTTTAGCTACCGTGTAGGCCTTGTTGATTATCAGTTTGGTATTTGGAATGGTATCTTTGCTAATTTCAACCTCCTGGATGATGCCTCACCCCTCCCCACCTTTCCCGTTTAGCAGCCTTACGCGTGTTTTCTACATATTTGACTATGTTTTTGTTTTGTAATTTATTTCATGTGTAGCCATTTTGGATTCCACCTTTAAGTGATATCTTATGATATGTGTCTTTTTCTTTTTGAATTATGTCACTTAGAATGATCATACGTAACTCCTCCGGAGTTGTTACAACTGGCCATATTTCATTGATTTCCAGGCTCAGTAATATTCCACTCTACATAAGTACCACATCTCTATCCATTTTTTCCCTCCAGAGACATTTAAGTTATATCCTAGTCGAGGATCTTTTAAACAGAGAGGCAGTAAACATTGGGGTGCCTGTGTCCTCTCGATTTTTGTTTTTCTTAATATATACGCCCATGAGTGCAAGTGCCCTATGCTCTGTAGCTCATTTTTTAGATGCTTTAGTAAACACAATACACTTCTCCAGAATGGCCGTTTGCAATATACATTTCCACTATAAGCCTCACAGGGCTCCCTCTTCTCCTTGCCCTGTCCTGCATTTCTGGTGTTTACACTTTATGAGGATGGCTCTTCTGACTGATGCGAAGTGATATCTTTTGTAGTATTGATTTCCAGTGCCCACCTGTGTGGTTGGCTAAAAAAGTATATGCCCTTTTCTTGAATATATACAGAAAAAAACGCATACAGCCTTTTTGGTCAACTGCAATGTTGGCAATGTTCAGCCCCTTTTCTTGTGCTTAATGGCGAGTCCCTTCTACCTCCTCAAATCCCTTTCCTGCCATTCTCCCTTGCTTACCAATCCTTTTCTCTGACTTTCCTCAAGACATTTTCAGTGATAGATATTTTCAACTCTGCAGTTTCGTGAATTTTACTGCCCCTGAGTTCCATTGTTCAACTTGTGTTTATGGGAACTGGCCACAAAGCAGTGGGATTTCCTCAAGCCCTATACTGTTTCCATGGGCAACCCTAGCCTTTGGTCAATTCGTCTTCCTGATTGGAAATTAGAGTGACATGTGCCTGTCTGAACACCTAGGACTTGTCTCTCATTGTTCCTCATCCTTCCGCTTCATCCTCTGGACAAATTCCAAACTGTACGCAACAGGATGTTGACAGTGCTGACATCTCCAAGTGGGGAGACTGTTAGTAAAGACGCTGGAGGGGTGAACCCGAGCACCAGGAGATGAGGAGATGAGATGCCTTTTCCAAACTCTTCCCGATCAGACGGTATACCATCCTCTGGGTGTGACAGACATGTTTTAGCAGTAGGAAGAGTCCCATTCATGTAAGGAGAACACCAGGGCTTTTTCAAAATCAGTGTCTCCCCGAAACCCAAACTGGGGAATTTTTTAAGCTACGGCTACACATATGTTCATTAAGGGCCTTGGGAAGTAAGCAGAGTCCAAACTTTAGATGATTGAAGTCTTCAGGGTCAGAAGCACTCACCACCAGCTTCCCTTAGGTTACACTTTAACTGTCATTGATAGATGATGTCAATAAAAATATCTATTCTTTTTCCGATTATTTCCCTTTATAGGTTATTGCAAAATATTGAGTGCAGTTCCCTGTGCTATCCAGTAGTTCCTTGTTGATGATCTATTTTATACATAGCAGTGTGTATGTGTTAATTCCAAACTG
This sequence comes from Orcinus orca, assembly GCF_937001465.1. Lineage (NCBI taxonomy): Eukaryota > Metazoa > Chordata > Mammalia > Artiodactyla > Delphinidae > Orcinus > Orcinus orca. The sequence continues at coordinate 187,947 of NW_026043972.1, forward strand.
TTAATTTATCCCTCCTCCCACATTTCCCCTTTGGTAATAATAAATTATAAGATTTTATACTTCTCAGAAATGGGGGAGCTGAAAGAGAGGTATCATTTTCAATGGAAAAGCATTTAAAACAAGATTGAAGCTTTAACCAAGATTATTAGATGTACATCCTTGGAAAGAAATCACTTCATTTCTCTAATATTGACCTGACAAATAAGACAAACCTTTTCACTGAACTTGCTTATAATAAAGTGATGGAAATATCAAATGGAAGTGTTAGAAACATCTTATTTTACCCGAGCCTTATAAACTGTTCTATGTTAACTACAGTTTGGCTCACACATCTGTTCATTGAAGTTACAATAGTCTCAATTTCTGTTACTGATCCTCCAGAGTGGACCCCAACAAGTGTCCCCCTGCCCAGTGTCATTGGGGCCAACAGATCGAGACTGAGTTTGGTTCACAAGCAAAGGAAACTTTATATTTTGATCAGAGAATGGAGAGGTGAGAGCATGCACTACCCAGTGGGCTGTGGGCTGGGCTGCTGTGTAGAGATCCTGTCAGAGTCAGTGGGAGGGAGGGGGCGGAGCTCTCGAGGGCCGGGTTGGCTGCAGCTCAGGCTCTATATCTCGGAGTCTGCACTGGGCCCCAGGAGCTGAGATGTTGACCCAGCCATTCTGCACTAGGAAATCTGGTCTGAAGTGCCGGGTGTGGAACCTCTGCATGCGGGACCCTAGGAGCACGTGAAATTAGACAAAGCACAAAGGATAAAAAAGGTCAGACATGACTTTATTGCCCAGATTCTATTTTTATCTCCCAGGGATTTTTAATGGGCTTTGCTGGGGACAAACCCCTCCTCTGCCTTTTGTCCCGTTCCTCATTCTTGGAGTGCTGAGGGTGAAGACCCTTCTTCTGTAACTGCTGAGTGCTGAGTTGGGAGCCCTCATACCAGTGGACGAGGGTCAGAACTTCTCCCCAGCAGCCTCCAGGTGACGTTGATTGGCCCCAGGACCCCTGCCTCCCTGCTCGTCCGCCTGAGCACCAGCATTGGAAGTGTTATAGATTCTAATGACCTTTAAGGGTCCAGGAAAGAGATGTGCAGAGATGCTGTGGGGGCCGGTTTCACCCCGCCCCACATTTGTTCGGCCACCTTAGGCTGACCGTTTCTGCCAGCCTAGATGCTCTGACCAGTAGTCTGCTCTTTCTTCAATTAGGCCCCTGAATTAACGTAAAAACAGCACCAGGTGTCAGAGCCCTGCCCGCTCAACTCCCAGACAGTCCAGGGTCAGTGGTGATCAAGGACCATGATGGCCACTGAGTCAACAGCCTTTTGAAGTAAACAGGAGTCCAGCCGGTCTTATTGGCCACCATCATCACGGTGTCTGTAGGCTTTTCTATGGTGACAGTGTGATATACGGTTCCCCCGCCAAGATTATTAGCTCCCCTCCGGGTGCAGTAAGTCCTGCAAGCAGTAGTCTACTCCTTCGGGACACACTATTGTTGTTTTATGAGAGAAACTCCAGGTCAAGTGATGTTCACACGAGTCGTCATGGTGCCCTGTTGCCCCCGGTTATCTCTCTGGATGTTGGAGTTGGAGGACCTCCTCACACGAGGTCGGTGTGCCCACGGAGCGAACCCTGCAACTTCAGGGCATGGTTGGTGGTTAGGATCACCATGTGGGGTCCTTTTCCCTTAGGAGGGAGGTGGCCTTTTGGGCTACTGATTTCCAGGTTTTTAGATACTGCCAGTATCTTGGCCAGATGTGGCAGTGGGCCAAGCCCCTTGGTGACTGTAGTTTATCCTACCTGGATAGCATTCTTGCATTGTTCCCTTTCAAGTGGTCCCAGTTTTTGCACTAATTCTCCAATGGCGATTCACCTTTCACCAGGAATGTAAAGGTCAAAGGGTTTAGCTCAATTAGGGAGTTCCAGGGCAAGGGTCTGAATTGACTGCTCTTTCCATTCTTGAAAGGCCACTTCTGGATTCTGTTCAAAAGGATCATCATCTTTTCCTTTCAGTGTTTCATATAGAGGCCCAGCTAGTAGACGGTAGTTAGGGATCCAGAAGCAGCAAACCCTGGCCTCCCCAGGAACCCCTAAGCTGTCTTCTAGTTTTAGAAAGGGGTAAGGCTGCAAATGGTTTCTTCCCTTTCCTGGGATGGGCTTCTCTGACCTTGTGTGAGAATGAAGCCCAGGCAGGTCACCGCAGTCTGTGATATTTGAGCTTTTTCTTGGACACCTTCTATCCTTTATTGGCTTGGTAGTTCAGAGGCCTCCTTCGTAGGGCTGGCGATCAGAATGTCATCTGCATATTGAAGGAGGGTTTCCTTTTCCAGAGGTAGAACTTTTCGGTCTTTAGCTAAGCTTTCCCCAAAGATGGTGTGGGAATTTTTGAACCCTTGGGCAAGACGGCCCGGAAATATTGTTTTAGTTGTATGTTGAGTCCTGCCACTCACAAGCCAAAATTTCTTGTGACTCTGGGACTAATGGAATACAAAAGAAGGCATCATTGAAGACTAATACAGAATACCATGTCCTGGTGGTTGGTAGAATGACCAGCAGGGTATAGGAATTAGGAGCAACTGGAGGTATATCCTCGGTGGCTTCACTGACTGTCCTGACATCCTTTACCAGGTCCCCAGCAGCCCATGGGGCTCTCGTGGTCAGGCCAATCCCAGGATATGGAGCTCTCCTGGGCAGGTACCCCACCCCCAACCCAGCCCACGGGGCTCTCGTGGTTAGGCCTCTCCCAGGATACAGAGCTACCCTTGCAGGTACCGTGGCAGGGCTGGGCACACAGGAACCGTGCACATAGCCCTCATTGAAGAGCACCCCCAGCTCACCTGTCGCTCAGAGCTGACACAGAGCACCTCAGAGCAGGACTTGAACTAACAAACAGCAGCTCCGACAGGTCTGTGACCCTGGGCATCACACTGTGTGACCTCCCTCCACCTGGTCTTCCAGAGACTTCCACTGCACCCAGGGCACCAGGCCTCTGTCTCCAACCACCACCCACCCGTCCTCTCCCTGACTCCTGGGTTCCTCTCACTAGGAGAGGGTTTTCTTAAAGTTGTCTCCCACTCATGGGCCAGATAAAATGATTAGAAAACAAGCCAAAGCTGCAGGCCCTTGTCTATCCTGACTCTCAGGAGCCCACACCTGTTCCTTGGACCTGGCCGGTTCAGCAAGTTCCATTTTCTGCAACTGTGAGCCCCTGAGGGGTGATGATTGGCTGACCTGGGCAGCCTTACCGTGCCGGCCAGCCCTCCCCAGGTGTGCCTGGGTTGAGATCAATATAAATACCACTCCAGGCAGCAAGAGCCCCTGCAGCTGTGCCTGACGCCATTTTCTCTGCCCTGTCAGCAGTCTCGGGGCTGGGCTGGTCGGAGGGAGTGAGAGGCCACAGCTTTGTGGGTGGCCCAGTGTGAGTGGGGCTCTGCTGGACTTTCTGCAGCAGTTGCCAGGCTGCCACCTGCTAAAGAAGAGGATGTGTCACCCATACCTGCTGCTGGAATTTCTTCCTGGGCAGAGGTGAGGAAGGAAAAAAGCAGTGGGGGCAGGGACAGGACGGGTATCTCAGGCAGGGAAATGGAAATCTTCCAGAAGAGCACCCAGGGCCAGGACCATCTTGGCTGGCCTGCAGGCACCAAGTCAGCTGGCATGCTGTCACTCGTGTGGCTCCATGGCCCTTCCTCTAGGCTTTCAAGTCCTTGTATATATTCAGGTGTTTTACCTGGGAAGGGTGGGAACAGTTCAGCAGCAACTAGCCTGGGGCTCAGCTCACGTTTATTCACAGATGCCTCGGCACGGTGCCCCAGCTTTGCAATGAGGACGCTTGTTGTGTGGGGGCTGCTGGGTGAATGGGAGACGATTCCCCACCACTGACCAACTTCAGAATTGTTTACAACTGGAGCAAGTGCCCTGATATGGTTTTCCTCTGAGTAACTGGTGGGTTCTGTTTTTTTTTTCTCTTTTTCGTTTTTGGTTCAAGGTAGATTTTATTCCTCTTTTTTGTATTTACATATATAAGCATGGAACTAATTTATTCATATAAATACATGTATGTGAAGGGAATAATTGTTTTTTCTGTTTTATTTTCTAAATTTTATTTCTTTTTAATTTTGCATTTTATTTTATATTTTTATACAGCAGGTTCTTATTGGTTATCTATTTTATACATATAAATGTTTACATGCCAATCCCAATCTCTCAACTCCTCCCACCACCACCCCCCCAAGAGCTTTCCCCCCTTGTTGTCCATACGATTGTTGTCTACATCTGTTGCTCTATTTATGCCTTGCAAAACGGTTAATCTGTACAGTTTTTCTAGGTTCCACATATATGCATGAATATACAAGATTTGTTTTCTCTTTCTGACTTACTTCACTCTGTATGACAGTCTCTAGATCCATCGACGTCTCTACAAATGACCCAATTTCATTCCTTTCATGGCTTAGTAATATTCCATTTTATATATGTACCACATCTTTATGCATTCGTCTGTTTGTGGGCATTTAGGTTGCTTCCGTTACCTCGATATTGTAAATAGTGATGCAATGAACATTGCGGTGAATGTCTCTTTTTGATTTATGGATTTGTCTGGGTATATGTCCAGTACTGGAATTGCTGTATCATATGGTAATTCTATTATTAGTTTCTTAAGAAACTCCATATTGTTCTCCATAGTGACTGTATCAATTTATATTCCCAACAATAGTGGAAGAGGGTTCCTTTTCTCCACACCCTTTCCAGCATTCGTTGTTTGTAGATTTTCAGATAATGCCCATTCTAACAGGTGTGAGATGATACCTCATTGTTGAGTGCATTTCGTTGAGCAAGGGGTAGGTCTTGTCTATTACATATTTGGCTTATGGAACGGTATCTGTGCTAATTTCAAACTCTGGTTTTATGAAGCACCCCAACTCACCTTTCCCCTTAAGCAAGCATAAGTTGGTTTTCTAAACTTGAGACCCTGTTCTGTTTTGTAATTCAGTTCATGTGTAGCCAAGTTTACATTCCGTGCATTAGTGATACCTTATGATGTTTCTTTTTCTGTGTGACTTATTTCACTTAGAATCATCGTGCCTCAATCCACTCATTATGCTGGTACAGGCCTGGTGACACAGATTTCATTGCTGAGTGGTATTCAGCAATGAAATGAAAGTGTTGTACGTAAGTACCGCAACTTCTTTATCAATTATTTGTTCTCTGGGATATTTAACTTGTACTGTAGAAGAGGTTCCTGTAAACAGAGCCGTCCCAAATTTTGGGGTGGCTGTGTCTTTTTGATTTTAATTTCCCTAAGCTATAGGACCATAAGTGGAAATGCCCTAGACTCTGTTGCTTTGTTTTTCAGATGTATCAGGAAACACCATACACTTCTGCAGAGTGGCTGTTGGCAATTTACATCCCGCCCATCAGCATAACAAGGCTCCTTTTTCCCCATGGCCTGTCTTGCCTTTCTGGATTTTACACTTTTCTCAGATGGCCCTTTATACCGGGTGGAAGTGACACTTCATAGTAGTTCAGATTTCCATTGCAAGCTTGCTTGGTTTGCCAAAAAGGGCGTATGTGTTTTTTCCTGAATATATTCAGGAACAAACTCATACGCCCTTTTTTGCCAAGTGCATCATTGTCGATGTTCTGCCTCTTTTCCTATGCTTTAAATGCAAATCCAGTCTACCTCCTGAAATCGGTTTCCTGAAATTCTGCCCCGCTTTCAAGTCCTCTTCGCAGCCTTACTTCAATATATTTTTGGACGTTATCTGTCATTTATAACTCTGCAGGTTTGTGAATTACAGGGCCCCTGAGCTCCTTTCTTCAACTCGCTTTCTTGTGAGCTGGCCGCAAACCCGCAAGACTGCTTCAGGCCCTAATCTGCTTCTGGCAGGGCACACTGAGCCTTTGGTTAATTCCTCTTCCTGGTGGGAAATGAGTGTTAAATATGCCCGTCCAGACACCTACCTCACTCTCAACTCCTTGGTGATGTGGATCCTCTGGTTTGTGGCCACCTTTTCTGGGTTCCTCACCTTTCGATGATGTGGCCCCACTAGTGTGAGGACACTCCTGCCTGCTTCTCATCCACGTGGTTATGTGGACCCCCTGGTGAGAGTCTGTTCCTGGCTGTGTTCCTCACCCACCTGTGAGGGAGACCCTCTGCTGATAGGTCACTCCTGCATTGCTGGCACACATTGCCTTGGTGAAGTCAGCCGTGTGGTGGCAGTTGGAGCATGCTGGGAATCTCCTCTCCCCGGTGATGAGGGCCCTCTTGCGTCAGGCCCTAACTGCTGGGCTCACCAACTTTTCTTAGTGAACCCATTGATGCTTGGGCACTCCTCTTAGGATCCCATCTCCATGGGGATGTGGGCCTTCTGCTCTGAGGTCCCAATGGCTGGGTTGTTCACATTTTCATGATGTGGGCTCTCTGGTGTTAGTTCACAGAGGCCTGGATCCCATAGCCTCTGTGCTCTTGGCCGCCTGCTGGGAGGTTCCAACTGCTGGATTCCTCACTTTTTTAATTTTTTGGGCCCTCTGTTGTGAGGATCCTCCTGCCTGCCTCACTCCCAGCCCCTTCGTGATGTGTGTCGTCTGGTTTGAGGACACATGTGCTGGGTTCCTCACCTTTCGATGATGTGGGACCAATGGTCTTAGGAGACTCCTGCCTGGTTCACATCCCCTTGGTGATGTGGGCCCTCTGTTGAGAGTCTGATCCTGGCTGGGTTCCTCACCCATCTGTGAGGTGGGCCGTCTGCTGTGAGGTCACTCCTGCCTGGCTTGCTCACCTCGCCTTGTGGACATGAGCCCTCTGGTGGCACTTGGAGCCTGCTGGGAGCCTCCTCCCCTCGGTATTGAGGGCCCTCTGGCGTCAGGCCCTAACTGCTGGGCTCCCCACATTTTGTGATGTGCGCCCAGTGGTGCGAGGACACTCCAGCCAGGTTCACATCCCCATTGGGATGTGGGCCTTCTGCTCTGAGGTCCCAACGCCTGGGTTGCTCACAGTTTCATGATGTGGGCTCTCTGCTGTTAGTTCACTCCTGCCTGCATCCCATAGCTTCTGTGCTCTCGGCCGCCTGCTGGGAGGTTCCAACTGCTGGATTCCTCACCTTTCTTATTCTTTGGGCCCTCTGTTTTTAGGCTACTCCTGCCTGCCTCACTCCCATTCCCTTTGTGATATGTGTCCTCTGATTTGAGGCCACATGTGCTGGGTTCCGCACCTTTCGATGATGTGGCCCCACTGGAGGGAAGACAGTCCTGACTGGTTCCCATCCCCTTGCTGATGTGGGCCCTCAGGTGACAGTCTGATCCTGGCTGGGTTCCTCACCCTTCTGTGAGGTGGGCCCTCTGCTGTGAGGTCAATCATGCCTGTCTGGCACACGTCACCTTGGCGACGTGGGCCCTCTGGTGGCATTTGGAGTGTGCTGGGATCCTCCTCCCCTCAGTGATGAGGGCCCTCTTGCCTTAGGCCATAACTGCTGGGCTCCCCACATTATCTGATGTGCGCCAAGTGAGTGAGGACACTCTTGCCAGGTTCCCATCCCCATGGGGATATGGGCCTTCTGCTCTGAGGTCAAAACGGCTGGCTTGCTCACAGTACCATGATGTGGGCCCTCTGCTCTGAGTTCACTCCAGCAAGGATCCCTTATCATCGGTGCTCTGAGCCGCCTGCTGGGAGGTTCCAACTGCTGGATTCCTCAACTTTTTTATTCTATGTGCCCTCTGTTGTGAGGCTCCTCTTGCCTGCCTCACTGCCAGCCCCTTGGTGATGACTGTCCTATGGCTTGAGGCCACATGTGCTGCATTCCTCACCTTTCGATGATGTGGCCCCTCTCATGTGAGGACACTCCTGCCTGGTTCTCATCCCCTTGGTGAGGTGGGCCCTCTGGCGAGAGTCTAATCCTGCCTGGGTTCCTCAACGTTCTGTGAGGTAGGCCCTCTGCTGTGAGGTCACTCCTGCCTGGCTGGCACACGTCATCTTGGAGACGTGAGCCCTCTGGTGGCAGTTGGAGCATGCAGGGTGCCTCCTCCTCTCGGTGATGACGGCCCTCTGGCGTCAGGCCCTAAATGGTGGGCTCCCCACATTTTCTGATGTGCGCCCAGTGGTTCGAGGACACTCCAGCCAGTTTCCCATTCCCATGGGGATGTGGGCCTTCTGCGCTGAGGTCCCAACGCCTGGGTTGCTCAGAGTTTTATGATGTGGGCTCGCTGCTGTGAGTTCACTGTGGCCTGGATCCCATAGCCTCGGTGATCTGAGCCACCTGCTGGAAGGTCTAAATGCTGGAATCCTCACGTTTTTTATATTATGTGCCCTGTGTTGTGAGGCTACTCCTGCCTGCCTCACTCCAAGGCCCTTGGTGATGTGGGTCCTCTGGTTTGAGGACACATGTGCTGGGTTCCTCACCTTTCGATGATGTGGGACCTATGGTCTTAGGAGACTCCTGCCTGGTTCACATCCCCTTTGTGATGTGGGCCCTCTGTTGAGAGTCTGATCCTGGCTGGGTTCCTCACGCTTCTGTGAGGTGGGCTGTCTGCTGTGAGGTCACTCCTGCCTGGCTTGCTCACCTCGGCTTCTGGACATGAGCCCTGTGGTGGCACTTGGAGCCTGCTGGGAGCCTCCTCCCCTCGGTGATGAGGGCCCTCTGGCGTCAGGCCCTAACGGCTGGGCTCCCCACATTTTGTGATGTGCGCCCAGTGGTTCGAGGACACTCCATCCAGGTTCACATCCCCATTGGGATGTGGGCCTTCTGCTCTGAGGTTCCAACGGCTGGGTTGTTCACAGTTTCATGATGTGGGCTCTCTGCTGTTAGTTCACTCTGGCCTGGATGCCATAGCCTCTGTGCTCTGGGCCACCTGCTGGGAGGTTCCAACTGCTCGATTCCTCAACTTTTGTATTCTGTGGGTCCTGTGTTGTGATGCTCCTCCTGCCTGCCTCACTCGCAACCACTTCGTGATGTGGGTCCTCTGGTTTGAGGCCACATGTGCTGGGTTCCGCAACTTTCAATGATGTGGCCCCACTGGTGTGAGGACACTCCTGCCTGGTTCCCATCCCCTTGGTGATGTGGGCCTTCTGGTGACAGTCTTATCCTGGCTGTGTTCCTCACTCTTCTGTGAGGTAAGCCCTCTGCTGTGAGGTCAATCCTGCCTGACTTGCACACATCACCTTGACAACGTGGGCCCTCTGTTGGCACATGGAACCTGCTGGGAGCCTCCTGCCCTCGGTGATGACGGCCCTCTAGCATGAGGCCCTAACTGCTGGGCTCCCCACGTTTTCTGATGTAAGCCCAGTGATGCCAGGACACTCCTGTCAGGTTCCCATCCCCATGGGGATGTGGGCTTTCTGCTCTGAGGTCCCAACGCCTGGGTTGCTCACAGTTTCATGATGTGGGCTCTCTGGTGTTAGTTCACTCCTGCCTGCATCCCATAGCTTCTGTGCTCTCGGCCGCCTGCTGGGAGGTTCCAAATGCTGGATTCCTCACCTTTTTTATTCTTTGGGCCCTCTGTTTTTAGGCTACTCCTACCTGCCTCACTCCCATCCCCTTTGTGATGTATGTCCTCTGATATGAGGCCGCATGTGCTGGGTTCCTCACCTTTCGATGATGTGGCCCCACTGTTGGGAGGACAGTCCTGACTGGTTCCCATCCCCTTGGTGTTGTGGGCTCTCTGGCGAGAGTCTCATCCTGCCTCGGTTCCTCACCCTTCTGTGAGATAGGCCCTCTGCTGTGAGGTCACTACTGCCTGGCTGGCGCATGCCACCTTGTAGACGTGGGCCCTCTGTTGGCAGTTGGAACCTGCTGGGAGTCTCCTCCCCTCAGTTATGAGGGCCCCCTGGCGTCAGGCCCTAACTGCTGGGCTCCTAACATTTTCTGATATGTGCTAAGTGGTGCGAGGCCACTCCTGCCAGGTTCCCATCCCAATGGGGATGTGGGCCTTCTGTTCTTAGGTCCCAACGGCTGGGCTGCTCACAGGTTCATGATGTGGGCCCTCTGCTGTGAGTTCACTGCGGCCTGGATCCCATAGCCTCGGTGCTCTGGGCCGCTTGCTGTGAAGTTCCAACTCCTGGATTCCTCAACTTTTATATTCTATGGACCCTGTGTTGTGAGGCCGGTCCTGCCAGACTAATTCTGAACCCCTTGGTGATGTGGTTCCTCTGGTTTGAGGCTACATGTGCTGGGATCCTCACCTTTCGATGATGTTGTCCCACTGGTGTGGGGACACTCCTGCCTGGTTCCCATCCCCTTGGTGATGTGGGCCCTCTGGTGAGAGTCTGATCCTGGCTGTGTTCCTCACCCTTCTGTGAGGTGGGCCCTCTGCTGTGAGGTCACTCCTGCCGGGCTGGCACACATCGCCTTGGCGACGTTGGCCCTCTGGTGGCAGCTGGAGCCTGCTGGGAGCCTCCTCCCCTCGGTGATGAGTGCCCTCTTGCGTCAGGCCCTAACTTCTGAGCACCCCACGTTTTCTGATGTGAGCCCAGTGATGCCAGGACACTCCTGTCATGTTCCCATCACCATAGGGATGTGGGCCTCCTGCTCTGAGGTCCCAATGTCTGGGTTGCTCACAGTTTCATGATGTGGGCTGTCTGGTGTTAGTTCACTCCGGCCTGGTTCCCCTAGCCTCTGTGCTCTGGGCCACCTGCTGGGAGGTTCCAACTACTGGATTCCTCACCTTTCTTATTTTGGGGCCCTCTGTTGTGAGGCTCCTCCTGCCTGCCTCACTCCCAGCCCCTTGGTGATGGGTGTCCTATGGTTTGAAGCCACATGTTCTGGGTTCCTCACCTTTAGATGATGTGGCCCTACTCATGTGAGGACACTCCTGCCTGGTTCCAATCCATTTGGTGATGTGGGCCCTCTGGTGCGAGTCTGATCCTGACTGGGTTCGTCACACTTCTCTGAGGTGGGCCCTCTGCTGTGAGGTCATTCGTGCCTGGTTGGCACACATCGCCTTGGCGACGTCAGCCCTCTGGTGGCAGTTGGAGCCTGCTGGGAGCCTCCTTCCCTTGGTGATGAGGGTCCTCTGGCGTCAGACGCTAACTGCTGGTCTCCCAAAATTTTCTGATACGTTCTCAGTGGTGCGAGGACACTCCTACCAGATTTCCATCCCAATGGGGATGTGGGCCTCCTGCTCTGAGGTCCCAATGGCTGGGTTGCTCAGTTTCATGACATGGGCCCTCTTCTGTGAGTTCACTGTGGCCTGGATCCCATAGCCTCGGTGCTCTGGGCCGCCTGCTGGGAGGTTCCAACTGCTGGATTCCTCACTTTTTTATTCTATGGGCCCAGTGTTGTGAGGCTACTCCTGCCTGCCTCACTCCGAGGCCCTTGGTGATATGGGTCCTATGGTTTGAGGACACATGTGCTGAGTACTTCACCTTTCGATGATGTGGCCCCACTGGTGTGAAGACACTCCTGCCTGGTTCCCATCCCCTTGGTGATGTGGGCCCTCTGGTGAGAGTCTGATGTTGGCTGGGTTTCTCACCCTTCTGTGAGGTGGGACCTCTGCTGTGAGGTAATTCCTGCCTGGCTTGCTCACATTGCCTTGGCAATGTGAGCCCTCAGGTGGCAGTTGGAGCCTGCTGGGAATCTCCTCCCCTCGGTCATGAGAGCTCTGGATAAAACACACATGCCCTTTTTTGCCAAGTGCATTGTTTTCCAAGTTCTGTCTCTTTTCCTATGCTTTAAGAGCGACTCCCATGTACCTTCTGAAATCGGTTTCCTGCAATTCTGCCCCGCTTTCAAGTCCTCTTGGCAGCCTTACTTCAATATATTTTTGGACGATAGCTGTCATTTATAACTCTGCAGGTTTGTGAATTACGGTGCCCCTGAGCTCCTTTCTTCAACTCGCTTTCTTGTGTGCTGGCCGCAACACCGCAGCATTGCTTCAGGCCCTAGTGTGGATCCGGCATGGCACACTGAGCCTTTGGTTAATTCCTCTTCCTGGTGGGAAATGAGAGTTGAATTTGGCCGTCCAGACACCTCCAGCTTGTCTCTCATTGGTTCTCCCTATTCCTGTTCATCTCACGCAGAAATTGCAAACTGGGCCAAACAGGAGGTTAACGGCACTGACTCTCCAAGTGGGGAGAGTGTTAGTAAAGCGTCTGGAATGTTGCACCCGAGTACCAGGGGACGAAAACTGAGACACATTTGAACACGTTTCCCGATCACACGGTGGATCATACTCTGGGTTCCACATGCATGTTTTAGCTGAAGGAAGAATCCCTTAAACCTGGAGAGTTGAGACCCATGGAATGGGTACCATGCAATATGACTTCAAAGGGTCTGCATTTGCTCACCGAACCTCACCAATCCTATCACTGCTGCGTTTATGTCGCTGTAAACACACTTGATTCTCTTTCAGAGACATATAAATCCATAGGTTTATAAGATTCTTACTAGTCAGGTGTATTCTTAGGCGTTTAATATGTGGTGTTGCGTCCACTTCGTTGAGCAAGGAGTAGCTCTTGTCTATTACATATTTGGCTTATGGAACGGTATCTGTGCTATTTTCAATTTCTGTTTTTATGCAGCACCCCAACTCACCTTTCCCCTTAAGCAAGCATAAGTTGGTTTTCTACATTTGAGACCCTGTTCTGTTTTGTAATTCAGTTCCTGTGTAGCCAAGTTTCCATTCCGTGTAGTAGTGATATCTTATGATGTTTCTTTTTCTGTGTGACATATTTCACTTAGAATCATGGTACCTGAATCCACTCATTATGCTGCTTCGGGCCTGATGACATAGATGTCATTGCTGAGTGATATTGCATTGTACGTAAGTACCACAACTTCTTTATCCATTTTTCGCTTTCTGTGATATTGAACTTGTATCGTAAACGAGGTTATTGTAAACAGAGCCGTCCCAAACACCGGGGTGGCTGTGTCATTTTGATATTAATTTCCCTAAGCTATAGGACCATAAGTGGAAGTGCCCTAGGCTCTGTTGCTTTGTTTTTTAGATGTTTCAGGAAACACCATACACTTCTCCAGAGTGGCTGTTGGCAATTTACATCCCGCCCATCAGCATAACAAGGTTCCCAGTTCTCCATGGCCTGTCCTGCCTTTCTGGATTTTACACTTTTTTCAGATGGCCCTGTTGACCCGGGGGCAGTGAGATTTCATTGTAGTGCAGATTTCCTTTGCAAGCTTGCTTGGTTGGCCAAAAAGGGCGTATGCGTTTTTTCCTGAATATATTCAGGAGAAAACGCATACGCCCTTTTTGGCCAAGTGCATCATTGTGGACGTTCTGCCTCTTTTCCTATGCTTTACATGCAATTCCAGTCTACCTCCTGAAATCAGTTTCCTGCAATTCTGCCCCGCTTTCAAGTCCTCTTGGCAGCCTTACTTCAATATATTTTTGGACGATAGCTGTCATTTATAACTCTGCAGGTTTGTGAATTACGGTGCCCCTGAGCTCCTTTCTTCAACTCGCTTTCTTGTGTGCTGGCCGCAACACCGCAGCATTGCTTCAGGCCCTAGTGTGGTTCCGGCATGGCACGCTGAGCCGTTGGTTAATTCCTCTTCCTGGTGGGAAATGAGAGTTAAATTTGCCCGTCCAGACACCTCCAGCTAGTCTCTCATTGGTTCTCCCTATTCGTGTTCATTTTCTGCAGAAATTGCAAACTGGGCCAAACAAGAGTTGAAAAGCACTGACTCTCCAAGTGGGGAGAGTGTTAGTACAGCGTCTGGAATGTTGCACCCGAGTACCAGGGGACGAAAACTGAGACACATTTGCACACATTTCCCGATCACACGGTGGATCATACTCTGGGTTCCACATGCATGTTTTAGCTGAAGGAAGAATCCCTTAAACCTGGAGAGTTGAGACCCATGGAATGGGTACCATGCAATATGACTTCAAAGGGTCTGCATTTGCTCACCGATCCTAACCAATCCTATCACTGCTGCGTTTATGCTGCTGTACACATGCTTGATTCTCTTTTGGAGACATATAAATCCATAGGTTTTAAGATTCTTACTAGTCAGGTATATTCTTAGGCGTTTAATATGGGGTGTTGAGTCCACTTCGTTGAGCAAGGAGTAGCTCTTGTCTATTACATATTTGGCTTATGGAACGGTATCTGTGCTCATTTCAATCTCTGGTTTTATGCAGCACCCCAACTCACATTTCCCCTTAAGCAAGCATAAGTTGGTTTTCTACATTTGAGACCCTGTTCTGTTTTGTAATTCAGTTCCTCTGTAGCCAAGTTTTCATTCCGTGTAGTAGTGATATCTTATGATGTTTCTTTTTCTGTGTGACTTATTTCACTTAGAATCATCGTACAGGATTCCATGCATTATGCTGCTACGGGCCTGATGACATATATTTCATTGCTGAGTGATATTGCATTGTATGTAAGTACCACAACTTCTTTATCCATTTTTCGCTTTCTAAGATATTGAACTTGTACCGTAAATGAGGTTCTTGTAAACACAGCCGTCCCAAACTTTGGGGTGGCTGTGTCTTTTTGATTTTAATTTCCCTAAGCTATAGGACCATAAGTGGAAGTGTCCTAGGCTCTGTTGCTTTGTTTTTTGGATGTTTCAGGAAACACCATACACTTCTCCAGAGTGGCTGTTGGCAATTTACATTCAGCCCATCAGCATAACAAGGTTCCCAGTTCTCCATGGCCTGTCCTGCTTTTCTGGATTTTACACTTTTTTTAGGTGGCCCTTTTGACCGGGGGGAAGTGAGACTTCATTTTAGTGCAGATATCCTTTGCAAGCTTGCTTGGTTGGCCAAAAAGGGCGTATGCGTTTTTTCCTGAATATATTCTGGAAAAAACGCATACGCACTTTTTGGACAAGTGCATCATTGTGGACGTTCTGCCTCTTTTCCTATGCTTTACATGCAATTCCAGTCTACCTCCTGAAATTGGTTTCCTGCAATTCTGCCCCACTTTCAAGTCCTCTTTGCAGCCTTACTTCAATATAGTTTTGGACGATAGCTGTCATTTATAACTCTGCAGGTTTGTGAATTACAGTGCCCCTGAGCTCCTTTCTTCAACTCGCTTTCTTGTGAGCTGGCCGCAACACCGCAGGTTTGCTTCAGGCCCTAGTGTGGTTCCGGCATGGCACGCTGAGCCTTTGGTTAATTCCTCTTCCTGGTGGGAAATGAGAGTTAAATTTGCCCGTCCAGACACCTCCAGCTAGTCTCTCATTGGTTTTCCCTATTCCTGTTCATGTTACAAAGAAATTGCAAACTGGGCCATACAGGAGGTTAAAGGCACTGACACTCCAAGTGGGAAGAGTGTTAGTAAAGCGTCTGGAATGTTGCACCCGAGTACCAGGGAATGAAAATTGAGACACATGTGAACACGTTTCCCGATCACACGGTGGATCATACTCTGGGTTCCACATGCATGTTTCAGCTGAATGAAGAATCCCTTAAAACTGGAGAGTTGAGACCCATGGAATGGGTACCATGCAATACGACTTCAAAGGGTCTGCATTTGCTCACCGAACCTCACCAATCCTATCACTGCTGCGTTTATGCCGCTGTACACATGCTTGATTCTCTTAGGGAGACATATAAATCCATAGGTTTTAAGATTCTTACTGGTCAGGTATATTCTTAGGCGTATAATATGTGGTGTTGAGTCCACATCGCTGAGCAAGGAGTAGCTCTTGTCTATTACATATTTGGCTTATGGAACGGTATCTGTGCTAATTTCAATCTCTGGTTTTATGCAGTACCGCAACTCACCTTTCCCCTTAAGCAAGCATAAGTTGGTTTTCTACATTTGAGACCATCTTCTGTTTTGTAATTCAGTTCCTGTGTAGCCAAGTTTACATTCCGTGTATTGGTCATAACTTATGATGTTTCTTTTTCTGTGTGACTTATTTCACTTAGAATCATCGTACCTGAATCCAGTCATTATGCTGCTATGTGCCTGATGACATAGATTTCATTGCTGAGTGATATTGCATTGTATGTAAGTACCACAACTTCTTTATCCATTTTTCGCTTTCTGTGATATTGAACTTTTACCTTAAATGAGGTTCTTGTAAACAGAGCCGTCCCAAACATTGGGGTGGCTGGGTCTTTTTGATTTTAATTTCCCTAAGCTATAGGACCATAAGTGGAAGTGCCCTAGGGTCTGTTGCTTTGCTTTTTGGATGTTTCAGAAAACACCATACACTTCTCCAGAGTGGCTGTTGGCAATTTACATCCCGCCCATCAGCATAACAAGGCTCCCAGTTCTCCATGGCCTGTCCTGCCTTTCTGGATTTTACACTTTTTTCAGATGGCCCTTTTGACCGGGGGGCAGTGAGACTTCATTGTAGTGCAGATTTCCTTTGCAAGCTTGCTTGGTTGGCCAAAAAGGGCGTATGCGTTTTTTCCTGAATATATTCAGGAAAAAACGCATACGCCCTTTTTGGCCAAGTGCATCATTGTGGACGTTCTGCCTCTTTTCCTATGCTTTACATGCAATTCCAGTCTACCTCCTGAAATCGGTTTCCTGCAATTCTGCCCCGCTTTCAAGTCCTCTTAGCAGCCTTACTTCCATATATTTTTGGAGGATAGCTGTCATTTATAACTCTGCAGGTTTGTGAATTACAGTGCCCCTGAGCTCCTTTCTTCAACTCGCTTTCTTGTGAGCTGGCCGCAACACCGCAGGATTGCTTCAGGCCCTAGTGTGGTTCCAGCATGGCACGCTGAGCCTTTGGTTAATTCCTCTTCCTGGTGGGAAATGAGAGTTAAATTTGCCCGTCCAGACACCTCCAGCTAGTCTCTCATTGGTTCTCCCTATTCCTGTTCATTTTCCACAGAAATTGCAAACTGGGCCAAACAGGAGGTTAAAGGCACTGACTCTCCAAGTGGGGAGAGTGTTAGTAAAGCGTCTGGAATGTTGCACCCGAGTAACAGGGCAAGAAAACTGAGACACATTTGAACACGTTTCCCGATCACATGGTGGATCATACTCTGGGTTCCACATGCATGTTTTAGCTGAAGGAAGAATCCCTTAAACCTGGAGAGTTGAGACCCATGGAACGGGTACCATGCAGTATGACTTCAAAGGGTCTGCATTTGCTCACCGAACCTCACCAATCCTATCACTGCTGCTTTTATGCCGCAGAACACATGCTTGATTGTCTTTCTGAGACATATAAATACATAGGTTTTAAGATTCTTACTAGTCAGGTATATTCTTAGGCGTTTAATATGTGGTGTTGTGTCCTCTTCGTTGACCAAGGTGTAGCTCTTGTCTATTACATATTTTGCTTATGGAACGGTATCTGTGCTAATTTCAATCTCTGGTTTTATGCAGCACCCCAACTCACCATTCCCCTTAAGCAAGCATAAGTTGGTTTTCTACATTTGAGACCCTGTTCTGTTTTGTAATTCAGTTCCTGTGTAGCCAAGTTTACATTCCCTGTATTAGTGATATCTTATGATGTTTCTTTTTCTGTGTGACTTATTTCACTTAGAATCATCGTACCTGAATCCAATCATTATACTGCTATGTGCCGGATGACATAGATTTCATTGCTGAGTGATATTGCATTGTACGTACGTACCACAACTTCTTTATCCATTTTTCGCTTTCTGTGATATTCAACTTGTACCGTAAACGAGGTTCTTGTAAACAGAGCTGTCCCAAACTTTGGGGTGTTTGTGTCTTTTTTATTTTAATTTCCCTAAGCTATAGGACCATAAGTGGTAGTGCACTAGGCTCTGTTGCTTTGTTTTTTAGTTGTTTCAGGAAACACCATACACTTCTCCAGAGTGGCTCTTGGCAATTTACATCCCGCCCATCAGCATAACAAGGCTCCCAGTTCTCCAAGGCCTGTCCAGCCTTTCTGGATTTTACACTTTTTTCAGATGTACCTTTTTCCTGCGGGCAGTGAGACTTCATTGTAGTGCAGATTTCCTTTGCGAGCTTGCTTGGTTGGCCAAAAAGGGCGTACGCGTTTTTTCCTGAATATATTCAGGAAAAAACGCATACGCCCTTTTGGCCAAGTGCATCATTGTGGATGTTCTGCCTCTTTTCCTATGCTTTACATGCAATTCCAGTCTACCTCCTGAAATTGGTTTCCTGCAATTCTGCCCCGCTTTCAAGTCCTCTTGGCAGCCTTACTTCAATATATTTTTGGACGATAGCTGTCATTTATAACTCTGCAGGTTTGTGAATTACAGTGCCCCTGAGCTCCTTTCTTCAACTCGCTTTCTTGTGAGCTGGCCGCAACACCCCAGGATTGCTTCAGGCCCTGGTGTGGTTCCGGCACGGCATGCTGAGCCTTTGGTTAATTCCTCTTCCTTGTGGGAAATGAGAGTTAAATTTGCCCGTCCAGACACCTCCAGCTAGTCTCTCATTGGTTCTCCTTATTCCTGTTCATTTTCCGCAGAAATTGCAAACTGGGCCAAACAGGAGTTTAAAGGCACTGACTCTCCAAGTGGGGAGAGTGTTAGTAAAGAGTCTGGAATGTTGCAGCCGAGTACCAGGGGACGAAAACTGAGACACATTTGAACACGTTTCCCGAACACACGGTGGATAATATTCTGGGTTCCACATGCATGTTTTAGGTGAAGGAAGAATCCCTTAAACCTGGAGAGTTGAGACCCATGGAATGGGTACCATGCAATATGACTTCAAAGGGTCTGCATTTGCTTACCGAACCTCACCAATCCTATCACTGCTGCGTTTATGCCGCTGTACACATGCTTGATTCTCTTTCAGAGACATATCAATCCATAGGTTTTAAGATTCTTACTAGTCAGATATATTCTTAGGCGTTTAATATGGGGTGTTGAGTCCACTTCGTTGAGCAAGGAGTAGCTCTTGTCTATTACATATTTGGCTTATGGAAGGGTATCTGTGCTAATTTCAATCTCTGGTTTTATGCAGCACCCCAACTCACCTTTCCCCTTAAGCAAGCATAAGATGGTTTTCTACATTTGAGACCTTGTTCTGTTTTGTAATTCAGTTCCTGTGTAGCCAAGTTTACATTCCGTGTAGTAGTGATATCTTATGATGTTTCTTTTTCTGTGTGACTTATTTCACTTAGAATCATCGTACCTGAATCCACTCATTATGCTGCTATGTGCCTGATGAGATAGATTTCATTGCTGTGTGATATTGCATTTTACGTAAGTACCACAACTTCTTTATCCATTTTTCGCTTCCTGTGATATTGAACTTGTACCGTAAACGAGGTTCTTGTAAACAGAGCCGTCCCAAACTTTGGGGTGGCTGTGTCTTTTTGATTTTAATTTCCCTAAGCTATAGGACCATAAGTGGAAATGCCCTAGTCTCTGTTGCTTTGTTTTTTAGATGTTTCAGGAAACACCATACACTTCTCCAGAGTGGCTGTTGGCAATTTACATCCCGCCCATCAGCATAACAAGGCTCCCAGTTCTCCATGACCTGTCCTGCCTTTCTGGATTTTACACTTTTTTCAGATGGCCCTTTTGACCGGGGGGCAGTGGGACTTCATTGTAGTGCAGATTTCCTTTGCAAGCTTGCTTGGTTGGCCAAAAAGGGCGTATGCGTTTTTTCCTGAATATATTCAGGAAAAAATGCATATGCCCTTTTTGGCCAAGTGCATCATTGTGGACGTTTTGCCTCTTTTCCTGTGATTTACATGCAATTCCAGTCTACCTCCTGAAATCGATTTCCTGCAATTCTGCCCCGCTTTCAAGTCCTCTTGGCAGCCTTACTTCAATATATTTTTGGACGATAGCTGTCATTTATAACTCTGCAGGTTTGTGAATTACAGTGCCCCTGAGCTCCTTTCTTCAACGCGCTTTCTTGTGAGCTGGCCGCAACACCACAGGATTGCTTCAGGCCCTAGTGTGGATCTGCACGACATGCTGAGCATTTCGTTAATTCCTCTTCCTGGTGGGAAATGAGAGTTAAATTTGCCCGTCCAGACACCTCCAGCTAGTCTCTCATTGGTTCTCCCTATTCCTGTTCATCTTCCGCAGAAATTGCAAACTGGGCCAAACAGGAGGTTAAAGGCCCTGACTCTCCAAGAGGGGAGAGTGTTAGTAAAGCGTCTGGAATGTTGCACCCGAGTACCAGGGGCGAAAACTGAGACACATTTGAACACGCTTCCCGATCACATGGTGGATCATACTCTGGGTTCCACATGCATATTTTAGCTGAAGGAAGAATCCCTTAAACCTGGAGAGTTGAGACCCATGGAATGGGTACCATGCAATATGACTTCAAAGGGTCTGCATTTGCTCACCGAACCTCACCAATCCTATCGGTGCTGCTTTTATGCCTCTGTACACACGCTTGATTCTCTTTCGGAGACATATAAATCCATAGGTTTTGAGATTTTTACTAGTCAGGTATATTCTTAGGCGTTTAATATGGGGTGTTGTGTCCACTTCGTTTAGCAAGGAGTAGCTCTTGTGTGTTACATATTTGGCTTATGGAACGGTATCTGTGCTAATTTCAATCTCTGGTTGCATGCAGCACCCCAACTCACCATTCCCGTTAAGCAAGAATAAGTTGGTTTTCTATATTTGAGACCCTGTTCTGTTTTGTAACTCAGTTCCTGTGTAGCCAAGTTTACATTCCGTGTAGTAGTGATATCTTATGATGTTTCTTTTTCTCTGTGACTTATTTCACTTAGAAT
Source organism: Orcinus orca (assembly GCF_937001465.1). Lineage (NCBI taxonomy): Eukaryota > Metazoa > Chordata > Mammalia > Artiodactyla > Delphinidae > Orcinus > Orcinus orca. The sequence goes on from NW_026043972.1 coordinate 208,507, forward strand.
CATCGTATCTGAATCCACTCATTATGCTGCTACGGGCCTGATGACATAGATTTCATTGCTGAGTGATATTGCATTGTACGTTATTACCACAACTTCTTTATCCATTTTTCGCTTTCTGCAATATTGAACTTGTACCGTAAACGAGGTTCTTGTAAACAGAGATGCCCAAATTTTTGGGTGGCTGTGTCTTTTTGATTTTCATTTCCCTAAGTTATAGAACCATAAGTGAAAGTGCCCTAGGCTCTGTTGCTTTGTTTTTCAGATGTTTCAGGAAACACCATACACTTCTCCAGAGTGGTGTTGGCAGTTTACATCCCGCCCATCAGTAGAACAAGGCTCCCAGTTCTCCATGGCCTGTCTTGCCTTTCTGCATTTTACACTTTTTTTTAGATGGCCCTTTTGACCAGGGGGAAGTGAGACTTCATTGTAGTGCAGATTTCCTTTGCAAGCTTGCTTGGTTGGCCAAAAAGGGCGTATGCGTTTACTCCTGAATATATTCAGGAAAAAACGCATATGCCCTTTTTAGCCAAGTGCATCATTGTGGACGTTCTTCCTCTTTTCCTATGCTTTAAATGCAATTCCAGTCTACCTCCTGAAATCGGTTTCCTACAATTTTGTCCCGCTTTCAAGTTCTCTTGGCAGCCTTACTTCAATATATTTTTGGACGATAGCTGTCATTTATAACTCTGCAGGTTTGTGAATGACAGTGACCCTGAGCTCCTTTCTTCAACTCGCTTTCTTGTGAGCTGGCTGCAACACCGTAGGATTGCTTCAGGCCCTAGTGTGGTTCCAGCATGGCACGCTGAGCCTTTGGTTAATTCCTCTTCCTGGTGGGAAATGAGAGTTAAATTTGCCCGTCCAGACACCTCCAGCTAGTCTCTCATTGGTTCTCCCTATTCCTGTTCATTTTCCGCAGAAATTGCAAACTGGGCCAAACAGGAGGTTAAAGGCACTGACTCTCCAAGTGGGGAGAGTGTTAGTAAAGCGTCTGGAATGTTGCACCCGAGTACCAGGGGACGAAACTGAGACACATTTGAACACGTTTCCCGATCACACGGTGGATCATACTCTGGGTTCCACATGCATGTTTCAGCTGAAGGAAGAATCCCTTAAACCTGGAGAGTGGAGACCCATGGAATGGGTACCATGCAATATGACTTCTAAGGTTCTGCATTTTCTCACTGAACCTCACCAATCCTATCACTGCGGCGCTTATGCTGCCATACACACGCTTGATTCTCTTTCGGAGACATATAAATCCATAGGTTTTAAGATTCTTACTAGTCAGGTATATTCTAAGGCATTTAATATGAGGTGTTGTGTCCTCTTCGTTGAGCAAGGAGTAGCTCTTGTCTATTACATATTTGGCTTATGGAATGGTATCTGTGCCAATTTCAATCTCTGGTTTCATGCAGCACCCCAACTCACCATTCCCCTTAAGGAAGCATAAGTTGTTTTTCTACATTTGAAACCCTGTTCTGCTTTGTAATTCAGTTCCTGTGTAGCCAAGTTTACATTCCGTGTAGTAGTGATATCTTATGATGTTTCTTTTTCTGTGTGTCTTATTTCACTTAGAATTATCGTACCTGAATCCACTCATTATGCTGCTATGGGCCTGATGACATAGATTACATTGCGGAGTGATATTGCATTGTACGTAAGTACCACAACTTCTTTATCCATTTTTCGCTTTCTGCGATATTGAACTTGTACCATAAACGAGGTTCTCGTAAACAGAGCCGTCACAAATTTTGGGGTGGCTGTGTCTTTTTGATTTTAATTTCCCTAAGCTATAGAACCATAAGTGGAAGTGCCCTAGGCTCTGTTGCTTTGTTTTTTAGATGTTTCAGGAAACACCATACACTTCTTCAGAGTGGCTGTTGGCAATTTACATCCTGCACATCAGCATAACAAGGCTCCCAGTTCTCCATGGCCTGTCCTGCCTTTCTGGATTTTACACTTTTTTCAGATGTCCCTTTTGACTGGGGGGAAGTGAGACTTCATTTTAGTGCAGATTTCCTTTGCAAACTTGCTTGGTTGGCCAAAAAGGGCGTATGCGTTTTTTCCTGAATATATTCAGGAAAAAACGCATACGCCCTTTTTGGCCAAGTGCATCATTGTGGACGTTCTGCCTCTTTTCCTATGCTTTACATGCAATTGCAGTCTACCTCCTGAAATCGGTTTCCTGCAATTCTGCCCCGCTTTCAAGTCCTCTTGGCAGCCTTACTTCAATATATTTTTGGACCATAGCTGTCATTTATAACTCTGCAGGTTTGTGAATGACAGTTCCCCTGAGCTCCTTTCTTCAACTCGCTTTCTTTTGAGCTGGCCGCAACACCGCAGAATTGATTCAGGCCCTAGTGTGGTTCCGGCACGGCACACTGAGCCTTTGGTTAATTCCTCTTCCTGGTGGGAAATGAGAGTTAAATTTGCCCGTCCAGACTCCTCCAGCTTGTCTCTCGTTGGTTCTCCCTATTCCTGTTCATCTTCCGCAGAAATTGCAAACTGGGCCAAACAGGAGGTTAAAGGCACTGACTCTCCAAGTGGGGAGAGTGTTAGTAAAGCGTCTGGAATGTTGCACCCGAGTACCAGGTGTCGAAAACTGAGACACATTTGAACATGTTTCCCGATCACACAGTGGATCATACTCTGGGTTCCACATGCATATTTTAGCTGAAGGAAGAATCCCTTAAACCTGGAGAGTTGAGACCCATGGAATGGGTACCATGCAATATGACTTCAAAGGGTCTGCATTTGCTCACCGAACCTCACCAATCCTATCGCTGCTGCTTTTATGCCTCTGTACACACGCTTGATTCTCTTTCGGAGACATATAAATTCATAGGTTTTAAGATTCTTACTAGTCAGGTATATTCTTAGGCGTTTAATATGGGGTGTTGAGTCCACTTCGTTGAGCAAGGAGTAGCTCTTGTCTATTACATATTTGGCTTATGGAACGGTATCTGTGCTAATTTCAATCTCTGGTTTTATGCAGCAACCCAACTCACCTTTCCCCTTAAGCAAGCATAAGTTGGTTTTCTACATTTGAGACCCTGTTCTGTTTTATAATTGAGTTCCTGTGTAGCCAAGTTTACATTCTGTGTATTAGTGATATCTTATGATGTTTCTTTTTCTGTGTGACTTATTTCACTTAGAATCATCGTACCTGAATCCACTCATTATGCTGCTACGGGCCTGATGACATAGATTTCATTGCTCAGTGATATTGCATTGAACGTAAGTACCACAACTTCTTTATGCATTTTTCGCTTTCTGTGATATTGAACTTGTACCATAAACGAGGTTCTTGTAAACAGAGCCGTCCCAAACTTTTGGTGGCTGTGTCTTTTTTATTTTAATTTCCCAAAGCTATAGGACCATAAGTGGAAGTGCCCTAGGCTCTGTTGCTTTGTTTTGTAGATGTTTCAGGAAACATCATACACTTCTCCAGAGTGGCCCTTGGCAATTTACATCCCGCCCATCAGCATAACAAGGCTCCAAGTTCTCCATGGCCTGTCCTGCCTTTCTGGATTTTACACTTTTTTCAGATGGCCCTTTTGACCGGGGGGCAGTGAGACTTCATTGTAGTGCAGATTTCCTTTGCAAGCTTGCTTGGTTGTCCAGAAAGAGCGTATGCGTTTTTTCCTGAATATATTCAGGAAAAAACGCATACACCATTTTTTGCCAAGTGTCATTGTGGACGTTCGGCCTCTTTTCCTATGCTTTACATGTATTTCCCGTCTACCTCCTGAAATCGGTTTCTTGCAATTCTACCCCGCTTTCAAGTCCTCTTGGCAGCCTGACTTCAATATATTTTTGGACGATAGCTGTCATTTATAACTCTGCAGGTTTGTGAATGACAGTGCCACTGAGATCCTTTCTTCAACTCGCTTTCTTGTGAGCTGGCCGCAACACCGCAGGATTGCTTCAGGCCCTAGTGTGGTTCCGGCACGGCACGCTGAGCCTCTGGTTAATTCCTCTTCCTGTTTGCAAATGGGAGTTAAATTTGCCCGTCCAGACACCTCCAGCTAGTCTCTGATTGGTTCTCCCTATTCCTGTTCATCTTACACAGAAATTGCAAACTGGGCCAAACAGGAGGTTAAAGGCACTGACTCTCCAAGAGGGGAGAGTGTTAGTAAAGCGTCTGGAATGTTGCACCTGAGTACCATGGGACGACAACTGAGACACATTTGAACACGTTTCCCGATCACACGGTGGATCATACTCTGGGTTCCACATGCATGTTTTAGCTGAAGGAAGAATCCCTTAAACCTGGAGAGTTGAGACCCATGGAATGGGTACCATGAAGTATGACTTCAAAGGGTCTGCATTTGCTCACCGAACCTCACCAATCCTATCACTGCTGCACTTATGCCGCTGTACACACGCTTGATTCTCTTTCGGAGACATATAAATCCATAGGTTTTTAAAATTCTTACTAGTCAGGTATATTCTTAGGCATTTAATATGGGGTGTTGTGTCCACTTCGTTGAGCAAGGAGTAGCTCTTGCCTATTACATATTTGGCTTATGGAACGGTATCTGTGCTAATTTCAATCTCTGGTTTTATGCAGCACCCCAACTCACCTTTCCCCTTAAGCAAGCATAAGTTGGTTTTCTACATTTGAGACCCTGTTCTGTTTTGTAATTTAGTTCCTGTGTAGCCAAGTTTACATTTCGTGTAGAAGTGATATCTTATGATGTTTCTTTTTCTGAGTGACTTATTTCACTTAGAATCATCGTACCTGAATCCACTCATTATGCTGTTACGGGCCTGATGACATAGATATCATTGCTGAGTGATATTGCATTGTACGTAAATACCACAACTTCTTTATCCATTTTTCGCTTTCTGTGATATTGAACTTGTACCGTAAACGAGGTTCTTGTAAACAGAGCCGTCCCAAACTTTGGGGTGGCTGCGTCTTTTTGATTTTAATTTCCCTAAGCTATAGGACCATAAGTGGAAGTGCCCTAAGCTCTGTTGCTTTGTTTTTTAGATGTTTCAGGAAACACCATACACTTCTCTAGAGTGGCTGTTGGCAATTTATATCCCGCCCATCAGCATAACAAGGCTCCCAGTTCTCCATGGCCTGTCCTGCCTTTCTGGATTTTACACTTTTTTCACATGGCCAGTTTGACCGGGGGGCAGTGAGACTTCATTGTAGTGCAGATTTCCTTTGCAAGATTGCTTGGTTGGCCAAAAAGGGCGTATGCGTTTTTTCCTGAATATATTCAGGAAAAAACGCATACGCCCTTTTTGGCCAAGTGCATCATTGTGGACGTTCTGCCTCTTTTCCTATGCTTTACATGCAATTCCAGTCTACCTCCTGAAATCGGTTTCCTGCAATTCTGCCCCGCTGTCAAGTCCTCTTGGCAGCCTTACTTCAATATATTTTTGGACGATAGCTGTCATTTATAACTCTGCATGTTTGTGAATGACACTGCCCCTGAGCTCCTTTCTTCAACTCGCTTTCTTGTGAGATGGCCGCAACGCCGCAGGATTGCTTCAGGCCGTAGTGTGGTTCCGGCTCGGCACGCTGAGCCTTTGGTTAATTCCTCTTCCTGGTGGGAAATGAGAGTTAAATTTGCCCGTCCAGACACATCCAGATAGTCTCTCATTGGTTCTCCCTATTCCTGTTCATTTTCGCAGAAATTGCAAACTGGGCCAAACAGGAGGTTAAAGGCACTGACTCTCCAAGTGGGGAGAGTGTTAGTAAAGCATCTGGAATGTTGCACTCGAGTACCAGGGACGAAAACTGAGACACGTTTAAACACATTTCCCGATCACACGGTGGATCATACTCTGGGTTCCACATGCATGTTTTAGCTGAAGGAAGAATCCCTTAAACCTGGAGAGTTGAGACCCATGGAATGGGTACCATGCAATATCACTTCAAAGGGTCTGCAATTGCTCACTGAATGTCACCAATCCTATCACTGCTGCGTTTATGCCGCTGTACACACGCTTGATTCTCTTTCGGAGACATATAAATCCATAGGTTTTAAGATTCTTATTGTCTGGTATATACTTAGGCAATTAATATGGGGTTTGAGGCCACTTCGTTGAGCAAGGAGTAGCTCTTGTCTATTACGTATTTGGCTCATGGAACGGTATCTGTGCTAATATCAATCTCTGGTTTTATGCAGCACCCCAACTCACCTTTCCCCTTAAGCAAGCATAAGTTGGTTTTCTACATTTGAGACCATGTTCTGTTTTGTAATTCAGTTCCTGTGTAGCCAACTTTACATTCCATGTAGTAGTGATATCTTATGATGTTTCTTTTTCTGTGTGACTTTTTTCACTTAGAATCATCGTACCTGAATCCACTCATTATGCTGCTACGGGCCTGATGACATAGATTTCATTGCTGAGTGATATTGCATTGTATGTAAGTACCACAACTTCTTTATCCATTTTTCGCTTTCTGTGTCATTGAACTTGTACCGTAAACGAGGTTCTTGTAAACAGAGCCGGCCCAAACTTTGGGGTGGCTGTGTCTTTTTGATTTTGATTTCCCTAAGCTATAGGACCATAAGTGGATGTGCCCTAGGCTCTGTTGCTTTGTTTTTTGGATGTTTCAGGAAACACCATACACTTCTCCAGAGTGGCTGTTGGCAATTTACATCCCGCCCATCAGCATAACAAGGCTCCCAGTTCTCCATGGCCTGTCCTGCCTTTTTGGATTTTACACTTTTTTCAGCTGGCCGTTTTCACCGGGGGCAGTGAGACTTCATTGTAGCGCAGATTTCTTTGCAAGCTTGCTTGGCTGGCCAAAAACTGTGTATGCGTTTTTTCCTGAATATATTCAGGAAAAAACGCATACGCCGTTTTTGGCCAAGTGCATCATTGTGGACGTTCTGCCTGTTTTCCTATGCTTTACATGCAATTCAAGTCTACCTCCTGAAATCGGTTTCCTGCAATTCTGCCTCGCTTTCAAGTCCTCTTGGCAGCAATACTTCAATATATTTGTGGACGATAGCTGTCATTTATAACTCTGCAGGTTTGTGAATTACAGTGCCCCTGAGCTCCTTTCTTCAACTCACTTTCTTGTGAGCTGGCCGCAACACCGCAGGATTGCTTCAGGCCCTAGTGTGGTTCCAGCATGGCACGCTGAGCGTTTGGTTAATTCCTCTTCCTGGTGGGAAATGAGAGTTAAATTTGCCCGTCCAGACACCTCCAGCTAGTCTCTCATTGCTTCTCCCTATTCCTGTTCATCTTCTGCAGAAATTGCAAACTGGGCCAAACAGGAGGTTAAAGGCACTGACTCTCCAAGTGGGGAGAATGTTAGTAAAGCGTCTGGAATGTTGCACCCGAGTACCAGGGGACGAAAACTGAGACACATTTGAACACGTTTTCCGATCACACGGTGGATCATACTCTGGGTTCCACATGCATGTTTTAGCTGAAGGAAGAATCCCTTAAACCTGGAGAGTTGAGACCCATGGAATGGGTACCATGCAATATGACTTCAAAGGGTCTGCATTTGCTCACCGAACCTCACCAATCCTATCACTGCTGCGCTTATGCCGCTGTACACACGCTTGATTCTCTTTCGGAGACCTATAAATCCATAGGTTTTAAGATTCTTACTAGGCAGGTATATTCTTAGGCGTTTAATATGGGGTGTTGAGTCCACTTCGTTGAGCAAGGAGTAGCTCTTGCCTATTACATATTTGGCTTATGGAACGGTATCTTTGCGCATTTCAATCTCTGGTTTTATGCAGCACCCCAACTCACCTTTCCCCTTAAGCAAGCATAAGTTGGTTTTCTACATTTGATACCCTGTTCTGTTTTGTAATTCAGTTCCTGTGTAGCCAAGTTTACATTTCGTGTAGAAGTGATATCTTATGATGTTTCTTTTTCTGAGTGACTTATTTCACTTAGAATCATCATACCTGAATCCACTCATTATGCTGTTACGGGCCTGATGACATAGATTTCATTGCTGAGTGATATTGCATTGTACGTAAGTACCACAACTTCTTTATCCATTTTTCGCTTTCTGTGATATTGAACTTGTACCGTAAACGAGGTTCTTGTAAACAGAGCCTTCCCAAACTTTGGGGTGGCTGTGTCTTTTTGATTTTAAATTCCCTAAGCTCTAGGACCATAAGTGGAAGTGCCTTAGGCTCTGTTGCTTTGATTTTTGTATGTTTCAGGAAACACCATACACTTCTCCAGAGTGGCTGTTGGCAATTTACATCCCGCCCATCAGCATAACAAGGCTCCCAGTTCTCCATGGCCTGTCCTGCCTTTCTGGATTTTACAATTTTTTCACATGGCCAGTTTGACCGGGGGGCAGTGAGACTTCATTGTAGTGCAGATTTCCTTTGCAAGCTTGCTTGGTTGGCCAAAAAGGGCGTATGCGTTTTTTCCTGAATATATTCAAGAAAAAACGCATACGCCCTTTTTGGCCAAGTGCATCATTGTGGACGTTCGGCCTCTTTTCCTATGCTTTACATGCAATTCCTGTCTACCTCCTGAAATCGCTTTCCTGCAATTCTGCCCCGATTTCAAGTCCTCTTGGCAGCCTTACTTCAATATATTTTTGGACGATAGCTGTCATTTATAACTGTGCAGGTTTGTGAATCACAGTGCCCCTGAGCTCCTTTCTTCAACTCGCTTTCTTGTGAGCTGGCCGCAACACCGCAGGATTGCTTCAGGCCCTAGTGTGGTTCCGGCATGGCACGTTGAGCCTTTGGTTAATTCCTCTTCCTGGTGGGAAATGAGAGTTAAATTTGCCCGTCCAGACACCTCCAGCTAGTCTCTCATTGGTTCTCCCTATTCCTGTTCATCTTACACAGAAATTGCAAACTGGGCCAAACAGGAGGTTAAAGGCACTGACTCTCCAAGTGGGGAGAGTGTTAGTAAATCGTCTGGAATGTTGCACCCGAGTACCAGGGGATGAAAACTGAGACACATTTGAACACGTTTCCCGATCACACGGTGGATCATACTCTGGGTTCCACATGCGTGTTTTAGCTGATGGAAGAATCCCTTAAACCTGGAGAGTTGAGACCCATGGAATGGGTACCATGCAATATGACTTCAAAGGGTCTGCATTTGCTCACCGAACTTCACCAATCCTATCACTGCTTCGTTTATGCCGCTGTACACACGCTTTATTCTCTTTCGGAGACATATAAATCCATAGGTTTTAAGATTCTTACTAGTCAGGTATATTCTTAGGCGTTTAATATGGGGTGTTGAGTTCACTTCGTTGAGCAAGGAGTAGCTCTTGTGTATTACATATTTGGCTTATGGAACGGTATCTGTGCTAATTTCAATCTCTGGTTTTATGCACCACCCCAACTCTCCTTTCCCCTTAAGCAATCATAAATTGATTTTCTACATTTGAGACCCTGTTCTGTTTTGTAATTCAGTTCCTGTGTAGCCAAGTTTTCATTCCGTGTGGTAGTGATATCTTATGATGTTTCTTTTTCTGTGTGACTTATTTCACTTAGAATCATCGTACCTGAATCCACTCATTATGCTGCTACGGGCCTGATGACATAGATTTCATTGCTGAGTGATATTGCATTGTACGTAAGTACCACCACTTCTTTATCCATTTTTCGCATTCTGTCATATTGAACTTGTACCGTAAACGAGGTTCTTGTAAACAGAACCATCCCAAACTTTGGGGTGGCTGCGTCTTTTTGATTTTAATTTCCCTAAGCTATAGGACCATAAGTGGAAGTGCCCTAGGCTCTGTTGCTTTGTTTTTTAGATGTTTCAGGAAACACCATACACTTCTCCAGTGTGGCTGTTGGCAATTTACATCCCGCCCATCAGCATAACAAGGCTCCGAGTTCTCCATGGCCTGTCCTGCCTTTCTGGATTTTACCCTTTTTTCAGATGGCCCTTTTGACCGGGGGGCAGTGAGACTTCATTGTAGTGCAGATTTCCTTTGCAAGCTTGCTTGGTTGGCCAAATAGTGCGTATACGTTTTTTCCTGAACATATTTAGGAAAAAACGCATACGCCCTTTTTGTCCAAGTGCATCATTGTGGACGTTCTGCCTCTTTTCCTATGCTTTACATGCAATTCCAGTCTACCTCCTGAAATCGGTTTCCTGCAATTCTGCCTTGCTCTCAGTGCCTCTTCATAGTCTTACCTCAATATACTTTTGGAAAATAGTTGGCCTTTATAACTCTGCAGGTTTTTGAATTGCAGTTGCCCTTTGTTCCATTTTTCAGCTCTTATTTTTGTGATCTTGCCTCATATCCACAGGATTTCTTCAGGCCCTATTCTTCTTCTGGGGCACCTTGCTGTGCCTTTGGTTAATTCTTCTTCCTATGTGAAATTAGAGTTTCATGTGGCCATTGAAACCGCTACAGCTATTTTCTCACTGGTTCCCCCTATTCCCATTCATCCTCCGCACTAACTGCAGACTGTGTGATACCGGACCTTAAAGGCATTGACTCTCCATGTGAGGATGTTGTTAGTAAAGTGGCTGGAATGTTGATCCGGAGCCCCAGGAGAGGAAAATGAGGTGCGTTTTAGAAACCTTTCCCGATCATATGGTATACCATCTGCTGGATTTCCCATGCATGGTTTAGCTGTAGGAAGATTCCCTTCAACCTGGAGTGTTGGGACCCTTGGAATGAGTAGCATGAAGTATTGCATTAAACTTTCGGCAGTTGCTCACCAAAGCTCACCAATCCTCTCAGCCCCAAGTGTCCAGCCTTATGTCTTATCCAGCTGTGGGTTTATATGTGGTCATTCCAGGTTGCATCACAGCCCCTGAGCGAATTTTGTAAGAATTTTTCTCTCTTTCATTGTTTCTGCGTTTTGGTTTTAAAATTTATTTCTATAATGGGGTTTAGCTCATTTTCACTCCTGTGTTTGTGCCGCTCTGCACACACTTGATTCCCTTATGGAGATATATCAATACATGGGTTTTAAGATTCTTATTACTCAGATATATTTCTCTGCGGTGTATAGGGTGTGTTGAGGCCAGTTCATTGAGCAAGGTGTAGATCTTGTCTCATACCTATTTGGTTTATTGAACGGTATCTGTGCTAATTTCAAACTCTGGTTTTATGCATCACCCCACCTCTCCTTTCCCCTTAAGCTGACATAAGTGTGTTTTCTAAATGTGAGACACTGTTCTGTTTTGTAATTCATTTTTTGTGCAGCCATATTTATCCTCCCTCTATAAGTGATATCTTATGATATGTTTCTTTTTCTGTTTGACTTATTTCAAGTAGTATTATCGGACCTAAATCCACTCTTTATCCTTCTACTAGCCTTATTACATTGATTTCATGGTGAAGAGATATTCCATTGTACATAAGTACCACATTTTCTTTATCCATTGTTCTCTTTCCTGGGATATTTAAGGTGTACTGAAGTTGAGGTTCTTGTAAACAGAGTAGCCCTAAACTGTGGTGTGCTTGTGTCTTGTTGATTTTTAGACTTCCCTAGATATACTCCCGTGATTGGAAGTGCCCTATGCTCTGTAGCTCTGTTTTTTAGATGATTTAGGAACCACCATACACTTCTCCAGAGTGGCTCTCGGCAGTTCACACACTGTCCATCAGCGTATAAAGGCTCCCTGTTCTCCATGGCCTGTCCTGCATTTCTGGTTTTTACAATTTTTTCGGATGGCCCTTTTGACCGGTGGGAAATGAGACTTCTTTGTTGTGCACATTTGCATTGCTTGCTTGCTTGGTTGCCCATAAAGTGCGTATGCGTTTTTTCCTGGATATATTCAGGAAAAAACGCATACTCCCTTTTGGGCCAACTGCATCATTGTTGAAATTCTGCCGCTTTTCATGTGCTTTAAAGACGAGTCCAATCTATGTCGTGAAATCTGTTTCTTGCAATTCTGTCTTGCATTCAGATCCTCTTCTTTGCCTTACCTCAACATATTTTTGGACGTTAGTTTTCATTTATAACTCTGCCGGTTTGTGAATTGCAGTGACCCTGAGCTCCATTTTTTAAGTTGCTCTTTTGTGAGCTGGCCTCAAAGCCGCAGGATTGCTTCAGGCCCTATTTTGGCTCCGGCGAGGTGGGCTGAGCCTTTTTTTAATTCTTATTCTTAATGGGAAATTAGAGTGACATGTGCCCGTCCAAACCCCTACAACTATTCTCTCATTGGTTCCCCCTCTTCCCGTTCATCCTCCTCACAATTTGCAAAATGTGTGAAACAGAAGTTTAAATGTGCTGATTCTCTAAGTGGGGAGATTCTAAGTAACGTGGCTGGAATGATGAACAGGAGCACCAGGACAGGATAAATGAGCTGCATTTTAGACACATCTCCCGATCACATGGTGTACAGTCCTCTGGGTTTTCCATGCATGTTTTAGCTGTAGGAAGATTCCTTGAACCTGCAGATTTGGGACCCATTGAATGGGTACCAGGTAGTATTACTTTAAAGGGTGTGCATTTCCTCACCCAACCTCACATTTCTCTTAGCGCGAACAGTTTCCAGCCTTATGTCTCATCCTGCTGTGGGTCTAGATGTGTTCAATCCATGTTGCATCACCGTCCCTGAGGAAAAGTTGTAAGAGGTTTTCTCTGTCTCTCTGTCGTTTATTTTTTTCAATTTATTACTATATTGGTTACAGCTGATTTTCAAAGCTCTGTTTCTTGCTGCTGTACATCCACTTGATTCACGTACAGAGAGACATCAATAAATTCTTTTTCAGATTCTTACCAGTCATAGATATTCTTTTCTGGTGACTTGAGTGTGCTGAGTGCAGTTCTTTTAGCTACCGTGTAGGCCTTGTTGATTATCAGTTTGGTATTTGGAATGGTATCTTTGCTAATTTCAACCTCCTGGATGATGCCTCACCCCTCCCCACCTTTCCCGTTTAGCAGCCTTACGCGTGTTTTCTACATATTTGACTATGTTTTTGTTTTGTAATTTATTTCATGTGTAGCCATTTTGGATTCCACCTTTAAGTGATATCTTATGATATGTGTCTTTTTCTTTTTGAATTATGTCACTTAGAATGATCATACGTAACTCCTCCGGAGTTGTTACAACTGGCCATATTTCATTGATTTCCAGGCTCAGTAATATTCCACTCTACATAAGTACCACATCTCTATCCATTTTTTCCCTCCAGAGACATTTAAGTTATATCCTAGTCGAGGATCTTTTAAACAGAGAGGCAGTAAACATTGGGGTGCCTGTGTCCTCTCGATTTTTGTTTTTCTTAATATATACGCCCATGAGTGCAAGTGCCCTATGCTCTGTAGCTCATTTTTTAGATGCTTTAGTAAACACAATACACTTCTCCAGAATGGCCGTTTGCAATATACATTTCCACTATAAGCCTCACAGGGCTCCCTCTTCTCCTTGCCCTGTCCTGCATTTCTGGTGTTTACACTTTATGAGGATGGCTCTTCTGACTGATGCGAAGTGATATCTTTTGTAGTATTGATTTCCAGTGCCCACCTGTGTGGTTGGCTAAAAAAGTATATGCCCTTTTCTTGAATATATACAGAAAAAAACGCATACAGCCTTTTTGGTCAACTGCAATGTTGGCAATGTTCAGCCCCTTTTCTTGTGCTTAATGGCGAGTCCCTTCTACCTCCTCAAATCCCTTTCCTGCCATTCTCCCTTGCTTACCAATCCTTTTCTCTGACTTTCCTCAAGACATTTTCAGTGATAGATATTTTCAACTCTGCAGTTTCGTGAATTTTACTGCCCCTGAGTTCCATTGTTCAACTTGTGTTTATGGGAACTGGCCACAAAGCAGTGGGATTTCCTCAAGCCCTATACTGTTTCCATGGGCAACCCTAGCCTTTGGTCAATTCGTCTTCCTGATTGGAAATTAGAGTGACATGTGCCTGTCTGAACACCTAGGACTTGTCTCTCATTGTTCCTCATCCTTCCGCTTCATCCTCTGGACAAATTCCAAACTGTACGCAACAGGATGTTGACAGTGCTGACATCTCCAAGTGGGGAGACTGTTAGTAAAGACGCTGGAGGGGTGAACCCGAGCACCAGGAGATGAGGAGATGAGATGCCTTTTCCAAACTCTTCCCGATCAGACGGTATACCATCCTCTGGGTGTGACAGACATGTTTTAGCAGTAGGAAGAGTCCCATTCATGTAAGGAGAACACCAGGGCTTTTTCAAAATCAGTGTCTCCCCGAAACCCAAACTGGGGAATTTTTTAAGCTACGGCTACACATATGTTCATTAAGGGCCTTGGGAAGTAAGCAGAGTCCAAACTTTAGATGATTGAAGTCTTCAGGGTCAGAAGCACTCACCACCAGCTTCCCTTAGGTTACACTTTAACTGTCATTGATAGATGATGTCAATAAAAATATCTATTCTTTTTCCGATTATTTCCCTTTATAGGTTATTGCAAAATATTGAGTGCAGTTCCCTGTGCTATCCAGTAGTTCCTTGTTGATGATCTATTTTATACATAGCAGTGTGTATGTGTTAATTCCAAACTGTTAATTTATCCCTCCTCCCACATTTCCCCTTTGGTAATAATAAATTATAAGATTTTATACTTCTCAGAAATGGGGGAGCTGAAAGAGAGGTATCATTTTCAATGGAAAAGCATTTAAAACAAGATTGAAGCTTTAACCAAGATTATTAGATGTACATCCTTGGAAAGAAATCACTTCATTTCTCTAATATTGACCTGACAAATAAGACAAACCTTTTCACTGAACTTGCTTATAATAAAGTGATGGAAATATCAAATGGAAGTGTTAGAAACATCTTATTTTACCCGAGCCTTATAAACTGTTCTATGTTAACTACAGTTTGGCTCACACATCTGTTCATTGAAGTTACAATAGTCTCAATTTCTGTTACTGATCCTCCAGAGTGGACCCCAACAAGTGTCCCCCTGCCCAGTGTCATTGGGGCCAACAGATCGAGACTGAGTTTGGTTCACAAGCAAAGGAAACTTTATATTTTGATCAGAGAATGGAGAGGTGAGAGCATGCACTACCCAGTGGGCTGTGGGCTGGGCTGCTGTGTAGAGATCCTGTCAGAGTCAGTGGGAGGGAGGGGGCGGAGCTCTCGAGGGCCGGGTTGGCTGCAGCTCAGGCTCTATATCTCGGAGTCTGCACTGGGCCCCAGGAGCTGAGATGTTGACCCAGCCATTCTGCACTAGGAAATCTGGTCTGAAGTGCCGGGTGTGGAACCTCTGCATGCGGGACCCTAGGAGCACGTGAAATTAGACAAAGCACAAAGGATAAAAAAGGTCAGACATGACTTTATTGCCCAGATTCTATTTTTATCTCCCAGGGATTTTTAATGGGCTTTGCTGGGGACAAACCCCTCCTCTGCCTTTTGTCCCGTTCCTCATTCTTGGAGTGCTGAGGGTGAAGACCCTTCTTCTGTAACTGCTGAGTGCTGAGTTGGGAGCCCTCATACCAGTGGACGAGGGTCAGAACTTCTCCCCAGCAGCCTCCAGGTGACGTTGATTGGCCCCAGGACCCCTGCCTCCCTGCTCGTCCGCCTGAGCACCAGCATTGGAAGTGTTATAGATTCTAATGACCTTTAAGGGTCCAGGAAAGAGATGTGCAGAGATGCTGTGGGGGCCGGTTTCACCCCGCCCCACATTTGTTCGGCCACCTTAGGCTGACCGTTTCTGCCAGCCTAGATGCTCTGACCAGTAGTCTGCTCTTTCTTCAATTAGGCCCCTGAATTAACGTAAAAACAGCACCAGGTGTCAGAGCCCTGCCCGCTCAACTCCCAGACAGTCCAGGGTCAGTGGTGATCAAGGACCATGATGGCCACTGAGTCAACAGCCTTTTGAAGTAAACAGGAGTCCAGCCGGTCTTATTGGCCACCATCATCACGGTGTCTGTAGGCTTTTCTATGGTGACAGTGTGATATACGGTTCCCCCGCCAAGATTATTAGCTCCCCTCCGGGTGCAGTAAGTCCTGCAAGCAGTAGTCTACTCCTTCGGGACACACTATTGTTGTTTTATGAGAGAAACTCCAGGTCAAGTGATGTTCACACGAGTCGTCATGGTGCCCTGTTGCCCCCGGTTATCTCTCTGGATGTTGGAGTTGGAGGACCTCCTCACACGAGGTCGGTGTGCCCACGGAGCGAACCCTGCAACTTCAGGGCATGGTTGGTGGTTAGGATCACCATGTGGGGTCCTTTTCCCTTAGGAGGGAGGTGGCCTTTTGGGCTACTGATTTCCAGGTTTTTAGATACTGCCAGTATCTTGGCCAGATGTGGCAGTGGGCCAAGCCCCTTGGTGACTGTAGTTTATCCTACCTGGATAGCATTCTTGCATTGTTCCCTTTCAAGTGGTCCCAGTTTTTGCACTAATTCTCCAATGGCGATTCACCTTTCACCAGGAATGTAAAGGTCAAAGGGTTTAGCTCAATTAGGGAGTTCCAGGGCAAGGGTCTGAATTGACTGCTCTTTCCATTCTTGAAAGGCCACTTCTGGATTCTGTTCAAAAGGATCATCATCTTTTCCTTTCAGTGTTTCATATAGAGGCCCAGCTAGTAGACGGTAGTTAGGGATCCAGAAGCAGCAAACCCTGGCCTCCCCAGGAACCCCTAAGCTGTCTTCTAGTTTTAGAAAGGGGTAAGGCTGCAAATGGTTTCTTCCCTTTCCTGGGATGGGCTTCTCTGACCTTGTGTGAGAATGAAGCCCAGGCAGGTCACCGCAGTCTGTGATATTTGAGCTTTTTCTTGGACACCTTCTATCCTTTATTGGCTTGGTAGTTCAGAGGCCTCCTTCGTAGGGCTGGCGATCAGAATGTCGTCTGCATATTGAAGGAGGGTTTCCTTTTCCAGAGGTAGAACTTTTCGGTCTTTAGCTAAGCTTTCCCCAAAGATGGTGTGGGAATTTTTGAACCCTTGGGCAAGACGGCCCGGAAATATTGTTTTAGTTGTATGTTGAGTCCTGCCACTCACAAGCCAAAATTTCTTGTGACTCTGGGACTAATGGAATACAAAAGAAGGCATCATTGAAGACTAATACAGAATACCATGTCCTGGTGGTTGGTAGAATGACCAGCAGGGTATAGGAATTAGGAGCAACTGGAGGTATATCCTCGGTGGCTTCACTGACTGTCCTGACATCCTTTACCAGGTCCCCAGCAGCCCATGGGGCTCTCGTGGTCAGGCCAATCCCAGGATATGGAGCTCTCCTGGGCAGGTACCCCACCCCCAACCCAGCCCACGGGGCTCTCGTGGTTAGGCCTCTCCCAGGATACAGAGCTACCCTTGCAGGTACCGTGGCAGGGCTGGGCACACAGGAACCGTGCACATAGCCCTCATTGAAGAGCACCCCCAGCTCACCTGTCGCTCAGAGCTGACACAGAGCACCTCAGAGCAGGACTTGAACTAACAAACAGCAGCTCCGACAGGTCTGTGACCCTGGGCATCACACTGTGTGACCTCCCTCCACCTGGTCTTCCAGAGACTTCCACTGCACCCAGGGCACCAGGCCTCTGTCTCCAACCACCACCCACCCGTCCTCTCCCTGACTCCTGGGTTCCTCTCACTAGGAGAGGGTTTTCTTAAAGTTGTCTCCCACTCATGGGCCAGATAAAATGATTAGAAAACAAGCCAAAGCTGCAGGCCCTTGTCTATCCTGACTCTCAGGAGCCCACACCTGTTCCTTGGACCTGGCCGGTTCAGCAAGTTCCATTTTCTGCAACTGTGAGCCCCTGAGGGGTGATGATTGGCTGACCTGGGCAGCCTTACCGTGCCGGCCAGCCCTCCCCAGGTGTGCCTGGGTTGAGATCAATATAAATACCACTCCAGGCAGCAAGAGCCCCTGCAGCTGTGCCTGACGCCATTTTCTCTGCCCTGTCAGCAGTCTCGGGGCTGGGCTGGTCGGAGGGAGTGAGAGGCCACAGCTTTGTGGGTGGCCCAGTGTGAGTGGGGCTCTGCTGGACTTTCTGCAGCAGTTGCCAGGCTGCCACCTGCTAAAGAAGAGGATGTGTCACCCATACCTGCTGCTGGAATTTCTTCCTGGGCAGAGGTGAGGAAGGAAAAAAGCAGTGGGGGCAGGGACAGGACGGGTATCTCAGGCAGGGAAATGGAAATCTTCCAGAAGAGCACCCAGGGCCAGGACCATCTTGGCTGGCCTGCAGGCACCAAGTCAGCTGGCATGCTGTCACTCGTGTGGCTCCATGGCCCTTCCTCTAGGCTTTCAAGTCCTTGTATATATTCAGGTGTTTTACCTGGGAAGGGTGGGAACAGTTCAGCAGCAACTAGCCTGGGGCTCAGCTCACGTTTATTCACAGATGCCTCGGCACGGTGCCCCAGCTTTGCAATGAGGACGCTTGTTGTGTGGGGGCTGCTGGGTGAATGGGAGACGATTCCCCACCACTGACCAACTTCAGAATTGTTTACAACTGGAGCAAGTGCCCTGATATGGTTTTCCTCTGAGTAACTGGTGGGTTCTGTTTTTTTTTTCTCTTTTTCGTTTTTGGTTCAAGGTAGATTTTATTCCTCTTTTTTGTATTTACATATATAAGCATGGAACTAATTTATTCATATAAATACATGTATGTGAAGGGAATAATTGTTTTTTCTGTTTTATTTTCTAAATTTTATTTCTTTTTAATTTTGCATTTTATTTTATATTTTTATACAGCAGGTTCTTATTGGTTATCTATTTTATACATATAAATGTTTACATGCCAATCCCAATCTCTCAACTCCTCCCACCACCACCCCCCCAAGAGCTTTCCCCCCTTGTTGTCCATACGATTGTTGTCTACATCTGTTGCTCTATTTATGCCTTGCAAAACGGTTAATCTGTACAGTTTTTCTAGGTTCCACATATATGCATGAATATACAAGATTTGTTTTCTCTTTCTGACTTACTTCACTCTGTATGACAGTCTCTAGATCCATCGACGTCTCTACAAATGACCCAATTTCATTCCTTTCATGGCTTAGTAATATTCCATTTTATATATGTACCACATCTTTATGCATTCGTCTGTTTGTGGGCATTTAGGTTGCTTCCGTTACCTCGATATTGTAAATAGTGATGCAATGAACATTGCGGTGAATGTCTCTTTTTGATTTATGGATTTGTCTGGGTATATGTCCAGTACTGGAATTGCTGTATCATATGGTAATTCTATTATTAGTTTCTTAAGAAACTCCATATTGTTCTCCATAGTGACTGTATCAATTTATATTCCCAACAATAGTGGAAGAGGGTTCCTTTTCTCCACACCCTTTCCAGCATTCGTTGTTTGTAGATTTTCAGATAATGCCCATTCTAACAGGTGTGAGATGATACCTCATTGTTGAGTGCATTTCGTTGAGCAAGGGGTAGGTCTTGTCTATTACATATTTGGCTTATGGAACGGTATCTGTGCTAATTTCAAACTCTGGTTTTATGAAGCACCCCAACTCACCTTTCCCCTTAAGCAAGCATAAGTTGGTTTTCTAAACTTGAGACCCTGTTCTGTTTTGTAATTCAGTTCATGTGTAGCCAAGTTTACATTCCGTGCATTAGTGATACCTTATGATGTTTCTTTTTCTGTGTGACTTATTTCACTTAGAATCATCGTGCCTCAATCCACTCATTATGCTGGTACAGGCCTGGTGACACAGATTTCATTGCTGAGTGGTATTCAGCAATGAAATGAAAGTGTTGTACGTAAGTACCGCAACTTCTTTATCAATTATTTGTTCTCTGGGATATTTAACTTGTACTGTAGAAGAGGTTCCTGTAAACAGAGCCGTCCCAAATTTTGGGGTGGCTGTGTCTTTTTGATTTTAATTTCCCTAAGCTATAGGACCATAAGTGGAAATGCCCTAGACTCTGTTGCTTTGTTTTTCAGATGTATCAGGAAACACCATACACTTCTGCAGAGTGGCTGTTGGCAATTTACATCCCGCCCATCAGCATAACAAGGCTCCTTTTTCCCCATGGCCTGTCTTGCCTTTCTGGATTTTACACTTTTCTCAGATGGCCCTTTATACCGGGTGGAAGTGACACTTCATAGTAGTTCAGATTTCCATTGCAAGCTTGCTTGGTTTGCCAAAAAGGGCGTATGTGTTTTTTCCTGAATATATTCAGGAACAAACTCATACGCCCTTTTTTGCCAAGTGCATCATTGTCGATGTTCTGCCTCTTTTCCTATGCTTTAAATGCAAATCCAGTCTACCTCCTGAAATCGGTTTCCTGAAATTCTGCCCCGCTTTCAAGTCCTCTTCGCAGCCTTACTTCAATATATTTTTGGACGTTATCTGTCATTTATAACTCTGCAGGTTTGTGAATTACAGGGCCCCTGAGCTCCTTTCTTCAACTCGCTTTCTTGTGAGCTGGCCGCAAACCCGCAAGACTGCTTCAGGCCCTAATCTGCTTCTGGCAGGGCACACTGAGCCTTTGGTTAATTCCTCTTCCTGGTGGGAAATGAGTGTTAAATATGCCCGTCCAGACACCTACCTCACTCTCAACTCCTTGGTGATGTGGATCCTCTGGTTTGTGGCCACCTTTTCTGGGTTCCTCACCTTTCGATGATGTGGCCCCACTAGTGTGAGGACACTCCTGCCTGCTTCTCATCCACGTGGTTATGTGGACCCCCTGGTGAGAGTCTGTTCCTGGCTGTGTTCCTCACCCACCTGTGAGGGAGACCCTCTGCTGATAGGTCACTCCTGCATTGCTGGCACACATTGCCTTGGTGAAGTCAGCCGTGTGGTGGCAGTTGGAGCATGCTGGGAATCTCCTCTCCCCGGTGATGAGGGCCCTCTTGCGTCAGGCCCTAACTGCTGGGCTCACCAACTTTTCTTAGTGAACCCATTGATGCTTGGGCACTCCTCTTAGGATCCCATCTCCATGGGGATGTGGGCCTTCTGCTCTGAGGTCCCAATGGCTGGGTTGTTCACATTTTCATGATGTGGGCTCTCTGGTGTTAGTTCACAGAGGCCTGGATCCCATAGCCTCTGTGCTCTTGGCCGCCTGCTGGGAGGTTCCAACTGCTGGATTCCTCACTTTTTTAATTTTTTGGGCCCTCTGTTGTGAGGATCCTCCTGCCTGCCTCACTCCCAGCCCCTTCGTGATGTGTGTCGTCTGGTTTGAGGACACATGTGCTGGGTTCCTCACCTTTCGATGATGTGGGACCAATGGTCTTAGGAGACTCCTGCCTGGTTCACATCCCCTTGGTGATGTGGGCCCTCTGTTGAGAGTCTGATCCTGGCTGGGTTCCTCACCCATCTGTGAGGTGGGCCGTCTGCTGTGAGGTCACTCCTGCCTGGCTTGCTCACCTCGCCTTGTGGACATGAGCCCTCTGGTGGCACTTGGAGCCTGCTGGGAGCCTCCTACCCTCGGTGATGAGGGCCCTCTGGCGTCAGGCCCTAACTGCTGGGCTCCCCACATTTTGTGATGTGCGCCCAGTGGTGCGAGGACACTCCATCTAGGTTCACATCCCCATTGGGATGTGGGCCTTCTGCTCTGAGGTCCCAACGCCTGGGTTGCTCACAGTTTCATGATGTGGGCTCTCTGCTGTTAGTTCACTCCTGCCTGCATCCCATAGCTTCTGTGCTCTCGGCCGCCTGCTGGGAGGTTCCAACTGCTGGATTCCTCACCTTTCTTATTCTTTGGGCCCTCTGTTTTTAGGCTACTCCTGCCTGCCTCACTCCCATTCCCTTTGTGATATGTGTCCTCTGATTTGAGGCCACATGTGCTGGGTTCCGCACCTTTCGATGATGTGGCCCCACTGGAGGGAAGACAGTCCTGACTGGTTCCCATCCCCTTGCTGATGTGGGCCCTCAGGTGACAGTCTGATCCTGGCTGGGTTCCTCACCCTTCTGTGAGGTGGGCCCTCTGCTGTGAGGTCAATCATGCCTGTCTGGCACACGTCACCTTGGCGACGTGGGCCCTCTGGTGGCATTTGGAGTGTGCTGGGATCCTCCTCCCCTCAGTGATGAGGGCCCTCTTGCCTTAGGCCATAACTGCTGGGCTCCCCACATTATCTGATGTGCGCCAAGTGAGTGAGGACACTCTTGCCAGGTTCCCATCCCCATGGGGATATGGGCCTTCTGCTCTGAGGTCAAAACGGCTGGCTTGCTCACAGTACCATGATGTGGGCCCTCTGCTCTGAGTTCACTCCAGCAAGGATCCCTTATCATCGGTGCTCTGAGCCGCCTGCTGGGAGGTTCCAACTGCTGGATTCCTCAACTTTTTTATTCTATGTGCCCTCTGTTGTGAGGCTCCTCTTGCCTGCCTCACTGCCAGCCCCTTGGTGATGACTGTCCTATGGCTTGAGGCCACATGTGCTGCATTCCTCACCTTTCGATGATGTGGCCCCTCTCATGTGAGGACACTCCTGCCTGGTTCTCATCCCCTTGGTGAGGTGGGCCCTCTGGCGAGAGTCTAATCCTGCCTGGGTTCCTCAACGTTCTGTGAGGTAGGCCCTCTGCTGTGAGGTCACTCCTGCCTGGCTGGCACACGTCATCTTGGAGACGTGAGCCCTCTGGTGGCAGTTGGAGCATGCAGGGTGCCTCCTCCTCTCGGTGATGACGGCCCTCTGGCGTCAGGCCCTAAATGGTGGGCTCCCCACATTTTCTGATGTGCGCCCAGTGGTTCGAGGACACTCCAGCCAGTTTCCCATTCCCATGGGGATGTGGGCCTTCTGCGCTGAGGTCCCAACGCCTGGGTTGCTCAGAGTTTTATGATGTGGGCTCGCTGCTGTGAGTTCACTGTGGCCTGGATCCCATAGCCTCGGTGATCTGAGCCGCCTGCTGGAAGGTCTAAATGCTGGAATCCTCACGTTTTTTATATTATGTGCCCTGTGTTGTGAGGCTACTCCTGCCTGCCTCACTCCAAGGCCCTTGGTGATGTGGGTCCTCTGGTTTGAGGACACATGTGCTGGGTTCCTCACCTTTCGATGATGTGGGACCTATGGTCTTAGGAGACTCCTGCCTGGTTCACATCCCCTTTGTGATGTGGGCCCTCTGTTGAGAGTCTGATCCTGGCTGGGTTCCTCACGCTTCTGTGAGGTGGGCCGTCTGCTGTGAGGTCACTCCTGCCTGGCTTGCTCACCTCGGCTTCTGGACATGAGCCCTGTGGTGGCACTTGGAGCCTGCTGGGAGCCTCCTCCCCTCGGTGATGAGGGCCCTCTGGCGTCAGGCCCTAACGGCTGGGCTCCCCACATTTTGTGATGTGCGCCCAGTGGTTCGAGGACACTCCATCCAGGTTCACATCCCCATTGGGATGTGGGCCTTCTGCTCTGAGGTTCCAACGGCTGGGTTGTTCACAGTTTCATGATGTGGGCTCTCTGCTGTTAGTTCACTCTGGCCTGGATGCCATAGCCTCTGTGCTCTGGGCCACCTGCTGGGAGGTTCCAACTGCTCGATTCCTCAACTTTTGTATTCTGTGGGTCCTGTGTTGTGATGCTCCTCCTGCCTGCCTCACTCGCAACCACTTCGTGATGTGGGTCCTCTGGTTTGAGGCCACATGTGCTGGGTTCCGCAACTTTCAATGATGTGGCCCCACTGGTGTGAGGACACTCCTGCCTGGTTCCCATCCCCTTGGTGATGTGGGCCTTCTGGTGACAGTCTTATCCTGGCTGTGTTCCTCACTCTTCTGTGAGGTAAGCCCTCTGCTGTGAGGTCAATCCTGCCTGACTTGCACACATCACCTTGACGACGTGGGCCCTCTGTTGGCACATGGAACCTGCTGGGAGCCTCCTGCCCTCGGTGATGACGGCCCTCTAGCATGAGGCCCTAACTGCTGGGCTCCCCACGTTTTCTGATGTAAGCCCAGTGATGCCAGGACACTCCTGTCAGGTTCCCATCCCCATGGGGATGTGGGCTTTCTGCTCTGAGGTCCCAACGCCTGGGTTGCTCACAGTTTCATGATGTGGGCTCTCTGGTGTTAGTTCACTCCTGCCTGCATCCCATAGCTTCTGTGCTCTCGGCCGCCTGCTGGGAGGTTCCAAATGCTGGATTCCTCACCTTTTTTATTCTTTGGGCCCTCTGTTTTTAGGCTACTCCTACCTGCCTCACTCCCATCCCCTTTGTGATGTATGTCCTCTGATATGAGGCCGCATGTGCTGGGTTCCTCACCTTTCGATGATGTGGCCCCACTGTTGGGAGGACAGTCCTGACTGGTTCCCATCCCCTTGGTGTTGTGGGCTCTCTGGCGAGAGTCTCATCCTGCCTCGGTTCCTCACCCTTCTGTGAGATAGGCCCTCTGCTGTGAGGTCACTACTGCCTGGCTGGCGCATGCCACCTTGTAGACGTGGGCCCTCTGTTGGCAGTTGGAACCTGCTGGGAGTCTCCTCCCCTCAGTTATGAGGGCCCCCTGGCGTCAGGCCCTAACTGCTGGGCTCCTAACATTTTCTGATATGTGCTAAGTGGTGCGAGGCCACTCCTGCCAGGTTCCCATCCCAATGGGGATGTGGGCCTTCTGTTCTTAGGTCCCAACGGCTGGGCTGCTCACAGGTTCATGATGTGGGCCCTCTGCTGTGAGTTCACTGCGGCCTGGATCCCATAGCCTCGGTGCTCTGGGCCGCTTGCTGTGAAGTTCCAACTCCTGGATTCCTCAACTTTTATATTCTATGGACCCTGTGTTGTGAGGCCGGTCCTGCCAGACTAATTCTGAACCCCTTGGTGATGTGGTTCCTCTGGTTTGAGGCTACATGTGCTGGGATCCTCACCTTTCGATGATGTTGTCCCACTGGTGTGGGGACACTCCTGCCTGGTTCCCATCCCCTTGGTGATGTGGGCCCTCTGGTGAGAGTCTGATCCTGGCTGTGTTCCTCACCCTTCTGTGAGGTGGGCCCTCTGCTGTGAGGTCACTCCTGCCGGGCTGGCACACATCGCCTTGGCGACGTTGGCCCTCTGGTGGCAGCTGGAGCCTGCTGGGAGCCTCCTCCCCTCGGTGATGAGTGCCCTCTTGCGTCAGGCCCTAACTTCTGAGCACCCCACGTTTTCTGATGTGAGCCCAGTGATGCCAGGACACTCCTGTCATGTTCCCATCACCATAGGGATGTGGGCCTCCTGCTCTGAGGTCCCAATGTCTGGGTTGCTCACAGTTTCATGATGTGGGCTGTCTGGTGTTAGTTCACTCCGGCCTGGTTCCCCTAGCCTCTGTGCTCTGGGCCACCTGCTGGGAGGTTCCAACTACTGGATTCCTCACCTTTCTTATTTTGGGGCCCTCTGTTGTGAGGCTCCTCCTGCCTGCCTCACTCCCAGCCCCTTGGTGATGGGTGTCCTATGGTTTGAAGCCACATGTTCTGGGTTCCTCACCTTTAGATGATGTGGCCCTAATCATGTGAGGACACTCCTGCCTGGTTCCAATCCATTTGGTGATGTGGGCCCTCTGGTGCGAGTCTGATCCTGACTGGGTTCGTCACACTTCTCTGAGGTGGGCCCTCTGCTGTGAGGTCATTCGTGCCTGGTTGGCACACATCGCCTTGGCGACGTCAGCCCTCTGGTGGCAGTTGGAGCCTGCTGGGAGCCTCCTTCCCTTGGTGATGAGGGTCCTCTGGCGTCAGGCGCTAACTGCTGGTCTCCCAAAATTTTCTGATACGTTCTCAGTGGTGCGAGGACACTCCTACCAGATTTCCATCCCAATGGGGATGTGGGCCTCCTGCTCTGAGGTCCCAATGGCTGGGTTGCTCAGTTTCATGACATGGGCCCTCTTCTGTGAGTTCACTGTGGCCTGGATCCCATAGCCTCGGTGCTCTGGGCCGCCTGCTGGGAGGTTCCAACTGCTGGATTCCTCACTTTTTTATTCTATGGGCCCAGTGTTGTGAGGCTACTCCTGCCTGCCTCACTCCGAGGCCCTTGGTGATATGGGTCCTATGGTTTGAGGACACATGTGCTGAGTACCTCACCTTTCGATGATGTGGCCCCACTGTTGTGAAGACACTCCTGCCTGGTTCCCATCCCCTTGGTGATGTGGGCCCTCTGGTGAGAGTCTGATGTTGGCTGGGTTTCTCACCCTTCTGTGAGGTGGGACCTCTGCTGTGAGGTAATTCCTGCCTGGCTTGCTCACATTGCCTTGGCAATGTGAGCCCTCAGGTGGCAGTTGGAGCCTGCTGGGAATCTCCTCCCCTCGGTCATGAGAGCTCTGGATAAAACACACATGCCCTTTTTTGCCAAGTGCATTGTTTTCCAAGTTCTGTCTCTTTTCCTATGCTTTAAGAGCGACTCCCATGTACCTTCTGAAATCGGTTTCCTGCAATTCTGCCCCGCTTTCAAGTCCTCTTGGCAGCCTTACTTCAATATATTTTTGGACGATAGCTGTCATTTATAACTCTGCAGGTTTGTGAATTACGGTGCCCCTGAGCTCCTTTCTTCAACTCGCTTTCTTGTGTGCTGGCCGCAACACCGCAGCATTGCTTCAGGCCCTAGTGTGGATCCGGCATGGCACACTGAGCCTTTGGTTAATTCCTCTTCCTGGTGGGAAATGAGAGTTGAATTTGGACGTCCAGACACCTCCAGCTTGTCTCTCATTGGTTCTCCCTATTCCTGTTCATCTCACGCAGAAATTGCAAACTGGGCCAAACAGGAGGTTAACGGCACTGACTCTCCAAGTGGGGAGAGTGTTAGTAAAGCGTCTGGAATGTTGCACCCGAGTACCAGGGGACGAAAACTGAGACACATTTGAACACGTTTCCCGATCACACGGTGGATCATACTCTGGGTTCCACATGCATGTTTTAGCTGAAGGAAGAATCCCTTAAACCTGGAGAGTTGAGACCCATGGAATGGGTACCATGCAATATGACTTCAAAGGGTCTGCATTTGCTCACCGAACCTCACCAATCCTATCACTGCTGCGTTTATGTCGCTGTAAACACACTTGATTCTCTTTCAGAGACATATAAATCCATAGGTTTTAAGATTCTTACTAGTCAGGTGTATTCTTAGGCGTTTAATATGTGGTGTTGCGTCCACTTCGTTGAGCAAGGAGTAGCTCTTGTCTATTACATATTTGGCTTATGGAACGGTATCTGTGCTATTTTCAATTTCTGTTTTTATGCAGCACCCCAACTCACCTTTCCCCTTAAGCAAGCATAAGTTGGTTTTCTACATTTGAGACCCTGTTCTGTTTTGTAATTCAGTTCCTGTGTAGCCAAGTTTCCATTCCGTGTAGTAGTGATATCTTATGATGTTTCTTTTTCTGTGTGACATATTTCACTTAGAATCATGGTACCTGAATCCACTCATTATGCTGCTTCGGGCCTGATGACATAGATGTCATTGCTGAGTGATATTGCATTGTACGTAAGTACCACAACTTCTTTATCCATTTTTCGCTTTCTGTGATATTGAACTTGTATCGTAAACGAGGTTCTTGTAAACAGAGCCGTCCCAAACACCGGGGTGGCTGTGTCTTTTTGATATTAATTTCCCTAAGCTATAGGACCATAAGTGGAAGTGCCCTAGGCTCTGTTGCTTTGTTTTTTAGATGTTTCAGGAAACACCATACACTTCTCCAGAGTGGCTGTTGGCAATTTACATCCCGCCCATCAGCATAACAAGGTTCCCAGTTCTCCATGGCCTGTCCTGCCTTTCTGGATTTTACACTTTTTTCAGATGGCCCTGTTGACCCGGGGGCAGTGAGATTTCATTGTAGTGCAGATTTCCTTTGCAAGCTTGCTTGGTTGGCCAAAAAGGGCGTATGCGTTTTTTCCTGAATATATTCAGGAGAAAACGCATACGCCCTTTTTGGCCAAGTGCATCATTGTGGACGTTCTGCCTCTTTTCCTATGCTTTACATGCAATTCCAGTCTACCTCCTGAAATCAGTTTCCTGCAATTCTGCCCCGCTTTCAAGTCCTCTTGGCAGCCTTACTTCAATATATTTTTGGACGATAGCTGTCATTTATAACTCTGCAGGTTTGTGAATTACGGTGCCCCTGAGCTCCTTTCTTCAACTCGCTTTCTTGTGTGCTGGCCGCAACACCGCAGCATTGCTTCAGGCCCTAGTGTGGATCCGGCATGGCACGCTGAGCCTTTGTTTAATTCCTCTTCCTGGTGGGAAATGAGAGTTAAATTTGCCCGTCCAGACACCTCCAGCTAGTCTCTCATTGGTTCTCCCTATTCCTGTTCATCTACCGCAGAAATTACAAACTGGGCCAAACAGGAGTTTAAAGGCACTGACTCTCCAAGTGGGGAGAGTGTTAGTAAAGCGTCTGGAATGTTGCACCCGAGTACCAGGGGATAAAAACTGAGACACATTTGAACACGTTTCCCGATCACACAGTGCATCATACTCTGGGATCCACATGCATGTTTTAGCTGAAGGAAGAATCCCTTAAACCTGGAGAGTTGAGACCCATGGAATGGGTACCATGCAATATGACTTCAAAGGGTCTGCATTTGCTCACCGAACCTCGCCAATCCTATCACTGCTGCATTTATGCCACTGTACACATGCTTGATTCTCTTTCGGAGACATATAAATCCATAGGTTTTAAGATTCTTACTAGTCAGGTATATTCTTAGGTGTTTAATATGGGGTGTTGGGTCCACTTCGTTGAGCAAGGAGTAGCTCTTGTCTATTACATATTTGGCTTATGGAACGGTATCTGTGCTAATATCAATCTCTGGTTTTATGCAGCACCCCAACTCACCTTTCGTCTTAAGCAAGCATAAGTTGGTTTGGTACATTTGAGACACTGTTCTGTTTTGTAAATTGGTTACTGTGTAGCCAAGTTTACATTCCGTGTAGTAGTGATATCTTATGATGTTTCTTTTTCTGTGTGACTTATTTCACTTAGAATCATCGTACCTGAATCCGCTCATTATGCTGCTACGGGCCTGATGACATAGATTTCATTGCTCAGTGATATTGCATTCTACGTAAGTACCACAATTTCTTTATCCATTTTTCGCTTTCTGTGATATTGAACTTGTACCGTAAACGAGATTCTTGTAAACAGAGCCGTCCCAAAATTTGGGGTGGCTGTGTCATTTGATTTTAATTTCCCTAAGCTATAGGACCATAAGTGGAAGAGCCCTAGGCTCTGTTGCCTTGTTTTTTTAGATGTTTCATGAATCACCATAGGCTTCTCCAGAGTGGCTCTTGGCAATTTACATCCCGCCCATCAGCATAACAAGGCTCCTAGTTCTCCATGGCCTGTCCTGCCTTTCTGGATTTTACACTTTTTTCAGATGGCCCTTTTGACCGCGGGGCAGTGAGACTTCATTGTAGTGCAGATTTCCTTTGCAAGCTTGCTTGGTTGGCCAAAAAGGGCGTATGCGTTTTTTCCTGAATATATTCAGGAAAAAACGCATACGCCCTTTTTGGCCATGTGCATCATTGTGGACGTTCTGCCTCTTTTCCTATGCTTTACATGCAATTCCAGTCTACCTCCTGAAATCGGTTTCCTGCCATTCTGCCCCGCTTTCAAGTCCTCTTGACAGCCTTACTTCAATATATTTCTGGACGATAGCTGTCATTTATAACTCTGCAGGTTTGTGAATGACAGTGCCCCTGAGCTCCTTTCTTCAACTCGCTTTCTTGTGAGCTGGCCACAACACCGCAGGATTTCTTCAGGCCCTAGTGTGGTTCCGGCATGGCACGCTGAGCCTTTGGATAATTCCTCTTCCTGGTGGGAAATGAGAGTTAAATTAGCCCGTCCAGACACGTTCAGCTAGTCTCTCATTGGTTCTCCCTTTTCCTGTTCATCTTCCTCAGAAATTGCAAACTGGGCCAAACAGGAGGTTAACGGCACTGACTCTCCAAGTGGGGAGAGTGTTAGTAAAGCGTCTGGAATGTTGCACCCGAGTACCAGGGGATGAAAACTGAGACACATTTGAACACGTTTCCCGATCACACGGTGGATCATACTCTGTGTTCCACATGCATGTTTTAGCTGAAGGAAGAATCCCTTAAACCTGGAGAGTTGAGACCCATGGAATGGGTACCATGAAATATGACTTCAAAGGGTCTGCATTTGCTCACCAAACCTCACCAATCCTATCACTGCTGCGTTTATGCCGCTGTACACATGCTTCATTCTCTTTCGGAGACAAATAAATCCATAGGTTTTAAGATTGTTACTAGTCAGGTATATCCTTAGGCGTTTAATATGGGGTGTTGCGTCCACTTCGTTGAGCAAGGAGTAGCTCTTGTCTATTACATATTTGGCTTATGGAACGGTATCTGTGCTAATTTCAATCTCTGGTTTTATACAGCACCCCAACTCACCTTTCCCCTTAAGCAAGCATAAGTTGGTTTTCTACATTTGAGACCCTGTTCTGTTTTGTAATTCAGTTCCTTTGTAGCCAAGTTTACATTCCGTGTAGTGGTGATATCTTTTGATGTTTCTTGTTCTGTGTGTCTTAGAATCATCGTACCTGAATCCACTCATTATGCTGCTACGGGCCTGATGACATAGATTTCATTGCTGAGTGATATTGCATTGTACGTAAGTACCACAACTTCTTTATCCATTTTTCGCTTTCTGCGATATTGAACTTGTACCGTAAACGAGGTTCTTGTAAACGGAGCCGTCCCAAACTTTGGGGTGGCTGTGTCTTTTTGATTTTAATTTCTCTAAGCTATAGGACCATAAGTGGAAGTGCCCTAGGCTCTGTTGCTCTGTTTTTTAGATGTTTCAGGAAACACCATACACTTCTCCAGAGTGGCTCTTGGCAATTTACATCCCCCCCATCACCATAACAAGGCTCCCAGTTCTCCATGGCCTGTCCTGCCTCTCTGGATTTTACACTTTTTTCAGATGGCCCTTTTGACTGGGGGGAAGTGAGACTTCATTGTAGTGGAGATTTCCTTTGCAAGCTTGCTTGGTTGGCCAAAAAGGGTGTATGTGTTTTTTCCTGCGTATATTCAGGAAAAAATACATACACTCTTTTTGGCCAAGTGCAACATTCTGGATGTTCTGCCTCTTTTCCTATGCTTTAAATGCAATTCCAGTCCACCTCCTGAAATCGGTTTCCTGCAATTCTGCCCCGCTTTCAAGTCGTCTTGGCAGCCTTACTTCAATATATTTTTGGAAGATAGCTGTCATTTATAACTCTGCAGGTTTGTGAATGACAGTGCCCCTGAGCTCCTTTCTTCAACTTGCTTTCTTGTGAGCTGGCCGCAACACCGCAGGATTACTTCAGGACCTAGTGTGGTTCTGGCACGGCACGCTGAGCCTTTGGTTACTTCCTCTTCCTGGTGGGAAATGAGAGTTAAATTTGCCCCTCCAGACACCTCCAGCTAGTCTCTCATTGGTTCTCCCTATTCCTGTTCATCTTACGCAGAAATTGCAAACTGGGCCAAACAGGAGGTTAAAGGCCCTGATTCTCCAAGTGCGGAGAGTGTTAGTAAAGCGTCTGGAATGTTGCACCCGAGAACCAGGGGACGAAAACTGAGACACATTTGAACACGTTTCCTGATCACATGGTGGATCATACCCTGGGTTCCACATGCATGTTTTAGCTGAAGAAAGAATCCCTTAAACCTGGAGAGTTGAGACCCATGGAATGGGTACCATGCAATATGACTTCAAAGGGTCTGCATTTGCTCACCGAACCTCACCAATCTTATCACTGCTGTGTTTATGCCGCTGTAAACACACTTGATTCTCTTTCGGAGACCTATAAATCCATAGGTTTTAAGATTCTTACTAGTCAGGTATATTCTTAGGCGTTTAATATGCGGTGTTGTGTCCAATTCGTTGAGCAAGGAGTAGCTCTTGTCTATTACATATTTGGCTTATGTAACGGTATCTGTGCTCATTTCAATCTCTGGTTTTATGCAGCACCCCAACTCACCTTTCACTTTAGCAGGCATAAGTTGGTTTTCTACATTTGAGACACTGTTCTGTTTTGTAATTCAGCTCCTGAGTAGCCAAGTTTATATTCCGTGTATTAGTGATATCTTATGATGTTTCTTTTTCTGTGTGACTTATTTCACTGAGAATCATTGTACCTGAATCCACTCATTATGCTGCTACGGGCCTGATGACATAGATTTCATTGCTGAGAGATATTGCATTGTACGTAAGTACCACAACTTCTTTATCCATTTTTCGATTTCTGTGATATTGAACTTGTACCGTAAACGAGGTTCTTGTAAACAGAGCCGTCCCAAACTTTGGGGTGGCTGTGTCTTTTTGATTTAAATTTCCCTAAGCTATAGGACCATAAGTGGAAGTGCCCTAGGCTGTGTTGCTCTGTTTTATAGATGTTTCAGGAAACACCATGCACTTCTCCAGAGAGGCTGTTGGCAATTTACATCCCGCCCATCAGCATAACAAGGCTCCCAGTTCTCCATGGCCTGTCCTGCCTTTCTGGATTTTACACTTTTTTCAGATGGCCCTTTTGACCGGCGGGCAGTGAGACTTCATTGTAGTGCAGATTTCCTTTGCGAGCTTGCTTGGTTGGCCAAAAAGTGTGTACGCATTTTTTCCTGAATATATTCAGGAAAAAACGAGTACGCCCTTTTTGGCCAAGTGCATCATTGTGGACGTTCTACCTCTTTTCCTATGCTTTACATGCAATTCCAGTCTACCTCCTGAAATCGGTTTCCTGCAATTCTGCCCCGCTTGCAAGTCCTCTTGGCAGCCTGACTTCAACATATTTTTGGACGATAGCTGTCATTTATAACTCTGCAGGTTTGTGAATGACAGTGCCCCTGAGCTCCTTTCTTCAACTCGCTTTCTTGTGAGCTGGCCGCAACACCGCAGGATTGCTTCAGGCCCTAGTGTGGTTCCCGCACGGCACGCTGAGATTTTGGTTAATTCCTCTTCCTGGTGGGAAATGAGAGTTAAATTTGCCCGTCCAGACACCTCCAGCTAGTCTCTCATTGGTTCTCCCTATTCCTGTTCATCTTCCGCAGAAATTGCAAACTGGGCCAAACAGGAGGTTAAAGGCACTGACTCTCCAAGTGGGGAGAGTGTTAGTAAAGCGTCTAGAATGTTGCACCCGAGTACCAGGGGACGAAAACTGAGACACATTTGAACACATTTCCCGATCACACGGTGGATTATACTCTGGGTTCCACATGCATGTTTTAGCTGAAGGAAGAATCCCTTAAACTTGGAGAGTAGAGACCCATGGAATGGGTACCATGCAATATGACTTCAAAGGGTCTGCATTTGCTCACCGAACCTCACCAATCCTATCACTGCTGCGTTTATGCCGCTGTACACATGCCTTGATTCTCTTTCGGAGACATATCAATCCATAGGTTTTAAGATTCTTACTAGTCAGGTATATTCTTAGGCGTTTAATATGGGGTGTTGAGTCCATTTCGTTGAGCAAGGAGTAGCTCTTGTCTATTACATATTTGGTTTATGGAATGGTATCTGTGCTCATTTCAATCTCTGGTTTTATGCAGCGCCCCAACTCACCTTTCCCCTTAAGCAAGCATAAGTTGGTTTTCTACATTTGAGACCCTGTTCTGTTTTGTAATTCAGTTCCTGTGTAGCCAAGTTTACATTCCGTGTAGTAGTGATATCTTATGATGTTTCTTTTTCTGTGTGACTTATTTCACTTAGAATCATCATACGTAAATCCACTAGTTATGCTGCTACGGGCCTGATAACATATATTTCATTGCTGAGTGATACTGAATTGAATGTAAGTACCACAACTTCTTTATCCGTTTTTCGCTTTCTGCGATATTGAACTTGTACCGTAAACGAGGTTCTTGTAAACAGAGCCGTCCCAAACTTTGGGGTGGCTGTGTCTTTTTGATTTTAATTTCCCTAAACTATAGGACCATAAGTGGAAGTGCCCTAGGCTCTGTTGCTTTGTATTTTAGATGTTTCAGGAAACACCATACTCTTCTCCAGAGTGGCTGTTGGCAATTTACATCCCGCCCATCAGCATAACAAGGCGCCCAGTTCTCCATGGCCTGTCCTGCCTTTCTGGATTTTAAACATTTTTCTGATGGCCCTTTTGACCGGGGGGCAGTGAGACTTCACTGTAGTGCAGATTTCCTTTGCAAGCTTGCTTGGTTGGCCAAAAAGGGCATATGCGTTTTTTCCTGAATATATTCAGGAAAAAACGCATATGCCCTTTTTGGCCAAGTGCATCATTGTGGACGTTCTGCCTCTTTTCCTATGCTTTACATGCAATTCCAGTCTACCTCCTGAAATCGGTTTCCTGCAATTCTGCCCCGCTTTCAAGTCCTCTTGGCAGCCTTACTTCAATATATTTTTGGACGATAGCTGTCATTTATAACTCTGCAGGTTTGTGAATTAAAGTGCCCCTGAGCTCCTTTCTTCAACTCGCTTTCTTGTGAGCTGGCCGCAACACCGCAGGACTGCTTCAGGCCCTAGTGTGGTTCCGGCACGGCACGCTGAGCCTTTGGTTAATTCCTCTTCCTGGTGGGAAATGAGAGTTAAATTTGCCCATCCAGACACCTCCAGCTAGTCTCTCATTGGTTCTCCCTATTCCTGTTCATGTTCCGCAGAAATTGCAAACTGGGCCAAACAGGAGGTTACAGGCACTGACTCTCCAAGTGGGGAGAGTGTTAGTAAAGTGTCTGGAATGTTGCGCCCGTGTACCAGGGGACGAAAACTGAGACACATTTGAACACGTTTCCCAATCACATGGTGGATCGTACTCTGCGTTCCACATGCATGTTTTAGCTGAAGGAAGAATCCCTTAAACCTGGAGAGTTGAGACCCATGGAATGGGTACCATGCAATATGACTTCAAAGGGTCTGCATTTGCTCACCGAACCTCACCAATCCTATCACTGGTGCATTTATGGCGCTGTACACACACTTGATTCTCTTTCGGAGACATATAAATCCATAGGTTTTAAGGTTCTTACTAGTCAGGTATATTCTTAGTCGTGTAATATGCTGTCTTGAGTCCACTTCGTTGAGCAAGGGGTGCCTCTTGTCTATTACATATTTGGCTTATGGAACGGTATCTGTGCTAATTTCAATCTCTGGTTTTATGCAGCACCCCAACTCACCTTTCCCCTTAAGCAAGCATAAGTTGGTTTTCTACATTTGAGACCCTGTTCTGTTTTGTAATTCAGTTCCTGTGTAGCCAAGTTTACATTCCGTGTATTAGTGATATCTTATGATGTTTCTTTTTCTGTGTGACTTATTTCACTTAGAATCATCGTACCTGAATCCACTCATTATGCTGCTACGGGCCTGATGACATAGATTTCATTGCTGAGTGATATTGCATTGTACGTAAGTACCACAACTTCTTTA
The DNA here is from genome assembly GCF_937001465.1 of Orcinus orca. Lineage (NCBI taxonomy): Eukaryota > Metazoa > Chordata > Mammalia > Artiodactyla > Delphinidae > Orcinus > Orcinus orca. The sequence goes on from NW_026043972.1 coordinate 243,587, forward strand.
TCCATTTTTCGCTTTCTGCGATATTGAACTTGTACCGTAAACGAGGTTCTTGTAAACAGAGCCGTCCCAAACTTTGGGGTGGCTGTGTCTTTTTGATTTTAATTTCCCTAAGCTATAGGACCATAAGTGGAAGTGCCCTAGGCTCTGTTACTTTGTTTTTTAGATGTTTCAGGAAACACCATACACTTCTCCAGAGTGGCTGTTGGCAATTTACATCCCGCCCATCAGCATAACAAGGCTCCCAGTTCTCCATGGCCTATCCTGCCTTTCTGGATTTTACACTTTTTTCGGATGGCCCTTTTGACCGGGGGGGCAGTGAGACTTCATTGTAGTGCAGATTTCCTTTGCAAGCTTGCTTGGTTGGCCAAAAAGGGCGTATGCGTTTTTTCCTGAATATATTCAGGAAAAAACGCATACGCCCTTTTTGGCCAAGTGCATCATTGTGGACGTTCTGCCTCTTTTCCTATGCTTTACATGCAATTCCAGTCTACCTCCTGAAATCGGTTTCCTGCAATTCTGCCCCGCTTTCAAGTTCTGTTGGCAGCCTTATTTCATTATATTTTTGGACGATAGCTGTCATTTATAACTCTGCAGGTTTGTGAATTACAGTGCCCCAGAGCTCCTTTCTTCAACTCGCTTTCTTGTGAGCTGGGCGCAACACTGCAGGATTGCTTCAGGCCCTAGTGTGGCTCAGGCATGGCATGCTGAGCCTTTGGTTAATTCCTCTTCCTGGTGGGAAATGAGAGTTAAATTTGCCCGTCCAGACACCTCCAGCTAGTCTCTCATTGGTTCTCCCTATTCCTGTTCATTTTCCGCAGAAATGGCAAACTGGGCCAAACAGGAGGTTAAAGGCACTGACTCTCCAAGTGGGGAGAGTGTTAGTAAAGCGTCTGGAATGTTGCACCCGAGTACCAGGGGACGAAAACTGAGACACATTTGAACACGTTTCCCGATCACACGGTGGATCATACTCTGGGTTCCACATGCATGTTTTAGCTGAAAGAAGAATCCCTTAAAACTGGAGAGTTGAGACCCATGGAATGGGTACCATGCAATATGACTTCAAAGGGTCTGCATTTGCTCACCGAACCTCACCAATCCTATCACTGCTGCGTTTATGCCGCTGTACACACGCTTGATTCTCTTTCGGAGACATATAAATCCATAGGTTTTAAGATTCTTACTAGTCAGGTATATTCTTAGGCGTTTAATATGGGGTGTTGAGTCCACTTCGTTGAGCAAGGAGTAGCTCTTGCCTATTACATATTTGGCTTATGGAACGGTATCTGTGCTAATTTCAATCTCTGGTTTTATGCAGCACCCCAACTCACCTTTCACCTTAAGCAAGCATAAGTTGGTTTTCTACATTTGAGAACCTGTTCTGTTTTGTAATTCAGTTCCTGTGTAGCCAAGTTTACATTCCGTGTATTAGTGATATCTTATGATGTTTCCTTTTCTGTGTGACTTATTTCACTTAGAATCATCGTACCTGAATCCACTCATTATGCTGCTATGGGCCTGATGACAGAGATTTCTTTGCTGAGTGATATTGCATTGTACGTAAGTACCACAACTTCTTTATCCATTTTTCGCTGTCTGTGATATTGAACTTGTACGTAACGAGGTTCTTGTAAATAGAGCCATCCCAAACTTTGGGGTGGCTGTGTCTTTTTGGTTTTAATTTCCCTAAGCTATAGGACCATATTTGGAAATGCCCTAGGCTCTGTTGCTTTGTTTTTTGCATGTTTCAGGAAACACCATACACTTCTCCAGAGTGGCTGTTGGCAATTTACATCCCGCCCATCAGCATAACAAGGCTCCCAGTTCTCCATGGCCTGTACTGCCTTTCTGGTTTTACACTTTTTTCTGATGGCCCTTTTTACTGGGAGGCACTGAGACTTCATTGTAGTGCAGATTTCCTTTGCAAGCTTGCTTGGTTGGCCAAAAAGGGCGTATGCGTGTTTTCCTGAATATATTCAGGAAAAAACGCATACGCCCTTTTTGGCCAAGTGCATCATTGTGGACGTTCTACCTCTTTTCCTATGCTTTACATGCAATTCCAGTCTACCTCCTGAAATCGGTTTCCTGCAATTCTGCCCCGCTTGCAAGTCCTCTTGGCAGCCTGACTTCAACATATTTTTGGACGATAGCTGTCATTTATAACTCTGCAGGTTTGTGAATGACAGTGCCCCTGAGCTCCTTTCTTCAACTCGCTTTCTTGTGAGCTGGCCGCAACACCGCAGGATTGCTTCAGGCCCTAGTGTGGTTCCGCCATGGCACGCTGATCCCTTGGTTAATTCCTCTTACTGGTTGGAAATGAGAGTTAAATTTGCCCGTCCAGACACCTCCGGCTAGTCTCTCATTGGTTCTCCCTATTCCTGTTCATTTTCCGCAGAAATTGCAAACTGGGCCAAACAGGAGGTTAAAGGCACTGACTCTCCAAGTGGGGAGAGTGTTAGTAAAGTTTCTGGAATGTTGCACCCGAGTACCAGGGAATGAAAACTGAGACACATTTGAACACGTTTCCCAATCACATGGTGGATCATGCTCTGGGTTCCACATGCATGTTTTAGCTGAAGGAAGAATCCCTTAAACCTGGAGATTTGAGACCCATGGAATGGTTAACATGCAATATGAATTCAAAGGGTCTGCATTTGCTCACCGAACCTCACCAATCCTATCACTTCTGCGTTTATGCTGCTGTACACATGCTTGATTCTCTTTCGGAGACATATAAATCCATAGGTTGTAAGATTCTTACTAGTCAGGTATATTCTTAGGTGTTTAATATGGGGTGTTGTGTCCACTTCGTTGATCATGGAGTAGCTCTTGTCTATTATATATTTGGCTTATGGAACGGTATCTGTGCTAATTTCAATCTCTGGTTTTATGCAGCACCCCAACTCACCTTTCCTCTTAAGCAAGCATAAGTTGATTTTCTACATTTGAGACCCTGTTCTGTTTTGTAATTCAGTTCCTGTGTAGCCAAGTTTACATCCGTGTAGTAGTGATATCTTATGATGTTTCTTTTTCTGTGTGACTTATTTGACTTAGAATCATCGTACCTGAATCCACTCATTATGCTGCTACGGGCCTGATGACATAGATGTCATTGCTGAGTGATATTGCATTGTACGTAAGTAGCACAACGTCTTTACCCATTTCTCGCTTTCTGTGATATTGAACTTGTACCGTAAACGAGGTTCTTCTAAACGGAGCCGTCCCAAACTTTGGGGTGGCTGTGTCTTTTTGATTTTAATTTCCCTAAGCTATAGGACCATAAGTGGAAGTGCCCTAGGCTCTGTTGCTTTGTTTTTTAGATGTTTCAGGAAACACCATACACTTCTCCAGAGTGGCTGTTGGCAATTTACATCCCGCCCATCAGCATAACAAGGCTCCCAGTTCTCCATGGCCTATCCTGCCTTTCTGGATTTTACACTTTTTTCGGATGGCCCTTTTGACCGGGGGGCAGTGAGACTTCATTGTAGTGCAGATTTCCTTTGCAAGCTTGCTTGGTTGGCCAAAAAGGGCGTATGCGTTTTTTCCTGAATATATTCAGGAAAAAACGCATACGCCCTTTTTGGCCAAGTGCATCATTGTCGACATTCTGCCTCTTTTCCTATGCTTTACATGCAATTCCAGTCTACCTCCTGAAATCGGTTTCCTGCAATTCTGCCCCGCTTTCAAGTCCTCTTGGCAGCCTTATTTCAATATATTTTTGGACGATAGCTGTCATTTATAACTCTGCAGGTTTGTGAATTACAGTGCCCCAGAGCTCCTTTCTTCAACTCGCATTCTTGTGAGCTGGCCGCAACACCACAGGATTGCTTCAGGCCCGATTGTGGTTCCAGCACGGCACGCTGAGCCTTTGGTTAATTCTTCTTCCTGGTGGGAAATGAGACTTAAATTTCCCCTCCAGACACCTCCAGCTAGTCTCTCATTGGTTCTCCCTATTCCTGTTCATCTTCCGCAGAAATTGCAAACTGGGCCAAACAGGAGTTTAAAGGCACTGACCCTCCAAGTGGGGAGAGTGTTAGTAAAGCGTCTGGAATGTTGCACCCGAGTACAAGGGGATGAAAACTGAGACACATTTGAACACGTTTCCCGATCACACGGTGGATCATACTCTGGGTTCCACATGTATGTTTTAGCTGAAGGAAGAATCCCTTAAACCTGGAGAGTTGAGACCCATGGAATGGGTACCATGCAATATGACTTCAAAGGGTCTGCATTTGCTCACCGAACTTCACCAATCCTATCACTGCTGCGTTTATGCCGCTGTACACACGCTTGATTCTCTTTCGGAGACATATAAATCCATAGGTTTTAAGATTCTTACTAGTCAGGTATATTCTTAGGCGTTTAATATGGGGTGTTGAGTCCACGTCGTTGAGCAAGGAGTAGCTCTTGTCTATTACATATTTGGCTTATGGAACGGTATCTGTGCTAATTTCAATCTCTGGTTTTCTGCAGCACCCCAACTAACCTTTCCCCTTAAGCAAGCATAAGTTGGTTTTCTACATTTGAGACCCTGTTCTGTTTTGTAATTCCGTTCCTGTGTAGCCAAGTTTACATTCCGTGTATTAGTGATATCTTATGATGTTTCTTTTTCTGTGTGACTTATTTCACTTAGAATCATCGTACCTGAATCCACTCATTATGCTGCTATGGGCCTGATGACAGAGATTTCTTTGCTGAGTGATATTGCATTGTACGTAAGTACCACAACTTCTTTATCCATTTATCGCTGTCTGTGATATTGAACTTGTACCGTAAATGAGGTTCTTGTAAACAGAGCCATCCCAAATTTTGGGGTGGCTGTGTCTTTTTGATTTTAATTTCCCTAAACTATAGGACCATAATTGGAAATGCCCTAGGCTCTGTTGCTCTGTTTTTTGCATGTTTCAGGAAATACCATACACTTCTCCAGAGTGGCTGTTGGCAATTTACATTCCGCCCGTCATCATGACAAGGCTCCCAGTTCTCCATGGCCTGTCCTGCCTTTCTGGATTTTACACTTTTTTCAGATGGCCCTTTTGACCGGGGGGCAGTGAGACTTCAGTGTAGTGCAGATTTCCTTTGCAAGCTTGCTTGGTTGGCCAAAAAGGGCGTATGCGTTTTTTCCTGAATATATTCAGGAAAAAACGCATACGCCCCTTTTGGCCAAGTGCATCATTGTGGACGTTCTGCCTCTTTTCCTATGCTTTACATGCAATTCCAGTCTACCTCCTGAAATCGTTTTCCTGAAATTCTGCCCCGCTTTCAAGTCGTCTTGGCAGCCTTACTTCAATATATTTTTGGACGATAGCTGTCATTTATAACTCTGCAGGTTTGTTAATTAGAGTGCCCCTGAGCTCCTTTCTTCAACTCGCTTTCTTGTGAGCTGGCCGCAACACCGCAGGATTGCTTCAGGCCCTAGTGTGGTTCCGGCACGGCATGCTGAGCCTTTGGTTAATTCCTCTTCCTGATGGGAAATGAGAGTTAAATTTGCCCGTCCAGACACCTCCAGCTAGTCTCTCATTGGTTCTCCCTATTGCTGTTCATTTTCCGCAGAAATTGCAAACTGGGCCAAACAGGAGGTTAAAGGCACTGACTCTCCAAGTGGAGAGATTGTGAGTAAAGCATCTGGAATGTTGCACCCGAGTACCAGGGGATGAAAACTGAGACACTTTTCAACACGTTTCCCGATCACACGGTGGATCATACTCTGGGTTCCACATGCATGTTTTAGCTGAAGGAAGAATCCCTTAAACCTGGAGAGTTGAGACCCATTGAATGGGTACCATGCAATATGACTTCAAAGGGTCTGCATTTGCCTACCGAACCTCACCAATCCCATCACTGCTGCGTTTATGCCGCTCTACACACCCTTGATTCTCTTACGGAGACATATCAATCCATAGGTTTTAAGATTCTTACTAGTCAGGTATATTCTTAGGCGTTTAATATGGGGTGTTGAGTCCATTTCGTTGAGCAAGGAGTAGCTCTTGTCTATTACATATTTGGCTTATGGAAGGGTATCTGTGCTAATTTCAATCTCTGGTTTTATGCAGCACCCCAACTCACCTTTCCCCTTAAGCAAGCATAAGTTGGTTTTCTACATTTGAGACCCTGTTCTGTTTTGTAATTCAGTTCCTGTGTAGCCAAGTTTACATTCCGTGTAATAGTCATATCTTATGATGTTTCGTTTTCTGTGTGACTTATTTCACTTAGAATCATCGTACCTGAATCCACTCATTATGCTGCTACGGGTCTGATGACATAGATTTCATTGCTGAGTGATATTGCACTGTACATAAGTACCACAACTTCTTTATCCATTTTTCGCTTTCTGCAATATTGAACTTGTACCGTAAACGAGGTTCTTGTAAACACAGCCATCCCAAACATTGGGGTGGCTTTGTCTTTTTGATTTTAATTTCTCTAAGCTATAGGACCATAAGTGGAAGTGCCCTAGGCTCTGTTGCTTTGTTTTTTGGATGTTTCAGGAAACACCATACACTTCTCCAGAGTGGCTGTTAGCAATTTACATCCCGCCCATAAGCATAACAATGCTCCCAGTTCTCCATGGCCTGTCCTGCCTCTCTGGATTTTACACTTTTTTCAGATGGCCCTTTTCACCGGGGGGAAGTGAGACGTCATTGTAGTGCAGATTTCCTTTGCAAGCTTGCTTGGTTGGCCAAAAAGGGGCTTATTAGTTTTTTCCTGAGTATATTCAGGAAAAAACGTATACGCCCTTTTTGGCCAAGTGCATCATTGTGGACGTTCTGCCTCTTTTCCTATGCTTTACATGCAATTCCAGTCTACCTCCTGAAATCGGTTTCCTGCAATTCTGCCCCTCTTTCAAGTCCTCTTGGCAGCCTTACTTCAATATATTTTTGGACGATAGCTGTCATTTATAACTCTGCAGGTTTGTGAATGACAGTGCCCCTGAGCTCCTTTCTTCAACTCGCTTTCTTGTGAGCTGGCCGCAACACCGCAGGATTGCTTCAGGCCCTAGTGTGGTTCCGGCATGGCACGCTGAGCCTTTGGTTAATTCCTCTTCCTGGTAGGAAATGAGAGTTAAATTTGCCCGTCCAGACACCTCCACTAGTCTCTCATTGGTTCTCCCTATTCCTGTTCATCTTACGCAGAAATTGCAAACTGGAACAAACAGGAGGTTAAAGGCACTGACTCTCCAACTGGGGAGAGTGTTAGTAAAGCATCTGGAATGTTGCACCCGAGTACCAGAGGACGAAAACTGAGACACATTTGAACATGTTTTCCGATCACACGGTGGATCATACTCTGGGTTCCACATGCATGTTTTAGCTGAAGGAAGAATCCCTTAAACCTGGAGAGTTGAGACCCATGGAATGCGTACCATGCAATATGACTTCAAAGGGTCTGCATTTGCTCACCGAACCTCACCAATCCTATCACTGCTGCGTTTATGCCACTGTACACACGCTTGATTCTCTTTTGGAGACATATAAATCCATAGGTTGTAAGATTATTACTAGTCAGGTGTATTCTTAGGTGTTTAATATGGGGTGTTCAGTCCACTTCGTTGAGCAAGGGTAGCTCTTGTTTATTACATATTTGGCTTATGGAATGGTATCTGTGCTAATTTCAATCTCTGGTTTTATGCAGCACCACAACTCACCTTTCCCCTTAAGCAAGCATAAGTTGGTTTTCTACATTTGAGACCCTGTTCTGTTATGTAATTCAGTTCCTGTGTAGCCAAGTTTACATTCCGTGTATTAGTGATATCTTATGATGTTCCGTTTTCTGTGTGAATTATTTCACTTAGAATCATCGAACCTGAATCCACTCATTATGCTGCTACTGGCCTGATGACATAGATTTCTTTGCTGAGTGATATTGCATTGTACGTATGTACCACAACTTCTTTATCCATTTTCCCTTTCTGTGATATTGAACTTGTACCGCAAACGAGGTTTTTGTAAACAGAGCCTTCCCAAACGTTGGGGTGGCTGTGTCTTTTTGATTTTAATTTCCCTAAGCTATAGGACCATAAGTGGAAGTGCCCTAGGCTCTGTTGCTTTGTTTTTTAGATGTTTCAGGAAACACCATACACTTCTCCAGAGTGGCTGTTGGCAATTTACATCCCGCCCATCAGCATAACAAGGCTCCCAGTTCTCCATGGCTGTCCTGTCTTTCTGGATTTTACACTTTTTTCAGATGGCCCTTTTGACCGGGGGGGGGGGGCAGTGAGACTTCATTGTAGTGCAGATTTCCTTTGCAAGCTTGCTTGGTTGGCCAAAAAGGGCGTATGCGTTTTTTCCTGAATATATTCAGGAAAAAACGCATACGCCGTTTTTAGCCAAGTGCATCATTGTGGACGTTCTGCCTCTTTTCCTATGCTTTACATGCAATTCCAGTCTACCTCCTGAAATCGGTTTCCTGCAATTCTGTCCCGCTTTCAAGTCCTCTTGGCAGCCTTACTTCAATATATTTTTGGACGATAGCTGTCATTTATAACTCTGCAGGTTTGTGAATTACAGTGCCCCTGAGCTCCTTCGTTCAACTCGCTTTCTTGTGAGCTGGCCGCAACACCGCAGGATTGCTTCAGTCCCTAGTGTGGTTTCGGCATGGCACGCTGAGCCTTTGGTTAATTCCTCTTCCTGGTGGGAAATGAGAGTTAAATTTGCCCGTCCAGACACCTCCAGCTAGTCTCTCATTGGTTCTCCCTATTCCTGTTCATCTTCTGCAGAAATTGCAAACTGGGCCAAACAGGAGGTTAAATGCCCTGACTCTCCAAGTGGGGAGAGTGTTAGTAAAGCGTCTGGAATGTTGCACCCGAGTACCAGGGGACGAAAATTGAGACACATTTGAACACGTTTCCCGATCACACGGTGGATCATACTCTGGGTTCCACATGCATGTTTTAGCTGAAGGAAGAATCCCTTAAACCTGGAGAGTTGAGACCCATGGAATGGTTAACATGCAATATGACTTCAAAGGGTCTGCATTTGCTCACCGAACCTCACCAATCCTATCACTGCTGCATTTATGCCGCTGTACACACGCTTGATTCTCTTTCGGAGACATATAAATACATAGGTTTTAAGATTCTTACTAGTCAGGTATATTCTTAGGCGTTTAATATGGGGTGTTGAGTCCACGTCGTTGAGCAAGGAGTAGCTCTTGTCGATTACATATTTGGCTTCTGGAATGGTATCTGTGCTAATTTCAATCTCTGGTTTTATGCAGCACCCCAACTCACCTTTCCCCTTAAGCAAGCATAAGTTGGTTTTCTACATTTGAGACCCTGTTCTGTTTTGTAATTCAGTTCCTGTGTAGCCAAGTTTACATTCCGTGTAGTAGTGATATCTTATGATGTTTCTTATTCTCTGTGATTTATTTCACTTAGAAACATCGTACCTGAATCCACTCATTATGCTGCTACGGGCCTGATGACACAGATTTCATTGCTGAGTGATATTGCATTGTACGTAAGTACCACAACTTCTTTATCCATTATCCCTTTCTGTGATATTGAACTTGTACCATAAACGAGGTTCTTGTAAACAGAGCCTTCCCAAACGTTGGGGTGGCTGTGTCTTTTTGATTTTAATTTCCCTAAGCTATAGGACCATAAGTTGAAGTGCCCTAGGCTCTGTTCCTTTGTTTTTTAGATGTTTCAGGAAACACCATACACTTCTCCAGAGTGGCTATTGCAATTTACATCCCGCCCATCAGCATAACAAGGCTCGCAGTTCTCCATGGCCTGTCCTGTCTTTCTGGATTTTACACTTTTTTCAGATGGCCATTTTGACCAGGGGGAAGTGAGACTTCATTGTAGTGCAGATTTCCTTTGCAAGCTTGCTTGGTTTGTCAAAAAGTGCGTATGATTTTTTCCTGAATATATTCAGGTAAAAACGCATATGCCCTTTTTGCCAAGTGCATCATTGTGGACGTTCTGCCTCTTTTCCTATGCTTTACATGCAATTCCAGTCTACCACCTGAAATCGGTTTCCTGCAATTCTGCCCCGCTTTCTAGTCCTCTTGGCAGCCTTACTTCAATATATTTTTGGACGATAGCTGTCATTTATAACTCTGCAGGTTTGTGAATTACAGTGCCCCTAAGCTCCTTTCTTCAACTCGCTTTCTTGTGAGCTGGCCGCAACACCGCAGGATTGCTTCAGGCCCTAGTGTGGTTCCGGGACGGCACGCTGAGCCTTTGGTTAATTCCTCTTCCTGGTGGGAAATGAGAGTTAAATTTGCCCATCCAGACACCTCCAGCTAGTCTCTCATTGGTTCTCCCTTTTCCTGTTCATTTTCCGCAGAAATTGCAATCTGGGCCAAACAGGAAGTTAAAGGCAGTGACTCTCCAAGTGGGGAGAGTTTTAGTAAAGCGTCTGGAATGTTGCACCCGAGTACCAGGGGAGGAAAACTGAGACACATTTGAACACGTTTCCCGATCACACGGTGGATCATACTCTGGGTTCCACATGCATGTTTTAGCTGAAGGAAGAATCCCTTAAACCTGGAGAGTTGAGACCCATGGAATGGGTACCATGCAATATGACTTCAAAGGGTCTGCATTTGCTCACCGAACCTCACCAATCCTATCACTGCTGCATTTATGCCGCTGTACACACGCTTGATTCTCTTTCGGAGACATATAAATACATAGGTTTTAAGATTCTTACTAGTCTGTTATATTCTTAGGCGTTTAATATGGGGTGTTGAGTCCACTTCGTTGAGCAAGGAGTAGCTCTTGTCTATTACATATTTGGCTTATGGAATGGTATCTGTGCTAATTTCAATCTCTGGTTTTATGCAGCACCCCAACTCACCTTTCCCCTTAAGCAAGCATAAGTTGGTTTCCTACATTTGAGACCCTGTTCTGTTTTGTAATTCAGTTCCTGTGTAGCCAAGTTTACATTCCGTGTAGTAGAGATATCTTATGATATTTCTTTTTCTCTGTGACTTATTTCACTTAGAATCGTCGTACCTGAATCCACTCATTATGCTGCTATGGGCCTGATGACATAGATTTCATTGCTGAGTGATATTGCATTTTACGTAAGTACCACAACTTCTTTATCCATTTTTCGCTTTCTGCGATATTGAACTTGTACCATAAATGAGGTTCTTGTAAACAGAGCCATTCCAAACTTTGGGATGGCTGTGTATTTTTGATTTTAAATTCCCTAAGCTATAGGACCATAATTTGAAGTGGCCTATGCTCTGTTGCTTTGTTTTTAGATGTTTCAGGAAACACCATACACTTCTCCAGAGTGGCTGTTGGCAATTTACATCACGCCCATCAGCATAACAAGGCTCCCAGTTCTCCATGGCCTGTCCTGCCTTTCTGGATTTTACACTTTTTTCAGATGACCCTTTTGACCGGGGGGCAGTGAGACTTCAATGTAGTGCAGATTTCCGTTGCAAGCTTGCTTGGTTGGCCAAAAAGGGCGTATGCGTTTTTTCCTGAGGAAAAAACACATACGCCCTTTTTGGCCAAGTGCATCATTGTGGACGTTCTGCCTCTTTTCCTATGCTTAAAATGCAATTCCAGTCTACCTCCTGAAATCGGTTTCCTGCAATTCTGCCCCGCTTTCAAGTCCTCTTGGCAGCCTTACTTCAATATATTTTTGGACGATACCTGTCATTTATAACTCTGCAGGTTTGTGAATTACAGTGCCCCAGAGCTCCTTTCTTCAACTCGCTTTCTTGTGAGCTGGCCGCAACACCGCAGGATTGCTTCAGTCCCTAGTGTGGTTCCGGCATGGCACGCTGAGCCTTTGGTTAATTCCTCTTCCTGGTGGGAAATGAGAGTTAAATTTGCCCGTCCAGACACCTCCAGCTAGTCTCTCATTGGTTCTCCCTATTCCTGTTCATTTTCCGCAGAAATTGCAAACTGGGCCAAACAGGAGGTTAAAGGCACTGACTCTCCAAGTGGGGAGAGTGTTAGTAAAGTGTCTGGAATGTTGCACCCGAGTACCAGGGGACGAAAACTGAGACACATTTGAACACGTTTCCCGATCACACGGTGGATCATACTCTGGGTACCACATGCATGTTTTAGCTGAAGGAAGAATCCCTTAAACCTGGAGAGTTGAGACCCATGGAATGGGTACCATGCAATATGACTTCAAAGGGTCTGCATTTGCTCACTGAACCTCAGCAATCCTATCACTGCTGCATTTATGCCGCTGTACACACGCTTGATTCTCTTTCGGAGACATATAAATCCATAGGTTTTAAGATTCTTGCTACTCAGGTATATTCTTAGGCGTTTAATATGGGGTGTTGAGTCCACTTCGTTGAGCAAGGAGTAGCTCTTGTCTATTACATATTTGGCTTCTGGAATGGTATATGTGCTAATTTCAATCTCTGGTTTTATGCAGCACCCCAACTCACCTTTCCCCTTAAGCAAATATAAGTTAGTTTTCTACATTTGAGACCCTGTTCTGTTTTGTAATTCAGTTCCTGTGTAGCCAAGTTTACACTCCGTGTAGTAGTGATATCTTATGATGTTTCTTTTCCTGTGTGACTTATTTCATTTAGAATCATCGTACCTGAATCCACTCATTATGCTGCTACTGGCCTGATGACATAGATTTCATTGTTGAGTGATATTGCATTGTACGTAAGTACCACAACTTCTTTATCCATTTTTCGCTTTCTGTGATATTGAACTTGTATCGTAAACGAGGTTCTTGTAAACAGAGCCGTCCCAAACACCGGGGTGGCTGTGTCTTTTTGATATTAATTTCCCTAAGCTATAGGACCATAAGTGGAAGTGCCCTAGGCTCTGTTGCTTTGTTTTTTAGATGTTTCAGGAAACACCATACACTTCTCCAGAGTGGCTGTTGGCAATTTACATCCCGCCCATCAGCATAACAAGGTTCCCAGTTCTCCATGGCCTGTCCTGCCTTTCTGGATTTTACACTTTTTTCAGATGGCCCTGTTGACCCGGGGGCAGTGAGATTTCATTGTAGTGCAGATTTCCTTTGCAAGCTTGCTTGGTTGGCCAAAAAGGGCGTATGCGTTTTTTCCTGAATATATTCAGGAGAAAACGCATACGCCCTTTTTGGCCAAGTGCATCATTGTGGACGTTCTGCCTCTTTTCCTATGCTTTACATGCAATTCCAGGCTACCTCCTGAAATCAGTTTCCTGCAATTCTGCCCCGCTTTCAAGTCCTCTTGGCAGCCTTACTTCAATATATTTTTGGACGATAGCTGTCATTTATAACTCTGCAGGTTTGTGAATTACGGTGCCCCTGAGCTCCTTTCTTCAACTCGCTTTCTTGTGTGCTGGCCGCAACACCGCAGCATTGCTTCAGGCCCTAGTGTGGATCCGGCATGGCACACTGAGCCTTTGTTTAATTCCTCTTCCTGGTGGGAAATGATAGTTAAATTTGCCCGTCCAGACACCTCCAGCTAGTCTCTCATTGGTTCTCCCTATTCCTGTTCATCTACCGCAGAAATTACAAACTAGGCCAAACAGGAGTTTAAAGGCACTGACTCTCCAAGTGGGGAGAGTGTTAGTAAAGCGTCTGGAATGTTGCACCCGAGTACCAGGGGATAAAAACTGAGACACATTTGAACACGTTTCCCGATCACACAGTGCATCATACTCTGGGATCCACATGCATGTTTTAGCTGAAGGAAGAATCCCTTAAACCTGGAGAGTTGAGACCCATGGAATGGGTACCATGCAATATGACTTCAAAGGGTCTGCATTTGCTCACCGAACCTCGCCAATCCTATCACTGCTGCATTTATGCCACTGTACACATGCTTGATTCTCTTTCGGAGACATATAAATCCATAGGTTTTAAGATTCTTACTAGTCAGGTATATTCTTAGGTGTGTAATATGGGGTGTTGGGTCCACTTCGTTGAGCAAGGAGTAGCTCTTGTCTATTACATATTTGGCTTATGGAACGGTATCTGTGCTAATATCAATCTCTGGTTTTATGCAGCACCCCAACTCACCTTTCGTCTTAAGCAAGCATAAGTTGGTTTGGTACATTTGAGACACTGTTCTGTTTTGTAAATTGGTTACTGTGTAGCCAAGTTTACATTCCGTGTAGTAGTGATATCTTATGATGTTTCTTTTTCTGTGTGACTTATTTCACTTAGAATCATCGTACCTGAATCCGCTCATTATGCTGCTACGGGCCTGATGACATAGATTTCATTGCTCAGTGATATTGCATTCTACGTAAGTACCACAATTTCTTTATCCATTTTTCGCTTTCTGTGATATTGAACTTGTACCGTAAACGAGATTCTTGTAAACAGAGCCGTCCCAAAATTTGGGGTGGCTGTGTCATTTGATTTTAATTTCCCTAAGCTATAGGACCATAAGTGGAAGAGCCCTAGGCTCTGTTGCCTTGTTTTTTTAGATGTTTCATGAATCACCATAGGCTTCTCCAGAGTGGCTCTTGGCAATTTACATCCCGCCCATCAGCATAACAAGGCTCCTAGTTCTCCATGGCCTGTCCTGCCTTTCTGGATTTTACACTTTTTTCAGATGGCCCTTTTAACCGCGGGGCAGTGAGACTTCATTGTAGTGCAGATTTCCTTTGCAAGCTTGCTTGGTTGGCCAAAAAGGGCGTATGCGTTTTTTCCTGAATATATTCAGGAAAAAACGCATACGCCCTTTTTGGCCATGTGCATCATTGTGGACGTTCTGCCTCTTTTCCTATGCTTTACATGCAATTCCAGTCTACCTCCTGAAATCGGTTTCCTACAATTCTGCCCCGCTTTCAAGTCCTCTTGACAGCCTTACTTCAATATATTTCTGGACGATAGCTGTCATTTATAACTCTGCAGGTTTGTGAATGACAGTGCCCCTGAGCTCCTTTCTTCAACTCGCTTTCTTGTGAGCTGGCCACAACACCGCAGGATTTCTTCAGGCCCTAGTGTGGTTCCGGCATGGCACGCTGAGCCTTTGGATAATTCCTCTTCCTGGTGGGAAATGAGAGTTAAATTAGCCCGTCCAGACACGTCCAGCTAGTCTCTCATTGGTTCTCCCTTTTCCTGTTCATCTTCCTCAGAAATTGCAAACTGGGCCAAACAGGAGGTTAACGGCACTGACTCTCCAAGTGGGGAGAGTGTTAGTAAAGCGTCTGGAATGTTGCACCCGAGTACCAGGGGATGAAAACTGAGACACATTTGAACACGTTTCCCGATCACACGGTGGATCATACTCTGTGTTCCACATGCATGTTTTAGCTGAAGGAAGAATCCCTTAAACCTGGAGAGTTGAGACCCATGGAATGGGTACCATGAAATATGACTTCAAAGGGTCTGCATTTGCTCACCAAACCTCACCAATCCTATCACTGCTGCGTTTATGCCGCTGTACACATGCTTCATTCTCTTTCGGAGACAAATAAATCCATAGGTTTTAAGATTGTTACTAGTCAGGTATATCCTTAGGCGTTTAATATGGGGTGTTGCGTCCACTTCGTTGAGCAAGGAGTAGCTCTTGTCTATTACATATTTGGCTTATGGAACGGTATCTGTGCTAATTTCAATCTCTGGTTTTATACAGCACCCCAACTCACCTTTCCCCTTAAGCAAGCATAAGTTGGTTTTCTACATTTGAGACCCTGTTCTGTTTTGTAATTCAGTTCCTTTGTAGCCAAGTTTACATTCCGTGTAGTGGTGATATCTTTTGATGTTTCTTGTTCTGTGTGTCTTAGAATCATCGTACCTGAATCCACTCATTATGCTGCTACGGGCCTGATGACATAGATTTCATTGCTGAGTGATATTGCATTGTACGTAAGTACCACAACTTCTTTATCCATTTTTCGCTTTCTGCGATATTGAACTTGTACCGTAAACGAGGTTCTTGTAAACGGAGCCCTCCCAAACTTTGGGGTGGCTGTGTCTTTTTGATTTTAATTTCTCTAAGCTATAGGACCATAAGTGGAAGTGCCCTAGGCTCTGTTGCTCTGTTTTTTAGATGTTTCAGGAAACACCATACACTTCTCCAGAGTGGCTCTTGGCAATTTACATCCCCCCCATCACCATAACAAGGCTCCCAGTTCTCCATGGCCTGTCCTGCCTCTCTGGATTTTACACTTTTTTCAGATGGCCCTTTTGACTGGGGGGAAGTGAGACTTCATTGTAGTGGAGATTTCCTTTGCAAGCTTGCTTGGTTGGCCAAAAAGGGTGTATGTGTTTTTTCCTGCGTATATTCAGGAAAAAATACATACACTCTTTTTGGCCAAGTGCAACATTCTGGATGTTCTGCCTCTTTTCCTATGCTTTAAATGCAATTCCAGTCCACCTCCTGAAATCGGTTTCCTGCAATTCTGCCCCGCTTTCAAGTCGTCTTGGCAGCCTTACTTCAATATATTTTTGGAAGATAGCTGTCATTTATAACTCTGCAGGTTTGTGAATGACAGTGCCCCTGAGCTCCTTTCTTCAACTTGCTTTCTTGTGAGCTGGCCGCAACACCGCAGGATTACTTCAGGACCTAGTGTGGTTCTGGCACGGCACGCTGAGCCTTTGGTTACTTCCTCTTCCTGGTGGGAAATGAGAGTTAAATTTGCCCCTCCAGACACCTCCAGCTAGTCTCTCATTGGTTCTCCCTATTCCTGTTCATCTTACGCAGAAATTGCAAACTGGGCCAAACAGGAGGTTAAAGGCCCTGATTCTCCAAGTGCGGAGAGTGTTAGTAAAGCGTCTGGAATGTTGCACCCGAGAACCAGGGGACGAAAACTGAGACACATTTGAACACGTTTCCTGATCACATGGTGGATCATACCCTGGGTTCCACATGCATGTTTTAGCTGAAGAAAGAATCCCTTAAACCTGGAGAGTTGAGACCCATGGAATGGGTACCATGCAATATGACTTCAAAGGGTCTGCATTTGCTCACCGAACCTCACCAATCTTATCACTGCTGTGTTTATGCCGCTGTAAACACACTTGATTCTCTTTCGGAGACCTATAAATCCATAGGTTTTAAGATTCTTACTAGTCAGGTATATTCTTAGGCGTTTAATATGCGGTGTTGTGTCCAATTCGTTGAGCAAGGAGTAGCTCTTGTCTATTACATATTTGGCTTATGTAACGGTATCTGTGCTCATTTCAATCTCTGGTTTTATGCAGCACCCCAACTCACCTTTCACTTTAGCAGGCATAAGTTGGTTTTCTACATTTGAGACACTGTTCTGTTTTGTAATTCAGTTCCTGAGTAGCCAAGTTTATATTCCGTGTATTAGTGATATCTTATGATGTTTCTTTTTCTGTGTGACTTATTTCACTGAGAATCATTGTACCTGAATCCACTCATTATGCTGCTACGGGCCTGATGACATAGATTTCATTGCTGAGAGATATTGCATTGTACGTAAGTACCACAACTTCTTTATCCATTTTTCGATTTCTGTGATATTGAACTTGTACCGTAAACGAGGTTCTTGTAAACAGAGCCGTCCCAAACTTTGGGGTGGCTGTGTCTTTTTGATTTAAATTTCCCTAAGCTATAGGACCATAAGTGGAAGTGCCCTAGGCTGTGTTGCTCTGTTTTATAGATGTTTCAGGAAACACCATGCACTTCTCCAGAGAGGCTGTTGGCAATTTACATCCCGCCCATCAGCATAACAAGGCTCCCAGTTCTCCATGGCCTGTCCTGCCTTTCTGGATTTTACACTTTTTTCAGATGGCCCTTTTGACCGGCGGGCAGTGAGACTTCATTGTAGTGCAGATTTCCTTTGCGAGCTTGCTTGGTTGGCCAAAAAGTGTGTACGCATTTTTTCCTGAATATATTCAGGAAAAAACGAGTACGCCCTTTTTGGCCAAGTGCATCATTGTGGACGTTCTACCTCTTTTCCTATGCTTTACATGCAATTCCAGTCTACCTCCTGAAATCGGTTTCCTGCAATTCTGCCCCGCTTGCAAGTCCTCTTGGCAGCCTGACTTCAACATATTTTTGGACGATAGCTGTCATTTATAACTCTGCAGGTTTGTGAATGACAGTGCCCCTGAGCTCCTTTCTTCAACTCGCTTTCTTGTGAGCTGGCCGCAACACCGCAGGATTGCTTCAGTCCCTAGTGTGGTTCCCGCACGGCACGCTGAGATTTTGCTTAATTCCTCTTCCTGGTGGGAAATGAGAGTTAAATTTGCCCGTCCAGACACCTCCAGCTAGTCTCTCATTGGTTCTCCCTATTCCTGTTCATCTTCCGCAGAAATTGCAAACTGGGCCAAACAGGAGGTTAAAGGCACTGACTCTCCAAGTGGGGAGAGTGTTAGTAAAGCGTCTAGAATGTTGCACCCGAGTACCAGGGGACGAAAACTGAGACACATTTGAACACATTTCCCGATCACACGGTGGATTATACTCTGGGTTCCACATGCATGTTTTAGCTGAAGGAAGAATCCCTTAAACTTGGAGAGTAGAGACCCATGGAATGGGTACCATGCAATATGACTTCAAAGGGTCTGCATTTGCTCACCGAACCTCACCAATCCTATCACTGCTGCGTTTATGCCGCTGTACACATGCCTTGATTCTCTTTCGGAGACATATCAATCCATAGGTTTTGAGATTCTTACTAGTCAGGTATATTCTTAGGCGTTTAATATGGGGTGTTGAGTCCATTTCGTTGAGCAAGGAGTAGCTCTTGTCTATTACATATTTGGTTTATGGAATGGTATCTGTGCTCATTTCAATCTCTGGTTTTATGCAGCGCCCCAACTCACCTTTCCCCTTAAGCAAGCATAAGTTGGTTTTCTACATTTGAGACCCTGTTCTGTTTTGTAATTCAGTTCCTGTGTAGCCAAGTTTACATTCCGTGTAGTAGTGATATCTTATGATGTTTCTTTTTCTGTGTGACTTATTTCACTTAGAATCATCATACGTAAATCCACTAGTTATGCTGCTACGGGCCTGATAACATATATTTCATTGCTGAGTGATACTGAATTGAATGTAAGTACCACAACTTCTTTATCCGTTTTTCGCTTTCTGCGATATTGAACTTGTACCGTAAACGAGGTTCTTGTAAACAGAGCCGTCCCAAACTTTGGGGTGGCTGTGTCTTTTTGATTTTAATTTCCCTAAACTATAGGACCATAAGTGGAAGTGCCCTAGGCTCTGTTGCTTTGTATTTTAGATGTTTCAGGAAACACCATACTCTTCTCCAGAGTGGCTGTTGGCAATTTACATCCCGCCCATCAGCATAACAAGGCGCCCAGTTCTCCATGGCCTGTCCTGCCTTTCTGGATTTTACACCTTTTTCAGATGGCCCTTTTGACCGGCAGGAAGTGAGACTTCATTGTAGTGCAGATTTCCTTTGCAAGCTTGCTTCGTTGGCCAAAAAGTGCGTATGCGTTTTTTCCTGAATATATTCAGGAAAAAACGCATACGCCCTTTTTGGCCAAGTGCATCATTGTGGACGTTCTGCCTCTTTTCCTATGCTTTACATGCAATTCCAGTCTACCTCCTGAAATCGGTTTCCTGCAATTCTGCCCCGCATTCAAGTCCTGTTGGCAGCCTTACTTCTATATATTTTTGGACGATAGCTGTCATTTATAACTCTGCAGGTTTGTGAATTACAGTGCCCCTGAGCTCCTTTCTTCAACTCGCTTTGTTTTGAGCTGGCCGCAACACCGCAGGATTGCTTCAGGCCCTAGTGTGGTTCCGCCATGGCACGCTGATCCCTTGGTTAATTCCTCTTACTGGTTGGAAATGAGAGTTAAATTTGCCCGTCCAGACACCCCCGGCTAGTCTCTCATTGGTTCTCCCTATTCCTGTTCATTTTCCGCAGAAATTGCAAACTGGGCCAAACAGGAGGTTAAAGGCACTGACTCTCCAAGTGGGGAGAGTGTTAGTAAAGTGTCTGGAATGTTGCACCCGAGTACCAGGGAATGAATACTGAGACACATTTGAACACGTTTCCCAATCACATGGTGGATCATACTCTGGGTTCCACATGCATGTTTTAGCTGAAGGAAGAATCCCTTAAACCTGGAGAGTTGAGACCCATGGAATGGGTACCATGCAATATGACTTCAAAGGGTCTGCATTTGCTCACCGAACCTCACCAATCCTATCACTGGTGCATTTATGGCGCTGTACACACACTTGATTCTCTTTCGGAGACATATAAATCCATAGGTTTTAAGGTTCTTACTAGTCAGGTATATTCTTAGTCGTGTAATATGGCGTCTTGAGTCCACTTCGTTGAGCAAGGGGTGCCTCTTGTCTATTACATATTTGGCTTATGGAACGGTATCTGTGCTAATTTCAATCTCTGGTTTTATGCAGCACCCCAACTCACCTTTCCCCTTAAGCAAGCATAAGTTGGTTTTCTACATTTGAGACCCTGTTCTGTTTTGTAATTCAGTTCCTGTGTAGCCAAGTTTACATTCCGTGTATTAGTGATATCTTATGATGTTTCTTTTTCTGTGTGACTTATTTCACTTAGAATCATCGTACCTGAATCCACTCATTATGCTGCTACGGGCCTGATGACATAGATTTCATTGCTGAGTGATATTGCATTGTACGTAAGTACCACAACTTCTTTATCCATTTTTCGCTTTCTGCGATATTGAACTTGTACCGTAAACGAGGTTCTTGTAAACAGAGCCGTCCCAAACTTTGGGGTGGCTGTGTCTTTTTGATTTTAATTTCCCTAAGCTATAGGACCATAAGTGGAAGTGCCCTAGGCTCTGTTACTTTGTTTTTTAGATGTTTCAGGAAACACCATACACTTCTCCAGAGTGGCTGTTGGCAATTTACATCCCGCCCATCAGCATAACAAGGCTCCCAGTTCTCCATGGCCTATCCTGCCTTTCTGGATTTTACACTTTTTTCGGATGGCCCTTTTGACCGGGGGGGCAGTGAGACTTCATTGTAGTGCAGATTTCCTTTGCAAGCTTGCTTGGTTGGCCAAAAAGGGCGTATGCGTTTTTTCCTGAATATATTCAGGAAAAAACGCATACGCCCTTTTTGGCCAAGTGCATCATTGTGGACGTTCTGCCTCTTTTCCTATGCTTTACATGCAATTCCAGTCTACCTCCTGAAATCGGTTTCCTGCAATTCTGCCCCGCTTTCAAGTTCTGTTGGCAGCCTTATTTCATTATATTTTTGGACGATAGCTGTCATTTATAACTCTGCAGGTTTGTGAATTACAGTGCCCCAGAGCTCCTTTCTTCAACTCGCTTTCTTGTGAGCTGGGCGCAACACTGCAGGATTGCTTCAGGCCCTAGTGTGGCTCAGGCATGGCATGCTGAGCCTTTGGTTAATTCCTCTTCCTGGTGGGAAATGAGAGTTAAATTTGCCCGTCCAGACACCTCCAGCTAGTCTCTCATTGGTTCTCCCTATTCCTGTTCATTTTCCGCAGAAATGGCAAACTGGGCCAAACAGGAGGTTAAAGGCACTGACTCTCCAAGTGGGGAGAGTGTTAGTAAAGCGTCTGGAATGTTGCACCCGAGTACCAGGGGACGAAAACTGAGACACATTTGAACACGTTTCCCGATCACACGGTGGATCATACTCTGGGTTCCACATGCATGTTTTAGCTGAAAGAAGAATCCCTTAAACCTGGAGAGTTGAGACCCATGGAATGGGTACCATGCAATATGACTTCAAAGGGTCTGCATTTGCTCACCGAACCTCACCAATCCTATCACTGCTGCGTTTATGCCGCTGTACACACGCTTGATTCTCTTTCGGAGACATATAAATCCATAGGTTTTAAGATTCTTACTAGTCAGGTATATTCTTAGGCGTTTAATATGGGGTGTTGAGTCCACTTCGTTGAGCAAGGAGTAGCTCTTGCCTATTACATATTTGGCTTATGGAACGGTATCTGTGCTAATTTCAATCTCTGGTTTTATGCAGCACCCCAACTCACCTTTCACCTTAAGCAAGCATAAGTTGGTTTTCTACATTTGAGAACCTGTTCTGTTTTGTAATTCAGTTCCTGTGTAGCCAAGTTTACATTCCGTGTATTAGTGATATCTTATGATGTTTCCTTTTCTGTGTGACTTATTTCACTTACAATCATCGTACCTGAATCCACTCATTATGCTGCTATGGGCCTGATGACAGAGATTTCTTTGCTGAGTGATATTGCATTGTACGTAAGTACCACAACTTCTTTATCCATTTTTCGCTGTCTGTGATATTGAACTTGTACGTAACGAGGTTCTTGTAAATAGAGCCATCCCAAACTTTGGGGTGGCTGTGTCTTTTTGGTTTTAATTTCCCTAAGCTATAGGACCATATTTGGAAATGCCCTAGGCTCTGTTGCTTTGTTTTTTGCATGTTTCAGGAAACACCATACACTTCTCCAGAGTGGCTGTTGGCAATTTACATCCCGCCCATCAGCATAACAAGGCTCCCAGTTCTCCATGGCCTGTACTGCCTTTCTGGTTTTACACTTTTTTCTGATGGCCCTTTTTACTGGGAGGCACTGAGACTTCATTGTAGTGCAGATTTCCTTTGCAAGCTTGCTTGGTTGGCCAAAAAGGGCGTATGCGTGTTTTCCTGAATATATTCAGGAAAAAACGCATACGCCCTTTTTGGCCAAGTGCATCATTGTGGACGTTCTACCTCTTTTCCTATGCTTTACATGCGATTCCAGTCTACCTCCTGAAATCGGTTTCCTGCAATTCTGCCCCGCTTGCAAGTCCTCTTGGCAGCCTGACTTCAACATATTTTTGGACGATAGCTGTCATTTATAACTCTGCAGGTTTGTGAATGACAGTGCCCCTGAGCTCCTTTCTTCAACTCGCTTTCTTGTGAGCTGGCCGCAACACCGCAGGATTGCTTCAGGCCCTAGTGTGGTTCCGCCATGGCACGCTGATCCCTTGGTTAATTCCTCTTACTGGTTGGAAATGAGAGTTAAATTTGCCCGTCCAGACACCTCCGGCTAGTCTCTCATTGGTTCTCCCTATTCCTGTTCATTTTCCGCAGAAATTGCAAACTGGGCCAAACAGGAGGTTAAAGGCACTGACTCTCCAAGTGGGGAGAGTGTTAGTAAAGTTTCTGGAATGTTGCACCCGAGTACCAGGGAATGAAAACTGAGACACATTTGAACACGTTTCCCAATCACATGGTGGATCATGCTCTGGGTTCCACATGCATGTTTTAGCTGAAGGAAGAATCCCTTAAACCTGGAGATTTGAGACCCATGGAATGGTTAACATGCAATATGAATTCAAAGGGTCTGCATTTGCTCACCGAACCTCACCAATCCTATCACTTCTGCGTTTATGCTGCTGTACACATGCTTGATTCTCTTTCGGAGACATATAAATCCATAGGTTGTAAGATTCTTACTAGTCAGGTATATTCTTAGGTGTTTAATATGGGGTGTTGTGTCCACTTCGTTGATCATGGAGTAGCTCTTGTCTATTATATATTTGGCTTATGGAACGGTATCTGTGCTAATTTCAATCTCTGGTTTTATGCAGCACCCCAACTCACCTTTCCTCTTAAGCAAGCATAAGTTGATTTTCTACATTTGAGACCCTGTTCTGTTTTGTAATTCAGTTCCTGTGTAGCCAAGTTTACATCCGTGTAGTAGTGATATCTTATGATTTTTCTTTTTCTGTGTGACTTATTTGACTTAGAATCATCGTACCTGAATCCACTCATTATGCTGCTACGGGCCTGATGACATAGATTTCATTGCTGAGTGATATTGCATTGTACGTAAGTAGCACAACGTCTTTACCCATTTCTCGCTTTCTGTGATATTGAACTTGTACCGTAAACGAGGTTCTTCTAAACGGAGCCGTCCCAAACTTTGGGGTGGCTGTGTCTTTTTGATTTTAATTTCCCTAAGCTATAGGACCATAAGTGGAAGTGCCCTAGGCTCTGTTGCTTTGTTTTTTAGATGTTTCAGGAAACACCATACACTTCTCCAGAGTGGCTGTTGGCAATTTACATCCCGCCCATCAGCATAACAAGGCTCCCAGTTCTCCATGGCCTATCCTGCCTTTCTGGATTTTACACTTTTTTCGGATGGCCCTTTTGACCGGGGGGCAGTGAGACTTCATTGTAGTGCAGATTTCCTTTGCAAGCTTGCTTGGTTGGCCAAAAAGGGCGTATGCGTTTTTTCCTGAATATATTCAGGAAAAAACGCATACGCCCTTTTTGGCCAAGTGCATCATTGTCGACATTCTGCCTCTTTTCCTATGCTTTACATGCAATTCCAGTCTACCTCCTGAAATCGGTTTCCTGCAATTCTGCCCCGCTTTCAAGTCCTCTTGGCAGCCTTATTTCAATATATTTTTGGACGATAGCTGTCATTTATAACTCTACAGGTTTGTGAATTACAGTTCCCCAGAGCTCCTTTCTTCAACTCGCATTCTTGTGAGCTGGCCGCAACACCACAGGATTGCTTCAGGCCCGATTGTGGTTCCAGCACGGCACGCTGAGCCTTTGGTTAATTCTTCTTCCTGGTGGGAAATGAGACTTAAATTTCCCCTCCAGACACCTCCAGCTAGTCTCTCATTGGTTCTCCCTATTCCTGTTCATCTTCCGCAGAAATTGCAAACTGGGCCAAACAGGAGGTTAAAGGCACTGACTCTCCAA
This sequence comes from Orcinus orca, assembly GCF_937001465.1. Classification (NCBI taxonomy): domain Eukaryota; kingdom Metazoa; phylum Chordata; class Mammalia; order Artiodactyla; family Delphinidae; genus Orcinus; species Orcinus orca. The sequence goes on from NW_026043972.1 coordinate 268,124, forward strand.
GTGGGGAGAGTGTTAGTAAAGCGTCTGGAATGTTGCACCCGAGTACAAGGGGATGAAAACTGAGACACATTTGAACACGTTTCCCGATCACACGGTGGATCATACTCTGGGTTCCACATGTATGTTTTAGCTGAAGGAAGAATCCCTTAAACCTGGAGAGTTGAGACCCATGGAATGGGTACCATGCAATATGACTTCAAAGGGTCTGCATTTGCTCACCGAACTTCACCAATCCTATCACTGCTGCGTTTATGCCGCTGTACACACGCTTGATTCTCTTTCGGAGACATATAAATCCATAGGTTTTAAGATTCTTACTAGTCAGGTATATTCTTAGGCGTTTAATATGGGGTGTTGAGTCCACGTCGTTGAGCAAGGAGTAGCTCTTGTCTATTACATATTTGGCTTATGGAACGGTATCTGTGCTAATTTCAATCTCTGGTTTTCTGCAGCACCCCAACTAACCTTTCCCCTTAAGCAAGCATAAGTTGGTTTTCTACATTTGAGACCCTGTTCTGTTTTGTAATTCCGTTCCTGTGTAGCCAAGTTTACACTCCGTGTAGTAGTGATATCTTATGATGTTTCTTTTTCTGTGTGACTTATTTCACTTAGAATCATCGTACCTGAATCCACTCATTATGCTGCTATGGGCCTGATGACAGAGATTTCTTTGCTGAGTGATATTGCATTGTACGTAAGTACCACAACTTCTTTATCCATTTTTCGCTGTCTGTGATATTGAACTTGTACCGTAAATGAGGTTCTTGTAAACAGAGCCATCCCAAATTTTGGGGTGGCTGTGTATTTTTGATTTTAATTTCCCTAAACTATAGGACCATAATTGGAAATGCCCTAGGCTCTGTTGCTCTGTTTTTTGCATGTTTCAGGAAATACCATACACTTCTCCAGAGTGGCTGTTGGCAATTTACATCCCGCCCGTCATCATGACAAGGCTCCCAGTTCTCCATGGCCTGTCCTGCCTTTCTGGATTTTACACTTTTTTCAGATGGCCCTTTTGACCGGGGGGCAGTGAGACTTCAGTGTAGTGCAGATTTCCTTTGCAAGCTTGCTTGGTTGGCCAAAAAGGGCGTATGCGTTTTTTCCTGAATATATTCAGGAAAAAACGCATACGCCCCTTTTGGCCAAGTGCATCATTGTGGACGTTCTGCCTCTTTTCCTATGCTTTACATGCAATTCCAGTCTACCTCCTGAAATCGTTTTCCTGAAATTCTGCCCCGCTTTCAAGTCGTCTTGGCAGCCTAACTTCAATATATTTTTGGACGATAGCTGTCATTTATAACTCTGCAGGTTTGTTAATTAGAGTGCCCCTGAGCTCCTTTCTTCAACTCGCTTTCTTGTGAGCTGGCCGCAACACCGCAGGATTGCTTCAGGCCCTAGTGTGGTTCCGGCACGGCATGCTGAGCCTTTGGTTAATTCCTCTTCCTGATGGGAAATGAGAGTTAAATTTGCCCGTCCAGACACCTCCAGCTAGTCTCTCATTGGTTCTCCCTATTGCTGTTCATTTTCCGCAGAAATTGCAAACTGGGCCAAACAGGAGGTTAAAGGCACTGACTCTCCAAGTGGAGAGAGTGTGAGTAAAGCATCTGGAATGTTGCACCCGAGTACCAGGGGATGAAAACTGAGACACTTTTCAACACGTTTCCCGATCACACGGTGGATCATACTCTGGGTTCCACATGCATGTTTTAGCTGAAGGAAGAATCCCTTAAACCTGGAGAGTTGAGACCCATTGAATGGGTACCATGCAATATGACTTCAAAGGGTCTGCATTTGCCTACCGAACCTCACCAATCCCATCACTGCTGCGTTTATGCCGCTCTACACACCCTTGATTCCCTTTCGGAGACATATCAATCCATAGGTTTTAAGATTCTTACTAGTCAGGTATATTCTTAGGCGTTTAATATGGGGTGTTGAGTCCATTTCGTTGAGCAAGGAGTAGCTCTTGTCTATTACATATTTGGCTTATGGAAGGGTATCTGTGCTAATTTCAATCTCTGGTTTTATGCAGCACCCCAACTCACCTTTCCCCTTAAGCAAGCATAAGTTGGTTTTCTACATTTGAGACCCTGTTCTGTTTTGTAATTCAGTTCCTGTGTAGCCAAGTTTACATTCCGTGTAATAGTCATATCTTATGATGTTTCGTTTTCTGTGTGACTTATTTCACTTAGAATCATCGTACCTGAATCCACTCATTATGCTGCTACGGGTCTGATGACATAGATTTCATTGCTGAGTGATATTGCACTGTACATAAGTACCACAACTTCTTTATCCATTTTTCGCTTTCTGCAATATTGAACTTGTACCGTAAACGAGGTTCTTGTAAACACAGCCATCCCAAACATTGGGGTGGCTTTGTCTTTTTGATTTTAATTTCTCTAAGCTATAGGACCATAAGTGGAAGTGCCCTAGGCTCTGTTGCTTTGTTTTTTGGATGTTTCAGGAAACACCATACACTTCTCCAGAGTGGCTGTTAGCAATTTACATCCCGCCCATAAGCATAACAATGCTCCCAGTTCTCCATGGCCTGTCCTGCCTCTCTGGATTTTACACTTTTTTCAGATGGCCCTTTTCACCGGGGGGAAGTGAGACGTCATTGTAGTGCAGATTTCCTTTGCAAGCTTGCTTGGTTGGCCAAAAAGGGGCTTATTAGTTTTTTCCTGAGTATATTCAGGAAAAAACGTATACGCCCTTTTTGGCCAAGTGCATCATTGTGGACGTTCTGCCTCTTTTCCTATGCTTTACATGCAATTCCAGTCTACCTCCTGAAATCGGTTTCCTGCAATTCTGCCCCTCTTTCAAGTCCTCTTGGCAGCCTTACTTCAATATATTTTTGGACGATAGCTGTCATTTATAACTCTGCAGGTTTGTGAATGACAGTGCCCCTGAGCTCCTTTCTTCAACTCGCTTTCTTGTGAGCTGGCCGCAACACCGCAGGATTGCTTCAGGCCCTAGTGTGGTTCCGGCATGGCACGCTGAGCCTTTGGTTAATTCCTCTTCCTGGTGGGAAATGAGAGTTAAATTTGCCCGTCCAGACACCTCCACTAGTCTCTCATTGGTTCTCCCTATTCCTGTTCATCTTACGCAGAAATTGCAAACTGGAACAAACAGGAGGTTAAAGGCACTGACTCTCCAACTGGGGAGAGTGTTAGTAAAGCATCTGGAATGTTGCACCCGAGTACCAGAGGACGAAAACTGAGACACATTTGAACATGTTTTCCGATCACACGGTGGATCATACTCTGGGTTCCACATGCATGTTTTAGCTGAAGGAAGAATCCCTTAAACCTGGAGAGTTGAGACCCATGGAATGCGTACCATGCAATATGACTTCAAAGGGTCTGCATTTGCTCACCGAACCTCACCAATCCTATCACTGCTGCGTTTATGCCACTGTACACACGCTTGATTCTCTTTTGGAGACATATAAATCCATAGGTTGTAAGATTATTACTAGTCAGGTGTATTCTTAGGTGTTTAATATGGGGTGTTCAGTCCACTTCGTTGAGCAAGGGTAGCTCTTGTTTATTACATATTTGGCTTATGGAATGGTATCTGTGCTAATTTCAATCTCTGGTTTTATGCAGCACCACAACTCACCTTTCCCCTTAAGCAAGCATAAGTTGGTTTTCTACATTTGAGACCCTGTTCTGTTATGTAATTCAGTTCCTGTGTAGCCAAGTTTACATTCCGTGTATTAGTGATATCTTATGATGTTCCGTTTTCTGTGTGAATTATTTCACTTAGAATCATCGAACCTGAATCCACTCATTATGCTGCTACTGGCCTGATGACATAGATTTCATTGCTGAGTGATATTGCATTGTACGTATGTACCACAACTTCTTTATCCATTTTCCCTTTCTGTGATATTGAACTTGTACCGCAAACGAGGTTTTTGTAAACAGAGCCTTCCCAAACGTTGGGGTGGCTGTGTCTTTTTGATTTTAATTTCCCTAAGCTATAGGACCATAAGTGGAAGTGCCCTAGGCTCTGTTGCTTTGTTTTTTAGATGTTTCAGGAAACACCATACACTTCTCCAGAGTGGCTGTTTTCAATTTACATCCCGCCCATCAGCATAACAAGGCTCCCAGTTCTCCATGGCTGTCCTGTCTTTCTGGATTTTACACTTTTTTCAGATGGCCCTTTTGACCGGGGGGGGGGGGGGGGGCAGTGAGACTTCATTGTAGTGCAGATTTCCTTTGCAAGCTTGCTTGGTTGGCCAAAAAGGGCGTATGCGTTTTTTCCTGAATATATTCAGGAAAAAACGCATACGCCCTTTTTAGCCAAGTGCATCATTGTGGACGTTCTGCCTCTTTTCCTATGCTTTACATGCAATTCCAGTCTACCTCCTGAAATCGGTTTCCTGCAATTCTGTCCCGCTTTCAAGTCCTCTTGGCAGCCTTACTTCAATATATTTTTGGACGATAGCTGTCATTTATAACTCTGCAGGTTTGTGAATTACAGTGCCCCTGAGCTCCTTCGTTCAACTCGCTTTCTTGTGAGCTGGCCGCAACACCGCAGGATTGCTTCAGTCCCTAGTGTGGTTTCGGCATGGCACGCTGAGCCTTTGGTTAATTCCTCTTCCTGGTGGGAAATGAGAGTTAAATTTGCCCGTCCAGACACCTCCAGCTAGTCTCTCATTGGTTCTCCCTATTCCTGTTCATCTTCCGCAGAAATTGCAAACTGGGCCAAACAGGAGGTTAAATGCCCTGACTCTCCAAGTGGGGAGAGTGTTAGTAAAGCGTCTGGAATGTTGCACCCGAGTACCAGGGGACGAAAATTGAGACACATTTGAACACGTTTCCCGATCACACGGTGGATCATACTCTGGGTTCCACATGCATGTTTTAGCTGAAGGAAGAATCCCTTAAACCTGGAGAGTTGAGACCCATGGAATGGTTAACATGCAATATGACTTCAAAGGGTCTGCATTTGCTCACCGAACCTCACCAATCCTATCACTGCTGCATTTATGCCGCTGTACACACGCTTGATTCTCTTTCGGAGACATATAAATACATAGGTTTTAAGATTCTTACTAGTCAGGTATATTCTTAGGCGTTTAATATGGGGTGTTGAGTCCACGTCGTTGAGCAAGGAGTAGCTCTTGTCGATTACATATTTGGCTTCTGGAATGGTATCTGTGCTAATTTCAATCTCTGGTTTTATGCAGCACCCCAACTCACCTTTCCCCTTAAGCAAGCATAAGTTGGTTTTCTACATTTGAGACCCTGTTCTGTTTTGTAATTCAGTTCCTGTGTAGCCAAGTTTACATTCCGTGTAGTAGTGATATCTTATGATGTTTCTTATTCTCTGTGATTTATTTCACTTAGAAACATCGTACCTGAATCCACTCATTATGCTGCTACCGGCCTGATGACATAGATTTCATTGCTGAGTGATATTGCATTGTACGTAAGTACCACAACTTCTTTATCCATTATCCCTTTCTGTGATATTGAACTTGTACCATAAACGAGGTTCTTGTAAACAGAGCCTTCCCAAACGTTGAGGTGGCTGTGTCTTTTTGATTTTAATTTCCCTAAGCTATAGGACCATAAGTTGAAGTGCCCTAGGCTCTGTTCCTTTGTTTTTTAGATGTTTCAGGAAACACCATACACTTCTCCAGAGTGGCTATTGCAATTTACATCCCGCCCATCAGCATAACAAGGCTCGCAGTTCTCCATGGCCTGTCCTGTCTTTCTGGATTTTACACTTTTTTCAGATGGCCATTTTGACCAGGGGGAAGTGAGACTTCATTGTAGTGCAGATTTCCTTTGCAAGCTTGCTTGGTTTGTCAAAAAGTGCGTATGATTTTTTCCTGAATATATTCAGGTAAAAACGCATATGCCCTTTTTGCCAAGTGCATCATTGTGGATGTTCTGCCTCTTTTCCTATGCTTTACATGCAATTCCAGTCTACCACCTGAAATCGGTTTCCTGCAATTCTGCCCCGCTTTCTAGTCCTCTTGGCAGCCTTACTTCAATATATTTTTGGACGATAGCTGTCATTTATAACTCTGCAGGTTTGTGAATTACAGTGCCCCTAAGCTCCTTTCTTCAACTCGCTTTCTTGTGAGCTGGCCGCAACACCGCAGGATTGCTTCAGGCCCTAGTGTGGTTCCGGGACGGCACGCTGAGCCTTTGGTTAATTCCTCTTCCTGGTGGGAAATGAGAGTTAAATTTGCCCATCCAGACACCTCCAGCTAGTCTCTCATTGGTTCTCCCTTTTCCTGTTCATTTTCCGCAGAAATTGCAATCTGGGCCAAACAGGAAGTTAAAGGCAGTGACTCTCCAAGTGGGGAGAGTTTTAGTAAAGCGTCTGGAATGTTGCACCCGAGTACCAGGGGAGGAAAACTGAGACACATTTGAACACGTTTCCCGATCACACGGTGGATCATACTCTGGGTTCCACATGCATGTTTTAGCTGAAGGAAGAATCCCTTAAACCTGGAGAGTTGAGACCCATGGAATGGGTACCATGCAATATGACTTCAAAGGGTCTGCATTTGCTCACCGAACCTCACCAATCCTATCACTGCTGCATTTATGCCGCTGTACACACGCTTGATTCTCTTTCGGAGACATATAAATACATAGGTTTTAAGATTCTTACTAGTCTGTTATATTCTTAGGCGTTTAATATGGGGTGTTGAGTCCACTTCGTTGAGCAAGGAGTAGCTCTTGTCTATTACATATTTGGCTTATGGAATGGTATCTGTGCTAATTTCAATCTCTGGTTTTATGCAGCACCCCAACTCACCTTTCCCCTTAAGCAAGCATAAGTTGGTTTCCTACATTTGAGACCCTGTTCTGTTTTGTAATTCAGTTCCTGTGTAGCCAAGTTTACATTCCGTGTAGTAGAGATATCTTATGATATTTCTTTTTCTCTGTGACTTATTTCACTTAGAATCGTCGTACCTGAATCCACTCATTATGCTGCTATGGGCCTGATGACATAGATTTCATTGCTGAGTGATATTGCATTTTACGTAAGTACCACAACTTCTTTATCCATTTTTCGCTTTCTGCGATATTGAACTTGTACCATAAATGAGGTTCTTGTAAACAGAGCCATTCCAAACTTTGGGATGGCTGTGTATTTTTGATTTTAAATTCCCTAAGCTATAGGACCATAATTTGAAGTGGCCTATGCTCTGTTGCTTTGTTTTTAGATGTTTCAGGAAACACCATACACTTCTCCAGAGTGGCTGTTGGCAATTTACATCACGCCCATCAGCATAACAAGGCTCCCAGTTCTCCATGGCCTGTCCTGCCTTTCTGGATTTTACACTTTTTTCAGATGACCCTTTTGACCGGGGGGCAGTGAGACTTCAATGTAGTGCAGATTTCCGTTGCAAGCTTGCTTGGTTGGCCAAAAAGGGCGTATGCGTTTTTTCCTGAGGAAAAAACACATACGCCCTTTTTGGCCAAGTGCATCATTGTGGACGTTCTGCCTCTTTTCCTATGCTTAAAATGCAATTCCAGTCTACCTCCTGAAATCGGTTTCCTGCAATTCTGCCCCGCTTTCAAGTCCTCTTGGCAGCCTTACTTCAATATATTTTTGGACGATACCTGTCATTTATAACTCTGCAGGTTTGTGAATTACAGTGCCCCAGAGCTCCTTTCTTCAACTCGCTTTCTTGTGAGCTGGCCGCAACACCGCAGGATTGCTTCAGTCCCTAGTGTGGTTCCGGCATGGCACGCTGAGCCTTTGGTTAATTCCTCTTCCTGGTGGGAAATGAGAGTTAAATTTGCCCGTCCAGACACCTCCAGCTAGTCTCTCATTGGTTCTCCCTATTCCTGTTCATTTTCCGCAGAAATTGCAAACTGGGCCAAACAGGAGGTTAAAGGCACTGACTCTCCAAGTGGGGAGAGTGGTAGTAAAGCGTCTGGAATGTTGCACCCGAGTACCAGGGGACGAAAACTGAGACACATTTGAACACGTTTCCCGATCACACGGTGGATCATACTCTGGGTACCACATGCATGTTTTAGCTGAAGGAAGAATCCCTTAAACCTGGAGAGTTGAGACCCATGGAATGGGTACCATGCAATATGACTTCAAAGGGTCTGCATTTGCTCACTGAACCTCAGCAATCCTATCACTGCTGCGTTTATGCCGCTGTACACACGCTTGATTCTCTTTCGGAGACATATAAATCCATAGGTTTTAAGATTCTTGCTACTCAGGTATATTCTTAGGCGTTTAATATGGGGTGTTGAGTCCACTTCGTTGAGCAAGGAGTAGCTCTTGTCTATTACATATTTGGCTTCTGGAATGGTATATGTGCTAATTTCAATCTCTGGTTTTATGCAGCACCCCAACTCACCTTTCCCCTTAAGCAAATATAAGTTAGTTTTCTACATTTGAGACCCTGTTCTGTTTTGTAATTCAGTTCCTGTGTAGCCAAGTTTACACTCCGTGTAGTAGTGATATCTTATGATGTTTCTTTTCCTGTGTGACTTATTTCATTTAGAATCATCGTACCTGAATCCACTCATTATGCTGCTACTGGCCTGATGACATAGATTTCATTGTTGAGTGATATTGCATTGTACGTAAGTACCACAACTTCTTTATCCATTTTTCGCTTTCTGTGATATTGAACTTGTACCGTAAAGGAGGTTCTTGTAAACAGAGCCGTCCCAAACTTTGGGGTGGCTGTGTCTTTTTGATTTTAATTTCCCTAAGCTATAGGACCATAAGTGGAAGTGCCCTAGGCTCTGTTCCTTTGTTTTTTAGATGTTTCAGGAAACACCATACACTTCTCCAGAGTGGCTGTTGGCAATTTACATCCCGTCCATCAGCATAACAAGGCTCCCAGTTCTCCGTGGCCTGTCCTGTCTTTCTGGATTTTACACTTTTTTCAGATGGCCCTTTTGACCGGGGGGCAGTGAGACTTCATTGTAGTGCAGATTTCATTTGCAAGCTTGCTTGGTTGGCCAAAAAGGGCGTATGCGTTTTTTCCTGAATATATTCAGGAAAAAACGCATATGCCCTTTTTGGTCAAGTGCATCATTGTGGACGTTCTGCCTCTTTTCCTATGCTTTACATGCAATTCCAGTCTACCTCCTGAAATCGGTTTCCTGCAATTCTGCCCCACTTTCAAGTCCTCTTGGCAGCCTTACTTCAATATATTTTTGGACGATAGCTGTCATTTATAACTCTGCAGGTTTGTGAATTACAGTGCCCCTGAGCTCCTTCCTTCAACTCGCTTTCTTGTGAGCTGGCCACAACACCCCAGTATTGCTTCAGGCCCTAGTGTGGTTCTGGCATGGCACGCTGAGCCTTTGGTTAATTCCTCTTCCTGGTGGGAAATGAGAGTTAAATTTGCCCGTCCAGACACCTCCAGCTAGTCTCTCATGGGTTCTACCTTTTGCTGTTCATTTTCCGCAGAAATTGCAAACTGGGCCAAACAGGAGGTTAAAGGCACTGACTCTCCAAGTGGGGAGAGTGTTAGTAAACCGTCTGGAATGTTGCACCCGAGTACCAGGGGACAAAAACTGAGACACATTTGAACATGTTTCCCGATCACATGGTGTATCATACTCTGGGTTCCACATGCATGTTTTAGCTGAAGGAAGAATCCCTTAAACCTGGAGAGTTGAGACCCATGGAATGTGGGCCAATCAATATGACTTCAAAGGGTCTGCATTTGCTCACCGAACCTCATCAATCCTATCACATCGGCGTTTATGCCGCTGTACACATGCTTGATTCTCTTTCGGAGACATATAAATCCATAGGTTTTAATATTCTTACTAGTCATGTATATTCTTAGGCGTTTAATATGAGGTGTTGAGTCCATTTCGTTGAGCAATGAGTAGCTCTTGTCTGTTACATATTTGGCTAATGGAACGGTATCTGTGCTAATTTCAATCTCTGGTTTTATGCAGCACACCAACTCACCTTTCCCCTTAAGCAAGCATAAGTCGGTTGTCTACATTTGAGACCCTGTTCTGTTTTGTAATTCAGTTCCTGTGTAGCCAAGTTTACATTCCGTGTTTTAGTGATATGTTATGATGTTTCTTTTTCTGTGTGACTTATTTCACGTAGAATCATCGTACCTGAATCCATTCATTATGCTGCTACGGGCCTGATGACATATATTTCATTGCTGAGTGATATTGCATTGTACGTAAGTACCACAATTTCTTTATCCATTTTTTGCTTTCTGCGGTATTGAACTTGTACCGTAAACGAGGTTCTTGTAAACAGAGCCATGCCAAATATTGGGGTGGCTGTGTCTTTTTGATTTTAATTTCCCTAAGCTATAGGACCATAACTGGAAGTGCCCTAGCGTCTGTTGCTTTGTTTTTTAGATATTTCACGAAACACCATACACTTCTCCACAGTGGGTGTTGGCAATTTACATCCCGCCCATCAGCATAACAAGGCTCCCAGTTTTCCACGGCCTATCGTCCCTTTCTGGATTTTACACTTTTTCAGATGGCCCTTTTGACCGGGGGGAAGTGAGACTTCATTGTAGCGCAGATTTCATTTGCAAGCTTGCTTTGTTGGCCAAAAGGGCGTATGCGTTTTTTCCTGAATATATTCAGGGAAAAACGCATACGCCCTTTTTGGCCAAGTGCATCATTGTGGACGTTCTCTCTCTTTTCCTATGCTTTACATGCGATTCCAGTCTACCTCCTGAAATCGGTTTCCTGAAATTCTGCCCCGCTTTCAAGTCGTCTTGGCAGCCTTACTTCAATATATTTTTGGACGATAGCTGTCATTTATAACTCTGCAGTTTTGTGAATTACAGTGAACCTGAACTCCTTTCTTCAACTCGCTTTCTTGTGAGCTGGCCTCTATACCTCAGAATTCCTTCAGACCCTAATGCGTTTCCGGCACGGCACGCTGAGCCTTTGGTTAATTCCTCTTCCTGGTGGGAAATCAGAGTTAAATTTGCCCGTCCAGACATCTCCAGCTAGTCTCTCATTGGTTCTCCCTATTCCTGTTCATTTTCCGAAGAAATTGCAAACTGGGCCAAACAGGAGGTTAAAGGCACTGACTCTCCAAGTGGGGAGAGTGTTAGTAAAGCATCTGGGACGTCGCACCCTCGTACCAGTGGACAAAAACTGAGACATATTTGAACACGTTTCCCGATCACATGGTGGATCATACTCTGGGTTCCACATGCATGTTTTAGCTGAAGGAAGAATCTCTTAAACCTGGAGAGTTCAGACCCATGGAATGGGTACCATGCAAGATGACTTCAAAGGGTCTGCATTTGCTCACCGAACCTCACCAATCCTATCACTGCTGCATTTATGCCGCTGTACACACTCTTGATTCTCTTTCGGAGACATATAAATCCATAGGTTTTAAGATTCTTACTAGTCAGGTATATTCTTAGGTGTTTACTATGGGGTGTTGAGTCCACTTCGTTGAGCAAGGAGTAGCTCTTGTCTATTACATATTTGGCTTATGGAATGGTATCTGTGCTAATTTCAATCTCTGGTTTTATGCAGCACCCCAACTCACCTTTCCCCTTAAGCAAGCATAAGTTGGTTTTCTACATTTGAGACCCTGTTCTGTTTTGTAATTCAGTTCCTGTGTAGCCAAGTTTACATTCCATGTAGTAGTGATATCTTATGATGTTTCTTTTTCTGTGTGACTTATTTCACTTAGAATCATCGTACATGAATCCACTCATTATGTTGCTATGGGCCTGATGACATAGATTTCATTGCTGAGTGATATTGCATTGTACGTAACTACCACAACTTCTTTATCCATTTTTCACTTTCTGCGATATTGAACTTGTACCATAAACGAGGTTCTTGTAAACAGAGCTGTCCAAACTTTGGGGTGGCTGTGTCTTTTTGTTTTAAATTTCCCTAAGCTATAGGACCATAAGTGGAAGTGCCCTAGGCTCTGTTGCTTTGTTTTGTAGATGTGTCAGGAAACACAATACACTTCTCAAGAGTGGCTGTTGGCAATTTACATCCCGCCCATCAGCATAACAAGGCTCCCAGTTCTCCATGGCCTGTCCAGCCTTTCTGGATTTTACACATTTTTCAGATGGCCCTTTTGACCTAGGGGCAGTGAGACTTCATTGTAGTGCAGATTTACTTTGCAAGCTTGCTTGGTTGGCCAAAAAGTGCGTATGCGTTTTTTCCTGAATATATTCAGGAGAAAACGCATATGCCCTTTTTGGCCAAGTGCATCATTGTGGACGTTCTGCCTCTTTTCCTATGCTTTACATGCAATTCCAGTCTACCTCCTGAAATCGGATTCCTGCAATTCTGCCCCACTTTCAAGTCCTCTTGGCAGCCTTACTTCAATATATTTTTGGATGATAGCTGTCATTTATAACTCTGCAGGTTTGTGAATTACAGTTCCCCTAAGCTCCTTTCTTCAACTCGCTTTCTTGTGAGCTGGCCGCAACACCTCATGATTGCTTCAGGCCCTAGTGTGGTTCCGGCATGGCAAGTTGAGCCTTTGGGTAATTCCTCTTCCTGGTGGGAAATGAGAGTTAAATTTGCTCGTCCAGACACCTCCAGCTAGTCTCTCATTGGTTCTCCCTATTCCTGTTCATCTTACACAAAAATTGCAAACTGGGCCAAACAGGAGGTTAAAGGCACTGACTCTCCAAGTGGGGAGAGTGTTAGTAAAGCGTCTGGGATGTTGCACCCGAGTACCAGGGGACGAAAACTGAGACACATTTGAACACGTTTCCCGATCACACGGTGGATCATACTCTGGGTTCCACATGCATGTTTTAGCTGAAGGAAGAATCCCTTAAACCTGGAGAGTTGAGACCCATGGAATGGGTACCATGCAATATGACTTCAAAGGGTCTGCATTTGCTCACCGAACCTCACCAATCCTATCACTGCTGCATTTACGCCGCTGTACACACGCTTGATTCTCTTTCGGAGACATATAAATCCATAGGTTTTAAGATTCTTACTAGTCAGGTATATTCTTAGGCGTTTAATATGGGGTGTTGAGTCTACTTCGTTGAGCAAGGAGTAGCTCTTGTGTATTACATATTTGCCTTATGGAACGGTATCTGTGCTAATTTCAATCTCTGGTTTTATGCAGCACCCAAACTCACCTTTCCCCTTAAGCAAACATAAGTTGGTTTTCTACATTTGAGACCCTGTTCTGTTTTGTAATTCAGTTCCTGTGTAGCCAAGTTTACATTCCGTGTATTAGTGATATCTTATGATGTTTCTTTTTCTGTGTCACTTATTTCACTTAGAATCATCGTACCTGAATCCACTCATTATGCTGCTACGGGCCTGATGACATAGATTCCATTGCTGAGTGATATTGCATTGTACGTAAGTACCACAACTTCTTTATCCATTTTTCGCTTTCTGCGATATTGAACTTGTACCGTAAATGAGGTTCTTGAAAACAGAGCTGGCCCAAACTTTGGGGTGGCTGTTTCTTTTAGATTTTAATTTCCCTAAGCTATAGGACCATAAGTGGAAGTGCCCTAGGCTCTGTTGCTTTGTTTTTTAGATGTTTCAGGAAACACCATACACTTCTCCAGAGTGGCTGTTGGCAATTTACATCCCGCCCATCAGCATAACAAGGCTCCCAGTTCTCCATGGCCTGTCCTGCCTTTCTGGATTTTACACTTTTTTCAGATGGCCCTTTTGACCCGGGCGCAGTGAGACTTCATTGTAGTGCATATTACCTTTGCAAGCTTGCTTGGTTGGCCAAAAAGGGCGTATACGTTTTTTCCTGAATATATTCAGGAAAAAACGCATACGCCGTTTTTGGCCAAGTGCATCATTGTGGACGTCTGCCTCTTTTCCTATGCTTTACATGCAATTCCAGTCTACCTCCTGAAATCGGTTTCCTGCAATTCTGCCCCACTTTCAAGTCCTCTAGGCAGCCTTACTTCAATATATTTTTGGACGATAGCTGTCATTTATAACTCTGCAGGTTTGTGAATTACAGTGCCCCTGAGCTCCTTTCTTCATCTCGCTTTCTTGTGAGCTGGCCGCAACACCGCAGGATTGCTTCAGGCACTAGTGTGGTTCCGGCACCGCATGCTGAGCCTTTGGTTAATTCCTCTTCCTGGTGGGATATGAGAGTTAAAATTGCCCGTCCAGACACCTCCAGCTAGTCTCTCATTGGTTCTCCCTATTCCTGTTCATCTTACGCAGAAATTGCAAACTGGGCCAAACAGGAGGTTAAAGGCACTGACTCTCCAAGTGGGGAGAGTGTTAGTAATGCGTCTGGAATGTTGCACCCGAGTACCAGGGGACGAAAACTGAGACACATTTGAACACGTTTTCCGATCACATTGTGGATCATACTCTGGGTTCCACATGCATGTTTTAGCTGAAGGAAGAATCCCTTAAACCTGGAGAGTTGAGACCCATGGAATGGGTACCATGCAATATGACTTCAAAGTGTCTGCATTTGCGCACCTAACATCACCAATCCTATCACTGCTGCGTATACGCCGCTGTAACACACTTGATTCTCTTTCGGAGACATATAAATCCATAGGTTTTAAGATTCTTACTAGTCAGGTATATTCTTAGGCGATTAATATGGGGTGTTGAGTCCACTTCGTTGAGCAAGGAGTAGCTCTTGTCTATTACATATTTGGCTTATGGAACGGTATCTGTGCTCATTTCAATCTCTGGTTTTATGCAGCACCCCAACTCACCTTTCCCCTTAAGCAAACTTTAGTTGGTTTTCTACCTTTGAGACCCTGTTCTGTTTTGTAATTCAGTTCCTGTGTAGCCAAGTTTACATTCCGTGTAGTAGTGATATCTTATGATGTTTCTTTTTCTGTGTGACTTATTTCGCTTAGAATCATCGTACCTGAATCCAGTCATTATGCTGCTACGGGCCTGATGACATAGATTTCATTGCTGAGTGATATTGCATTGTACGTAAGTACCACAACTTCTTTATCCATTTTTCGCTTTCTGTGATATTGAACTTTTACCGTAAACGAGGTTCTTGTAAACAGAGCCGTCCCAAACTTTGGGGTGGCTGTGTCTTTTTGATTTTAATTTCCCTAAGCTATAGGACCATAAGTGGAAGTGCCCTAGGCTCTGTTGCTTTGTTTTTTAGATGTTTCAGGAAACACCATACACTTCTCCAGAGTGGCTGTTGGCAATTTACATCCCGCCCATCAGCATAACAAGGCTCCCAGTTCTCCATGGCCTGTCCTGCCTTTCTGGATTTTACACTTTTTTCAGATGGCTCTTTTGAGCGGGGGGCAGTGAGACTTTAGTGTAGTGCAGATTTCCTTTGCAAGGTTGCTTGGTTGGCCAAAAAGGGCGTATGCGTTTTTTCCTGAATATATTCAGGAAAAAACGCATATGCGATTTTTGGCCAAGTGCATCATTGTGGACGTTCTGCCTCTTTTCCTATGCTTTACATGCAATTCCAGTCTACCTCCTGAATTCGGTTTCCTGCAATTCTGCCCCGCTTTCAAGTCCTCTTGGCAGCCTTACTTCAATATATTTTTGGACGATAGCTGTCATTTATAACTCTGCAGGTTTGTGAATTACAGTGCCCCTGAGCTCCTTTCTTCAACTCGCTATCTTGTGAGGTGGTCGCAACACCGCAGGATTGCTTCAGGCCCTAGTGTGGTTCCAGCACGGCACGCTGAGCCTTTGGTTAATTCCTCTTCCTGGTGGGAAATGAGAGTTAAATTTTCCCGTCCAGACACCTCCAGCTAGTCTCTCATTGGTTCTCCCTATTCCTGTTCATTTTCCACAAAAATTGCAAACTGGGCCAAACAGGAGGTTAAAGGCACTGACTCTCCAAGTGGGGAGAGTTAGTGAAGCGTCTGGAATGTTGCACCCGAGTACCAGGGGACGAAAACTGAGACACATTTGAACACGTTTCCCGATCACACGGTGGATCATACTCTGGGTTCCACATGCATGTTTTAGCTGAAGGAAGAATTTCTTAAACCTGGAGAGTTAAGACCCATGGAATGGGTGCCATGCAATATGACTTAAAACGGTGTGCATTTGCTCACCGAACCTCACCAATCCTATCAATGCTGCGTTTACGCCGCTGTACACACGCTTGATTCTCCTTCGGAGACATAAATCCATAGGTTTTAAGATTCTTACTAATCAGGTATAGTCTTAGGCGTTTAATATGGGGTGTTGAGTCCACTTCGTTGAGCAAGGAGTAGCTCTTGTCTATTACATATTTGGCTTATGGAACGGTATCTGTGCTAATTTCAATCACTGGTTTTATGCAGCACCCTAACTCACCTTTCCCCTTAAGGAAGCATAAGTTGGTTTTCTACATTTGAGACCCTGTTCTGTTTTGTAATTCAGTTCCTGTGTAGCCAAGTTTACATTCCGTGTATTAGTGATATCTTATGATGTTTCTTTTTCTGTGTGACTTATTTCACTTAGAATCATCATAGCTGAATCCAGTCATTATGCTGCTACGGTCCTGATGACATAGATTTCATTGCTGACTGATATTGCATTGTACGTAAGTACCACATCTTCTTTATCCATTTTTTGCTTTCTGTGATATTGAACTTGTACCGTAAACAATGTTCTTGTAAACAGAGCCGCCCCAAACTTTGGGGTGGCTGTGTCTTTTTGATTTTAATTTCCCTAAGCTATAGGACCATAAGTGGAAGTGCCCTAGGCTCTGTTGCTTTGTTTTTTAGATGTTTCAGGAAACACCATACACTTCTCCAGAGTGGCTGTTGGCAATTTACATCCCGCCCATCAGCATAACAAGGCTCCCAATTCTCCATGGCCTGTCCTGCCTTTCTGGATTTTACACTTTTTTCAGATGGCTCTTTTGAGCGGGGGGGCAGTGAGACTTTAGTGTAGTGCAGATTTCATTTGCAAGCTTGCTTCGTTGGCCAAAAAGGGCGTATGCGTTTTTTCCTGAATATATTCAGGAAAAAACGCATACGCCCTTTTTGGCCAAGTGCATCATTGTGGACGTTCTCCCTCTTTTCCTATGATTTACATGAAATTCCTGTCTACCTCCTGAAATCGGTTTCCTGCAATTCTGCCCCGCTTTCAAGTCCTCTTGGCAGCCTTACTTCAGTATATTTTTGGACGATAGCTGTCATTTATAACTCTGCAGGTTTGTGAATGACAGTGCCCCTGAGCTCCTTTCTTCAACTCGCTTTCTTGTGAGCTGTCCGCAACACCACAGGATTGCTTCAGGTCCTAGTGTGGTTCCGGGATGGCACGCTGAGTCTTTGGTTAATTCCTCTTCCTGGTGGGAAATGAGAGTTTAATTTGCCCGTCCAGACACCTCCAGCTAGTCTCTCATTGGTTCTCCCTATTCCTGTTCATTTTCCGCAGAAATTGCAAACTGGGCCAAACAGGAGGTTAAAGGCACTGACTCTCCAAGTTTGGAGAGTGTTAGTAAAGCGTCTGGAATGTTGCACCCGAGTACCAGGGGATGAAATCTGACACACATTTGAATACGTTTCCCGATCACACGGTGGATCATACTCTGGGTAACACATGCATGTTTTAGCTGAAGGAAAAATCCCTTAAACCTGGAGGGTTGAGACCCATGGAATGAGTAACATGCATTATGACTTCAAAGGGTCTGCATTTGCTCACCAAACCTCACCAATCCTATCATTGCTGCGTTTATGCCGCTGTACACACGCTTGATTCTCTTTCGGAGACATATAAATCCATAGGTTTTAAGATTCTTACTAGTCAGGTATATTCTTAGGCGTTTAATATGGCGTGTTTTGTTCACTTCGTTGAGCAAGGAGTACCTCTTGTCTATTACATATTTGGCTTATGGAACGGTATCTGTGCTAATTTCAATCTCTGGTTTTATGCAGCACCCCAACTCACCTTTCCCCTTAAGCAAACTTTAGTTGGTTTTCTACATTTGAGACCCTGTTCTGTTTTGTAATTCAGTTCCTGTGTAGCCAAGTTTACATTCCGTGTATTAGTGATATCTTATGATGTTTTTTTTTCTGTGTGACTTATTTCACTTAGAATCTTCGTACCTGAATCCACTCATTATATTGCTACGGGTCTGATGACATAGGTTTCATTGCTGAGTGATATTGCATTGTACGTAAGTACCACAACTTCTTTATCCATTTTTCGCTTTCTGTGATATTGAACTTGTACCGTAAATGAGGTTCTTGTAAACAGAGCTGTCTAAAACTTTGGGGTGGCTGTGTCTTTTTGATTTTAATCTCCCTAACCTATAGGACCATAAGTGGAAGGGCCCTAGGCTCTGTTGCATTGTTTTTTAGATAATTCAGGAAACACCATACACTTCTCCAGAGTGGCTGTTGGCAATTTACATCCCACCCATGAGCATAAAAAGGCTCCCAGTTCTCCGTGGCCTGTCCTGCCTTTCTGGATTTTACACTTTTTTCAGATGACCCTTTTGAGCGGGGGGCAGTGGGACTTCATTGTAGTGCAGATTTCCTTTGCAAGCTTGCTTGGTTGCCCAAAAAGTGCGTATGCGTTTTTTCCTGAATATATTCAGGAAAAAACGCATACGCCCTTTTTGGCCAAGTGCATCATTGTGGACCTTCTGCCTCTTTTCCTATGCTTTATATGCAATTCCACTCTACCTCCTGAAATCACTTTCCTGCAATTCTGCCCCACTTTCAAGTCCTCTTGGCAGCCTTACTTCAACATATTTTGGGACAATAGCTGTCATTTATAACTCTGCAGGTTTGTGAATTACAGTGCCCCTGAGCTCCTTTCTTCAACTCGCTTTCTTGTGAGCTGGCCGCAACACCGCAGGATTGCTTCAAGCCCTAGTGCGGTTCCGGCATTGCATGCTGAGCCTTTGGTTAATTCCTCTTCCTGGTGGGAAATGAGAGTTAAATTTGCCCGTCCAGACACCTCCAGGTAGTCTCTCATTGGTTCTCCCTATTCCTGTTCATTTTCCACAGTAATTGCAAACTGGGCCAAACAGGAGGTTAAAGGCACTGACTCTCCAAGTGGGGAGAGTGTTAGTAAAGCGTCTGGAATGTTGCACCCGAGTACCAGGGGACGAAAACTGAGACACATTTGAACACGTTTCCCGATCACACGGTGGATCATACTCTGGGTTCCACATGCATGTTTTAGCTGAAGGAAGAATCCCTTAAACCTGGAGAGTTGAGACCCATGGAATGGGTACCATGCAATATGACTTCAAAGGGTCTGCATTTGCTCACCGAACCTCACCAATCCTATCACTGCTGCGTTTATGCCGCTCTACACATGCTTGATTCTCTTTCGGAGACATATAAATCCATAGGTTTTAAGATTCTTACTAGTCAGGTATATTCTTAGGCGTTTAATATGGGGTGTTGAGTCCACTTCGTTGAGCAAGGAGTAGCTCTTGTCTATTACATATTTGGCTTATGGAAGGGTATCTGTACTCATTTCAATCTCTGGTTTTATGCAGCACCCCAACTCACCTTTCCCCTTAAGCAAGCATAAGTTGGTTTTCTACATTTGAGACCCTGTTCTGTTTTGTAATTCAGTTCCTGTGTAGCCAAGTTTACATTCCCTGTAGTAGTGATATCTTACGATATTTCTTTTTGTGTGTGACTTATTTCACTTAGAATCATCGTACCTGAATCCACTCATTATTCTGCTACGGGCCTGATGACATAGATTTCATTGCTGAGTGATATTGCATTGTACGTAAGTACCACAAATTCTTTATCCATTTTTCGCTTTCTGTGATATTGAAATTGTACCGAAAAAGAGGTTCTTGTAAACAGAGCCGTCTAAACTTTGTGTGGCTGTGTCTTTTTTATTTTAAATTCCCTAAGCTATAGGACCATAAGTGAAAGTGCCCTAGGCTCTGTTGCTTTGTTTTTTTCGATGTTTCAGGAAACACCATACACTTCTCCAGAGTGGCTGTTGGCAATTTACATCCCGCCCATCAGCATAACAAGGCTCCCAATTCTCCATGGCCTGTCCTGCCTTTCTGGATTTTACACTTTTTTCAGATGGCTCTTTTGAGCGGGGGGCAGTGAGAATTTAGTGTAGTGCAGATTTCATTTGCAAGCTTGCTTGGTTGGCCAAAAAGGGCGTATGCGTTTTTTCCTGAATATATTCAGGAAAAAACGCATACGCCCTTTTTGGCCAAGTGCATCATTGTGGACGTTCTGCCTCTTTTCCTATGTTTTACATGCAATTCCAGTCTACCTCCTGAAATCGGTTTCCTGCAATTCTGCCCCACTTTCAAGTCCTCTTGGCAGCCTTACTTCAATATATTTTTGGACGATAGCTGTCATTTATAACTGTGCAGGTTTGTGAATGACAGTCCCCCTGAGCTCCTTTCTTCAACTCGCTTTCTTGTGAGCTGGCCGCAACACCGCAAGATTCCTTCAGGCCTTAGTGTGCTTCTGGCATGTCACGCTGAGCCTTTGGTTAATTCCTCTTCCTGGTGGGAAATGAGAGTTAAATTTGCCCGTCCAGACACCTCCAGCTAGTCTCTCATTGGTTCTCCCTATTCCTGTTCATTTTCCGCAGAAATTGCAAACTGGGCCAAACAGGAGGTTAAAGGCACTGACTCTCCAAGTGGGGAGAGTGTTAGTAAAGTGTATGGAATGTTGCACCCGAGTACGAGGGGATGAAAACTGAGACACATTTGAACACGTTTCCAGATCACACGGTGGATCATACTCTGGGTAACACATGCATGTTTTAGCTGAAGGAAGAATCCCTTAAACCTGGAGAGTTGAGACCCATGGAATGGGTACCATGCATTATGACTTCAAAGGGTCTGCATTTGCTCACCGAACCTCACCAATCCTATCATTGCTGCCTTTATGCTGCTGTACACACGCTTGATTCTCTTTCGGAGACATATAAATCCATAGGTTTTAAGATTCTTACTAGTCAGGTATATTCTTAGGCGTTTAATATGGCGTGTTGAGTCCACTTCGTTGAGCAAGGAGTAGCTCTTCTCTATTACATCTTTGGCTTATGGAACGGTATCTGTGCTAATTTCAATCTGGTTTTATGCAGCACCCCAACTCACCTTTCCCCTTAAGCAAGCATAAGTTGGTTTTCTACATTTGAGACCCTGTTCTGTTTTGTAATTCAGTTCCTGTGTAGCCAAGTTTACATTCCGTGTAGTAGTGATATCTTATGATGTTTCTTTTTCTGTGTGACTTATTTCACTTAGAATCATCGTACCTGAATCCACTCATTATGCTGCTACGTGCCTGATGACATAGATTTCATTGCTGAGTGATATTGCATTGTACGTAAGTACCACAACTTCTTTATCCATTTTTCACTTTCTGTGATATTGAACTTGTACCATAAATGAGGTTCTTGTAAACAGAGCCGTCCCAAACTTTGGGGTGGCTGTGTCTTTTTCATTTTAATTTCCCTAAGCTATGGGACCATAAGTGAAAGTGCCCTAGGCTCTGTTGTTTTGTTTTTTAGATGTTTCAGGAAACACCATACACTTCTCCAGAGTGGCTGTTGACAATTTACATCCAGCCCATCAGCATAACAAGGCTCCCAGTTCTCCATGGCCTGTCCTGCCTTTCTGGATTTTACACTTTTTTCAGATGGCCCTTTTGACCGGGGGGCAGTGAGACTTCATTGTAGTGCAGATTTCCTTTGCAAGCTTGCTTGGTTTGCCAAAAAGGGCGTATGCGTTTTTTCCTGAATATATTCAGGAAAAAAAGCATATGCCCTTTTAGGCCAAGTGCATCATTGTGGACGTTCTGCCTCTTTTCCTATGATTTACATGAAATTCCTGTCTACCTCCTGAAATCGGTTTCCTGCAATTCTGCCCCGCTTTCAAGTCCTCTTGGCAGCCTTACTTCAGTATATTTTTGGACGATAGCTGTCATTTATAACTCTGCAGGTTTGTGAATGACAGTGCCCCTGAGCTCCTTTCTTCAACTCGCTTTCTTGTGAGCTGTCCGCAACACCGCAGGATTGCTTCAGGCCCTAGTGTGGTTCTGGGATGGCACGCTGAGCCTTTGGTTAATTCCTCTTCCTGGTGGGAAATGAGAGTTTAATTTGCCCGTCCAGACACCTCCAGCTAGTCTCTCATTGGTTCTCCCTATTCCTGTTCATTTTCCGCAGAAATTGCAAACTGGGCCAAACAGGAGGTTAAAGGCACTGACTCTCCAAGTTTGGAGAGTGTTAGTAAAGCGTCTGGAATGTTGCACCCGAGTACCAGGGGATGAAATCTGACACACATTTGAACACGTTTCCCGATCACATGGTGGATCATACTCTGGGTAACACATGCATGTTTTAGCTGAAGGAAGAATCCCTTAAACCTGGAGGGTTGAGACCCATGGAATGAGTAACATGCATTATGACTTCAAAGGGTCTGCATTTGCTCACCAAACCTCACCAATCCTATCATTGCTGCATTTATGCCGCTGTACACACGCTTTATTCTCTTTCGGAGACATATAAATCCATAGATTTTAAGATTCTTACTAGTCAGGTATATTCTTAGGTGTTTAATATGGGGTGTTGTGTTCACTTCGTTGAGCAAGGAGTACCTCTTGTCTATTACATATTTGGCTTATGGAACGGTATCTGTGCTAATTTCAATCTCTGATTTTATGCAGCACCCCAACTCACCTTTCCCCTTAAGCAAGCATAAATTGGTTTTCTACATTTGAGACCCTGTTCTGTTTTGTAATTCAGTTCCTGTGTAGCCAAGTTTACATTCCGTGTATTAGTGTTATCTTATGATGTTTTTTTTTCTGTGTGACTTATTTCACTTAGAATCATCGTACCTGAATCCACTCATTATATTGCTACGGGTCTGATGACATAGGTTTCATTGCTGAGTGATATTGCATTGTACGTAAGTACCACAACTTCTTTATCCATTTTTCGCTTTCTGTGATATTGAACTTGTACCGTAAATGAGGTTCTTGTAAACAGAGCTGTCCCAAACTTTGGGGTGGCTGTGTCTTTTTGATTTTAATTTCCCTAACCTATAGGACCATAAGTGGAAGTGCCCTAGGCTCTGTTGCATTGTTTTTTAGATAATTCAGGAAACACCATACACTTCTCCAGAGTGGCTGTTGGCAATTTACATCCCACCCATGAGCATAAAAAGGCTCCCAGTTCTCCGTGGCCTGTCCTGCCTTTCTGGATTTTACACTTTTGTCAGATGACCCTTTTGAGCGGGGGCAGTGGGACTTCATTGTAGTGCAGATTTCCTTTGCAAGCTTGCTTGTTTGGCCAAAAAGTGCGTATGCGTTTTTTCCTGAATATATTCAGGAAAAAACGCATACGCCCTTTTTGGCCAAGTGCATCATTGTGGACCTTCTGCCTCTTTTCCTATGCTTTACATGCAATTCCACTCTACCTCCTGAAATCGGTTTCCTGCAATTCTGCCCCACTTTCAAGTCCTCTTGGCAGCCTTACTTCAACGTATTTTGGGACGATAGCTGTCATTTATAACTCTGCAGGTTTGTGAATTACAGTGCCCCTGAGCTCCTTTCTTCAACTCGCTTTCTTGTGAGCTGGCCGCAACACCGCAGGATTGCTTCAAGCCCTAGTGCGGTTCCGGCATGGCATGCTGAGCCTTTGGTTAATTCCTCTTCCTGGTGGGAAATGAGAGTTAAATTTGCCCGTCCAGACACCTCCAGCTAGTCTCTCATTGGTTCTCCCTATTCCTGTTCATTTTCCACAGAAATTGCAAACTGGGCCAAACAGGAGGTTAAAGGCACTGACTCTCCAAGTGGGGAGAGTGTTAGTAAAGCGTCTGGAATGTTGCACCCGAGTACCAGGGGATGAAAACTGAGACACATTTGAACACGTTTCCCGATCACACTGTGGATCATACTCTGGGTTCCACATGCATGTTTTAGCTGAAGGAAGAATCCCTTAAACCTGGAGAGTTGAGACCCATGGAATGGGTACCATGCAATATGACTTCAAACGGTGTGCATTTGCTCACCGAACCTCACCAATCCTATCACTGCTGTGTTTATGTCGCTCTACACATGCTTGATTCTCTTTCAGAGACATATAAATCCATAGGTTTTAAGATTCTTACTAGTCAGGTATATTCTTAGGCGTTTAATATGGGGTGTTGAGTCCACTTCGTTGAGCAAGGAGTAGCTCTTCTCTATTACATATTTGGCTTATGGAAGGGTATCTGTGCTCATTTCAATCTCTGGTATTATGCAGCACCCCAACTCACCTTTCCCCTTAAGCAAGCATAAGTTGGTTTTCTACATTTGAGACCCTGTTCTGTTTTGTAATTCAGTTCCTGTGTAGCCAAGTTTACTTTCCGTGCATTAGAGATATCTTATGATGTTTCTTTTTCTGTATGACTTATATCACTTAGAATCATCGTACCTGAATCCACCATTTATGTTCCTATGGGCCTGATGACATAGATTTCATTGCTGAGTGATATTGCATTGTACGTAAGTACCACAAGTTCTTTATCCATTTTTCGCTTTCTGTGATATTGAACTTGTACCGTAAACGAGGTTCTTGTAAACAGAGCCGTCCCAAACTTTGGGGTGGCTCTGTCTTTCTGATTTTAATTTCCCTAAGCTATAGGACCATAAGTGGAAGTGCCCTAGGCTCTGTTGCTTTGTTTTTTAGATGTTTCAGGAAACACCATACACTTCTCCAGAGTGGCTGTTGGCAATTTACATCACGCCCATCAGCATAACAAGGCTCCCAGTTCTCCATGGCCTGGCCTGTCTTTCTGGATTTTACACTTTTTTCAGATGGCCCTTTTGAGCGGGGGGCAGTGAGACTTCTTTGTAGTGCAGATTTCCTTTGCAAGCTTGCTTTGTTGGAGAAAAAGTGCGTATGCGTTTTTTCCTGAATATATTCAGGAAAAGAATCATACGCCCTTTTTGGCCAAGTGCATCATTGTGGACGTTCTGCCTCTTTTCCTATGCTTTACATGCAATTCCAGTCTACCTCCTGAAATCGGTTTCCTGCAATTCTGCCCCGCTTTCAAGTCCTCTTGGCAGCCTTACTTCAATATATTTTTGGACGATAGCTGTCATTTATAACTCTGCAGGTTTGTGAATGACAGTGCCCCTGAGCTCCTTTCTTCAACTTGCTTTCTTGTGAGCTGGCCGCAACACCGCGGGATTGCTTCAGGCCCTGGTGTGGTTCCGGCATGGCACGCTGAGTCCTTGGTTAATTCCTCTTCCTGGTGGGAAATGAGAGTTAAATTTGCCCGTCCAGACACCTCCAGCTAGTCTCTAATTGGTTCTCCCTATTCCTGTTCATTTTCCGCAGAAATTGCAAACTGGGCCAAACAGGAGGTTAAAGGCACTGACTCTCCAAGTGGGGAGAGTGTTAGTAAAGCGTCTGGAATGTTGCACCCGAGTACCAAGGGACGAAAACTGAGACACATTTGAACACGTCTCCCGATCACATGGTGGATCATACTCAGGGTTCCACATGCATGTTTTAGCTAAAGGAAGAATACTTAAACCTGGAGATTTGAGACCCGTGGAATGGGTTCCATGCAATATGACTTCAAAGGGTCTGCATTTGCTCACCGAATCTCACCAGTCCTATCACTGATGCGTTTATGCTGCTGTACACACGCTTGATTCTCTTTCGGAGACATATAAATCCATAGGTTTTAAGATTCTTACTAGGCAGGTATATTCTTAGGCGTTTAATATTGCGTGTTGAGTCCACTTCGTTGAGCAAGGAGTAGCTCTTGTCTATTACATCTTTGGCTTATGGAACGGTATCTGTGCTAATTTCAATCTGGTTTTATGCAGCACCCCAACTCACCTTTCCCCTTAAGCAAGCATAAGTTGGTTTTCTACATTTGAGACCCTGTTCTGTTTTGTAATTCTGTTCCTGTGTAGCCAAGTTTACATTCCGTGTAGTAGTGATATCTTATGATGTTTCTTTTTCTGTGTGACTTATTTCACTTAGAATCATCGTACCTGAATCCACTCATTATGCTGCTACGGGCCTGATGACATAGATTTCATTGCTGAGTGATATTGCATTGTACGTAAGTACCACAACTTCTGTATCCATTTTTCGCTTTCTGTGATATTGAACTTGTACCGTAAACGAGGTTCTTGAAAACAGAGCCGTCCCAAACTTTGGGGTGGCTGTGTCTTTTTTATTTTAATTTCCCAAACTATGGGTCCATAAGTGGAAGTTCCCTAGGCTCTGTTGCTTTGTTTTTTAGATGTTTCAGGAAACACCATACACTTCTCCAGAGTGGCTGTTGGCAATTTACATCCCGCCAATCAGCATAACAAGGCTCCCAGTTCTCCATGGCCTGTCCTGCCTTTCTGGATTTTACACTTTTTTCAGATGGCCCTTTTGACCGGGGGGCAGTGAGACTTCATTGTAGTGCAGATTTCCTTTGCATGCTTGCTTGGTTGTCCAAAAAGGGCGTATGCGTTTTTTCCTAAATATATTCACGAAAAAACGCCTACGCCCTTTTTGGCCAAGTGCATCATTGTGGACGTTCTGCCTCTTTTCCTATGCTTTAATGCAATTCCAGTCTACCTCCTGAAATCGGTTTCCTGCAATTCTGCCCCGCTTTCAAGTCCTCTTGGCAGCCTTACTTCAATATATTTTTGGACGATAGCTGTCATTTATAACTCTGCAGGTTTGTGAATGACAGTGCCCCTGAGCTCCTTTCTTCAACTCGTTTTATTGTGTGCTGGCCACAACACCGCAGGATTGCTTCAGGCCGTAGTGTGGTTCCAGCATGGCACCCTGAGCCTTTGGTTAATTCCTCTTCCTCGTGGGAAATGAGAGTTAAATTTTTCCGTCCAGACTCCTCCAACTAGTCTCTCATTGGTTCTCCCTATTCCTGTTCATCTTCCCCAGAAATTGCAAACTGGGCCAAACAGGAGGTTAAAGGCACTGACTCTCCAAAAGGGGAGAGTGTTAGTAAAGCGTCTGGAATATTGCACCCGAGTACCACCGGACAAAAAGTGAGACACATTTGAACACATTTCCCGATCACATGGTGTATCATACTCTGGGTTCCACATGCATGTTTTAGTTGAAGGAAGAATCCCTTAAACCTGGAGAGTTGAGACCCATGGAATGGGTACCATGCAATATGACTTCAAAGTGTCTGCATTTGCTCACCGAACCTAACCGATCCTATCACTGCTGTGTTTATGCCACTGTACACACGCTTGATTCTCTTTTGGAGACATATAAATCCATAGGTTATAAAATTCTTACTAGTCAGGTATATTCTTAGGCGTTTAATATGGGGTGTTGAGTCCACTTCGTTGAGCAAGGAGTAGCTCTTGTCTATTACATATTTGGCTTATGGAACGGTATCTGTGCTAATTTCAATCTCTGGTTTTATGCAGCACCCCAACTCACCTTTCCCCTTAAGGAAGCATAAGTTGGTTTTCTACATTTGAGACCCTGTTCTGTTTTGTAATTCAGTTCCTGTGTAGCCAAGTTTACATTCCGTGCAGTAATGATATCTTATGATATTTCTTTTTCTGTGTGTCTTATTTCACTTAGAATCATCGTACCTGAATCCACTCATTATATTGCTACGGGTCTGATGACATAGATTTCATTGCTGAGTGATATTGCATTGTACGTAAGTACCACAAATTCTTTGTCCATTTTTCGCTTTCTGCGATATTGAACCTGTACCGTAAACGAGGTTCTTGAAAACAGAGCCGGCCCAAACTTTGGGGTGGCTGTGTCTTTTTGATTTTAATTTCCCTAAGCTATAGGATCATAAGTGGAAGTGCCTAGGCTCTGTTGCTTTGTTTTTTAGATGTTTCTGGAAACACCATACACTTCTCCAGAGTGGCTGTTGGCAATTTACATCCCGCCCATCAGCATAACAAGGGTCCCAGTTCTACATGGCCTGTCCTGCCTTTCTGGATTTTACACATTTTTCAGATGACCCTTTTGAACGGGGGACAGTGAGACTTCATTGTAGTGCAGATTTCCTTTGCAATCTTGCTTGGTTGGCCAAAAAGGGCGTATGCATTTTTTCCTTAATATATTCAGGAAAAAACGCATACGCCCTTTTTGGCCAAGTGCATCATTGTGGACGTTCTGCCTCTTTTCCTATGCTTTACATGCAATTCCAGTCTACCTCCTGAAATCGGTTTCCTGCAATTCTGCCCCGCTTTCAAGTCCTCATGGCAGCCTTACTTCAATATATTTTTGGAGGATAGCTGTCATTTATAACTCTGCAGGTTTGTGAATGACAGTGCCCCTGAGCTCCTTTCTTCAACTCACTTTCTTGTGAGCTGGCCGCAGCACCGCAGGATTGCTTCAGGCCCTAGTGTGGTTCCGGCACGGCACGCTGAGCCTTTGGTTAATTCCTCTTCCTGGTGGGAAATGAGAGTTAAATTTGCCCGTCCAGACACCTCCAGCTAGTCTCTCATTGATTCTCCCTATTCCTGTTCATCTTCGGCAGAAATTGCAAACTGGGCCATCGGGAGGTTAAAGGCAGTGACTCTCCAAGTGGGGAGAGTGTTAGTAATGCGTCTGGAATGTTGCACCCGAGTACCAGGGGACGAAAACTGAGACACATTTGAACACGTTTCCCGATCACATGGTGGATCATACTCTGGGTTCCACATGCATGTTTTAGCTGAAGGAAGAATCCCTTAAACCTGGAGAGTTGAGACCCATGGAATGGGCACCATGCAATATGACTACAAAGGGTCTGCATTTGCTCACCGATCCTCACCACTCCTATCACTGCTGCGTTTATGCCGCTGTACACACGCTTGATTATCTTTCGGAGACATATAAATCCATAGGTTTTAAGATTCTTACTAGTCAGGTATATTCTTAGGCGTTTAATATGGGGTGTTGAGTCCACTTCATTGAGCAAGGAATAGCTCTTGTCTATTACATATTTGGCTTATGGAATGGTATCTGTGCTAATTTCAATCTCTGGTTTTATGCAGCACCCCAACTCACCTTTCCCCTTAAGCAAGCATAAGTTGGTTTTCTACATTTGAGACCCTGTTCTGTTTTGTAATTAAGTTCCTGTGTAGCCAAGTTTACATTCCGTGTATTAGTGATATCTTATGATGTTTCTTTTTCTGTGTGACTTATTTCACTTGAATCATCGTACATGAATCCACTCGTTATGCTGCTACGGGCCTTATGACATAGATTTCATTGCTGAGTGATATTGCATTGTACGTAAGTACCACAACTTCTTTATCCATTTTTCGCTTTCTGCGATATTGAACTTGTACCGTAAACGAGGTTCTTGTAAACAGAGCCGTCCCAAACTTTGGGGTTGCTGTGTCCTTTTGATTTTAATTTCCCTAAGCTATAGGACCATAAGTGGAAGTGCCCTAGGCTCTGTTGCTTTGTTTTTTAGATGTTTCAGGAAACACCATACACTTCTCCAGAGTGGCTGTTCACAATTTACATCCCGCCCATCAGCATAACAAGGCTCCCAGTTCTCCATGGCCTGTCCTGCCTTTCTGGATTGTACACTTTTTTCAGATGGCCCTTTTGACCGTGGTGCAGTGAGACTTCATTGTAGTGCGGATATCCCTTGCAAGCTTGCTTGGTTGGCCAAAAAGGACGTATGCGTTTTTTCCTGAATATATTCAGGAAAAAACGCATACGCCCTTTTTGGCCAAGTGCATCATTGTGGACGTTCTGCCTCTTTTCCTATGCTTTACATGCAATTCCTGTCTACCTCCTGAAATCGGTTTCCTGCAATTCTGCCCCGCTTTCAACTCCTCTTGGCAGCCTTACTTCAATATATTTTTGAACGATAGCTGTCATTTATAACTCTGAAGTTTTTTGAATTACAGTGCCCTTGAGCTCCTTTCTTCAACTCCCTTTCTTGTGAGCTGGCCGCAACACCGCAGGATTGCTTCAGGCCCTAGTGTTGTTCCGGCATGGCACGCTGAGCCTTTGGTTAATTCCTCTTCCTGGTGGGAAATGAGAGTTAAATTTGCCCGTCCAGACACCTCCAGCTAGTCTCTCATTGGATCTCCCTATTCCTGTTCATCTTAGGCAGAAATTGCAAACTGGGCCAAACAGGAGGTTAAAGGCACTGACTCTCCAAGTGGGGAGAGTGTTAGTAAAGCGTCTGGAATGCTGCACCCGAGTACCAGGGGAGGAAAACTGAGACACATTTGAATACGTTTCCCGATCACACGGTGGATCATACTCTGGGTTCCACATGCATGTTTTAGCTGAAGGAAGAATCCCTTAATCCTGGATAGTTGAGACCCATGGAAAGGGTACCATGCAATATGACTTCAAAGGGTCTGCATTTGCTCACCGAACCTCACCAATCCTATCACTGCTGCTTTTATGCTGCTGTACAAACGCTTGATTCTCTTTCGGAGACTTATCAATGCATAGGTTTTAAGATTCTTACTAGTCAGGTATAATTCTTAGGCGTTTAATATGGGGTGTTGAGTCCACTTCGTTGAGCAAGCAGTAGCTCTTGTCTATTACATATTTGGCTTATGGAACGGTATCTGTGCTAATTTCAATCTCTGGTTTTATGCAGCACCCCAACTCACCTTTCCCCTTAAGCAGGCATAGGTTGGTTTTCTACATTTGAGACCCTGTTCTGTTTTGTAATTCACTTCCTGTGTAGCCGAGTTTACATTCCGTGTATTAGTGATATCTTATGATGTTTCTTTTTCTGTGTGACTTATTTCACTTAGAATCATCGTACCTGAATCCAGTCATTATGCTGCTATGGGCCTGATGACATATATTTCATTGCTGAGTGATATTGCATTGTACGTAAGTACCACAACTTCTTTATCCATTTTTTGCTTTCTGTGATATTGAACTTGTACCGTAAACGAGGATCTTGTAAACAGAGACGTCCCAAACTTTGGGGTGGCTGTGTCTTTTTGATTTTAATTTCCCTAAGCTATAGGACCATAAGTGGAAGTGCCGTAGGCTCTGTTGCTTTGTTTTTTAGATGTTTCAGGAAACACCATACACTTCTCCAGAGTGGCTGTTGGCAATTTACATCCCGCCCATCAATATAACAAGGCTCCCAGTTCTCCATGGCCTGTCCTGCCTTTCTGGATTTTACACTTTTTTCAGATGGCCCTTTAGACCGGGGAGCAGTGAGACTTCATTGTAGTGCAGACTTCCTTTGCAAGCTTGCTTGGTTGGCCAAAAAGGGCGTATTCGTTTTTTCCTGAATATATTCAGGAAAAAACGCATACGCCCTTTTTGGCCAAGTGCATCATTGTGGACGTTCTGCCTCTTTTCCTATGCTTTACATGCAATTCCAGTCTACATCCTGAAATCGGTTTCCTGCAATTCTGCCCCGCTTTCAAGTCCTCTTGGCAGCCTTACTTCAATATATTTTTGGACGATAGCTGTCATTTATAACTCTGCAGGTTTGTGAATTACAGTGCCCCTGAGCTCCTTTCTTGAACTCACTTTCTTGTGAGCTGGCCGCAACACCGCAGGATTGCTTCAGGCCCTAGTGTGGTTCTGGCATGGCACGCTGAGCCTTTGGTTAATTCCTCTTCCTGGTGGGAAATGAGAGTTAAATTTGCCCGTCCAGACACCTCCAGCTAGTCTCTCATTGGTTCTCCCTATTCCTGTTCCTCTTCCACAGAAATTGCAAACTGGGCCAAACAGGAGGTTAAAGGCACTGACTCTCCAAGTGGGGAGAGTGTTAGTAAAGCGTCTGGAATGTTGCTCCCGAGTACCAGGGGACGAAAACTGAGACACATTTGCACACGTTTCCTGATCACACGATGGATCATACTCTGGGTTCCACATGCATGTTTTAGCTGAAGGAAGAATCCCTTAAACCTGGAGAGTTGAGACCCATGGAATGGGTACCATGCAATATGACTTCAAAGGGTCTGCATTTGCTCACCGATCCTCAACAATCCTATCACTGCTGCGCTTATGCCGCTGTACATACGCTTGATTCTCTTTCAGAGACATATAAATCCATAGGTTTTAAGATTGTTACTAGTCAGGTATATTATTAGGCGTTTAATATGGGGTGTTGAGTCCACTTCGTTGAGCAAGGAGTAGCTCTTGTCTATTCCATATTTGGCTTATGTCACAGTATCTGTGCTCATTTTAATCTCTGGTTTTATGCAGCACCCCAACTCACCTTTCCCCTTAAGCAAGCATAAGTTGGTTTTCTACATTTGAGACCCTGTTCTGTTTTGTAATTCAGTTCCTGTGTAGCCAAGTTTACATTCCGTGTATTAATGATATCTTATGATGTTTCTTTTTCTGTGTGGCTTATTTCACTTATAATCATCGTACCTGAATCCACTCGTTATGCTGGTACGGGCCTGATGACATAGATTTCATTGCTGAGTGATATTGCATTGTACATAAGTACCACAACATCTTTATCCATTTTTCGCTTTCTGCGTTATTGAACTTGTACCGTAAATGAGGTTCCTGTAAACAGAGCCGTCACAAACTTTAGGGTGGCTGTGTGTTTTTGATTTTAATTTCCCTAAGCTGTAGGACCATAAGTGGAAGTGCCCTTGGCTCTGTTGCTTTGTTTTTTAGATGTTTCAGGAAACACCAGACACTTCTCCAGAGTGGCTATTGGCAATTTACATCCCGCCCATCAGCATAACAAGGCTCCCAGTTCTCCATGGCCTGTCCTGCCTTTCTGGATTTTACACTTTTTTCAGATGTCCCTTTTCACAGGGGGGAAGCGAGAGTTCATTGTAGTGCAGATTTCCTTTGCAAGCTTGCTTAGTTGGCCAAAAGGGCGTAAGCGTTTTTTCCTGAATATATTCAGGAAAAAATGCATACGCCCTTTTTGGCCAAGTGCATCATTGTGGACGTTCTCCCTCTTTTCCTATGCTTTAAATGCAATTCTAGTCAACCTCCTGAAATCGGTTTCTTGCAATTCTGCCCCACTTTCAAGTCCTCTTGGCAGCCTTACTTCAATATATTTTTGGACGATAGCTGTCATTTATAACTCTGCAGGTTTTTGAATTATAGTGCCCCTGAGCACCTTTCTTCAAGTCACTTTCTTGTGAGCTGGCCGTAGCACCGCAGGATTGCTTCAAGGCCTAATCTGGTTCAGGCACGGCACGCTGTGCCTTTGGTTAATTCCTCTTCCTAGTGGGAAGTGAGAGATAAATTTGCCCGTCCAGACAACTCCAGCTAGTCTCTCATTGGTTCTCCCTATTCCTGTTCATCTTCTGCAGAAATTGCAAACTTGGCCAAACAGGAGCTTAAAGGCACTGACTCTCCAAGTGGGGAGAGTGTTAGTAAAGCGTCTGGAATGTTGCACCCGAGTACCAGGGGACGAAAACTGAGACACATTTGAACACGCTTCGGGATCACACGGTGGATCATAGTCTGGGTTCCACATGCATGTTTTAGCTGAAGGAAGAATCCCTTAAACCTGGAGAGTTGAGACCCATGGAATGGGCACCATGCAATATGATTTCAAAGGGTCTGCATTTGCTCTCGAACCTCACCAATCCTATCACTGCTGCGTTTTTGCCACTGTACACACTCTTGATTCTCTTTCAGCGACATATAAATCCATAGGTTTTAAGATTCTTACTAGTCAGGTATATTCTTAGGCGTTTAATACGGTGTGTTGAGTCCATTTCGTTGAGCAAGTTGTAGCTCTAGTCTATTACATATTTGGGTTATGAAACGGTATCTGTGCTCATTTCAATCTCTGGTTTTATGCAGCACCCCAACTCACCTTTCCCCTTAAGCAAGCATAAGATGGTTTTCTAAATTTGAGACCTTGTTCTGTTTTGTAATTCAGTTCCTGTGTAGCCAAGTTTACATTCCGTATATTAGTGATAATTTATGATGTTTCTTTTTCTGTGTGACTTATTTCAGTTAGAATCATCGTACCTTAATCCACGCATTATGCTGCTACGTGCCTGATGACATAGATTTAATTGCTGAGTGATACTGCATTGTCCTTCAGTACCACAACTTCTTTACCCATTTTTCGCTTTCTGCGATATTGAACTTGTACCGTAAACGATGTTCTTGTAAACAGAGCCGTCCCAAATTTTGGGGTGGCTGTGTCTTTTTGATTTTAATTTCCCTAAGCTATAGGACCATAAGTGGAAGTGCCCTAGGCTCTGTGGCTTAGTTTTTTGGATGTTTCAGGAAACACCATACACTTCTGCAGAGTGGCTGTTGGCAATTTACATCCCGCCCATCAGCATGACAAGGCTCCCTGTTCTTCATGGCCTGTCCTGACTTTCTGGATTTTACACTTTTTTCAGATGGCCCTTTTGACCGGGGGGCTGTGAGACTTAATTGTAGTGCAGATTTCCTTTGCAAGGTTGCTTGGTTGGCCAAAAAGTGCGTATGCGTTTTTTCCTGAATATATTCAGGAAAAAACGCATACGCCCTTTTTGGCCAAGTGCATCATTGTGGACGTTCTGCCTCTTTTCCTATATTTTAAGTGCAATTCCATTCTACCTCCTGAAATCGGTTTCCTGCAATTCTGTCCCGCTTTCAAGTCCTCTTGGCAGCCTTACTTCAATATATTTTTGGACGATAGCTGTGATTTATAATTCTGCAGGTTTGTGAATTAAAGTGCCCCTGAGCTCCTGTCTTCAACTCGCTTTCTTGTGAGCTGGCCGCAACACCGCAGGAATACTTCAGTCCCTAGTGTGGTTCCGGCATGGCACGCTGAGCCTTTGGTTAATTCCTCTTCCTGGTTGGAAATAAGAGTTAAATTTGCCCGTCCAGACACCTCCAGCTAGTCTCTCATTGGTTCTCCCTATTCCTGTTCATCTTCCACAGAAATTGCAAACTGGGCCAAACAGGAGGTTAAAGGCACTGACTCTCCACGTGGGGAGAGTGTTAGTAAAGCGTCTGGAATGTTGCACCCGAGTACCAGGGGATGAAAACTGAGACACATTTGAACACGTTTCCCGATCACACGGTGGATCATACTCTGGGTTCCACATGCATGTTTTAGCTGAAGGAAGAATCCCTTAAACCTGGAGAGTTGAGACCCATGGAATGTGTACCATGCAATATGAATCCAAAGGGTCTGCATTTGCTCACCGAACCTCATCAATCCTATCACTGCTGCGTTTATGCCACTCTACACACGCTTGATTCTCTTTCGGAGAGATATAAATCCATAGGTTTTAAGATTCTTACTAGTCAGGTGTATTCTTAGGCGTTTAATATGTGGTGTTGAGTCCACTTTGTTGAACAAGGAGTAGCTCTTGTCTGTTACATATTTGGCTTATGGAATAGTATCTGTGCTAATTTCAATCTCTGGTTTTATGCAGTACCCCAACTCACCTTTCCCCTTAAGCAAGCATAAGTTGGTTTTCTACATTTGAGACCCTGTTCTGTTTTGTAATTCAGTTCCTGTGTAGCCAAGTTTACATTCCGTGTATTAGTGATATTTTATGATGTTTCTTTTTCTGTGTGACTTATTTCACTTAGAATCATCGTACCTGAATCCACTCATTATGCTGTTAAGGGCCTGATAACATAGATTTCATTGCTGAGTGATATTGCATTGTATGTAAGTACCACAACTTCTTTATCCATTTTTCGCTCTCTGTGATATTGAACTTGTACCGTAAATGAGGTTCTTGTAAACTTAGCAGTCCCAAACTTTGGGGTGGCTGTGTCTTTTTGATTTTAATTTCCCTAAGCTATAGGACCATAAGTGGAAGTGCCCTAGGCTCTCTTGCTTTGTTTTTTAGATGTTTACGAAACACCATACACTTCTCCAGAGTGGCTGTTGGCAATTTACATCCCGCCCATCAGCATAACAAGGCTCCCAGTTCTCCATGGCCTGTCCTGCCTTTCTGGATTTTACACTTTTTTCACATGGCCCTTTTGAACGGGTGACAGTGAGACTTCATTGTAGTGCAGATTTCCTTTGCAAGCTTGCTTGGTTGGCCTAAAAGGGCGTATGCGTTTTTTTCTGAATATATTCAGGAAAACACGCATACGCCCTTTTTGGCCAAGTGCATCATTGTGGACGTTCTGCCTCTTTTCCTATGCTTTACATGCAATTCCAGTCTACCTCCTGAAATGGTTTCCTGCCATTCTGACCTGCTTTCAAGTCCTCTTGGCAGCCTTACTTCAATATATTTTTGGACGATAGCCGTCATTTATAACTCTGCAGGTTTTTGAATGACAGTGCCCCTGAGCTCCT
Source organism: Orcinus orca (assembly GCF_937001465.1). Lineage (NCBI taxonomy): Eukaryota > Metazoa > Chordata > Mammalia > Artiodactyla > Delphinidae > Orcinus > Orcinus orca. The sequence goes on from NW_026043972.1 coordinate 304,193, forward strand.
TTCTTCAACTCGCTTTCTTGTGAGCTGGCCGCAACACTGCTGGATTGCTTCAGGCCCTAGTGTGGTTCCGGCATGGCACGCTGAGCCTTTGGTTAATTCCTCTTCCTGGTGGGAAATGACAGTTAAATTTGCCCGTCCAGACACCTCCAGCTAGTCTCTCATTGGTTCTCCCTATTCCTGTTCATTTTCCACAGAAATTGCAAACTGGGCCAAACAGGAGGTTAAAGGCACTGACTCTCCAAGTGGGGAGAGTGTTTTAAAGCGTCTGGAAAGTTGCGCCCGTGTACCAGGGGACGTAAACTGAGACACATTTGAACACGTTTCCCGAAAACACGGTGGATCATAATCTGGGTTCCACATGCATGTTTTAGCTGAAGGAAGAATCCCTTCAACCTGGGGAGTTGACACCCATGGAATGGGTACCATGCAATATGACTTCAAAGGGTCTGCATTTGCTCACCGAACCTCAGCAATCCTATCACTGCTGCATTTATGCCGCTGTACACACGCTTGATTCTCTTTCGGAGACATATAAATCCATCGGTTTTAAGATTCTTACTAGTCAGGTATATTCTTAGGCGTTTAATATGGGGTGTTGTGTCCACTGCGTTGAGCAAGGAGTAGCTCTTGTCTATTATATATTTGGATTATGGAGCGATATCTGTGCTAATTTCAATCTCTGGTTTTATGCAGCACCCCAACTCACCTTTCCCCTTAAGCAAGCATAAGTTGGTTTTGTACATTTCAGACCCTGTTCTGTTTTTTAATTCAGTTCCTGTGTAGCTAAGTTTACATTCCGTGTATTAGTGATATCTAATGATGTTTCTTTTTCTCTGTGACTTATTTCACTTAGAATCATCATACCTGAATCCACTCATTATGCTGCTACGGGCCTGATGACATACATTTCATTGCTGAGTGATATTGCATTGTACGTAAGTACCATAACTTCTTTATCCATTTTTCGCTTTCTGTGATATTGAACTTGTACTGTAAACGAGGTTCTTGTAAACAGAGCCGTCCCAAAGTTTGGGGTGGCTGTGTCTTTTTGATTTTAATTTCCCTAAGCTATAGGACCATAAGTGGAAGTGCCCTAGGCTCTGTTGCTTTGTTTCTTAGATGTTTCAGGAAACACCATACACTTCTCCAGAGTGGCTGTTGGTAATTTACATCGCGCCCATCAGCATAACAAGGCTCCCAGTTCTCCATGGCCTGTCCTGCCTTTCTGGATTTTACACTTTTTTCCCATGGCCCTTTCGACTGGGTGGTAGTGAGACTTCATTGTAGTGCAGATTTCCTTTGCAAGCGTGCTTGGTTGGCCAAAAAGGGCATATGCGTTTTTTCCTGAATATATGCAGGAAAACACGCATACGCCCTTTTTGGCCAAGTGCATCATTGTGGACGTTCTGCCTCTTCTCCTATGCTTTACATGCAATTCCAGTCTACCTCCTGAAATTGGTTTCCTGCAATTCTGCCCCGTTTTCAACTCCTGTTGGCAGCCTTACTTCAATATATTTTTGGACGATAGCTGTCCTTTATAACTCTGCAGGTCTGTGAATGACAGTGCCCCTGAGCTCCTTTCTTCAACTCGCTTTCTTGTGAGCTGTCCGCCACACCGCAGGATTGCTTCAGGCCCTAGTGGTGTTCCGACATGGCACGCTGAGCCTTTGGTTAATTCCTCTTCCTGGTGGGAAATGACAGTTAATTTTGCCCGTCCAGACACCTCCAGCTAGTCTCTCATTGGTTCTCCCTATTCCTGTTCATTTTCCGCAGAAATTGCAAACTGGGCCAAACAGCAGGTTAAAGGAACTGACTCTCCAAGTGGGGAGAGTGTTAGTAAAGCGTCTGGAATGTTGCACCCGAGTACCAGGGGACGAAAACTGAGACACATTTGAACACGTTTCCCGATCACACGGTGGATCATACTGTGGTTTCCACATGCATGTTTTAGCTGAAGGAAGCATCCCTTAAACCTGGAGAGTTGAGACCCATGGAAAGTGTACCATGCAATATGACTTCAAAGGGTCTGCATTTGCTCACCGAACCTCACCAATCCTATTACTTCTGCATTTATGCCGCTGTACACATGCTTGATTCTCTTTAAGAGACATATAAATCCATAGGTTTTAAGATTCTTACTAGTCAGGTATATTCTTAGGCGTTTAATATGGGGTGTTGAGTCCACTTCGTTGAGCAAGGAGTAGCTCTACTTATTACATATTTGGCTTATGGAACGGTATCTGTGCTAATTTCAATCTCTGGTTTTATGCAGCACCCCCACTCACCTTTCCCCTTAAGCAAGCATAAGTTGGTTTTCTACATTTGAGACCCTGTTCTGTTTTGTAATTCAGTTCCTGTGTAGCCAAGTTTACATTCCGTGTAGTAGTGATATCTTATGATGTTTCTTTTTCTGTGTGACTTATTTCACTTCGAATCATCGTACCTGAATCCACTCATTATGCTGCTATGGGCCTGTTGACATAGATTTCATTGCTGAGTGATATTGCATTGTATGTAAGTACCACAACTTCTTTATCCATTTTTTGCTTTCTGTGATATTGAACTTGTACCGTAAACAAGGTTCTTGTAAACAGAGCCATTCCAAACTTTGGGGTGGCTGTGTCATTTTGATTTTAATTTCCCTAAGCTATAGGACCATAAGTGGAAGTGCCCTAGGCTCTGTTGCTTTGTTTTGTAGATGTTTCAGGAAACACCATACACTTCTCCAGAGTGGCTGTTGGCAATTTACATCCCGCCCATCAGCATAACAAGGCTCCCAGTTCTCCATGGCCTGTCCTGCCTTTCTGGATTTTACACTTTTTTCAGTTGGCCCTTTTGACCGGGGGGCAGTGAGACTTCATTGTAGTGCAGATTTCCTTTGCAAGCTTGCTTAGTTGTCCAAAAAGGGCGTATGCGTTTTTTCCTGAATATATTCAGGAAAAAACGCATACGCCCTTTTTGTCCAAGTGCATCATTGTGGACGTTCTGCCTCTTTTCCTATGCTTTACATGCAATTCCAGTCTACCTCTTGAAATCGGTTTCCTGCAATTCTGCCCCGCTTTCAAGTCCTCTTGGCAGCCTTACTTCAATATATTTTTGGACGATAGCTGTCATTTATAACTCTGCAGGTTTGTGAATGACAGTGCCCCTGAGCTCCTTTCTTCAACTCGCTTTCTTGTGAGCTGGCCGCAACACCGCAGGATTGCTTCAGGCCCTAGTGTGGTTCCGGCACGGCAGGCTGAGCTTTTGGTTAATTCCTCTACCTGGTGGGAAATGAGAGTTAAATTTGCCCGTCCAGACACCGCCAGCTAGTCTCTCATTGGTTCTCCCTATTCCTGTTCATTTTCCGCAGAAATTGCAAACTGGGCCAAACAGGAGGTTAAAGGAACTGACTCTCCAAGTGGGGAGAGTGTTAGAAAAGCGTCTGGAATGTTGCACCCGAGTACCAGGGGACGAAAACTGAGACACATTTGAACACGTTTCCCGATCACACGGTGGATCATACTGTGGGTTCCTCATGCATGTTTTAGCTGAAGGAAGAATCCCTTAAACCTGGAGAGTTGAGACCCATGGAATGGGTACCATGCAATATGACTTCAAAGCGTCTGCATTTGCTCACCGAACCTCACCAATCCTATCACTGCTGCGTTTATGCCGCTGTACACATGCTTGATTCTCTTTCAGAGACATATAAATCCATAGGTTTTAAGATTATTACCTGTCAGGTATATTCTTAGGCGTTTAATATGGCGTCTTGAGTCCACTTCGTTGAGCAAGGAGTAGCTCTTGTCTATTACATATTTGGCTTATGGAACGGTATCTGTGCTAATTTCAATCTCTGGTTTTATGCAGCACCCCAACTCACCTTTCCCCTTAAGCAAGCATAAGTTGGTTTTCTACATTTGAGACCCTGTTCTGTTTTGTAATTCAGTTCCTGTGTAGCCAAGTTTCCATTCCGTGAAGTAGTGATATCTTATGATGTTTCTTTTTCTGTGTGACTTATTTCATTTAGAATCATCGTACCTGAATCCACTCATTATGCTGCTACGGGCCTGATGACATAGATTTCACTGCTGAGTGATACTGCATTGTATGTAAGTACGACAACTTCTTTATCCATTTTTCGCTTTCTGTGATATTGAACTTGTACCGTAAACGAGGTTCTTGTAAACAGAGCCATCCCAAAATTTAGGGTGGCTGTGTCTTTTTTATTTTAATTTCCCTAATCTATAGGACCATAAGTGGAAGTGCCCTAGGCTCTGTTGCTTTGTTGTTTAGATGTTTCAGGAAACACCATACACTTCTCCAGAGTGGCTGTTGGCAATTTACATCCCGCCCATCAGCATAACAAGGCTCCCAGTTCTCCATGGCCTGTCTTGCCTTTCTGGATTTTACACATTTTTCAGATGGCCCTTTTGACCGGGGGGCAGTGAGACTTCATTGTAGTGCAGATTTCCTTTGTAAGCTTTCTTGGTTGGCCAGAAACTGCGTGCGTTTTTTCCTGAATATATTCAGGGAGAAGCACATACGCCCTTTTTGGCCAAGTGCATCATTGTGGACGTTCTGCCTCTTTTCCTATGCTTTACATGCAATTCCAGTCTACCTCCTGAAATTGGTTTCCTGCAATTCTGCCCCGTTTTCAACTCCTCTTGGCAGCCTTACTTCAATATATTTTTGGATGATAGCTGTCATTTATAAATCTGCAGGTTTGTGAATGACAGTGCCCCTGAGCTGCTTTCTTCAACTCGCTTTCTTGTGAGCTGGCTGCAACACCGCAACATTGTTTCAGGCCCTAGTGTGGTTCCGGCATGGCCCGCTGAGCCTTTGGTTAATTCCTCTTCCTGGTGGGAAATGAGAGTTAAATTTGCCCGTCCAGACACCTCCAGCTAGTCTCTCATTGGTTCTCCCTATTCCTGTTCATTTTCCGCAGAAATTGCAAACTGGGCCAAACAGGAGGTTAAAGGAACTGACTCTCCAAGTGGGGAGAGTGTTAGTAAAGCGTCTGGAATGTTGCAGCCTAGTACCAGGGGACGAAAACTGAGACACATTTGAACACGTTTCCCGATCACATGGTGGATCATACTGTGGGTTCCACATGCATGTTTTAGCTGAAGTAAGAATCCCTTAAACCTGGAGAGTTGAGACCCATGGAATGGGTACCATGCAGTATGACTTCACAGGATCTGCTTTGCTCACCGAACCTCACCAATCCTATCACTGCTGCGTTTATGCCGCTGTACACACGCTTGATTCTCTTTCAGAGACATGTAAATCCATAGGTTGTAAGATTCTTACTAGTCAGGTATATTCTTAGGCGTTTAATATGGGGTGTTGAGTCCACTTCGTTGAGCAAGGAGTAGCTCTTGTCTATTACATATTTGGCTTATGGAATGGTATCTGTGCTAATTTCAATCTCTGGTTTTAAGCAGCACCCCAACTCACCTTTCCCCTTAAGCAAGCATAAGTTGGTTTTCTACATTTGAGACCCTCTTCTGTTTTGTAATCTAGTTCCTGTGTAGCCAAGTTTACATTCCGTGTAGTAGTGATATCTTATGATGTTTCTTTTTCTGTTTGACTTATTTCACTTAGAATCATCGTACCTGAATCCACTCATTATGCTGCTACGGGCCTGATGTCATAGATTTCATTGCTGAGTGATATTGCATTGTACGTAAGTACCACAATTTCTTTATCCATTTTTCGCTTACTGTGATATTGAACTTGTACTGTAAACGAGGTTCTTGTAAACAGAGCCATCCCAAACCTTGGGGTGTTGTGTCTTTTGATTTTAATTTCCCTAAGCTATAGGACCATAAGTGGAAGTGCCCTAGGCTCTGTTGCTTTGTTTCTTAGATGTTTCAGGAAACACCATACACTTCTCCAGAGTGGCTGTTGGCAATTTACATCCCGCCCATCAGCATAACAAGGCTCCCAGTTCTCCATGGCCTGTCCTGCCTTTCTGGATTTTACACTTTTTTCAGATTTCCCTTTTGACCGGGGTGCATTGAGACTTCATTGTAGTGCAGATTTCCTTTGCAAGCTTGCTTGGTTGGCCAAAAAGGGCGTATGCGTTTTCTCCTGAATATATTCAGGAAAAAACGCATACGCCCTTTTTGGCCAAGTGCATCATTGTGGACGTTCTGCCTCTTTTCCTATGCTTAAAATGCAATTCCAGTCTACCTCCTGAAATCGGTTTCCTGCAATTCTGCCCCGCTTTCAAGTCCTCTTGGCAGCCTTACTTCAATATATTTTTGGATGATAGCTGTCATTTATAACTCTGCAGGTTTGTGAATGACAGTGCCCCTGAGCTCCTTCCTTCAACTCGCTTTCTTGTGAGCTGGCTGCAACACCGCAGGATTGCTTCAGGCCCTAATGTGGTTCCGGCAGGGCATGCTGATCCTTTGGTTAATTCCTCTTCCTTGTAGGAAATGAGAGTTAATTTTTCCCGTCCATACACCTCCAGCTAGTCTCTCATAGGTTCTCCCTATTCCTGTTCATCTTCCGCAGAAATTACAAACTGGGCCAAGCAGGAGGTTAAAGGCACTGACTCTCCAAGTGGGGAGAGTGTTAGTAAAGCGTCTAGAATGTTGCCCCCGAGTACTTGGGGACGAAAACTGAGACACATTTGAACACGTTTCACGATCACACGGTGGATCATACGCTGGGTTTCACATGCATGTTTTAGCTGAAGTAAGAATCCCTTAAACCTGGAGAGTTGAGACCCATGGAATGGGTACCATGCAGTATGACTTCACAGGATCTGCTTTGCTCACCGAACCTCACCAATCCTATCACTGCTGCGTTTATGCCGCTGTACACACGCTTGATTCTCTTTCGGAGACATGTAAATCCATAGGTTGTAAGATTCTTACTAGTCAGGTATATTCTTAGGCGTTTAATATGGGGTGTTGAGTCCACTTCGTTGAGCAAGGAGTAGCTCTTGTCTATTACATAATTGGCTTATGGAACGGTATCTGTGCTAATTTCAATCTCTGGTTTTAAGCAGCACCCCAACTCACCTTTCCCCTTAAGCAAGCATAAGTTGGTTTTCTACATTTGAGACCCTCTTCTGTTTTGTAATCCAGTTCCTGTGTAGCCAAGTTTACATTCCGTGTAGTAGTGATATCTTATGATGTTTCTTTTTCTGTTTGACTTATTTCACTTAGAATCATCGTACCTGAATCCACTCATTATGCTGCTACGGGCCTGATGTCATAGATTTCATTGCTGAGTGATATTGCATTGTACGTAAGTACCACAATTTCTTTATCCATTTTTCGCTTTCTGCGATATTGAACTTGTACCGTAAACGAGGTTCTTATAAACAGAGCCGTCCCAAACTTTGGGGTGGCTGTGTCTTTTTGATTTTAATTTCCCTAAGCTATAGGACCATAAGTGGAAGTTCCCTAGGCTCTGTTGCTTTGTTTTGTAGATGTTTCAGGAAACACCATACACTTCTCCAGAGTGGCTGTTGGCAATTTACATCCCGCCCATCAGCATAACAAGGCTCCCAGTTCTCCATGGCCTGTCCTGCCTTTCTGGATTTTACACTTTTTTCAGATGGCCCTTTTGACCGGGGGGCAGTGAGACTTCATTGTAGTGTAGATTTCCTTTGCAAGCTTGCTTCGTTGGCCAAAAAGGGCGTATGCGTTTTTTCCTTAATATATTCAGGAAAAAACGCATACGCCCTTTTTGGCCAAGTGCATCATTGTGGACGTTCTGCCTCTTTTCCTATGCTTTACATACAATTCCAGTCTACCTCCTGAAATCGGTTTCCTGCAATTCTGCCCCGCATTCAAGTCCTCTTGGCAGCCTTACTTCAATATATTTTTGGACGATAGCTGTCATTTATAACTCTGCAGGATTGTGAATTACAGTGCCCCTGAGCTCCTTTCTTCAACTCGCTTTCTTGTGAGCTGGCCGCAACACCGCAGGATTGCTTCAGGCCCTAGTGTGCCTCTGGCATGGCACGCTGAGCCTTTGGTTAATACCTCTTCCTGGTGGGAAATGAGAGATAAATTTGCCCGTCCAGACACCTCCAGCTAGTCTCTCATTGGTTCTCCCTATTCCTGTTCATCTTACGCAGAAATTGCAAACTGGGCCAAACAGGAGGTTAAAGGCACTGAGTCTCCAAGTGGGGAGAGTGTTAGTAAAGCGTCTGGAATGTTGTACCCGAGTACCAGGGGACGAAAACTGACACACATTTGAACACGTCTCCCGATCACACGGTGGATCATACTCTGGGTTCCACATGCATGTTTTAGCTGAAGGAAGAATCCCTTAAACCTGGAGAGTTGAGACCCATGGAATGGGTACCATGCAATATGACTTCAAAGGGTCTGCATTTGCTCACCGATCCTCACCAATCCTATCACTGCTGCGTTTATGCCGCTGTACACACTCTTGATTCTCTTTAGGAGACATATAAATCCATAGGTTTTAAGATTATTACTAGTCAGATATATACTTAGGCGTTTAATATGGGGTGTTGAGTCCACTTCGTTGAGCAAGGAGTAGTTCTTGTCTATTACATATTTGGCTTATGGAACGGAATCTGTGCTAATTTCAATCTCTGGTTTTATGCAGCACCCCAACTCACCTTTCCCCTTAAGCAAGCATAAGTTGGTTTTCTGCATTTGAGACCCTGTTCTGTTTTGTAATTCAGTTCCTGTGTAGCCAAGTTTACATTCCGTGTAGTAGTGATTTCTAATGATGTTTCTTTTTCGCTGTGACTTATTTCACTTAGAATCATCGTACCTGAATCCACTCATTATGCTGCTACGGGCCTGATGTCATAGATTTCATTGCTTAGTGACATTGCATTGTACGTAAGTACCATAACGTCTTTATCCACTTTTCGCTTTCTGTGATATTGAACTTGTACCGTAAACGAGGTTCTTGTAAACACAGCCATCCCAAACCTTGGGGTGGCTGTGTCTTTTTGATTTTAATTTCCCTAAGCTATAGGACCATAAGTGGAAGTGCCCTAGGCTCTGTTGCTTTGTTTTGTAGATGTTTCAGGAAACACCATACACTTCTCCAGAGTGGCTGTTGGCAATTTACATCCCGCCCATCAGCATAACAAGGCTCCCAGTTCTCCATGGCCTGTCCTGCCTTTCTGGATTTTACACTTTTTTCAGATGGCCCTTTTGACCGGGGGGCAGTGAGACTTCATTGTAGTGTAGATTTCCTTTGCAATCTTGCTTGGTTGGCCAAAAAGGGCGTATGCGTTTTTTCCTGAATATATTCAGGAAAAAACGCATACGCCCTTTTTGGCCAAGTGCATCATTGTGTTCGTTCTACCTCTTTTCCTATGATTTACATGCAACACCTGTCTACCTCCTGAAATTGGTTTCCTGCAATTCTGCCCCGCTTTCAAGTCCTCTTGGCAATCTTACTTCAATATATTTTTGGACGATAGCTGTCATTGATAACTCTGCAGGTTTGTGAATTACAGTGCCCCTGAGCTCCTTTTTTCAACTCGCTTTCTTGTGAGCTGGCCGCAACTCCGCAGGATTGCTACAGGCCCTAGTGTTGTTCCGGCATGGCACGCTGAGCCTTTGGTTAATTCCTCTTCCTGGTGGGAAATGAGAGATAAGTTTGCCCGTCCAGACACCTCCAGCTAGTCTCTCATGGGTTCTCCCTATTCCTGTTCATTTTCCGCAGAAATTGCAAACTGGGTCAAACAGGAGGTTTAAGGCACTGACTCCCAAAGTGGGGAGAGTGTTAGTAAAGCGTCTGGAATGTTGCATCCGAGTACCAGGGGACAAAAACTGAGACACATTTGAACACGTTTCCCGATCACATGGTGGATCATACTCTGGGTTCCAAATGCATGTTTTAGCTGAAGGAAGCATCCCTTAAACCTGGAGAGTTGAGACCATGGAATGGGTACCATGCAATATGACTTCAAAGGCTCTGCATTTGCTCACCGATCCTCACCAATCCTATCACTGCTGTGTTTATGCTGCTGTACACACGCTTGATTCTCTTTCGGAGACATATAAATCCATAGGTTTTAAGATTCTTACTAGTCAGGTATATTCTTAGGAGTTTAATATGGGGTGTTGAGTCCACTTCGTTGAGCAAGAAGTAGCTCTTGTCTATTACATATTTGGCTTATGGAACGGTATCTGTGCTAGTTTCAATCTCTGTTTTTATGCAGCACCCCAACTCACCTTTCCCCTTAAGCAAGCATAAGTTGGTTTTCTACATTTGAGACCCTGTTCTGTTTTGTAATTCAGTTCCTGTGTAGCCAAGTTTACATTCCGTGTAGTAGTGATATCTTATGATGTTTCTTTTTCTGTGTGACTTATTTCACTTAGAATCATCATACCTGAATCCACTCATTATGCTGCTACGGACCTGATGACATAGATTTCATTGGTGAGTGATATTGCGTTGTACGTAAGTACCACAACTTCTTTATCCATTTTTCGCTTTCTGTGATATTGAACTTGTACCGGAAACGAGGTTCTTGTAAACAGAGCGGTCCCAAAGTTTGGGGTGGCTTTGTCTTTTTGATTTTAAATTCCCTAAGCTATAGAACCATAAGTGGAAGTGCCCTAGGCTCTGTTGCTTTGTTTTATAGATGTTTCAGGAAACACCATACACTTGTCCAGAGTGGCTGTTGGCAATTTACATCCCGCCCTTCAGCATAAGAAGGCTCCCAGTTCTCCATGGCCTGTCCTGCCTTTCTGGATTTTACACTTTTTTCAGATGGCCCTTTTGACCGGGGGGAAGTGCGACTTCATTGTAGTGCAGATTTCCTTTGCAAGCTTGCTTGGTTGGCCAAAAAGGTCGTATGCGTTTTTTCCTGAATATATTCAGGAAAAAACGCATACACCCTTTTTGGCCAAGTGCATCATTGTGGACGTTCTGCCTCTTTTCCTATGCTTTACATGCAATTCCAGTCTACCTCCTGAAATCGGTTTCCTGAATTCTGCCCCGCTTTCAAGTCCTCTTGGCAGCCTTACTTCAATATATTTTTAGATGATAGCTGTCATTTATTAATCTGCAGGTTTGTGAATTACAGTGCCCCTGAGCTCCTTTCTTCAACTCGCTTTCTTGTGAGCTGGCCGCAACACAACAGGATTGCTTCAGGCCCTAGTGTGGCTCTGGCACGGCATGCTGAGCCTTTAGTTAATTCCTTTTCCTGGTGGGAAATGAGAGTTAAATTTGCCCGTCCAGACACCTCCAGCTAGTCTCACATTGGTTCTCTCTATTCCTGTTCATCTTCTGCAGAAATTGTAAACTGGGCCAAACAGGAGGTTAAAGGCACTGACTCTCCAAGTGGGGAGAGTGTTAGTAAAGCGTCTGGAATGCTGCACCCAAGTACCAGGGGACGAAAATTGAGACACATTTGAACACGTTTCCTGATCACATGGTGGATCATTCTCTGGGTTCCACATGCATGTTTTAGCTGAAGGAAGAATCCCTTAAACCTGGAGAGTTGAGACCCATGGAATGGGTACCATGCAATATGACTTCAAAGGGTTTGCATTTGCTCACCGAACCTTACCAATCCAATCACTGCTGCGCATATGCCACTGTACACACGCTTGATTCTCTTTCGGACACATATAAATCCATATGTTTTAAGATTCTTACTAGTCAAGTATATTCTTAGGCGTTTAATATGGGGTGTTGAATCCACTTCGTTGAGCAAGGAGTATCTCTTATCTATTACATATTTGGCTTATGGAATGGTATCTGTGCCAATTTCAATCTCTGGTTTCATGCAGCACCCCAAATCACCATTCCTGTTAAGCAAGAATAAGTTGGTTTTCTATATTTGAGACCCTGTTCTGTTTTGTAACTCAGTTCCTGTGTAGCCAAGTTTACATTCCGTGTAGTAGTGATATCTTATGATGTTTCTTTTTCTCTGTGACTTATTTCACATAGAATCATCGTACCTGAATCCACTCATTATGCTGCTACGGGCCTGATGACATAGATTTCATTGCTGAGTGATATTGCATTGTACGTAAGTACCACGACTTCTTTATCCATTTTTCGCTTTCTGCAATATTGAACTTGTACCGTAAACGAGGTTCTTGTAAACAGAGCTGCCCAAACTTTTGGGTGGCTGTGTCTTTTTGATTTTAATTTCCCTAAGTTATAGGACCATAATTGGAAGTGCCCTAGGCTCTGTTGCTTTGTTTTTTAGATGTTTTAGGAAACACCATACACTTCTCCAGAGTGGCTGTTGGCAATTTACATCCCGCCCATCAGCAAAACAAGGCTCCCAGTTCTCCATGGCCTGTCCTGCCTTTCTGGATTTTACACTTTTTCAGATGGCCCTTTTGACCGGGGGGCAGTGAGACTTCATTTTAGTGCAGATTTCCATTGCAAGCTTGCTTGGTTGGCCAAAAACTGCATATGCGTTTTTTCCTGAATATATTCAGGAAAAAACGCATACGCCCTTTTTGGCCAAGTGCATCATTGTGCACGTTCTGCCTCTTTTCCTATGCTTTACATGCAATTCCAGTCTACCTCCTGAAATCGATTTCTGCAATTCTGCCACACTTTGAAGTTCTCTTGGCAGCCTTACTTCAATATATTTTTGGACGATAGCTGTCATTTATAACTCTGCAGGTTTGTGAATGACAGGGCCCCTGAGCTCCTATCTTCAACTTGCTTTCTTGTGAGCTGGCCGCAAGACCGAAGGATTGCTTCAGCCCCTAGTGTGGTTCCGGCACAGCATGCTAAGCCTTTGGTTAATTCCTCTTCCTGGTGGGAAATGAGATTTAAATTTGCCCGTCCAGACACCTCCAGCTAGTCTCGCATTGGTTCTCCCTATTCCTGTTCATCTTCCGCAGAAATTGTAAACTGGGCCAAACAGGAGGTTAAAGGCACTGACTCTCCAAGTGGGGAGAGTGTTAGTAAAGCGTCTGGAATGTTGCACCCAAGTACCAGGGGACGAAAACTGAGACACATTTGAAGATGTTTCCCGATCACATGGTGGGTCATTCCCTGGGTTCCACATGCATGTTTTAGCTGAAGGAAGAATCCCTTAAACCTGGAGAGTTGAAATCCATGGAATGGGTACCATGCTATATGACTTCAAAGGGTCTGCATTTGCTCACCGAACCTCACCAATGCTATCACTGCTGCGCTTATACCGCTGTACACACACTTGATTCTCTTTCAGAGACATATAAATCCATAGGTTTTAAGATTCTTACTAGTCAGGTATATTCTTAGGCGTTTAATATGGCGTCTTGAGTCCACATCGTTGAGCAAGGAGTACCTCTGGTCTATTACATATTTAGCTAATGGAACGGTATCTGTGCCTATTTCAATCTCTGGTTTCATGCAGATCCCCAACTCACCATTCCCCTTATGAAAGCATAAGTTGGTTTTCTACATTTGAGACCCTGTTCTGTTTTGTAATTCAGTTCCTGGGTAGCCAAGTTTACATTCCGTGTAGTAGTGATATCTTATGATGTTTCTTTTTCTCTGTGACTTATTTGACTTAGAATCATCATATCTGAATCCACTCATTATGCTGCTACGGGCCTGATGACATAGATTTCATTGCTGAGTGATATTGCATTGTACCTAAGTACCACAACTTCTTTATCCATTTTTTGTTTTCTGCGATATTGAACTTGTCCCGTAAACGAGGTTCTTGTAAACAGAGCCGTCCCAAACCTTGGGGTGGCTGTGTCTTTTTGATTTTAATTTCCCTAATCTATAGGACCATAAGTGGAAGTGCCCTAGGCTCTGTTGCTTTGTTTTTTAGATGTTTCAGGAAACACCATACACTTCTCCAGAGTGGCAGTTGGCAAATTACATCCTGCCCATCAGCATAACAAGGATCCCAGTTCTCCATGGTCTGTCCTGCCTTTCTGGATTTTACACTTTTTTCAGATGGCCCTTTTGACCGGAGGGAAGTGAGACTTCATAGTAGTGCAGATTTCCTTTGCAAGCTTGCTTGGTTGGCCAAAAAGGGCGTATGCGTTTTTTCCTGAATATATTCAGGAAAAAACACATACGCCCTTTTTGGCCAAGTGCATCATTGTGGACGTTCTGCCTCTTTTCCTACGCTTTACATGCAATTCCAGTCTACCTCCTGAAATCGGTTTCCTGCAATTCTGCCCCGCTTTCAAGTCCTCTTGGCAGCCTTACTTCAATATATTTTTGGACGATAGCTGTCATTTATAACTCTGCAGGTTTGTGAATGACAGTGCCCCTGAGCTCCTTTCTTCAACTCACTTTCTTGTGAGCAGGCCGCAACACCGCAGGACTGCTTCAGGCCCTAGTGTGGTTCCGGCATGGCACGTTGTGCCTTTGGTTAATTCCTCTTCCTGATGGGAAATGAGAGTTAAATTTGTCCGTCCAGACACCTCCAGCTAGTCTCTCATTGGTTCTCCCTATTCCTGTTCATTTCTGCAGAAATTGCAAACTGAGCCAAACAGGAGGTTAAATGCACTGACTCTCCAAGTGGGGAGAGTGTTAGTAAAGCGTCTGGAATGTTGCACCCAAGTACCAGGGTACGAAAATTGAGACACATTTGAACACGTTTCCCGATCACACGGTGGATCATACTCTGGTTTCCACATGCATGTTTTAACTGAAGGAAGAATCCCTTAAACCTGGAGAGTTGAGACCCATGGAATGTGTACCATGCAATATGACTTCAAAGGGTCTGCATTTGGTCACCGAACCTCACCAATCCTATTACTGCTGCACTTATGCCGCTGTACACACGGTTGATTCTCTTTTGGAGACATATAAATCCATATGTTTTAAGATTCTTACTACTCAGGGATATTCTTAGGCGTTTAATATAGTGTCTTGAGTCCACTTCATTGAGCAAGGAGTAGCTCTTGTCTGTTACATATTTGGCTTATGGAACGGTATCTGTGCCAATTTCAATCTCTGGTTTCATGCAGCACCACAACTCACCATTCCCCTTAAGCAAGCATAAGTTGGTTTTCTACATTTGAGACCCTGTTCTGTTTTGTAATTCGGTTCCTGTGTAGCCAAGTTTACATTCCGTGTAGTAGTTATATATTATGATGTTTCTTTTTCTGTGTGACTTATTTCACTTAGAATCATCATACCTGAATCCACTCATTATGCTGCTATGGGCCTGATGACATAGATTTCATTGCTGACTGATATTGCATTGTATGTAAGTACCATAACTTCTTTATCCATTTTTCGCTTTCTGCAATATTGAACTTGTACCGTAAATGAGGTTCTTGTAAACAGATCCGTCCAAAATTTTGGGGTGGCTGTGTCTTTTTGCTTTTAATTTCCCTAAGTTATAGGACCATAAGTGAAAGTGCCCTAGGCTCTGTTGCTTTGTTTTTTAGATGTTTCAGGAAACATCATACACTTCTCCAGAGTGGCTGTTGGCAAATTACATCCTGCCCATCGGCATAACAAGGCTCCCAGTTCTCCATGGCCTGTCCTGCCTTTCTGGATTTTCCTTTTTTTTCAGATGGGCCTTTAGACCAGGGGAATTGAGACTTCATTGTAGTGCAGATTTCCTTTGCAAGCTTGCTTAGTTGGCTAAAAAGTGCGTACGCGTTTTTTCCTGAATATATTCAGGAAAAAACGCATACGCCCTTTTTGGTCAAGTGCATCATTGTGGATATTCTGCCTCTTTTCCGATGCTTTAAATGCAATTCCAGTCTACCTCCTGAAATCGGTTTCCTGCAATTCTGCCCCGTTTTCAAGTCCTCTTGGCAGGCTTACCTCAATATATTTTTGGACGATAGCTGTAATTTATAACTCTGTAGGTTTGTGAATGACAGTGCCCCTGAGCTCCTTTCTTCAACTCGCTTTCTTGTGAGCTGGCCGCAACTTCGCAGGATTGCTTCAGCCACTAGTGTGGTTCTGGCACGGCATGCTGAGCCTTTGGTTAATTCCTCTTCCTGGTGGGAAATGAGAGTTAAATTTGCCCGTCCAGACACCTCCAGCTAGTCTCTCATTTGTTCTCCCTAATTCTGTTCATCTTACGCAGAAAATGCAAACTGGGCCAAACAGGAGGTTAAAGGCACTGACTCTCCAAGTGGGGAGAGTGTTAGTAAAGCGTCTGGAATGTTGCACCCGAGTACCAGGGGACGAAAATTGAGACACATTTGAACACGTTTCCCGATCACATGGTGGATCATACTCTGGGTTCCACATTCATGTTTTAGCTAAAGGAAGAATCCCTTAAACCTGGAGAATTGAGACCCATGGAATGGGTAACATGCAATATGACTTCAAAGGGTCTGCATTTGCTCACCGAACCTCACCAATCCTATCACTGCTGTGCTTATGCCGCTGTACACATGCCTGATTCTCTTTTGGGCACATATAAATCCATAGGTTTTAAGATTTTTACTAGTCAGGTATATTCTTAGGCGTTTTATATGGCGGGTTGAGTCCACTTCGTTGAGCAAGGAGTAGCTCTTGTCTATTACATATTTGGCTTATGGAACGGTATCTGTGCCATTTTCAATCTGTGGTTTCATGCAGCACCCCAATTCACCATTCCCGTTAAGCAAGCATAAGTTGGTTTTCTACATTTGAGACCCTTTTCTGTTTTGTAATTCAGTTCCTGTGTAGCCAAGTTTACATTCCATGTAGTAGTGATATCTTATGATGTTTCTTTTTCTGTGTGACTTATTTCACTTAGAATCATCGTACGTGAATCCACTCATTATGCTGCTACGGGCCTGATGACATAGATTTCATTGCTGAGTGATATTGCATTGTACGTAAGTACCAAAACTTCTTTATCCATTTTTTGCTTTCTGCAATATTGAACTTGTACCGTAAACGAGGTTCTTGTAAACAGAGCTGCCCAAACTTTTGGGTGGCTGTGTCTTTTTGATTTTAATTTCCCTAAGTTATAGGACCATAAGTGAAAGTGCCCTAAGCTCTGTTGCTTTGCTTTTTAGATGTTTCAGGAAACACCATACACTTCTCCAGAGTGGCTGTTGGCAATTTACATCCCGCCCATCAGCATAACAAGGCTCCCAGTTCTCCATGGCCTGTCCTGCCTTTCTGGATTTACCTTTTTTTTTAGATGGGCCTTTAGACCAGGGGAAGTGAGACTTCATTGTAGTGCAGATTTCCTTTGCAAGCTTGCTTAGTTGGCTAAAAAGTGCGTACGCATTTTTTCCTGAATATATTCAGGAAAAAACGCATACGCCCTTTTTGGCCAAGTGCATCATTGTGGACGTTCTGCCTCTTTTCCTATGCTTTACATGCAATTCCAGTCTACCTCCTGAAATCGGTTTCCTGCAATTCTGCCCCACTTTCAAGTCCTCTTGGCAACCTTACTTCAATATATTTTTGGACGATAGCTGTCATTTATAACTCTGCAGGATTGTGAATTACAGTGCCCCTGAGCTCCTTTCTTCAACTCGCTTTCTTGTGAGCTGGCCGCAACACCGCAGGATTGCTTCAGGCCCTAGTGTGGTTCTGGCACGGCACGCTGAGCCTTTGGTTAATTCCTCTTCCTGGTGGGAAATGAGAGTTAAATTTGCCCGTCCAGACACATCCAGCTAGTCTCTCATTGGTTCTCCCTATTCCTGTTCATTTTCCGCAGAAATTGCAAACTGGGCCAAACAGGAGGTTAAAGGCACTGACTCTCCAAGTGGGGAGAGTGTTAGTAAAGCGTCCGGAATGTTGAACCCGAGTACCAGAGGACGAAAACTGAGACACATTTCAACACGTTTCCCAATCACACGGTGGATCATATTCTGGGTTCCACATGCATGTCTTAGTTGAAGGAAGAATCCCTTAAACTTGGAGAGTTGAGACCCATGGAATGGGTACTATGCAATATGACTTCAAAGGGTCTGCCTTTGCTCACTGAACCTCACCAATCCTATCACTGCTGCATTTATGCCGCTGTACACACTCTTGATTCTCTTTTGCAGACAGATAAATCCATAGGTTTTAAGATTCTTGCTAGTCAGGTATATTCTTAGGCGTTAAATATGGGGTGAGGAGTCCACTTCGTTGAGCAAGGTGTAGCTCTTGTCTATTACATATTTGGCTTATGGAACGGTATCTGTGCTAATTTCAATCTGTGGTTTTATGCAGCACCCCAAATCACCTTTCCCCTTAAGCAAGCATAAGTTGGTTTTCTACATTTGAGACCCTCTTCTGTTTTGTAATTCAGTTCCTGTGTAGCCAAGTTTACATTCCGTGTAGTAGTGATATCTTATGATGTTTCTTTTTCTGTGTGACTTATTTCACTTAGAATCATCGTACCTGAATCCACTCATTATGCTGCTACGGGCCTGATGACATAGATTTCATTGCTGAGTGATATTGCATTGTACGTAAGTACCACAAGTTCTTTATCCATTTTTCGCTTTCTGTGATATTGAACTTGTACCGTACACGAGGTTCTTGTAAACACAGCCGGCCCAAACTTTGGGGTGGCTGTGTCTTTTTGATTTTAATTTCCCTAATCTATAGGACCATAAGTGGAAGTGCCCTAGGCTCTGTTGCTTTGTTTTTTGGATGTTTCAAGAAACACCATACATTTCTCCAGAGTGGCTGTTGGCAATTTACATCCCGCCCATCAGCATAACAAAGCTCCCAGTTCTCCATGGCCTGTCCTGCCTTTCTGGATTTTACACTTTTTTCAGATGGCCCTTTTGACCAGGGGGCAGTGAGACTTCATTGTAGTGCCGATTTCTTTTGCAAGCTTGCTTGGTTGGCCAAAAAGTGCATATGCGTTTTTTCCTGAATATATTCAGGAAAAAACGCATATGCCCTCTTTGGCCAAGTGCATCATAGTGGACGTTCTGCCTATTTTCCTATGCTTTACATGCAATTCCAGTCTACCTCCTTAAATCGGTTTCCTGCAATTCTGCCCCAATTTCAAGTCCTCTTGGCAGCCTTACTTCAGTATATTTTTTGACGATAGCTGTTATTTATAACTCTGCAGGTTTGTGAATTACAGTGCCCCTGAGCTCCTTTCTTCAACTCGCCTTCTTGTGAGGTGGCCGCAACACCGCAGGATTGCTTCAGGCCCTGGTGTGGTTCCGGCATGGCACGCTGAACCTTTGGTTAATTCCTCTTCCTGGTGGGAAATGAGCGTTAAATTTGCCCGTCCAGACACCTCCAGCTAGTCTCTCATTGGTTCTCCCTATTCCTGTTCATTTTCCGCAGAAATTGCAAACTGGTCCAAACAGGAGGTTAAAGGCACTGACTCTCCACGTGGGTATAGTGTTAGTAAAGCGTCTGGAATGTTGCACCCGAGTACCAGAGGACGAAAACTGAGACACATTTGAACACGTTTCCCGATCACACGGTGGATCATACTCTGGGTTCCACATGCATGTTTTAGCTGAAGGAAGAATCCCTTAAACCTGGAGAGTTGAGACCCATGGAATGGGTACCATGCAATATGACTTCAAAGGGTCTGCATTTGCTCACCGAACCTCACCAATCCTATCACTGCTGCGTTTATGCCGCTGTACACACGCTTGATTCTCTTTCGGAGACATATAAATCCATAGGTTTTAAGATTCTTACAAGTCAGATATATTCTTAGGCGTTTAATATGGGGTGTTGAGTCCACTTCGTTGAGCAAGGGGTAGCTCTTGTCTATTACATATTTGGCTTATGGAACGGTATCTGTGCTAATTTCAATCTCTTGTTTTATGCAGCACCCCAACTCACCTTTCCCCTTAAACAAGCATAAGTTCGTTTTCTACATTTGAGACCCTGTTCTGTTTTGTAATTCAGTTCCTGTGTAGCCAAGTTTACATTCCGTGTAGCAGTGATATCTTGTGATGTTTCTTTTTCTCTGTGACTTATTTCACTTACAATCATCGTACCTGAATCCACTCATTATGCTGCTACGGGCCTGATGACATAGATTTCTTTGCTGAGTGATATTGCATTGTATGTAAGTACCACAACTTCTTTATCCATTTCTTGCTTTCTGTGATATTGAACTTGTACCGTACACGAGGTTCTTGTAAACAGAGCCGGCCCAAACTTTGGGATGGCTGTGTCTTTTTGATTTTAATTTCCCTAAGCTATAGGACCATAAGTGGAAGTGCCCTAGGCTCTGTTGCTTTGTTTTTTAGATGTTTCAGGAAACACCATACACTTCTCCAGAGTGGCTGTTGACAATTTACAACACGCCCATCAGCATAACAAGGCTCCCAGTTCTCCATGGCCTGTCCTTCCTTTCTGGATTTTACAGTTTTTTCAGATGGCCCTTTTGACCGGGGGGCAGTGAGACTTCATTGTAGTGCAGATTTCCTTTGCAAGCTTGCTTGGTTGGCCAAAAAGGACGTATGCGTTTTTTCCTGAATATATTCAGGAAAAAACGCATACGCCCTTTTTGGCCAAGTGCATCACTGTGGACGTTCTGCCTCTTTTCCTATGCTTTACATGCAATTCCAGTCTACCTCCTGAAATCGGTTTCCTGCAATTCTGCCCCGCTTTCAAGTACTCTTGGTATCCTTACATCAATATATTTTTGGACGATAGCTGTCATTTATAACTCTGCAGGTTTGTGAATGACAGTTCCCCTGAGCTCCTTTCTTCAACTCGCTTTCTTGTGAGCTGGCCGCAACTCCGCAGGATTGCTTCAGGCCCTAGTGTTCTTCCGGCACGGCATGCTGAGCCTTTGGTTAATTCCTCTTCCTGGTGGGAAATGAGAGTTAAATTTGCCCGTCCAGACACCTCCAGCTAGTCTCTCATTTGTTCTCCCTATTCCTGTTCATCTTCCGCCGAAATTGCAAACTGGGCCAAACAGGATGTTAAAGGCCCTGACTTTCCAAGTGGCGATAATGTTAGTACTGCGTCTGGAACATTGCATCCGAGTACTAGGGGACAGAAACTGAGACACATTTGAACAAGTATCCCGATCACACGGTGGATCATACTCTGGGTTCCACATGCATGTTTTAGCTGAAGGAAGAATCCCTTCAACCTTGAGAGTAGAGACCCATGGAATGGGTACCATGCAATATGACTTCAAAGGGTCTGCATTTGCTCACTGAACCTCACCAATCCTATCACTGCTGCGTTTATGCCGCTGTACACATGCCTTGATTCTCTTTCGGAGACACATCAATCCATAGGTTTTAAGATTCTTACTAGTCAGGTATATTCTTAGGCGTTTAATATGTTGTGTTGAGTCCATTTCGTTGAGCAAGGAGTAGCTCTTGTCTATTACATATTTGGTTTATGGAATGGAATCTGTGCTCATTTCAATCTCTGGTTTTATGCAGCGCCCCAAATCACTTTTCCCCTTAAGCAAGCATAAGTTCGTTTTCTACATTTGAGACCCTGTTCTGTTTTGTAATTCAGTTCCTGTTTAGCCAAGTTTACATTCCGGGTAGTACTGATATCTTATGATGTTTCTTTTTCTCTGTGACTTATTTCACTTAGAATCATCGTACCTAAATCCACTAGTTATGCTGCTACGGGCCTGATAACATATATTTCATTGCTGAGTGATACTCCATTGTATGTAAGTACCACAACTTCTTTATCCGTTTTTCGCTTTCTGCGATATTGAACTTGTACAGTAAATGAGGTTCTTGTAAACAGAGCCATCCCAAACTTTGGGGTGGCTATGTCTTTTTGATTTTAATTTCCCTAAGCTATAGGACCATAAGTGGAAGTGCACTAGGCTCCATTGCTTTGTTTTTTAGATGTTTCAGGAAACACCATACTCTTCTCCAGAGTGGCTGTTGGCAATTTACATCCCGCCCATCAGCATAACAAGGCGCCCAGTTCTCCATGGCCTGTCCTGCCTTTCTGGATTTTACACCTTTTTCAGATGGCCCTTTTGACCGGTGGGAAGTGAGACTTCATTGTAGTGCAGATTTCCTTTGCAAGCTTGCTTGGTTGGCCAAGGAAGAAACGCATACGCCCTTTTGGCCAAAGGCATGATTTTGGACGTTCTGCCTCTTTCCCTATGCTTTAAATGCAATTCCAGTCTACCTCCTGCAATCAGTTTCCTGCAATTCTGCCCTGCTTTCAAGTTCTCTTGTCAGACTTACTTGAATATATTTTTGGAGGATAGCTGTCATTTGTAACTCTGCAGGTTTGTGAATTACAGTGCCCCTGAGCTCCTTTCTTCAACTCGCTTTCTTGTGAGCTGGCCGCAACACCGCAGGATTGCTTCAGGCCCTAGTGTGGTTCCGGCACGGCATGCTGAGCCTTTGGTTAATTCCTCTTCCTGGTGGGAAATGAGAGTTAAATTTGCCCGTCCAGACACCTCCAGCTAGTCTCTCATTGGTTCTCCCTATTCCTGTTAATCTTACGCAGAAATTGCAAACTGGGCCAAACAGGAGGTTAAAGGCACTGAGTCTCCAAGTGGGGAGAGTGTTAGTAAAGCGTCTGGAATGTTGCAAGCGAGTACCAGGGGATGAAAAGTGAAACACATTTGAACACGTTTCCCGATCACACGGTGGATCATACTCTGGGTTCCACATGCATGTTTTAGCTGAAGGAAGAATCCCTTAACCTGGAGAGTTGAGACCCATGGAATGGGTACCATGCAGTATGACTTCAAAGCGTCTGCATTTACTCACCAAACCTCACCAATCCTATTACTGCTGCGCATATGCAGCTGTACACACGCTTGATTCTCTTTCGGAGACATATAAATCCATAGGTTTTAAGATTCTTACTAGTCAGGTATATTCTTAGGCGTTTCATATGGCGTCTTGAGTCCACTTCGTTGAGCAAGGAGTAGCTCTTCTCTATTACATATTTGGCTTATGTAACGGTATCTGTGCTAATTTCAATCTCTGGTTTTATGCAGCACCCCAACTCACCTTTCCCCTTAAGCAAGCATAAGTTGGTTTTCTGCATTTGAGACCCTGTTCTGTTTTGTAATTCAGTTCCTGTGTAGCCAAGTTTACATTCCGGGTAGTAGTGATATCTTATGATGTTTCTTTTTCTGTGTGACTTATTTCAGTTAGAATCATCGTACCTGAATCCACTCATTATGCTGCTTCGGGCCTGATGACATACATTTCATTGCTGAGTGATATTGCATTGTACTTAAGTACCACAACTTCTTTATCTATTTTTCGCTTTCTGCGATATTGAACTTCTATGGTAAACGAGGTTCTTGTAAACAGAGTTGTCCCAAACTTTGGGGTGGCTGTGTCTTTTTGATTTTAATTGTCGTAATCTATAGGACCATAAGTAGAAGTGCCCTAGGCTCTGTTGCTTTGTTTTTTAGATGTTTCAGGAAACACCATACACTTCTCCAGAGTGGCTGTTGGCAATTTCCATCCTGCCCAGCAGCATAACAAGGCTCCCAGTTCTCCATGGCCTGTTCTGCCTTTCTGGATTTTACACTTTTTTCAGATGGCCCTTTTGATCGCGGGGAAGTGAGACTTCATTGTAGTGCAGATTTCCTTTGCAAGCTTGCTTGGTTGGCCAAAAAGTGCGAATGTGTGTTTTCCTGAATGTATTCAGGAAAAAACGCAAACGCCCTTTTTGGCCAAGTGCATCATTGTGGACGTTCTGCCTCTTTTCCTATGCTTTAAATGCAATTCCAGTCTACCTCTTGAAATCAGTTTCCTGCAATTCTGCCCCGCTTATAAGTCCTCTTGGCAGCCTTACTTCAATATATTTTAGGACGATAGCTGTCATTTATAACTCTGCAGGTTTGTGAATGACAGTGCCCCTGAGTCCCTTTCTTCAAGTCGCTTTCTTGTGAGCAGGCCGCAACACCGCAGGATTGCTTCAGGCCCTAGTGTGGTTCCGGCACGGCATGCTGAGCCTTTGGTTAATTCCTCTTCCTGGTGGGAAATGAGAGTTAAATTTGCCGGTCCAGACACCTCCAGCTAGTCTCTCATTGGTTCTCCCTATTCCTGTTCATCTTCCGCAGAAATTGCAAACTGGGTCAAACAGAAGTTTAAAGGCCCTGACTTTCCAAGTGGCGATAATGTTAGTACTGCGTCTGGAACGTTGCATCCGAGTACTAGGGGACAGAAACTGAGACACATTTGAACACGTTTCCCGATCACACGGTGGATCATACTCTGGGTTCCACATGCATGTTTTAGCTGAAGGAAGAATCCCTTCAACCTTGAGAGTAGAGACCCATGGAATGGGTACCATGCAATATGACTTCAAAGGGTCTGCATTTGCTCACCGAACCTCACCAATCCTATCACTGCTGCGTTTATGCCGCTGTACACATGCCTTGATTCTCTTTCAGAGACACATCAATCCATAGGTTTTAAGATTCTTACTAGTCAGGTATATTCTTAGGCGTTTAATATGGTGTGTTGAGTCCATTTCGTTGAGCAAGGAGTAGCTCTTGTCTATTACATATTTGGTTTATGGAATGGAATCTGTGCTCATTTCAATCTCTGGTTTTACGCAGCGCCCCAACTCACCTTTCCCCTTAAGCAAGCATAAGTTCGTTTTCTACATTTGAGACCCTGTTCTGTTTTGTAATTCAGTTCCTGTGTAGCCAAGTTTACATTCCGTGTAGTAGTGATATCTTATGATGTTTCTTTTTCTCTGTGACTTATTTCACTTAGAATCATCGTACCTAAATCCACTAGTTATGCTGCTACGGGCCTGATAACATATATTTCATTGCTGAGTGATACTCCATTGTATGTAAGTACCAAAACTTCTTTATCCGTTTTTTGCTTTCTGCGATATTGAACTTGTACAGTAAATGAGGTTCTTGTAAGCAGAGCCCTCCCACACTTTGGGGTGGCTGTGTCTTTTTGATTTTAATTTCCCTAAGCTATAGGACCATAAGTGGAAGTGCCCTAGGCTCTGTTGCTTTGTTTTTTACATGTTTCAGGAAACACCATACTCTTCTCCAGAGTGGCTGTTGGCAATTTACATCCCGCCCATCAGCATAACAGTGAGCCCAGTTCTCCATGGCCTGTCCTGCCTTTCTGGATTTTTCACTTTTTTCAGATGGCCCTTTTGACCGGCGGGAAGTGAGACTTCATTGTAGTGCATATTTCCTTTGCAAGCTTGCTTGGTTGGCCAAGGAAGAAACGCATACGCCCTTTTGGCCAAGTGCATGATTGTGGACGTTCTGCCTCTTTTCCTATGCTTTACATGCAATTCCAGTCTACCTCCTGCAATCGGTTTCCTGCAATTCTGCCCCGCTTTCAAGTCCTCTTGTCAGACTTACTTCAATATATTTTTGAAGGATTGCTGTCGTTTATAACTCTGCAGGTTTGTGAATTACAGTGCCCCTGAGCTCCTTTCTTCAACTCGCTTTCTTGTGAGCTGGCCGCAACACCGCAGGATTGCTTCAGGCCCTAGTGTGGTTCCGGCACAGCATGCTGAGCCTTTGGTTAATACCTCTTCCTGGTGGGAAATGAGAGTTAAATTTGCCCGTCCAGACACCTCCAGATAGTCTCTCATTGGTTCTCCCTACTCCTGTTCATCTTCCGCAGGAATTGCAAACTGGGCCAAACAGGAGGTTAAAGGCCCTGAGTCTCCAAGTGGCGATAGTGTTAGTACTGCATCTGGAAAGTTGCACCCGAGTACCAGGGGACAGAAACTGAGACACATTTGAACACGTTTCCCGATCACACGGTGGATCATACCCTGGGTTCCACGTGGATGTTTTAGCTGATGGAAGAATCCCTTAAACCTGGCGAGTTGAGACCCATGGAATGGGTACCATGCAATATGACTTCAAAGGGTCTGCATTTGCTCACCGAACCTCACCAATCCTAAAACTGCTGCGTTTATGCCGCTGTACTAACGCTTGATTCTCTTTTGGAGACATATAAATCCATAGGCTTTAAGATTCTTACTAGTCAGGCATATTCTTAGGCGTTTAATATGGGGTGTTGTGTCAACTTCGCTGAGCAAGGAGTAGCTCTTTTCTATTACATATTTGGCTTATGGAACGGTATCTGTGCTAATTTCAATCTCTGGTTTTATGCAGCACCCCAACTCGCCTTTCCCCTTAAGCAAGCATAAGTTGGTTTTCTACATTTGAGACCCTGTTCTGTTTTGTAATTCAGTTCCTGTGTAGCCAAGTTTACATTCCGTGAATTAGTGATATCTTATGATGTTTCTTTTTCTGTGTGACTTATTTCACTTAGAATCATCGTACCTGAATCCACTCATTATGCTGCTACGGGCCTGCTGACATAGATTTCATTGCTGAGTGATATTGCTTTATACGTAAGTACCAAAACCTCTTTATCCATTTTTCGCTTTCTGTGATATTGAACTTGTACCGTAAACGAGGTTCTTGTAAACAGAGCCATCCCAAACTTTGGGGTGGCTGTGTCTTTTTGATTTTAATTTCCCTAAGCTATAGGACCATAAGTTGAAGTGCCCTAGGCTCTGTTGCTTTGTTTTTTGGATGTTTCAGAAAAGACCATACACTTCTCCAGAGTGGCTGTTGGCAATTTACATCCCGCCCATGAGCATAACAAGGCTCCCAGTTCTCCATGGCCTGTCCTGCCTTTGTGGATTTTACACTTTTTTCAGATGGCCCTTTTGACCGGGGGCAGTGAGACTTCATTGTAGTGCAGATTTCCTTTGCAAGCTTGCTTGGTTGGCCAAAAAGGGCGTATGCGTGTTTTCCTGAATATATTCAGGAAAAAACGCATACGCCCTTTTTGGCCAAGTGCATCATTTTGGACGTTCTGCCTCTTTTCCTATGCTTTACATGCAATTCCAGTCTACCTCCTGAAATCGGTTCCTGCAATTCTGCCCCGCTTTCAAGTCCTCTTGGCAGCCTTACTTCAATATATTTTTGGACGATAGCTGTCATTTATAACTCTGCAGGTTTGTGAATGACAGTGCCCCTGAGCTCCTTTCTTCAACTTGCTTTCCTGTGAGCTGACCACAACACCGCAGGATTGCTTCAGGCCCTAGTGTGGTTCCGGCATGGCACGCTGAGCCTTTGGTTAATTCCTCTTCCTGGTTGGAAATGAGAGTTAAATTTGCCCGTCCAGACACCTCCAGTTAGTCTCTCATTGGTTCTCCCTATTCCTGTTCATCTTCCGCAGAAATTGCATACTGGGCCAAACAGGAGGTTAAAGGCACTGACTCTCCAAGTGGGGAGAGTGTTAGTAAAGCGTCTGGAATGTTGCACCCGAGTACCAGGGGACGAAAACTGAGACACATTTGAACACCTTTCCCGATCACACAGTGGATCATACTCTGGGTTCCACATGCATGTTTTAGCTGAAGGAAGAATCCCTTCAACATGGAGAGTTGAGACCCATGGAATGGGTACCATGCAATATGACTTCAAAGGGTTTGCATTTGCTCACCGAACCTCACCAATGCTATCACTGCTTCGCTTTTGCCGCTGTACACACGCTTGATTCTCTTTCGGAGACATACAAATACATAGGTTTTAAGATTCTTACTAGTCAGATATATTCTTAGGCGTTTAATATGGGGTGTTGTGTCCACTTCGTTGAGCAAGGAGTAGTCTTGTCTATTACATATTTGGCTTATGGAATGGTATCTGTGCTAATTTCAATCTCTGGTTTTATGCAGCACCCCAACTCACCTTTCCCCTTAAGCAAGCATAAGTTGGTTTTCTACATTTGAGACCCTGTTCTGTTTTGTAATTCAGTTCCTCTGTAGCCAAGTTTACATTCCATGTATTAGTGATATCTTATGATGTTTCTTTTTCTGTGTGACTTATTTCACTTAGAATCATTGTACCTGAATCCACTCATTATGCTTCTACGGGCCTGATGACACAGATTTCATTGCTGAGCTACATTGCATTGGACGTAAGTACCACAACTTCTTTATCCATTTTTCGCTTTCTGCGATATTGAACTCGTACCGTAAACGAGGTTCTTGTATACAGAGCCGGCCCAAACTTTGGTGTGGCTGTGTCTTTTTGATTTTAATTTCCCTAAGCTATAGGACCATAAGTGGAAGTGCCCTAGGCTCTGTTGCTTTGTTTTTTAGATGTTTCAGGAAACACCATACAGTTCTCCAGAGTGGCTGTTGGCAATTTACATCCCGCCCATCAGCATATAAGGATCCCAGTTCTCCATGGCCTGTCCTGCCTTACTGGATTTTACACTTTTTTCAGATGGCCCTTTTGACCGGGGGGCAGTGAGACTTCATTGTAGTGCAGATTTCCTTTGCAAGCTTCTTGGTTGGCCAAAAAGGGCATATGGGTTTTTTCCTGAATATATTCAGGAAAAAACGCATATGCCCTTTTTGGCCAAGTTCATCATTGTGGACGTTCTGCCTCTTTTCCTATGCTTTACATGCAATTCCAGTCTACCTCCTGAAATCAGATTCCTGCAATTCTACCCCGCTTTCAAGTCCTCTTGGCAGCCTTACTTCAATTTATTTTTGGACGATTGGTGTCATTTATAACTCTGCAGGTTTGTGAATGACAGTGCCCCTGAGCTGCTTTCTTCAACTCGCTTTCTTGTGAGCTGGCCGCAACACCGCAGGATTGCTTCAGGCCCTAGTGTGGTTCCGGCATGGCATGCTGAGCGTTTGGTTAATTCCTCTTCCTGGTTGGAAATGAGAGTTAAATTTGCCCGTCCAGACACCTCCAGCTAGTCTCTCATTGGTTCTCCCTATTCCTGTTCATTATCTGCAGAAATAGCAAACTGGCCAAACAGGAGGTTAAAGGCACTGACTCTCCAAGTGGGGAGAGTGTTAGTAAAGCATCTGGAATGTTGCACCCGAGTACCGGGGGACGAAAACAGAGACACATTTGAACACATTTCCCGATCACACGGTGGATCATACTCTGGGTTCCACATGCATGCTTTAGCTGAAGGAAGAATCCCTTAAACCTGGAGAGTTGAGACCCATGGAATGGCTACCATGCAATATGACTTCAAAGGGTCTGCATTTGCTCACCGAATCTCAGCAATCCTATCAGCCCCAAGTGTCCAGCCTTATGTGTCACCAAGCTCTGGGTGTAGATGTGGTAAATCCAGGTTGCATCACAAGCCCTGAATTAATTATTTAAGAATTGCTCTCTATTTCACTGTCATTGTGTTTTCTTTAAGGAATTTATTTTTATAATGGGATTTATCTGATTTTCACTATTGCTTTTATGCCGCTGTACACATGCATGAGTCTCTTACAGAGACATATAAATCCATAGGTTTTAAGATTCTTACTAGTCAGGTATATTCCTAGGCGTTGAATATGGGGTGTTGAGTCCTTTTCCTTGAGCCAGGAGTAGGTCTGGTCTATTACATAATTGGCTTATGGAACGGTATCTGTGCTAATTTCAATCTCTGGTTTTATGAAGCTCCCCAACTCACCTTTCCCGTTAAGCCAGCATAAGGTGGTATTCTAAGTTTGAGACACTGTTCTGTTTTGTAATTCAGTTCCTGTGTAGCCAAGTTTATATTTCGTGTATTAGAGATATCTTATGATGTTTCTTTTTCTGTGTGACTTATTTCACTTAGAATCATCGTACCTGGATCCACTCATTATGCTGCTACGGGCCTCATAACATAGATTTCATTGCTGAGTGATATTGCATTTTACGTAAGTACCACAACTTCTTTATCCATTTTTCGCTTTCTGGGATATTGAAATGGTACCGTAAACGAGGTTCTTGTAAACACAGCTGTCCCACAATTGGGGTGGATGTGTCTTTTTGATTTTAATTTCCCTAAGCCATAGAACCATAAGTGGAAGTGCCCTAGGCTCTGTTACTTTGTTTTTTCGATGTTTCAGGAAACACCATACACTTCTCCAGAGTGGCTGTTGGCAATTTACATTCCGCCCATCAGCATATAAGGCTCCCTGTTCTCCATGGCCTGTCCTGCCTTTCTGGGTTTTACACTTTTTTCAGATGGCCCTTTTGACCGGGGGGAAGTGAGACTTCATTGTAGTGCAGATTTCCTTTGCAAGCTTGCTTGGTTGGCCAAAAAGGGCATATGCGTTCTTTCCTGAATATATTCAGGAAAAAATGCATACGCCCTTTTTGGCCAAGTGCATCATTGTCGACGTTCTGCCTCTTTTCTTATGCTAAATGCAATTCCAGTCTACCTCCTGAAATTGGTTAACTGCAATTGTGCCCCGCTTTCAAGTCCTCTTGGTAGCCTTACTTCAATATAATTTTGGACGATAGTTGTCATTTATATGTCGGCAGGTTTGTGAATTACAGTGTCCCTGAGCTCCTTTCTTCAACTTGCTTTCATGTGAGCTGGCCGCAAAACCACTAGATCACTTCAGGCCGTAATCTTGTTCCCACACTGCACACTGAGCCTTTGGTTAATTCCTCTTCCTGGTGGGACATGAGAGTTAAATTTGCCGGGCCAGACAGCTACAGCTAGTCTCTCATTGGTTCTCCCTATTACACGTCATCTTCCATAGAAATTGCAAACTGGGTCAAACAGGAGATTAAAGGCACTGACTCTCCAAGTGGGAAGAGTGTTAGTAAACAAACTGGAATGTTGAACCCGAGTACCAGTACCGGAGATATATTTAAAAACTTTTCCCGATCATACGGTGGACCATACTCTGGGTTCCCCATGCATGTTTTAGCGGAAGAAATAGTCCCTTATACCTGGAGAGTTGGCACCCATGGAATGGGTACCATGAAATATGACTTCACAGGGTCTGCATTTGCTCACCGAACCTCACCAATCCTATCAGCCCCAAGTGTCCAGACTTATGTGTCACCCCGCTCCGGGTGTAGAAGTTGAAAATCCAGCTTGCATCACAAGCCCTGAATGAATTATCTAAGAATTGCTCTCTATTTCACTGTCATTGTGTTTTGTTTAAGAAATGTATTTTTATAATGGGATTTAGTGGATTTTCACTGCTGCGTTTATGCCAGTTTACACATGCTTGATTCTCTTATGGAGACATAGAAATCCATAGGTTTTAAGATTCTTACTAGTCAGGTATATTCTTAGGCGTTTAATATGGGGTGTTGAGTCCGCTTCGTTGAGCATGGAGTAGCTCTTGTCTATTACATATTTGGCTTATGGAACGGTATCTGTGCTAATTTCAATCTCTAGTTTTATGCAGCACCCCAACTCACCTTTCCCCTTAAGCAAGCATAAGTTGGTTTTCTACATTTGAGACCCTGTTCTGTTTTGTAATTCAGTTCCTGTGTAGCCAAGTTTACATTCCGTGTAGTAGTGATATCTTATGATGTTTCTATTTCTGTGTGACTTATTTCACTTAGAATCATCATACCTGAATCCACTCATTATGATGCTACGGGCCTGATGACATAGATTTCATTGCTGAGTGATATTGCATTGTACGTAAGTACCACAACTTCTTTATCCATTTTTCGCTTTCTGTGATATTGAACTTGTACCCTAAACGAGGTTTTTGTAAACAGAGCCATCCCAAACTTTGGGGTGGCTGTGTCTTTTTTATTTTAATTTCCCTAAGCTATAGGACCATAAGTGGAAGTGCCCTAGGCTCTGTTGCTTTGTTTTTTAGATGTTTCAGGAAACACCATACAGTTCTCCAGAGTGGCTCTTGGCAATTTACATCCCGCCCATCAGCATAACAAGGCTCCCAGTTCTCCATTGCCTGTCCTGCCTTCCTGGATTTTACACTTTTTTCAGATGGCCCTTTTGACCAGGGGGCAGTGAGACTTCATTTTAGTGCAGATTTCCTTTGCAAGCTTGCTTGGTTGGCCAAAAAGGGCGTATGCGTTTTTTCCTGAATATATTCAGGAAAAAACGCATACGCCCTTTTTGGCCAAGTGCATCATTGTGGACGTTCTGCCTCTTTTCCTATGCTTTACATGCAATTCCAGTCTACCTCCTGAAATCGGTTTCCTGCAATTCTGCCCCGCCTTCAAGTCCTCTTGGAAGACTTACTTCAATATATTTTTCGACGATAGCTGTCATTTATAACTCTGCACGTTTGTGAATTACAGTGCCCCTGAGCTCCTTTCTTCAACTCGTTTTCTTGTGAGCTGGCCGCAACACTGCAGGATTGCTTCAGGCCCTAGTGTGGTTCCGGCACGGCATGCTGAGCCTTTAGTTAATACCTCTTCCTGGTGGGAAATGAGAGTTAAATTTGCCCATCCAGACACCTCCAGGTAGTCTCTCATTGGTTCTCCCTACTCCTGTTCATCTTCCGCAGAAATTGCAAACTGGGCCAAACAGGAGGTTAAAGGCCCTGAGTCTCCAAGTGGCGATAGTGTTAGTACTGCATCTGGAAAGTTGCACCCAAGTACCAGGGGACAGAAACTGAGACACATTTGAACACGTTTCCCGATCACACGGTGGATCATACCCTGGGTTCCACATGCATGTTTTAGCTGAAGGAAGAATCCCTTAAACCTGGAGAGTTGAGACCCATGGAATGGGTACCATGCAATATGACTTCAAAGGGTCTGCATTTTCTCACCGAACCTCACCAATCCTATCACTGCTGCATTTATGCCACTGTACTAACGCTTGATTCTCTTTTGGAGACATATAAATACATAGGCTTTAAGATTCTTACTAGTCAGGTATATTCTTAGGCGTTTAATATGGGGTGTTGAGTCCACTTCGCTGAGCAAGGAGTAGCTCTTGTCTATTACATATTTGGCTTATGGAACGGTATCTGTGCTAATTTCAATCTCTGATTTTATGCAGCACCCCAACTCACCTTTCACCTTAAGCAAGCATAAGTTGGTTTTCGACATTTGAGACCCTGTTCTGTTTTGTAATTCAGTTCCTGTGTAGCCAAGTTTACATTCCGTGTAGTAGTGATGTCTTATGATGTTTCTTTTTCTGTGTGACTTATTTCACTTAGAATCATCGTACCTGAATCCACTCATTATGGTGCTACGGGCCTGATGACATAGATTTCATTGCTGAGTGATATTGCTTTACACGTAAGTACCAAAACCTCTTTATCAATTTTTCGCTTTCTGTGATACTGAACTTGTACCGTAAACGAGGTTCTTGTAAACAGAGCCGTCCCAAACTTTGGGGTGGCTGTGTCTTTTTGATTTTAATTTCCCTAATCTATAGGACCATAAGTGGAAGTGCCCTAGGCTCTGTTGCTTTGTTTTTTAGATGTTTCAGGAAACACCATACACTTCTCCAGAGTGGCTGTTGGCAATTTACATCCCGCCCATCAGCATAACAAGGCTCTCAGTTCTCCATGGCCCATTCTGCCATTCTGGATTTTACACTTTTTTCGGATGGCCGTTTTGACCGGAGGGCAGTGAGACTTCATTGTAGTGCAGATTTCCTTTGCAAGCTTGCTTGGTTGGCCAAAAAGTGCGTATGCGTTTTTTCCTGAATATATTCAGGAAAAAACGCATACGCCCTTGTTGGCCAAGTGCATCATTGTGGACGTTCTGCCTCTTTTCCTATGCTTTACATGCAATTCCAGTCTACCTCCTGAAATCGGTTTCCTGCAATTCTGCCCCGCTTTCAAGTCCTCTTGGCAGCCTTACTTCAATATATTTTTGGACGATAGCTGTCATTTATAACTCTGCAGGTTTGTGAATTACAGTGCCCCTGAGCTCCTTTCTTCAACTCGCTTTCTTGTGAGCTGGCCACAACACCGCAGGATTGTTTCAGGCCCTAGGGTGGTTCCGGCATGGCACGCTGAGCCTTTGGTTAATTCCTCTTCCTGGTGGGAAATGAGAGTTAAATTTGCCCGTCCAGACACCTCCAGCTAGTCTCTCATTGATTCTCCCTATTCCTGTTCATTTTCCGCAGAAATTGCAAACTGGGCCAAACAGGAGGTTAAAGGCACTGACTCTATAAGTGGGGAGAGTGTTAGTAAAGCGTGTGGAATGTTGCAAGCGAGTCCCAGGGGATGAAAACTGAGACACATTTGAACACGTTTCCCGATCACACGGTGGAGCATACTCTGGGTTCCACATGCATGTTTTAGCTGAAGGAAGAATCCCTTAAACCTGGAGAGTGGAGACCCATGGAATGGGTACCATGCAATATGACTTCAAAGGGTCTGCATTTGCTCACCGAACCTCACCAATCCTATCACTGCTGCATTTATGCTGCTGTACACACGCTTGATTCTCTTTCGGAGACATATAAATCCGTAGGTTGTAAGAATCTTACTAGTCAGGTATATTCTTAGGCGTTTAATATGTGGTGTTGAGTCACTTCGTTGAGCAAGGAGTAGCTCTTGTCTATTACATATTTGGCTTATGGAACGGTATCTGTGCTAATTTCAATCTCTGGTTTTATGCAGCACCCCAACTCACCTTTCCCCTTCAGCAAGCATAAGTTGGTTTTCTACATTTGAGACCCTGTTCTGTTTTGTAATTCAGTTCCTGTGTAGCCAAGTTTACATTCCGCGTAGTAGTGATATCTTATGTTGTTTCTTTTTCTGTGTGACTTATTTCAGTTAGAATCATCGTAAATGAATCCACTCATTATGCTGCTACGGGCCTGATGACATAGTTTTCATTGCTGAGTGATATTGCATTGTACTTAAGTACCACAACTTCTTTATCCATTTTTCGCTTTCTGCGATATTGAACTTGTACGGTAAACGAGGTTCTTGTAAACAGAGTCGTCCCAAACTTTGGGGTGGCTGTGTCTTTTTGATTTTAATTGTCCTAAGCTATAGGACCATAAGTGGAAGTGCCCTAGGCTCTGTTGCTTTGTTTTTTAGATGTTTCAGGAAACACCATACACTTCTCCAGAGTGGCTGTTGGCAATTTCCATCCTGCCCAGCAGCATAACAAGGCTCCCAGTTCTCCATGGCCTGTCCTGCCTTTCTGGATTTTTCACTTTTTTCAGATGGCCCTTTTGACCGGGGGGAATTGAGACTTCATTGTAGTGCAGATTTCCTTTGCAAGCTTGCTTGGTTGGCCAAAAAGGGCGTATGCGTTTTTTCCTGAATATATTCAGGAAAAAACGCATACGCCCTTTTTGGCCAAGTGCATCATTGTGGACGTTCTGCCTCTTTTCCTATGCTTTACATGCAATTCCAGTCTACCTCCTGAAATCGGTTTCCTGTATTCTGCCCCGCTTTCAACTCCTCTTGGCAGCCTTACTTCAATATATTTTTGGACGATAGCTGTCATTTATAACTCTGCAGGTTTGTGAATTACAGTGCCCCTGAGCTCCTTTCTTCACCTCTCTCTCATGAGCTGGCCGCAACACCGCAGGATTGCTTCAGGCCCTAGTGTGGTTCCGGCATGGCACGCTGAGCCTTTGGTTAATTCCTCTTCCTGGTGGGAAATGAGAGTTAAATTTGCCTGTCCAGACACCTCCAGCTAGTCTCTCATTGGTTCTCCCTATTCCTGTTCATCTTACGCAGAAATTGCAAACTGGGCCAAACAGGAGGTTAAAGGCCCTGACTCTCCAAGTGAGGAGAGTTTTAGTAAAGCGTCTGGAATATTGCACCCGAGTACCAGGGGACGAAAACTGAGACACATTTGAACACGTTTCCCGATCACACGGTAGATCATACTCTGGGTTCCACATGCATGTTTTAGCTGAAGGAAGAATCCCTTAAACCTGGAGAGTTGAGACCCATGGAATGGGTACCATGCTATATGACTTCAAAGGGTCTGCATTTGCTCACCGGACATCACCAATCCTATCACTGCTGCGTTTATGCCGCTGTACACATGCCTGATTCTCTTTCGGAGACATATAAATCCATAGGTTTTAAGATTCTTACTAGTCAGGTATATTCTTAGGCGTTTAGTATGGGGTGTTGAGTCCACTTCGTTGAGCAAGGAGTAGCTCTTGTTATTACATATTTGGCTTATGGAACGGTATCTGTGTTAATTTCAATCACTGGTTTTATGCAGCACCCCAACTCACCTTTCCCCTTAAGCAAGCATATGTTGGTTTTCTACATTTGAGACCCTGTTCTGTTTTGTAATTCAGTTCCTGTGTAGCCAAGTTTACATTCCGTGTAGTAGTGATAACTTATGATGTTTCTTTTTCTGTGTGACTTATTTCACTTATTTCACTTAGAATCATCGTACCTGAATCCACTCATTATGCTGCTACGGGCCTGATGACATAGATTTCTTTGCTGAGTGATATTGCACTGTACGAAAGTACCACAACTTCTTTATCCATTTTTCACTTTCTGTGATATTTAACTTGTACCGTAAACGAGGTTCTTGTCAACAGAGCCGTCCCAAACTTTGGGGTGGCTGTGTCTTTCTGATTTTAATTTCCCTAAGCTATAGGACCATAAGTGGAAGTGCCCTAGGCTCTGTTGCTTTGTTTTTTAGATGTTTCAGGAAACACCATACACTTCTCCAGAGTGGCTGTTCGCAATTTTCATCCCGCCCATCAGCATAACAAGGCTCCCAGTTCTCCATGGCCTGTCCTGCCTTTCTGGATTTTACACTTTTTTCAGATGGCCCTTTTGACCGGGGGGCAGTGAGACTTCATTTTAGTGCAGATTTCTTTTGCAAGCTTGCTTGGTTGGCGAAAAAGTGCGTATGCGTGTTTTCCTGATTATATTGAAAAAAAACCGCATACGCCCTTTTTGGCCAAGTGCATCATTGTGGACGTTCTGCCTCTTTTCCTATGCTTTACATGCAATTCCAGTCTACCTCCTGAAATCGGTTTCCTGCAATTCTGCCCGCTTTCAAGTCCTCTTGGCAGCCTTACTTCAATATATTTTTCACGATAGCTGTCATTTATAACTCTGCAGGTTTGTGAATTACAGTGCCCCTGAGCTCCTTTCTTCAACTCGCTTTCTTGTGAGCTGGCCGCCACACCGCAGGATTGCTTCAGGCCCTAGTGTGGTTCCGGCATGGCACGCTGAGCCTTTGGTTAATTCCTCTTCCTGGTGGGAAATGAGAGTTAAATTTGCCCGTCCAGACACCTCCAGCTAGTCTCTCATTGGTTCTCCATATTCCTGTTCATTTTCCGCAGAAATTGCAAACTGGGCCAAACAGGAGGTTAAAGGCACTGACTCTCCAAGTGGGGAGAGTGTTAGTAAAGCGTCTGGAATGTTGCACCCGAGTACCAGGGGATGAAAACTGAGACACACTTGAACACGTTTCCCGATCACACGGTGGATCATACTCTGGGTTCCACATGCATGTTTTAGCTGAAGGAAGAATCCCTTAAACCTGGAGATTTGAGACCCATGGAATGGGTACCATGCAATATGACTTCAAAGGGTCTGCATTTGCTCACCGAACCTCACAAATCCTATCACTGCTGCGTTTATGTCGCTGTACACATGCTTGATTCTCTTTCGGAGACATATAAATCCATAGGTTTTAAGATTCTTACTAGTCAAGTATATTCTTAGGCTTTTAGTATGGCGTCTTGAGTCCACTTCATTGAGCAAGGAGTAGCTCTTGTCTATTACACATTTGGCTTATGGAACTGTATCTGTGCTAATTTCAATCTCTGGTTTTATGCAGCACCCCAACTCACCTTTCCCCTTAAGCAAGCATAAGTTGGTTTTCGACATTTGAGACCCTGTTCTGTTTTGTAATTCAGTTCCTATGTAGCCAAGTTTACATTCCGTGTAGTAGTAATATCTTATGATGTTTCTTTTTCTGTGTGACTTATTTCACTTAGAATCATTGTACCTGAATCCACTGATTATGCGGCTACGGGCCTGATGACATAAATTTCATTGCTGAGTGATATTGCTTTGTACGTAAGTACCACAACTTCTTTATCCATTTTTCACTTTCTGTGATATTGAACTTGTACCGTAAACGAGGTTCTTGTAAACAGAGCCATCCCAAACTTTGGGGTGGCTGTGTCTTTTTGATTTTAATTTCCCTAAGCTATAGGACCATAAGTGGAAGTGCCCTAGGCTCTGTTGCTTTGTTTCTTAGATGTTTCAGGAAACACCATACACTTCTCCAGAGTGGCTGTTGGCAATTTACAGCCCGCCCATCAGCATAACAAGGCTCACAGTTCTCCATGGCCTGTCCTGCCTTTCTGGATTTTACACTTTTTTCAGATGGCCCTTTTAACCGGGGGGCAGTGAGACTTCATTGTAGTGCAGATTTCCTTTGCAAGCTTGCTTGGTTGGCCAAAAAGTGCGTATGCGTTTTTTCCTGAATATATTCGGGAAGAAACGCATACGCCCTTTTTGGCCAAGTGCATCATTGTGGACGTTCTGCCTCTTTTCCTATGCTTTACATGCAATTCCAGTGTACCTCCTGAAATCGGTTTCCTGCAATTCTGCCCCGTTTTCAAGTCCTCTTGGCAGCCTTACTTCAGTATATTTTTGGACGATAGCTGTCATTTATAATTCTGCAGGTTTTTGAATTAAAGTGCCCCTGAGCTCCTTTCTTCAACTCGCTTTCTTGTGAGCTGGCCGCCACACCGCATGATTGCTTCAGACCCTAGTGTGGTTCCGGCATGGCAAGCTGAGCCTTTGGTTAATTCCTCTTCCTGGTGAGAAATGAGAGTTAAATTTGCCCGTCCAGACACCTCCAGCTAGTCTCTCATTGGTTCTCCCTATTCCTGTTCATTTTCCACAGAAATTGCAAACTGGGCCAAACAGGAGGTTAAAGGCACTGACTCTCCAAGTGGGGAGAGTGTTAGTAAAGCGTCTGGAATGTTGCACCCGAGTACCAGGGGACGAAAACTGATACACATTTGAACACGTTTCCCGATCACACGGTGGATCGTACTCTGGGTTCCACATGCATGTTTTAGCTGAAGGAAGAATCCCTTAAACCTGGAGATTTGAGACCCATGGAATGGGTACCATGCAATATGACTTCAAAGGGTCTGCATTTGCTCACCGAACCTCACCAATCCTATCACGGCTGCATTTATGCCACTGTACACACGCTTGATTCTCTTTCGGAGACATATAAATCCATAGGTTTTAAGGTTCTTACTAGTTAGGTATATACTTAGGCATTTAATATGGCGTCTTGAGTCCACTTCGTTGAGCAAGGAGTAGCTCTTGATTATTCCATATTTGGCTTATGGAACGGTATCTGTGTTAATTTCAATCTCTGCTTTTATGCAGCACCCCAACTCACCTTTCCCCTTAAGCAAGCATAAGTTGGTTTTCTACATTTGAGACCCTGTTCTGTTTTGTAATTCAGGTCCTGTGTAGCCAAGTTTTCATTGGGTGTATTAGTCATATCTTATGATGTTTCTTTTTCTGTGTGACTTATTTCACTTAGAATCATCGTACCTGAATCCACTCATTATGCTGCTATGGGCCTGTTGACATAGATTTCATTGCTGAGTGATATTGCATTGTACGTAAGTACCACAACTTCTTTATCCATTTTTTGCTTTCTGTGATTTTGAACTTGTACTGTAAATGAGGTTCTTGTAAACAGAGCCATCCCAAACTTTTGGGTGGCTGTGTCTTTTTGATTTTAATTTCCCTAAGCTATAGGACCATAAGTTGAAGTGCCCTAGGCTCTGTTGCTTTGTTATTTAGATGTTTCAGGAAACACCATACACTTCTCCAGAGTGGCTGTTGGCAATTTACAGCTCGCCCATCAGCATAACAAGGCTCCCAATTCTCCATGGCCTGTCCTGCCTTTCTGTATTTTACACTTCTTTCAGAAGGCCCTTCTGACCGGGGGTAAGTGAGACTTCATTGTAGTGCAGATTTCCTTTGCAAGCTTGCTTGGTTGGCCAAAAAGGGCGTATGCGTTTTTTCCTGAATATATTCAGGAAAAAACGCATACGCCCTTTTTGGCCAAGTGCATCATTGTGGACGTTCTGCCTCTTTTCCTATGCTTTACATGCAATTCCAGTCTACCTCCTGAAATCGGTTTCCTGTAATTCTGCCCCACTTTCAAGTCCTCTTGGCAGCTTTACTTCAATATATTTTCGGACGATAGCTGTCATTTGTAACTCTGCAGGTTTGTGAATTACAGTGCCCCTGAGCTCCTTTCTTCAACTCGCTTTCTTGTGAGCTGGCCGCAACACCGCAGGATTTCTTCAGGCCCTAGAGTGGTTCCGGCATGGCATTTATCAGTGATAGATATTTTCAACTCTGCAGTTTCGTGAATTTTACTGCCCCTTAGTTCCATTGTTCAACTTGTGTTTATGGGAACTGGCCACAAAGCAGTGGGATTTCCTCAAGCCCTATACTGTTTCCATGGGCAACCCTAGCCTTTGGTCAATTCGTCTTCCTGATTGGAAATTAGAGTGACATGTGCCTGTCTGAACACCTAGGACTTGTCTCTCTTTGTTCCTCATCCTTCCGCTTCATCCTCTGGACAAATTCCAAACTGTACGCAACAGGATGTTGACAGTGCTGACATCTCCAAGTGGGGAGACTGTTAGTAAAGACGCTGGAGGGGTGAACCCGAGCACCAGGAGATGAGGAGATGAGATGCCTTTTCCAAACTCTTCCCGATCAGACGGTATACCATCCTCTGGATGTGACAGACATGTTTTAGCAGTAGGAAGAGTCCCATTCATGTAAGGAGAACACCAGGGCTTTTTCAAAATCAGTGTCTCCCCGAAACCCAAACTGGGGAGTTTTTTAAGCTACGGCTACACATATGTTCATTAAGGGCCTTGGGAAGTAGGCAGAGTCCAAACTTTAGATGATTGAAGTCTTCAGGGTCAGAAGCACTCACCACCGGCTTCCCTTAGGTTACACTTTAACTGTCATTGATTGATGATGTCAATAAAAATATCTATTCTTTTTCAGATTATTTCCCCTTATAGGTTATTGCAAAATGTTGAGTGTAGTTCCCTGTGCTATACAGTAGTTCCTTGTTGATGATCTATTTTATACATAGCAGTGTGTATGTGTTAATTCCAAACTGTTAATTTATCCCTCCTCCCACCTTTCCCCTTTGATAATAATAAATTATAAGATTTTATACTTCTCAGAAATGGGGGAGCTGAAAGAGAGGTATCATTTTCAATGGAAAAGCATTTAAAACAAGATTGAAACTTTAACCAAGATTATTAGATGTACATCCTTGGAAAGAAATCACTTCATTTCTCTAATATTGACCTGACAAATAAGACAAACCTTTTCACTGAACTTGC
This sequence comes from Orcinus orca, assembly GCF_937001465.1. NCBI lineage: Eukaryota > Metazoa > Chordata > Mammalia > Artiodactyla > Delphinidae > Orcinus > Orcinus orca. The sequence continues at coordinate 345,043 of NW_026043972.1, forward strand.
TTATAATAAAGTGATGGAAATATCAAATGGAAGTGTTAGAAACATCTTATTTTACCCGAGCCTTATAAACTGTTCTATGTTAACTACAGTTTGGCTCACACATCTGTTCATTGAAGTTACAGTAGTCTCAATTTCTGTTACTGATCCTCCAGAGTGGACCCCAACAAGGGTCCCCCTGCCCAGTGTCATTGGGGCCAACAGATCGAGACTGAGTTTGGTTCACAAGCAAAGGAAACTTTATATTTTGATCAGAGAATGGAGAGGTGAGAGCATGCACTACCCCGTGGGCTGTGGGCTGGGCTGCTGTGTAGAGATCCTGTCAGAGTCAGTGGGAGGGAGGGGGCGGAGCTCTCGAGGGCCGGGTTGGCTGCAGCTCAGGCTCTATATCGCGGAGTCTGCACTGGGCCCCAGGAGCTGAGGTGTCGACCCAGCCATTCTGCACTAGGAAATCTGGTCTGAAGTGCCGGGTGTGGAACCTCTGCATGCGGGACCCTAGGAGCACGTGAAATTAGACAAAGCACAAAGGATAAAAAAGGTCAGACTTGACTTTATTGCCCAGATTCTATTTTTATCTCCCAGGGATTTTTAATGGGCTTTGCTGGGGACAAACCCCTCCTCTGCCTTTTGTCCCGTTCCTCATTCTTGGAGTGCTGAGGGTGCAGACCCTTCTTCTGTAACTGCTGAGTGCTGAGTTGGGAGCCCTCATACCAGGGGACGAGGGTCAGAACTTCTCCCCAGCAGCCTCCAGATGACGTTGATTGGCCCCAGGACCCCTGCCTCCCTGCTCGTCCGCCTGAGCACCAGCATTGGAAGTGTTATAGATTCTAATGACCTTTAAGGGTCCAGGAAAGAGATGTGCAGAGACGCTGTGGGGGCCGATTTCACCCCGCCCCACATTTGTTCGGCCACCTTAGGCTGACCGTTTCTGCCAGCCTAGATGCTCTGACCAGTAGTCTGCTCTTTCTTCAATTAGGCCCCTGAATTAATGTAAAAACAGCACCAGGTGTCAGAGCCCTGCCCGCTCAACTCCCAGACAGTCCAGGGTCAGTGGTGATCAAGGACCATGATGGCCACTGAGTCAACAGCCTTTTGAAGTAAACAGGAGTCCAGCCGGTCTTATTGGCCACCATCATCACGGTGTCTGTAGGCTTTTCTATGGTGACAGTGTGATATACGGTTCCCCCGCCAAGATTATTAGCTCCCCTCCGGGTGCAGTAAGTCCTGCAAGCAGTAGTCTACTCCTTCGGGACACACTATTGTTGTTTTATGAGAGAAACTCCAGGTCAAGTGATGTTCACACGAGTCGTCATGGTGCCCTGTTGCCCCTGGTTATCTCTCTGGATGTTGGAGTTGGAGGGCCTCCTCACTCGAGGTCGATGTGCCCACGGAGCGAACTCTGCAACTTCAGGGCATGGTTGGTGATTAGGATCACCACGTGGGGTCCTTTCCCCTTAGGAGGGAGGTGGCCTTTTGGGCTGCTGATTTCCAGGTTTTTAGATACCGCCAGTATCTTGGCCAGATGTGGCAGTGGGCCAAGCCCCTTGGTGACTGTAGTTTATCCTACCTGGATGGCATTCTTGCGTTGTTCCATTTCAAGTGGTCCCAGTTTTTGCACTAATTCTCCAATGGCGATTCACCTTTCACCAGGAATGGAAAGGTCAAAGGGTTTAGCTCAATTAGGGAGTTCCAGGGCAAGGGTCTGAATTGACTGCTCTTTCCATTCTTGAAAGGCCACTTCTGGATTATGTTCAAAAGGATCATCATCTTTTCCTTTCAGTGTTTCATATAGAGTCCCAGCTAGTAGACTGTAGTTAGGGATCCAGAAGCAGCAAACCCTGGCCTCCCCAGGAACCCCTAAGCTGTCTTCTAGTTTTAGAAAGGGGTAAGGCTGCAAATGGTTTCTTCCCTTTCCTGGGATGGGCTTCTCTGACCTTGTGTGAGAATGAAGCCCAGGCAGGTCACCGGAGTCTGTGATATTTGAGCTTTTTCTTGGACAACTTCTATCCTTTATTGGCTTGGTAGTTCAGAGGCCTCCTTAGTAGGGCTGGTGATCAGAATGTCATCTGCATATTGAAGGAGGGTTTCCTTTTCCAGAGGTAGAACTTTTCGGTCTTTAGCTAAGCTTTCCCCAAAGATGGTGTGGGAATTTTTGAACCCTTGGGGCAAGACGGCCCGGAAGTATTGTTTTAGTTGTATGTTGAGTCCTGCCACTCACAAGCCAAAATTTCTTGTGACTCTGGGACTAATGGAATACAAAAGAAGGCATCATTGAAGACTAATACAGAATACCAGTCCTGGTGGTTGGTAGAATGACCAGCAGGGTGTAGGAATCAGGAGCAACTGGAGGTATATCCTCGGTGGCTTCACTGACTGTCCTGACATAATTTACCAGGTCCCCAGCAGCCCATGGGGCTCTCGTGGTCAGGCCAATCCCAGGATATGGAGCTCTCCTGGGCAGGTACCCCACCCCCAACCCAGCCCACGGGGCTCTCATGGTTAGGCCCCTCCCAGGATACAGAGCTACCCTTGCAGGTACCGTGGCAGGGCTGGGCACACAGGAACTGTGCACATAGCCCTCATTGAAGAGCACCCCCAGCTCACCTGTCGCTCAGAGCTGACACAGAGCACCTCAGAGCAGGACTTGAACTAACAAACAGCAGCTCCGACAGGTCTGTGACCCTGGGCATCACTCTGTGTGGCCTCCCTCCACCTGGTCTTCCAGAGACTTCCACTGCACCCGGGGCAGCAGGCCTCTGTCTCCAACCACCACCCACCCCTCCTCTCCCTGACTCCTGGGTTCCTCTCATTAGGAGAGGGTTTTCTTGAAGTTGTCTCCCACTCATGGGCCAGATAAAATGATTAGAAAACAAGCCAAAGCTGCAGCCCCTTGTCTATCCTGACTCTCAGGAGCCCACACCTGTTCCTTGGATCTGGCCGGTTCAGCAAGTTCCATTTTCTGCAACTGTGAGCCCCTGAGGGGTGATGATTGGCTGACCTGGGCAGCCTTACCGTGCCGGCCAGCCCTCCCCAGGTGTGCCTGGGTTGCGATCAATATAAATACCACTCCAGGCAGCAAGAGCCCCTGCAGCTGTGCCTGACGCCATTTTCTCTGCTCTGTCAGCAGTCTCGGGGCTGGGCTGGTGGGAGGGAGTGAGAGGCCACAGCTTTGTGGGTGGCCCAGTGTGAGTGGGGCTCTGCTGGACTTTCTGCAGCAGTTGCCAGGCTGCCACCTGCTAAAGAAGAGGATGTGTCACCCATACCTGCTGCTGGAATTTCTCCCTGGGCAGAGGTGAGGAAGGAAAAAAGCAGTGGGGGCAGGGACAGGACGGGTATCTCAGGCAGGGAAATGGAAATCTTCCAGAAGAGCACCCAGGGCCAGGACCATCCTGGCTTGCCTGCAGGCACCAAGTCAGCTGGCATGCTGTCACTCGTGTGGCTCCATGGCCCTTCCTCTAGGCTTTCAAGTCCTTGTATATATTCAGGTGTTTTACCTGGGACGGGTGGGAATAGTTCAGCAGCAACTGGCCTGGGGCTCAGCTCACGTTTACTCACAGATGCCTCGGCACGGTGCCCCAGCTTTGCAATGAGGACGCTTGTTGTGTGGGGGCTGCTGGCTGAATGGGAGACGATTCCCCACCACTGACCAACTTCAGAATTGTTTACAACTGGAGCAAGTGCCCTGATACGGTTTTCCTCTGAGTAACTGGTGGGTTCTGTTTTTTTTTTTCTCTTTTTCGTTTTTGGTTCAAGGTAGATTTTATTCCTCTTTTTTGTATTTACAGATATAAGCATGGAAATAATTTATTCATATAAATACATGTATGTGAAGGGAATAATTGTTTTTTCTGTTTTATCTTTTAAATTTTATTTCTTTTTAATTTTGAATTTTATTTTATATTTTTATACAGCAGGTTCTTATTGGTTATCTATTTTATACATATAAATGTTTACATGCCAATCCCAATCTCTCAACTCCTCCCACCCCCACCCACCCAAGAGCTTTCCCCCCTTGTTGTCCATACGATTGTTGTCTACATCTGTTGCTCTATTTATGCCTTGCAAAACGGTTAATCTGTACAGTTTTTCTAGGTTCCACATATATGCATGAATATACAAGATTTGTTTTTCTCTTTCTGACTTACTTCACTCTGTATGACAGTCTCTAGATCCATCGACGTCTCTACAAATGACCCAATTTCATTCCTTTCATGGCTTAGTAATATTCCATTTTATATATGTACCACATCTTTATGCATTCGTCTGTCTGTGGGCATTTAGGTTGCTTCCATTACCTCGATATTGTAAATAGTGATGCAATGAACATTGCGGTGAATGTCTCTTTTTGATTTATGGTTTTGTCTGGGTATATGTCCAGTACTGGGATTGCTGTATCATATGGTAATTCTATTATTAGTTTCTTAAGAAACTCCATATTGTTCTCCATAGTGACTGTATCAATTTATATTCCCAACAATAGTGGAAGAGGCTTCCTTTTCTCCACACCCTTTCCAGCATTTGTTGTTTGTAGATTTTCAGATGATGCCCATTCTAACAGGTGTGAGGTGATACCTCATTGTTGAGTCCATTTCATTGAGCAAGGGGTAGGTCTTGTCTATCACATATTTGGCTTATGGAACGGTATCTGTGCTAATTTCAAACTCTGGTTTTATGCAGCACCCCAATTCACCTTTCCCCTTAAGCAAGCATAAGTTGGTTTTCTAAACTTGAGACCCTGTTCTGTTTTGTAATTCAGTTCCTGTGTAGCCAAGTTTACATTCCGTGCATTAGTGATATCTTATGATGTTTCTTTTTCTGTGTGACTTATTTCACTTAGAATCATCGTGCCTCAATCCACTCATTATGCTGGTACAGGCCTGGTGACAGATTTCATTGCTGAGTGTTATTCTGTTGTACGTAAGTACCGCAACTTCTTTATCAATTATTTGTTCTCTGGGATATTTAACTTGTACTGTAGAAGAGGTTCCTGTAAACAGAGCCGTCTCAAATTTTGGGGGTGGCTGTGTCTTTTTGATTTTAATTTCCCTAAGCTATAGTACCATAAGTGGAAATGCCCTAGACTCTGTTGCTTTGTTTTTCAGATGTATCAGGAAACACCATACACTTCTCCAGAGTGGCTGTTGGCAATTTACATCCCGCCCATCAGCATAACAAGGCTCCTTTTTCCCCATGGCCTGTCTTGCCTTTCTGGATTTTACACTTTTTTCAGATGGCCCTTTAGACCGGGGGGAAAGTGACACTTCATAGTAGTTTGGATTTCCATTGCAAGCTTGCTTGGTTTGCCAAAAAGGGCGTATGTGTTTTTTCCTGAATATATTCAGGAACAAACTCATACGCCCTTTTTTGCCAAGTGCATCATTGTCGATGTTCTGCCTCTTTTCCTATGCTTTAAATGCAAATCCAGTCTGCCTCCTGAAATCGGTTTCCTGAAATTCTGCCCCGCTTTCAAGTCCTCTTCGCAGCCTTACTTCAATATATTTTTGAACGTTATCTGTCATTTATAACTCTGCAGGCTTGTGAATTACAGGGCCCCTGAGCTCCTTTCTTCAACTCGCTTTCTTGTGAGCTGGCCGCAAACCCACAAGACTGCTTCAGGCCCTAATCTGCTTCTGGCAGGGCACGCTGAGCCTTTGGTTAATTCCTCTTCCTGGTGGGAAATGAGTGTTAAATATGCCCATCCAGACACCTACCTCACTCTCAACCCCTTGGTGATGTGGGTCCTCTGGTTTGTGGCCACCTTTGCTGGGTTCCTCACCTTAAGATGATGTGGCCCCACTAGTGTGAGGACACTCCTGCCTGGTTCTCATCCACGTGGTTATGTGGACCCCCTGGTGAGGGTCTGTTCCTGGCTGTGTTCCTCACCCTTCTGTGAGGGAGACCCTCTGCTGATAGGTCACTCCTGCATGGCTGGCACACATTGCCTTGGTGAAGTCAGCCGTGTGGTGGCAGTTGGAGCATGCTGCGAATCTCCTCCCACCGGTGATGAGGGCCCTCTTGGGTCAGGCCCTAACTGCTGGGCTCACCAACTTTTCTTAGTGAGCCCAGTGATGCTTTGGCACTCCTCTTAGGATCCCATCTCCATGGGGATGTGGGCCTTCTGCTCTGAGGTCCCAACGGCTGGGTTGTTCACATTTTCATGATGTGGGCTCTCTGGTGTTAGTTCACAGAGGCCTGGATCCCATAGCCTCTGTGCACTTGGCCGCCTGCTGGGAGGTTCCAACTGCTGGATTCCTCACTTTTTTAATTTTTTGGGCCCTCTGTTGTGAGGATCCTCCTGCCTGCCTCACTCCCAGCCCCTTCGTGATGTGTGTCGTCTGGTTTGAGGCCACATGTGCTGGGTTCCTCACCTTTCGATGATGTGGGACCAATGGTCTTAGGAGACTCCTGCCTGGTTCACATCCCCTTGGTGATGTGGGCCCTCTGTTGAGAGTCTGATCCTGGTTGGGTTCCTCACCCATCTGTGAGGTGGGCCGTCTGCTGTGAGGTCACTCCTGCCTGGCTTGCTCACCTCGCCTTGTGGACATGAGCCCTCTGGTGGCACTTGGAGCCTGCTGGGAGCCTCCTCCCCTCGGTGATGAGGGCCCTCTGGCGTCAGGCCCTAACTGCTGGGCTCCCCACATTTTGTGATGTGCGCCCAGTGGTGCGAGGACACTCCAGCCAGGTTCACATCCCCACTGGGATGTGGGCCTTCTGCTCTGAGGTCCCAACGCCTGGGTTGCTCACAGTTTCATGATGTGGGCTCTCTGCTGTTAGTTCACTCCTGCCTGCATCCCATAACTTCTGTGCTCTCGGCCGCCTGCTGGGAGGTTCCAACTGCTGGATTCCTCACCTTTCTTATTCTTTGGGCCCTCTGTTTTTAGGCTACTGCTGCCTGCCTCACTCCCATTCCCTTTGTGATATGTGTCCTCTGATTTGAGGTCACATGTGCTGGGTTCCGCACCTTTCGATGATGTGGCCCCACTGGAGGGAAGACAGTCCTGACTGGTTCCCATCCCCTTGCAGATGTGGGCCCTCAGGTGAGAGTCTGATCCTGGCTGGGTTCCTCACCCTTCTGTGAGGTGGGCCCTCTGCTGTGAGGTCAATCATGCCTGTCTGGCACACGTCACCTTGGCGACGTGGGCCCTCTGGTGGTAGTTGGAGTGTGCTGGGATCCTCCTCCCCTCGGTGATGAGGGCCCTCTTGCCTTAGGCCATAACTGCTGGGCTCCCCACATTTTCTGATGTGCGCCAAGTGAGTGAGGACACTCTTGCCAGGTTCCCATCCCCATGGGGATATGGGCCTTCTGCTCTGAGGTCAAAACGGCTGGCTTGCTCACAGTACCATGATGTGGGCTCTCTGCTGTGAGTTCACTCCGGCAAGGATCCCTTATAATCGGTGCTCTGAGCCGCCTGCTGGGAGGTTCCAACTGCTGGATTCCTCAACTTTTTTATTCTATGTGCCCTCTGTTGTGAGGCTCCTCCTGCCTGCCTCACTGCCAGCCCCTTGGTGATGACTGTCCTATGGCTTGAGGCCACATGTGCTGCGTTCCTCACCTTTCGATGATGTGGCCCCACTCGTGTGAGGACAGTCCTGCCTGGTTCCCATCCCCTTGGTGAGGTGGGCCCTCTGGCGAGAGTCTAATCCTGGCTGGGTTCCTCAACGTTCTGTGAGGTAGGCCCTCTGCTGTGAGGTCACTCCTGCCTGGCTGGCACACATCACCTTGGAGACATGAGCCCTCTGGTGGCAGTTGGAGCGTGCAGGGTGCCTCCTCCTTTTGGTGATGACGGCCCTCTGGCGTCAGGCCCTAAATGGTGGGCTCCCCACATTTTCTGATGTGCGCCCAGTGGTGCGAGGACACTCCAGCCAGGTTCCCATTCCCATGGGGATGTGGGCCTTCTGCGCTGAGGTCCCAACGCCTGGGTTGCTCACAGTTTTATGATGTGGGCCCTCTGCTGTGAGTTCACTGTGGCCTGGATCCCATAGCCTCGGTGTTCTGGGCCGCCTGCTGGAAGGTCTAAATGCTGGAATCCTCATGTTTTTTATATTATGTGCCCTGTGTTGTGAGGCTACTCCTGCCTGCCTCACTCCAAGGCCCTTGGTGATGTGGGTCCTCTGGTTTGAGGACACATGTGCTGGGTTCCTCACCTTAAGATGCTGAGGCCCCACTGGTGTGAGGATAATCCTGACTGGTTCCCATCCCCTTTGTGATGTGGGCCCTCTGGTGAGAGTCTGATCCTGGCTGGGTTCCTCACCCATCTGTGAGGTGGGCCCTCTACTATCAGGTAACTCTTGCCTGGCTTGCTCACCTCGCCTTGTTGACATGAGCCCTCTGGTGGCACTTGGACCCTGCTGGGAGCCTCCTCACCTCTGTGATGAGGGCCCTCTGAGGTCAGGCCCTAACTGCTGGGCTCCCCAACTTTTCTTAGTGAGCCCAGTGATGCTAGGACACTCCTCTTAGGTTCCCATCTCCACGGGGATGTGGGCTTTCTGCTCTGAGGTTCCAACAGCTGGGTTGATCACAATTTCATGATGTGGGCTCTCTGGTGTTAGTTCACTGTGGCCTGGATCCCATAGCCTCTGTGCTCTTGGCCGCCTGCTGGGAGGTTCCAACTCCTCGATTCCTCAACTTTTGTATTCTATGGGTCCTGTGTTGTGATGCTCCTCCTGCCTGCCTCACTCGCAACCACTTCGTGATGTGGGTCTTTTGGTTTGAGGCCACATGTGCTGGGTTCCACAACTTTCAATGATGTGGCCCCACTGGTGTGAGGACACTCCTGCCTGGTTCCCATCCCCTTGGTGATGTGGGCCTTCTGGTGACAGTCTTATCCTGGCTGGGTTCCTCACTCTTCTGTGAGGTAGGCCCTCTGCTGTGAGGTCAATCCTGCCTGACTTGCACACATCACCTTGGCGATATGGGCCCTTTGTTGGCACATGGAACCTGCTGGGAGCCTCCTGCCCTCGGTGATGACGGCCCTCTAGCATCAGGCTCTAACTGCTGGGCTCCCCACGTTTTCTGATGTGAGCCCAGTGATGCCAGGACACTCCTGTCAGGTTCCCATCCCCATGGGGATGTGGGCTTTCTGCTCTGAGGTCCCAACGCCTGGGTTGCTCACAGTTTCATGATGTGGGCTCTCTGCTGTTAGTTCACTCCTGCCTGCATCCCATAGCTTCTGTGCTCTCGGCCGCCTGCTGGGAGGTTCCAAATGCTGGATTCCTCACCTTTTTTATTCTTTGGGCCCTCTGTTTTTAGGCTACTCCTACCTGCCTCACTCCCATCCCCTTTGTGATGTATGTCCTCTGATATGAGGCCACATGTGCTGGGTTCCTCACCTTTCGATGATGTGGCCCCACTGGTGGGAGGACAGTCCTGACTGGTTCCCATCCCCTTGGTGTTGTGAGCCCTCTGGCGAGAGTCTCATCCTGCCTCGGTTCCTCACCCTTCTGTGAGATAGGCCCTCTGCTGTGAGGTCACTACTGCCTGGCTGGCGCATGCCACCTTGTAGACATGGGCCCTCTGTTGGCAGTTGGAACCTGCTGGGAGTCTCCTCCCCTCAGTTATGAGGGCCCCCTGGCGTCAGGCCCTAACTGCTGGGCTCCTAACATTTTCTGATATGTGCTAAGTGGTGCGAAGCCACTCCTGCCAGGTTCCCATCCCAATGGGGATGTGGGCCTTCTGTTCTGAGGTCCCAACGGCTGGGCTGCTCACAGGTTCATGATGTGGGCCCTCTGCTGTGAGTTCACTGCGGCCTGGATCCCATAGCCTTGGTGCTCTGGGCCACTTGCTGGGAGGTTCCAACTGCTGGATTCCTCAACTTTTATATTCTATGGACCCTGTGTTGTGAGGCCGGTCCTGCCAGCCTCATTCCGAACCCCTTGGTGATGTGGTTCCTCTGGTTTGAGGCTACATGTGCTGGGATCCTCACCATTCCATGATGTTGTCCCACTGGTGTGGGGACACTCCTGCCTGGTTCCCATCCCCTTGGTGATGTGGGCCCTCTGGTGAGAGTCTGATCCTGGCTGTGTTCCTCACCCTTCTGTGAGGTGGGCCCTCTGCTGTGAGGTCACTCCTGCCGGGCTGGCACACATCGCCTTGGCGACGTTGGCCCTCTGGTGGCAGCTGGAGCCTGCTGGGAGCCTCCTCCTCTCGGTGATGAGTGCCCTCTAGCGTCAGGCCCTAACTTCTGAGCACCCCACGTTTTCTGATGTGAGCCCAGTGATGCCAGGACACTCCTGTCATGTTCCCATCACCATGGGGATGTGGGTCTTCTGCTCTGAGGTCCCAATGTCTGGGTTGCTCACAGTTTCATGATGTGGGCTGTCTGGTGTTAGTTCACTCCAGCCTGGATCCCCTAGCCTCTGTGATCTTGGCCGCCTGCTGGGAGGTTCCAACTGCTGGATTCCTCACCTTTTTTATTTTTGGGCCCTCTGTTATGAGGCTCCTCCTGCCTGCCTCACTCCCAGCCCCTTGATGAGGGGTGTCCTATGGTTTGAAGCCACATGTTCTGGGTTCCTCACCTTTAGATGATGTGGCCCTACTCATGTGAGGACACTCCTGCCTGGTTCCAATCCATTTGGTGATGTGGGCCCTCTGGTGCGAGTCTGATCCTCACTGGGTTCGTCACACTTCTCTGAGGTGGGCCCTCTGCTGTGAGGTCATTCGTGCCTGGTTGGCACACATCACCTTGGCGACGTCAGCCCTCTGGTGGCAGTTGGAGCCTGCTGGGAGCCTCCTTCCATTGGTGATGAGGGTGCTCTGGCGTCAGGCCCTAACTGCTGGTCGCCCAAAATTTTCTGATACGTTCTCAGTGGTGCGAGGACACTCCTACCAGATTTCCATCCCCATGGGGATGTGGGCCTCCTGCTCTGAGGTCCCAATGGCTGGGTTGCTCAGTTTTATGACATGGGCCCTCTTCTGTGAGTTCACTGTGGCCTGGATCCCATAGCCTCGGTGCTCTGGGCCGCCTGCTGGGAGGTTCCAACTGCTGGATTCCTCACTTTTTTATGCTATGGGCCCAGTGTTGTGAGGCTACTCCTGCCTGCCTCACTCCGAGGCCCTTGGTGATGTGGGTCCTCTGGTTTGAGGACACATGTGCTGAGTACCTCACCTTTCGATGATGTGGCCCCACTGGTGTGAAGACACTCCTGCCTGGTTCCCATCCCCTTGGTGATGTGGGCCCTCTGGTGAGAGTCTGATGTTGGCTGGGTTTCTCACCCTTCTGTGAGGTGGGACATCTGCTGTGAGGTAACTCCTGCCTGGCTTGCTCACGTTGCCTTGGCAACGTGAGCCCTCAGGTGGCAGTTGGAGCCTGCTGGGAATCTCCTCCCCTCATTTATGAGAGCTCTGGATAAAACACATATGCCCTTTTTTGCCAAGTGCATTATTTTCCAAGTTATGTCTCTTTTCCTATGCTTTAAGAGCGACTCTCGTGTACCTTCTGAAATCGGTTTCCAGCAATTCTGCCCCGCATTCAAGTCCTCTTCGCAGCCTTACTACAGTATAATTTTGGATGATAGCTGTCATTTATAACTCCGGAGGTTTGTGAATTACAGTGCCCCTCAGCTCCTTTCTTCAACTCGCTTTCTTGTGAGCTGGCCGCAAAACCACAGGATCTCTTCAGGCCCTAATCTAGTTGCAGCATGGCACGTGGAGCCTTTGGTTCATTCGTCTTCCTGGTGGGAAATGAGAGTTAAATTTGCCCGTCCAGACACCTACAGATAGTCTCCCATTGCTTCTCCTTATTCCTGTTCATCTTCCGAAGAAATTGCAAACTGGGCCAAACAGGAGGTTAAAGGCACTAACTCTCCAAGTGGGGAGAGTGTTAGTAAAGTGTCTGGAAAGTAGCACCGAGTAGCAGTGGACGAAAAATGAGATACATTTGAACACGTTTCCCGATCACACGGTGGATCATACTCTGGGTTCCACATACATGTTTTAGCTGAGGGAAGAATCCCTTACACCAGGATAGTTGGGACCCATGGAATGTGTACCATGCAATATGATTTCAAAGGGTCTGCATTTGCTCACCAAACCTCACCAATCCTATAACTGCTGCGTTTATGCCGTTGTACACACACTTAATTCTCTTTTGGAGACATATAAATCCATAGGTTTTAAGATTCTTACTAGTCAGGTATATTCTTAGGCGTTTAATATGGCGTGTTGAGTCCACTTCACTGAGCAAGGAGTAGCTCTTGTCTATTACATATTTGGCTTATGGAACGGTATCTGTGCTAATTTCAATCTCTGGTTTTATGCAGCACCCCAACTCACCTTTCCCCTTAAGCAAGCATAAGTTGGTTTTCTACATTTGAGACCCTGTTCTGTTTTGTAATTCAGTTCCTGTGTAGCCAAGTTTACATTCCGTGTAGTAGTGATATCTTATGATGTTTCTTTTTCTGTGTGACTTATTTCACTTAGAATCATCGTACCTGAATCCACTCATTATGCTTCTACGGGCCTGATGGCATAGATTTCATTGCTGAGTGATATTGCATTGTACATAAATACCACAACTTCTTTATCCAGTTTTCGCTTTCTGCAATATTCAACTTGTACCGTAAACGAGGTTCTTGTAAACAGAGCCATCCCAAACTTTGGGGTGGCTGTGTCTTTTTTATTTTAATTTCCCTAAGCTATAGGACCATAAGTGGAAGTGCCCTAGGCTCTGTTGCTTTGTTTTTTAGATGTTTCAGGAAACACCATACACTTCTCCAGAGTGGCTGTTGGCAATTTACATCCCGCCCATCAGCATAACAAGGCTCTCAGTTCTCCATGGCCTGTCCTGCCTTTCTAGATTTTACAGTTTTTTCAGATGGCCGTTTTGCCCGGGGGCAGTGAGACTTCATTGTAGTGCAGATTTCCTTTGCAAGGTTGCTTGGTTGGCCAAAAAGGGCGTATGCGTTTTTTCCTGAATATATTCAGGAAAAAACGCATACGCCCTTTTTGGCCAAGTGCATCATTGTGGACGTTCTGCCTCTTTTCCTATGCTTTAAATGCAATTCCAGTCTACCTCCTGAAATCGGTTTCCTGCAATTCTGCCCCGCTTTCAAGTCCTCTTGGCAGCCTTACTTCAATATATTTTTGGACGATAGCTGTCATTTATAACTCTGCAGGTTTGTGAATTACAGTGCCCCTGAGCTCCTTTCTTCAACTCGCTTTCTTTTGAGCTGGCCGCAACACCGCTGGATTGCTTCAGGCCCTAGTGTGGTTCTGGCATGGCACGCTGAGCCTTTGGTTAATTCCTCTTCCTGGTGGGAAATGAGAGTTAAATTTGCCCGTCCAGACACCTCCAGCTAGTCTCTCATTGGTTCTCCCTATTCCTGTTCATTTTCCGCAGAAATTGCAAACTGGGCCAAACAGGAGGTTAAAGGCACTGACTCTCCAAGTGGGGAGAGTGTTAGTAAAGCGTCTGGAATGTTGCACCCGAGTACCAGGGGACGAAAACTGAGACACATTTGAACACGTTTCCCGATCACACGGTGGATCATACTCTGGGTTCCACATGCATGTTTTAGCTGAAGGAAGAATCCCTTAAACCTGGAGAGTTGAGACCCATGGAATGGGTACCATGCAATATGACTTCAAAGGGTCTGCATTTGCTCACCGAACCTCACCAATCCTATCACTGCTGCGTTTATGCCGCTGTACACACGCTTGATTCTCTTTCGGAGACATATAAATCTATAGGTTTCAAGATTCTTACCAGTCAGGTATATTCTTAGGCGTTTAATATGGGGTGTTGAGTCCACTTCGCTGAGCAAGGAGTAGCTCTTGTCTATTACATATTTGGCTTATGGAATGGTATCTGTGCTAATTTCAATCTCTGGTTTTATGCAGCACCCCAACTCACCTTTCCCCTTAAGCAAGCATAAGTTGGTTTTCTACATTTGAGACCCTGTTCTGTTTTGTAATTCAGTTCCTCTGTAGCCAAGTTTACATTCCGTGTATTAGTGATATCTTATGATGTTTCATTTTCTGTGTGACTTATTTCACTTAGAATCATCGTACCTGAATCCACTCATTATGCTGCTACGGAGCTGATGACATAGATTTCATTGCTGAGTGATATTGCATTGTACGTAAGTACCACAACGTCTTTATCCATTTTTCGCTTTCTGCGATATTGAACATGTACCGTAAACGAGGTTCTTGTAAACAGAGCCGTCCCAAACTTTGGGGTGGCTGTGTCTTTTTTATTTTAATTTCCCTAAGCTATAGGACCATAAGTGGAAGTGCCCTAGGCTCTGTTGCTTTGTTTTTTAGATGTTAGGAAACACCATACACTTCTCCAGAGTGGCTGTTGGCAATTTACATCCCACCCATCAGCATAACAAGGTCCCCAGTTCTCCATGGCCTGTCCTGCTTTTCTGGATTTTACACTTTTTTCAGATGGCCCTTTTGACCGGGGGGCAGTGAGACTTCATTGTAGTGCACATTTCCTTTGCAAGCTTGCTTGGTTGCCCAAAAAGGGCGTATGCGATTTTTCCTGAATATATTCAGGAAAAACCACATATGACCTTTTTGACCAAGTGCATCATTGTGGACGTTCTGCCTCTTTTCCTATGCTTTACATGCCATTCCAGTCTACCTCCTGAAATCGGTTTCCTGCAATTCTGCCCCGCTTTGAAGTCCTCTTGGCAGCCTTACTTCAATATATTTTTGGACGATAGCTGTCATTTATAACTCTGCAGGTTTGTGAATTACAGTGCCCCTGAGCTCCTTTCTTCAACTCGCTTTCTTGTGAGCTGACCGCAACACCACAAGATTGCTTCAGGCCCTAGTGTGGTTCCGGCACGGCACGCTGAGCCTTTGGTTAATTCCTCTTCCTGGTGGCAAATGAGAGTTAAATTTGCCCGTCCAGACACCTCCAGCTCGTCTCTCATTGGTTCTCCCTATTCCTGTTCATCTTCCGCAGAAATTGCAAACTGGGCCAAACAGGAGGTTAAAGGCCCTGACTCTCCAAGTGAGGAGAGTTTTAGTAAAGCGTCTGGAATGTTGCACCCGAGTACCAGGGGACGAAAACTGAGACACATTTGAACACGTTTCGTGAACACACAGTGGATCGTACTCTGGGTTCCACATGCATGTTTTAGCTGAAGGAAGAATCCCTTAAACCTGGAGAGTTGAGACCCATGGAATGGGTACCATGCAATATGACTTCAAAGAGTCTGCATTTGCTCACCGAATCTCACCTATCCTATGAGCCCCATGTGTCCAGCCTTATGTGTCACCCAGCTCTAGGTTTAGATGTTGTAAATCCAGGTTACATCACAAGCCTTGAATGAGTTACTTAAGTATTGCTCTCTATTTCTCTGTCATTGTGTTTTGTTTAAGAAATTTATTTTTATTATGGGATTTAGCTGATTTTCACTGCTGCATTTATGCCGCTGTAGACACGCTTGATTCTCTTACGGAGATATATAAATCCATACGTTTTATGATTCTTACTAGTCAGGTATATTCCCAGGCGTTGAATATGGGGTGTTGAGTCCATTTCGTTGAGCAAGGAGTAGCTCTTGTCTATTACATATTTGACTTATGGAACGGTATCTGTGCTCATTTCAATCTCTGGTTTTATGAGGCACCCCAACTCACCTTTCCCCTTAAGCAAGCATAAGTTGGTTTTCTAAATTTGAGACCCTGTTTTGTTTTGTAATTCAGTTCCTGTGTAGCCAAGTTTACATTCCGTGTATTAGTGATATCTTATGATGTTTCTTTTTCTGTGTGACTTATTTCAATTAGAATCATCATACCTGAATCCACTCATTATGCTGCTACAGGCCTGATGACATAGATTTCATTGCTGAGTCATATTGCATTGTACCACAACTTCTTTATCCATTTTTTGCTTTCTGTGATATTGAACTTGTACCGTAAACGAGGTTCTTGTAAACAGAGCTATCCCAATCTTGGGGTGGCTGTGTATTTTTGATTTTAATTTCCCTAAGCTATAGGACCATAAGTGGAAGTGCCCTAGGCTCTGTTGCTTTGTTTTTTAGATGTTTCAGGAAACACCATACACTTCCCCAGAGTTGCTGTTGGCAATTTACATCCTGCCCTTTGGCATAAGAAGGCTCCCAGTTCTCCATGTCCTGTCCTGCCTTTCTGGATTTTACACTTTTTTCAGATGGCCCTTTTGACTGGGGGGAAGTGAGACTTCATTGTAGTGCAGATTTCCTTTGCAAGCTTGCTTGGTTGGCCTAAAAGTGCGTATGCGTTTTTTCCTGAATATATTCAGGAAAAAATGCATACGCCCTTTTTGGCCAAGTGCATCATTGTCGAGGTTCTGACTTTCTTCATATGTTTTCAGTGCAATTCCAGTCTACCTCCTGAAATCGGTTTCCTGCAATTCTGCCTTGCTTTCATTGCGTCTTCATAGCCTTACCTCAATATATTTTTTGAAAATAGTTGTCCTTTATAACTCTGCATATTTTTGAATTGCAGTGGCCCTTAGCTCCATTTTTCAGCTCTTATTTTTGTGATTTTGCCTCACAACCACAGGATTCCTTCAGGCCCTATTCTTCTGGGGCACCTTGCTGTGCCTTTGGTTAATTCTTCTTACTGATGTGAAATTAGAGTGACATGTGCCCATTGAAACCGCTACAGCCAGTTTCTCACTGGTTCCCCCTATTCCTATTCATCCTCCGCACTAACTGCAGACTGTGCGATACCAGAACTTAAAGGCATTGACTCTCCATGTGGGGATGTTGTTAGTAAAGTGGCTGGAATGTCGATCCGGAGCCCCAGGAGAGGAAAAATGAGGTGCGTTTTAGAAAGCTTTCCCGATCATATGGTATACCAGTCGCTGGGTTTCCCAAGCATGGTTTAGATGTAGGAAGATTCCCTTCAACCTGGAGTGTTGGGACCCTTGGAATGAGTAGCATGAAGTATTGCATTAAACTTTCGGCAGTTGCTCACCAAAGCTCACCAATCCTCTCAGCCCCAAGTGTCCAGCCTTATGTCTTATCCAGCTGTGGGTTTATATGTGGTCAATCCAGGTTGCATCACAGCCCCTGAGCGAATTTTGTAAGAATTTTTCTCTCTTTCATTGTTTCTGCATTTTGTTTTTAAAATTTATTTCTATAATGGGGTTTAGCTCATTTTCACTGCTGTGTTTGTGCCGCTCTGCACACGCTTGATTCCCTTATGGACATATATCAATACATGGGTTTTAAGATTCTTATTACTCAGATATATTTCTCTGCGGTGTATAGGGTGTGTTGAGGCCAGTTCATTGAGCAAGATGTAGATCTTGTCTAATACCTATTTGGTTTATTGAACGGTATCTGTGCTAATTTCAAACTCTGGTTTTATGCATCACCCCACCTCTCCTTTCCCCTTAAGCTGACATAAGTGTGTTTTCTAAATGTGAGACACTGTTCTGTTCTGTAATTCATTTCTTGTGCAGCCATATTTACCCTCCGTCTATAGGTGATATCTTATGATATGTTTCTTTTTCTGTTTGACTTATTTCAAGTAGTATTATCGGACCTAAATCCACTCTTTATCCTTCTACTAGCCTTATTACATTGATTTCATGGTGAAGAGATATTCCATTGTACATAAGTACCACATCTTCTTTATCCATTGTTCTCTTTCCTGGGATATTTAAGGTGTACTGAAGTTGAGGTTCTTGTAAACAGAGTAGCCCTAAACTGTGGTGTGCTTGTGTCTTGTTGATTTTTAGACTTCCCTAGATATACTCCCATGATTGGAAGTGTCCTATGCTCTGTAGCTCTGTTTTTTAGATGATTTAGGAACCACCATACACTTCTCCAGAGTGGCTCTCAGCAGTTCACACACTGCCCATCAGCGTATAAAGGCTCCCTGTTCTCCATGGCCTGTCCTGCATTTCTGGTTTTTACAATTTTTTAGGATGGCCCTTTTGACCGGTGGGAAATGAGACTTCTTTGTTGTGCACATTTGCATTGATTGCTTGCTTCGTTGACCATAAAGTGCATGTGCGTTTTTTCCTGGATATAATCAGGAAAAAACGCATACGCCCTTTTCGGCCAACTGCATCATTGTCGAAATTCTGCCGCTTTTCATGTGCTTTAAAGACGAGTCCAATCTATCTCTTGAAATCTGTTTCTTGCAATTCTGTCTTGCATTCAGATCCTCTTCTTTGCCTTACCTCAACATAGTTTTGGACGTTAGTTTTCATTTATAACTCTGCAGGTTTGTGAATTGCAGTGACCCTGAGCTCCATTTTTTAAGTTGCTCTTTTGTGAGCTGGCCTCAAAGCCACAGGATTGCTTCAGGCCCTATTTTGGCTGCTGCGAGGCGGGCTGAGCCTTTTTTCAATTCTTATTCTTAATGGGAAATTAGAGTGATATGTGCCCGTCCAAACCCCTACAACTATTCTCTCATTGGTTCCCCCTCTTCCCGTTCATCCTCCTCACAATTTGCAAAATGTGTGAAACAGAAGTTTAAATGTGCTGATTCTCTAAGTGGGGAGATTCTAAGTAACGTGGCTGGAATGGTGAACAGGAGCACCAGGAGAGGATAAATGAGCTGCATTTTAGACACATCTCCCGATCACATGGTGTACAGTCCTCTGGGTTTTCCATGCATGTTTTAGCTGTAGGAAGATCCCTTGAACCTGCAGATTTGGGACCCATTGAATGGGTACCAGGTAGTATTACTTTCAAGGGTGTGCATTTCCTCACCCAACCTCACATTTCTCTTAGTGCAAACAGTTTCCAGCCTTATGTCTCATCCTGCTGTGGGTCTAGATGTGTTCAATCCATGTTGCATCACCGTCCCTGAGGAAAAGTTGTAAGAGGTTTTCTCTGTCTCTCTGTCATTTATTTTTTTCAATTTATTACTATATTGGTTACAGCTGATTTTCAAAGCTCTGTTTCTTGCTGCTGTACATCCACTTGATTCACGTACAGAGAGACATCAGTAAATTCTTTTTCAGATTCTTACCAGTCGTATATATTCTTTTCTGGTGACTTGAGTGTGCTGAGTGCAGTTCTTTTAGCTACTGCGTAGGCCTTGTTGATTATCAGTTTGGTATTTGGAATGGTATCTTTGCTAATTTCAACCTCCTGGATGATGCCTCACCCCTCCCCACCTTTCCCGTTTAGCAGCCTTATGCGTGTTTTCTACATATTTGACTATGTTTTTGTTTTGTAATTTATTTCATGTGTAGCCATTTTGGATTCCACCTTTAAGTGATATCTTATGATATGTGTCTTTTTCTTTTTGAATTATGTCACTTAGAATGATCATACGTAACTCCTCCGGAGTTGTTACAACTGGCCATATTTCATTGATTTCCAGGCTGAATAATATTCCACTCTACCTAAGTACCATATCTCTATCCATTTTTTCCCTCCAGAGACATTTAAGTTATATCCTAGTCGAGGATCTTTTAAACAGAGAGGGGGTAAACATTGGGGTGCCTGTGTCCTCTCGATTTTTGTTTTTCCCAAGATATACGCCCATGAGTGCAAGTGCCCTATGCTCTGTAGCTCATTTTTTAGATGCTTTAGTAAACACAATACACTTCTCCAGAATGGCCGTTGGCAATATACATTTCCACTATAAGTCTCACAGGGCTCCCTCTTCTCCTTGCCCTGTCCTGCATTTCTGTTGTTTACACTTTATGAGGATGGCTCTTCTGACTGATGCGAAGTGATATCTTTTGTAGTATTGATTTCCAGTGCCCACCTGTTTGGTTGGCTAAAAAAGTGTATGCCCTTTTCTTGAATATATACAGAAAAAAACGCATACACCCTTTTTGGCCAACTGCAATGTTGGCAATGTTCAGCTCCTTTTCTTGTGCTTAATGGCGAGTCCTTTCTACCTCCTCAAATCCCTTTCCTGCCATTCTCCCTTGCTTACAAGTCCTTTTCTCTGACTTTCCTCAAGACATTTTTCAGTGATGGATATTTTCAACTCTGCAGTTTCGTGAATTTTACTGCCCCTGAGTTCCATTGTTCAACTTGTGTTTATGGGAACTGGCCACAAAGCAGCGGGATTTCCTCAAGCCCTATACTGTTTCCATGGGCAACCCTAGCCTTTGGTCAATTCATCTTCCTGATTGGAAATTAGAGTGACATGTGCCTGTCTGAACACCTAGGACTTGTCTCTCATTGTTCCTCATCCTTCCGCTTCATCCTCTGGACAAATTCCAAACTGTATGCAACAGGATGTTGACAGTGCTGACATCTCCAAGTGGGGAGACTGTTAGTAAAGACGCTGGAGGGGTGAACCCGAGCACCAGTAGATGAGGAGATGAGATGCCTTTTCCAAACTCTTCCCGATCAGATGGTATACCATCCTCTGGGTGTGACAGACATGTTTTAGCAGTAAGAAGAGTCCCATTCATGTAAGGAGAACACCAGGGCTTTTTCAAAATCAGTGTCTCCCCGAAACCCAAACTGGGGAATTTTTTAAGCTACGGCTACACATATGTTCATTAAGGGTCTTGGGAAGTAGGCAGAGTCCAAACTTTAGATGATTGAAGTCTTCAGGGTCAGAAGCACTCACCACCAGCTTCCCTTAGGTTACACTTTAACTGTCATTGATAGATGATGTCAATAAAAATATCTATTCTTTTTCAGATTATTTCCCCTTATAGGTTATTGCAAAATGTTGAGTGTAGTTCCCTGTGCTATACAGTAGTTCCTTGTTGATGATCTATTTTATACATAGCAGTGTGTATGTGTTAATCCCAAACTGTTAATTTATCCCTCCTCCCACCTTTCCCCTTTGGTAATAATAAATTATAAGATTTTATACTTCTCAGAAATGGGGGAGCTGAAAGAGAGGTATCATTTTCAATGGAAAAGCATTTAAAACAAGATTGAAGCTTTAACCAAGATTATTAGATGTACATCCTTGGAAAGAAATCACTTCGTTTCTCTAATATTGACCTGACAAATAAGACAAACCTTTTCACTGAAGCTGCTTTTAATAAAGTGATGGAAATATCAAATGGAAGTGTTAGAAACATCTTATTTTACCCGAGCCTTATACACTGTTCTATGTTAACTACAGTTTGGCTCACACATCTGTTCATTGAGGTTACAATAGTCTCAATTTCTGTTACTGATCCTCCAGAGTGGACCCCAACAAGTGTCCCCCTGCCCAGTGTCATTGGGGCCAACAGATCGAGACTGAGTTTGGTTCACAAGCAAAGGAAACTTTATATTTTGATCAGAGAATGGAGAGGTGAGAGCATGCACTACCCCGTGGGCTGTGGGCTGGGCTGCTGTGTAGAGATCCTGTCAGAGTCAGTGGGAGGGAAGGGACAGAGCTTTCAAGGGCTGGGTTGGCTGCAGCTCAGGCTCTATATCGCGGAGTCTGCACTGGGCCCCAGGAGCTGAGGTGTCGACCCAGCCATTCTGCACTAGGAAATCTGGTCTGAAGTGCCGGGTGTGGAACCTCTGCATGCGGGACCCTAGGAGCACGTGAAATTAGACAAAGCACAAAGGATAAAAAAGGTTAGACTTGACTTTATTGCCCAGATTCTATTTTTATCTCCCAGGGATTTTTAATGGGCTTTGCTGGGAACAAACCCCTCCTCTGCCTTTCGTCCCATTCCTCATTCTTGGAGTGCTGAGGGTGCAGACCCTTCTTCTGTAACTGCTGAGTGCTGAGTTGGGAGCCCTCATACCCAGGGGCGAGGGTCAGAACTTCTCCCCAGCAGCCTCCAGATGACGTTGATTGTCCCCAGGACCCCTGCCTCCTTGCTTGTCTGCCTGAGCACCAGCATTAGAAGTGTTATAGATTCTAATGACCTTTAAGGGTCCAGGAAAGAGATGTGCAGAGACGCTGTGGGGGCCGGTTTCACCCCACCCCACATTTGTTCGGCCACCTTAGGCTGACCGTTTCTGCCAGCCTAGATGCTCTGACCAGTAGTCTGTGCTTTCTTCAATTAGGCCCCTGAATTAACGTACAAACAGCACCAGGTGTCAGAGCCCTGCCCGCTCAACTCCCAGACAGTCCAGGGTCAGTGGTGATCAAGGACCATGATGGCCACTGAGTCAACAGCCTTTTGAAGTAAACAGGAGTCCAGCCGGTCTTATTGGCCACCATCATCACGGTGTCTGTAGGCTTTTCTATGGTGACAGTGTGATATACGGTTCCCCCGCCAAGATTATTAGCTCCCCTCTGGGTGCAGTAAGTCCTGCAAGCAGTAGTCTACTCTTTTGGGACACACTCTTGTTGTTTTATGAGAGAAACTCCAGGTCAAGTGATGTTCACACGAGTCATCATGGTGCCCTGTTGCCCCCAGTTATCTCTCTGGATGTTGGAGTCGGAGGGCCTCCTCACTCGAGGTCGGTGTGCCCACGGAGCGAACCCTGCAACTTCAGGGCATGGTTGGTGGTTAGGATCACCACGTGGGGTCCTTTTCCCTTAGGAGGGAGGTGGCCTTTTGGGCTGCTGATTTCCAGGTTTTTAGATACCGCCAGTATCTTGGCCAGATGTGGCAGTGGGCCAAGCCCCTTGGTGACCGTAGTTTATCCTACCTGGATGGCATTCTTGCATTGTTCCATTTCAAGTGGTCCCAGTTTTTGCACTAATTCTCCAGTGGTGATTCACCTTTCACCAGGAATGTAAAGGTCAAAGGGTTTAGCTAAATTAGGGAGTTCCAGGGCAAGGGTCTGAATTGACTGCTCTTTCCATTCTTGAAAGGCCACTTCTGGATTCTATTCAAAAGGATCATCATCTTTTCCTTTCAGTGTTTCATATAGAGGCCCAGCTAGTAGACTGTAGTTAGGGATCCAGAAGCAGCAAACCCTGGCCTCCCCAGGAACCCCTAAGCTGTCTTCTAGTTTTAGAAAGGGGTAAGGCTGAAAATGGTTTCTTCCCTTTCCTGGGATGGGCTTCTCCGACCTCCTGTGAGAATGAAGCCCAGGCAGGTCACCGCAGTCTGTGATATTTGAGCTTTTTCTTGGACAACTTCTATCCTTTATTGGCTTGGTAGTTCAGAGGCCTCCTTAGTAGGGCTGGCGATCAGAATGTCGTCTGCGTATTGAAGGAGGGTTTCCTTTTCCAGAGGTAGAACTTTTAGGTCTTTACCGAAGCTTTCCCCAAAGACGGTGTGGGAATTTTTGAACCCTTGGGGCAAGACGGCCCGGAAGTATTGTTTTAGTTGTATGTTGAGTCCTGCCACTCACAAGCCAAAATTTCTTGTGACTCTGGGACTAATGGAATACAAAAGAAAGCATCATTGAAGACTAATACAGAATACCATGTCCTGGTGGTTGGTAGAATGACCAGCAGGGTGTAGGAATTAGGAGCAACTGGAGGTATATCCTCGGTGGCTTCACTGACTGTCCTGACATAATTTACCAGGTCCCCAGCAGCCCATGGGGCTCTCGTGGTCACACCAATCCCAGGATACAGAGCTACCCTTGCAGGTACCGTGGCAGGGCTGGTCACACAGGAACCATGCACATAGCCCTCATTGCAGAGCACCCCCAGCTCACCTGTCGCTCAGAGCTGACACAGAGCACCTCAGAGCAGGACTTGAACTAACAAACAGCAGCTCCGACAGGTCTGTGACCCTGGGCATCACTCTGTGCGGCCTCCCTCCACCTGGTCTTCCAGAGACTTCCACTGCACCCGGGGCACCAGGGCTCTGTCTCCAACCACCACCCACCCCTCCTCTCCCTGACTCCTGGGTTCCTCTCATTAGGAGAGGGTTTTCTTGAAGTTGTCTCCCACTCATGGGCCAGATAAAATGATTAGAAAACAAGCCAAAGCTGCAGCCCCTTGTCTATCCTGACTCTCAGGAGCCCATACCTGTTCCTTGGACCTGGCCGGTTCAGCAAGTTCCATTTTCTGCAACTGTGAGCCCCTGAGGGGTGATGATTGTCTGACCTGGGCAGCCTTACCGTGCTGGCCAGCCCTCCCCAGGTGTGCCTGGGTTGAGATCAATATAAATACCACTCCAGGCAGCAAGAGCCCCTGCAGCTGTGCCTGAAGCCATTTTCTCTGCCCTGTCAGCAGTCTCGGGGCTGGGCTGGTGGGAGGGAGTGAGAGGCCACAGCTTTGTGGGTGGCCCAGTGTGAGTGGGGCTCTGCTGGACTTTCTGCAGCAGTTGCCAGGCTGCCACCTGCTAAAGAAGAGGATGTGTCGCCCATACCTGCTGCTGGAATTTCTCCCTGGGCAGAGGTGAGGAAGGAAAAAAGCAGTGGGGGCAGGGACAGGACGGGTATCTCAGGCAGGGAAATGGAAATCTTCCAGAAGAGCACCCAGGGCCAGGACCATCCTGGCTGGCCTGCAGGCACCAAGTTGGCTGGCATGCTGTCACTCGTGTGGCTCCATGGCCCTTCCTTCAAGTCCTTGTACATATTCAGGTGTTTTACCTGGGTAGGTTGGGAACAGTTCAGCAGCAGCTGGCCTGGGGCTCATCTCACGTTTACTCACAGATGCCTCGGCACGGTCCCCCAGGCTTGTAATGAGGACACTCCTTGCGGGGGGGCTGCTGGCTGCATGCGAGACGATTCCCCACCTCTGACCAACTTCAGAATTGTCTACCACTGGAGCAAGTGCCCTGATAGGGTTTTCATCTGTATAACTGGTGAGTTCTGTTTGTTTTTTTCTTTTTTGTTCCAAGGTAGGTTTTATTCCTCTTTTTTGTACTTATGGATGTAAGCATGGAAATAATTCATTCATATAAATACATGTATGTGAAGGGAATAACTTTTTTCCATTTTTTAGAAAATTTTATTTTTCATTTTATTTTATTTATTTTTTTTACAGCAGGTTCTTATTGGTTATCTATTTTATACATATAAATGTATACATGTCAATCCCAATCTCCCAACTCCTCCCACCGCCACCCCCCCCATGGCTTTCCCCTCTTTGTGTCCATATATTTGTTCTCTACATCTGTGTCTCTATTTCTTCCCTTCAAACCGGTTCATCTGTACCATTTTTCTAGGTTCCACATATATGCGTTAATATACAATATTTGTTTTTCTCTTTCTGACTTACTTCACTCTGTATGACAGTCTCTAGATCCATCGACGTCTCTACAAATGACCCAATATCATTCCTTTTTATGGCTAATAGTCCATTTTATATATGTACCACATCTTTATCCATTCGTCTGTCTGTGGGCATTTAGGTTGCTTCCATTACCTGGCTATTGTAAATAGTGCTGCAATGAACATTGTGGTGAATGTGTCTTTTTGATTTATGGTTTTCTCTGGGTATATGTCCAGTAGTGGGTTGCTGGATCATATGGTAATTCTATTTTTAGTTTTTTAAGGAACCTCCATACTGTTTTCCATAGTGACTATCAATTTACATTCCCACCAATCGTGGAAGAGGGTTCCTTTTCTCCACACCCTCTCCAGCATTTGTTGTTTGTAGATTTTCTGATGATGCCCATTCTAACAGGTGTGAGGTGATACCTCATTGTAGTTTTGATTTGCATTTCTCTAATAATTAGTGAGGTAGAGCAGCTTTTCATGTGCTCCTTGGCCATCTCTACGTCTTCTTGGAAGAAATGTCTATTTAGATCTTCTGCCCATTTTTGTATTGGGTTGTTTGTTTTTTTAATATTGAGCTGCATGAGCTGTTTATATATATTGGAGATTAATCCTTTGTCCATTGATTCAGTTGCAAATATATTCTCCCATTCTGAGGGTTGTCTTTTTGTGTTTGTAGTTTCCATTGCTTTGCAGAAGCTTTTACGTTTCATTAGGTCCCATTTGTTTAGTTTTCTTTTTTATGTCATTACTCTAAGAGGTGGATCAAAAAAGATCTTGCTGTGATTTATGTTAGAGTATTCTTCCTATGTTTTCCTCTAAGAGTTTTATACTGTCCGGTCTTACATTAAGGTCTCTAATCCATTTTGAATTTATTTTTGTGTATGGTGTTAGGGGGTGTTCTAATTTCATTCTTTTACATGTAGCTGTCCATTTTTCCCAGCACCACTGATTGAAGACACTGTCTTTTCTCCATTGTATAGTCTTGCCTACTTTGTCATAGATTAGTTGACCATAGGTGTGTAGGTTTATCTCTGGGCTTCTTTCTTTTTTATTTTCCTTTTACACCTTTATTGGAGTATAATTGCTTTACAATGGAGTGTTAGTTTCTGCTGTATAGCAAAGTGAATCAATTATACATATACATATATCACCATATCCCCTCCCTCTTACATCTCCCTCCCACCCTCCACATCCCACCCCTTTAGGTGGTCGCAAAGCACCGAGCTGATCTCCCTGTGCTATGTGGCTGCTTCCCAGTAGCTATCGATGTTACATTTGGTAATGTATATATGTCCATGGCACTCTCTCACTTCGTCCCAGCTTACCCTTCCCCCTCCCCGTGTCCTCAAGTCCTTTCTCTATGTCTGTGTCCTTAATCCTGTCCTGCCCCTAGGTTCTTCATAAACCTTTTTCTTTAGATTCCATATATCTCTGTTAGCACACGGTATTTATTTTTCTCTTTCTGACTTACTTCACTGTGTAGGACAGACTCTAAGTCCATCCCCCTCACTACAAATAACTCAGTTTTGTTTCTTTTTATGGCTGAGTAATATTCCATTTATATATGTGCCAGATATTCTTTATCCATTCATCTGTCGATGGACACTTAGGTTGCTTCCATGTCCTGGCTATTGTAAGTAGAACTGCAATGAACATTGTTGTATATAACTCTTTTTGAATTATGGTTTTCTCAGGGCAAATGCCCAGTAGTTGGATTGCTGGGTCGTATGGTACTTCTATTTTTAGTTTTTTAAGGAACCTCTATACTGTTATCCCTAGTGGGTATAGCAATTTACATTCCCAGCAACAGTGCAAGAACGTTCCCTTTTCTCCAGTAAATGCCTCTCCAGCATTTATTGTTTGTAGATTTTTTGATGATTGCCATTCTGACTGCTGGGAGGTGATACCTCACTGTAGTTTTGATTTACATTTCTCTAATGATTAGTGATGTTCAGCATCCTTTCATGTGTTTATTGGCAATCTGTATATCTCCTTTGGAGAAATGTCTATTTAGGTCTTCTGCCCATTTTTGGATTGTGTTGTTTGTTTTTGTGATATTGAGCTACACGAGCTGCTTGTAAATTTTGGAGATTAATCTTTTGTCATTTGCTTCATTTGAAAACATTTTCTCCCATTCTGAGGGTTGTATTTTCGTCTTGTTTATGTTTTCCTTTGCTGTGCAAAAGCTTTGAAGTTTCATTAGGTCCCATTTGTTTATTTTTGTTTTTATTTCCACTTCTCTAGGAGGTGGGTCAAAAAGGATCTTGCTGTGATTTATGTCATAGAGTGTTCTGCCTATGTTTTCCTCTAATAATTTTATAGTGTCTGGTCTAACATTTAGATCTCTAATTCATTTTGAGTTTATTTTTGTGTATGGTGTTATGGAGTGTTCTAATTTCATTCTTTCACGTGTAGTTGTCCAGTTTTCCCAGCACCACTTACTGAAGAGACTGTCTTTTCTTCATTGTATATCTTTGCCTCCTTTGTCATAGATGAGTTAGCCATAGGTACATAGGTTTATCTCTGGGCTTTCTATCTTGTTCAATTGATCTATATTTCTGTTTTTGTGCCAGTACCATATAGTCTTGCTTAATGTAGCTTTGTAGTATAGTCTGAAGTTAGGAAGTCTGATTCCTCCAGCTCTTTTAATTTCCCTCAAGACTGCTTTGGCTATTCGGGGTCTTTTGTGTCTCCATACAAATTTTAAGATTTTTTTTTTCTAGTTCTGTAGAAAATGCCAGTGGTATTTGATAGGGATTGCATTGAATCTGTAGCTTGCTTTGGGTACTATAGTCATTTTCACAATATTGATTCTTCTAATCCAAGAACATGGTTTATACCTCCATATGTTTATATCATCTTTGATTTCTTTCAGCAGTGTCTTATAGTTTTCTGAGTACAGGTCTTTTACCTCCTTATGTAGGTTCATTCCTCCGTATTTTATTCTTTTTGTTGCAATGGTGAATGAGATTGTTTCCTTAATTTCTCTTTCTGATCTTTCATTGTTAGTGTATAGGAATGCAAGAGATTTCTGTGCATTAATTTTGTATCCTGCAACTTTACCAAATTCATTGATTAGCTCTAGTAGTTTTCTGGTGGCATCTTTAGGATTCACTATGTGTAGTATCGTGTCATTTGCAAACAGTGACAATTTTACTTCTTCTTTTCCAATTTGTATTCCTTTTATTTCTTTTTCTTCTCTGATTACTGTGTCTAGGACTTCCAAAACTATGTTGAGTAATAGTGGTGAGAGTGGACATCCTTGTCTTGTTCCTGATCTTAGAGGAAATGCTTTTAGTTTTTCACTATTGAGAATGATGTTTGCTGTGGGTTTGTCATATACTGCCTTTATTATGTTGAGGTAGATTCCCTCTATGCCCACTTTTTGGAGACTTTTAATCATAAATTGGTGTTGAATTTTGTCGAAAGCTTTTCCTGCATCTATTGGGATGATCATATTTTTATTCTACAATTTGTTAATATGGTGTATCACATTGATTGATTTGTGTATATTGAAGAATTCTTGCATCCCTGGGATAAACCCCACCTGATCATGGTGCATGATCCTTTTAATGTGTTGTTCAATTCTGTTTCCTAGTATTTTGTTGAGGATTTTTACATCTATATTAATCAGTGATATTGGTCTCTAATTTTCTTTTTCTGTAGTATCTTTGTCTGGTTTTGGTATCAGGGTTATGGTGGCCTCATATAATGAGTTTGGGAGTGTTCCTTCCCCTGAAAAGTTCTGAAGAGTTTGAGAAGATTGGGTGTTAGCTCTTGTCTAAATGTTTGATAGAATTCACCTCTGATGCCATCTAGTTCTGGACTTTTGTTTGTTGGAAGATTTTTAATCACACTTTCAATTTCATTACTTGTGATAGGTCTGTTCATATTTTCTATTTCTTCCCGGTTCAGTCTTGGAAGGTTATACCTTTCTAAGAATTTGTCCATTTCTTCCAGGTTGTCCATTTTATTGGCATAGAGCTGCTTGTAGAGGTCTCTTAGGATGCTTTGTATTTCTGTGGTGTCTGTTACAACTTCTCCTTTTTCATTTCTAATTTTATTGATTTGAGTCCTCTCCCTCTTTTACTTGAGTCTGGCTACAGGTTTATCATTTTTGTTTATCTTCTCAAAGAACCAGCTTTTAGTTTTATTGATCTTTGCTATTGTTTTTATTTCATTTATTTCTGCTCTGATCTTTATGATTTCTTTCCTTCTATTAACTTTGGGTTTTGTTCTTCGTTCTCTAGTTCCTTTAGGTGTAGGGTTAGATTGTTTATTTGAGATTTTTCTGGTTTCTTGAGGTAGGCTTTTATTGCTATAAACTTCCCTCTTAGAACTGCTTTTGCTGCATCCCATAGGTTTTCAATCATCGTGTTTTTGTTGTCATTTGTCTCTAGGTAGTTTTTGATTTCCTCTTTTATTTCTTCAGTGATCTCTTGGTTATTTAGAAACGTATTGTTTAGCCTCCATGTGTTTGTTTTTTACGTTATTTTCCCTGTAATTGAGTTCTAATCTCATAGCATTGTGGTCGGAACAGCTGCTTGATATGATTTCAGTTTTCTTAAATTTACTGAGGCTTTATTTGTGACCCAAGATGTGATCTATCCCGGAGAATGTTCCGTGTACCATTGAGAAGAACTTGTAGTCTGCTGTTTTTGGATGGAATGTCCTATAAATATCCATTAAATCTATCTGGTCTATTGTGTCATTTAAAGCTTGTGTTTCCTTATTAATTTTCTGTCTGGATGATCTCCATTGGTGTAAGTGAGGTGTTAAAGTCCCTTGCTATTATTGTGTTACTGTTGATTTCCTCTTTTATAGCTGTTAGCAGTTGCCTTATATATTGAGGTGTTCCTGTGTTGGGTACATATATATTTATAATTGTTATATCTTGGATTGATCCCTTGATCATTATGTAGTGTCCTTCCTTGTCTCTTGTAACATTCTTTATTTTAAAATCTATTTTATCTGATATGAGTATTGCTACTCCAGCTTTCTTTTGATTTTCATTTGCATGGAATATATTTTTCCATCCCCTCACTTTCAGTCTGTATGTGTCCCTAGGTCTGAAATGGGTCTCTTGTAGACAGCATATATATGGATCTTGTTTTTGTATCCATTCAGTGAGCCTGTGTCATTTGGTTGGAGCATTTAATCCATTCATGTTTAAGGTAATTATCAATATGTATGTTCCTATTATTATTTTCTTAATTGTTATGGGTTTGTCTTAGTGGGTCCTTTTCTTCTCTTGTGTTTCCCACTTAGAGAAGTTCCTTTAGCATTTGTTGTAGAGCTGGTTTCATGGTGCTGAATTCTCTTAGCTTTTGCTTGTCTGTAAAGCTTTTGATTTCTCCATCAAATCTGAATGAGATACTTGCTGGGTGGAGTACTCTTGGTGGTAGGTTCTTCCCTTTCATCACGTTAAATTTATCATGCTACTCCCTTCTGTAGATTTTCTGCTGAGAAATCAGCTGTTAACCTTATGGGAGTTCCGTTGTATGTTGTCATTTTTCCCTTGTTGCTTTCAATAATTTTTCTTTGTCTTTAATTTTTTCAATTTGATTACTGTGTGTCTCGGCATTTTTCTCTTTTGGTTTATCCTGGCTGGGACTCTCTGCGCTTCGTGGACTTCGGTGGCTATTTCTTTTCTCATGCTAGGGAAGTTTTCAACTATAATCTCTTCAGATATTTTCTCGAGTCCTTTCTCTCTCTGTTCTCCAGCTGGGACCCCTATAATGCGAATGTTGTTGCATTTAATGTTGTCCCAGAAGTCTCTTAAGTTGTCTTCATTTATTTTCATTCTTTTTCTTTATTCTGTTCCATGGCAGTGATTTCCACCTTTCTGTCTTCCAGGTCACTTATCCGTTCTTCTGTCACAGTTATTCTGCTACTGATTCCTTCTAGTGTATTTTTCATTTCAGTTATTGTATTGTTCATCTCTGTTTGTTTGTTCTTTAATTCTTCTAGGTGTTTGTTCCTTAATTCTTCTAGGTCTTTGTTAAGCATTTCTTGCATCTTCTCGATCTTTGCCTCCATTATTTTTCTAAGGTCTTGGATCATCTTCACTATCATTATTCTGAATTCTTTTACTGGAAGGTTACCTATCCCCACTTCATTTCGTTGTTTTTCTGAGGATTTATCTTGTTCCTTGATCTGGTATAAAGTCCTCTGCCTTTTCATTTTCTCTATCTTTCTGTGAATGTGGTTTTCCTTCCACAGGCTGCAGAATTGTAGTTCTTCTTGCTTCTGCTGTCTGCTCTCCAGTGATTGAGTCTATCTGAGAGGCTTGTGCAAGCTTCCTTATGCAAGGGACTGGTGGTGGGTAGAGCTGGGTGTTGCTCTGGTGGGCAGAGCTTTAATCTGCTTGTCTGTGGATTAAATAAAAGTTTAATAAAAAGTTTAATCCGCTTGTCTGCTGATGCATGGGGCTGGATTCCCTCCCTGTTGGTTGTTTGGACTGAGGCGACCCAGCACTGGAGCCTACCTTGCTCTTGGTGAGGCTAATGGTGGACTCTGGGAGAGTTCACGCCAAGGAGTATTTCCCAGAACTTCTGCTGTCAGTGTCGTTGTCCCCATGGTGAGCCGCAGCCACACCCCACCTCTGCAGGAGACCCTCTAAAACTAGCAGCTAGGTATGATCATTCACCTATGGGGTGACTGCTCCTTCCCCTGGGTCCTGATGTGCACACTACTTTGTGTGTGTCCTCCAAGAGGGGAGTCTCTGTTGAGACTCTGAGTCTCTGAGTGCAGTTGAGACTCTGAGTGGAGTCACACAGACTCTGGGTCCTGTGAAGCTTCGATGTTTTGTGGTTCTAGAAATCCTATAGGAGACGGTCCACAGCAGGTGAAGCTAATGCTGTCATAGAGGTGGTGAAACCAAAGATCTGCAGTTCCGACTAGAGGTGCTGATGTACAAACAGGACAAAATCATCTCATGTGAATGTACTTCAGGCATGTTTAAAATGAATGCAGTCATGTTAATGCCTAACATCTTCTATCTTGTGCCTCTCCTCAAGGACCCCCTCCTCAGTTCCTGAGGCTCCTGTAAGTCATGTACAGGGGAATGGAGAGTGGGCTCTGTCCAGTCTGAGCCCTGAGTTACCCTGTGTGTATCTTAGGATACTTTGTATTTCTGTGGTGGCTCTTGTAACATCATCTCTTTCAGTTCTGATTTATTTGGGCCCTCTCTTTTAAAAAAAGTACTACTGTTGTCTTTTATTCTTTACAGAAGTTTAATAAGTGTTTGATCTACTACCCTTACTCTATGTATACTTTTTGCCGTGAGATTTTTACTTTTGTTTGTTTTCTTGTTACTGTCAATAATTAGTGAGAATTCTTTTAAGCTACCTTCAACATTGCTTATAAAGCTGCTTTATTAGTGATGACAGAGCTTTAATGGAAGTCGTGTTCTGGTTGTAAACTAGAATGCAATGTGCCAGCAAAAAGTCCCTTAAGTGTATGTCTCATTACTTCTTGTTCTTTTTTTTTTTTCCTTTTTTCTCTGTTTTTTTTTCTTGTTCTTTTTTTAATTTTTATTTTTTATCAGAGCAAATTTGATTAAAATGTTTTGTTTGTTCTAGGTGTGTAAGATGTGGTTCTTTTACACATATACATGTATCTATACTTCTTCAGATCGTTTTCTCATGTAGCTTGTGACACAATGTTGAGTAGTCTTCTCTTGGTATTCCGTAGGTCTTTGGTGATTATATATTTCACATGTGTTTCTATATCTATGTTAACCCCACTATCCTAATATATCCAGTCCTCACACCTTTCCATTTGGTGAACCTTAACTTTGTTTAATGAATCTGTGATTGCCTTTCTCTGTGGAAATATCTTCATTGGTATCAATTTTTAGCTAACACCTATAAGTGATATTATAGGATATGTGTCTTTTGCTGTCTGACTTAGTACAATTTGCCTGATTACCTCTAGAATAATCTACGGTGCTGCAAATGGCATTGTTTCATTTTTTTCCCTAGATAATATTCCATCTGTACATGTACCAGTTCTTCTTTGTCCACTCACCTCTTGATGGACTTTTTGGTTGCCTCCATGTCTCAGCTATTGTAATACTGCTGCACTGCACATTTGCCTGCCTGTGTCTTTCCAATTCTGTCTTCTTATGTTATAGGCCCAAGAGTGGGCCTCCTGTATCATATAGTATCTCAGGGTTTACCATTTAAATGCACCACGATTCTGTGCTCATTAGTGGCTCTTTCCAGGTTACATCTCACTTAAAGTTGAGGGTATGCATTTCTCCACAACACCTTCAGCATTTATTTATTTATTTATTTTTAACATCTTTATTGAAGTATAATTGCTTTACAATGGTGTGCTAGCTTGTGCTTTACAACAAAATGAATCAGTTATACATATACATATGTTCCCATATCACTTCTCTCTTGCGTCTCCCTCCCTCCCACCCTCCCTCCCCTCCAGGCAGTCACAAAGCACCGAGCTGATCTCCCTGTGCCATGCTGCTGCTTCCCACTAGCTATCTACCTTACGTTTGGTAGTGTATATATGTCCATGCCTCTCTCTCCCTTTGTCACAGCTTACCCTTCCCCCTCCCCATATCCTCAAGTCCATTCTCTAGTAGGTCTCTGTCTTTATTCCTGTTTTACCCCTAGGTTCTTCATGACATTTCTTTTCTTAAATTCCAGGTATATGTGTTAGCATACGGTATTTGTCTCTCTCTTTCTGACTTACTTCACTGTGTATGACAGACTCTAGGTCTATCCACCTCATTACAAATAGCTCAATTTCGTTTCTTTTTATGGCTTCAGCATTTATTGTTTGTAGTTTTCTTGCTGATGGATATTCTGACTGGTGTGAGCTGATACCTCTTTGTGGTTGAATTTGCATATGACTCATAATCCTTTGAAATTGAGCTTTAAGGCATGTCCTTTTTATTTTTCAAACTGTGATTACAGCTTAGCTCTTCAAAGTGTTTTCTAAAGTATGTGTTACATTTTGAAATTTATTGGCCATTACCTCCCTCAAAACATTTTGAGGGCAGGTTTCATTTACAGCCCTGCAGTACTTGTTCACATGAAGTGACCATTAGCACAGGCTTTAAAGCTGCTTTTGCAGGTAATGGCCAGATTGCGGCAGCCTTTCTTTGTTCCCCATGTTGGTACTAGGGAAACAGAGCTTCCGGCCAGTGGTCTTCCTCGGTTATAAATTAGAGTGGAATGTGCCCGGATAAACCCCCAAAGGCTGATGTCTCCTTATTTTTGTTTGTTTTTTAAATTTAATTTATATTTTTATCGGAGTAATATTCCATTGTGTATATGGACCACTTCTTGGTGCATAGCTCTGTTGAGGGACATTTTCGTTGCTTCCAAGTGTTGGCTATATTAAATATTGCTGGAGTGCAAGATTGCCAGCCTGTGACTTTTTGATTCTCATTTTCTCAGGTGATAGGCCCAGCAGTGGGTGTGATTGATTGACTAGTAGCTCAATGTTTACCTTTTCAAAGCACCTCCATTGTGTTTTCATTAGTGGCTCTTACCATGTCTCCCTTAGAACCGAGGGTACGAACTTCTCCACAATCCCTTCAGCATTTATAGTTTGCAGCATTTTTGCTAATGGCCAATCTGACTGATGTGACCTGATAAGTTTTTGTAATTTGGGTTTGCATGACTTTAAAAATTCCTAAAATTCATCATTTTCCATGCCTTTTTCCTTTCTGTTAAAAATCAAGTGTGAGTACAATATATCTCTTGAAGTTCTCTTCTTGGAAGGTTGCCCTCTTTTGAATTTTTGGTGGATATTCGACCCCAGGATTTTTTTGGAGGGCAGATGTCATTACAGAACTGCAAGTTTGGTGAATATTTAGTGACCATTAGCACTGGGTTTAAAGCTGCTGTTGTGGGAAACGGCCACAAGGAGGCAGCATTTGTCCTTTCCCAAATCTGAGTACTAGGGCAGCAGAGCCTTTCTGGAAGTCGTGGTCCTAGGTTTTAAGTTAGAATGGAATGTGCCAGGAGGAACGCCCATAAGTTTATGTCTCATTACATCTTGGTTTTTAAAATTTATTTAATCGGGGTAATGATTAGATATTGTTTGTCCAGATGTACACAATCTGGTTCATTTGTACAATATATATGTCTATTCATGTTCAGATCCTCTTCCCATGTAAAATATTACAGTGTTCCGTAGACCTCCCTTGCTATATGGTCCGTCTTTTTGATATATGTTTATTATATGTATTTGTATACGTATGGTAACGTTAATCTTAATTTATCCATTCTGCCCACCTTTCCTTTTAGATAAGCATACTTAATTTCTAAGTCTGTGAGTGTCTTTCTCTGTGGAAATATGTTCATTTGTGTTAGTTATTAGATAACGCCTATAAGTGATATCATAGGATATAGGTCTTTTGCTTTCTGACTTACCTCATATTCTGTGATTATCTCCAAGCTCATCTATGGCACCTCAAATAGCAGTGTTTCATTGTTTTCCATGGCTAATATTCTATTGTGAACGTGGACCACTTCTTCTTCATCCATACATCTGTTGATGGACATTTTGGTGGCTTCACTGTCTTGGCTATTGTGAATAAGGCTGCAGTGCAGCTTTTGCAGCCCACGTCTTCTCGATTCTGGTCTTCTCAGGTGAGAGGCCCAGTGGTGTGACTGCTGCATCGAATGGTATCTCAACTTTTACTTTTAATCATAGCTCCTTTCTGTTCTCATTATTGGCTCTTACCACGTTACATCTCACCAGCAGCTAGAGGGTACACAGTTCTCTAAAACCCCTTCAGAATTTATTGTTTGTAGACCTTTTGCTGATGGTCAGTCGACTGGTGTGAGTTGAAACCTTTTTGTACATTAGATTTGCATGAGTCTAATAATTCCTGAGGTTGAGCTTTCACCCATTTTCCTTTTTTTAAACAAGAGAGTGAGTCAAACTTACCTCTTCATACTATCGTCTTGAAAAATCTGTCAGTTTTGAATTTTATTGTCCATTCCCTACCTCAGCACAGTTGTTTAGGGCAGGTGTCCTTTGCAGCCCTGAGTCCTTGTGAATGTTAAGAGAACATTAGCTGTGGGCTTAACGCTGCTCTTGCGGAAAACGGCCACAAGGCAGCAGAATTTCTACATTTCCAACTCTGGGTTTTTGGGCAGCAGAGCCTTCCTGGAAATCGTATTAGTAGGCTGCAAATTAGAGTGGAATGTGCCAGAGCATATCCCCAAGAGCTTATATCTCCTTACTTCTTGTTTGTTTTATAAATTTAATTTTTATTAATTATCAGAGCAAACTTGATAAAAATATTTTGTTTCTCCTAGGTGTACAGAATCTGGTTCATTATATCAATGTATCTGTCATTTATCTTTGCATTCTTTACCGTGTAGGTTATTACAGAGTGTTGCCTAGACCTCTCTTGGTATTCCATAGGTATTTTGTGATTATATATTTCATATGTATTAGTACATGTCTGTTAACCCTCATATCCTAATTCACACATTCCTTACACTTTTCCATTTGGCTAAACATAATTTTTTTTTTCTTAATCCATGCTTTTCCTTCTCTTGGAAATAAGTTCATGAGTATCAACTTTTAGGTAACACCTAGAAGTGATGTCATAGGATATCTGTCTTTCACTTTCTTTCTTTAATTTGAGTGATTATCTCTAGGTCCTTATATGGTGGTGCAAACGGCATTGTTTTCCATGGCTAATATTCCATTGTTTACATGGACCACTTCCTCTTTGTGCATTTTTCTGTTGATGGACATTTTGGTTTCTTCCAAGTCTTGGCTATGTTAAATATTCCTGCAGTACAGGATTGCCAGCCTGTGTCTTTTCCATTCTGCTCTGCTCAGGTGATAGGCACATCAAAGGACTTACCAGATCACATGGTAGCTCAATTTTTACCCTTAAACGCACCTCCATTATGTTCTCACTACTGGCTGTTACCAGTTTACATCTCCCCAGCAGCTGGAGGGTACACAGTTCTCTGAAACCCCTTCAGCATTTATTCTTTGTAGACTTTTTGCTGAAGAACATTCTGACGGCTGTGAGGTGAACATTTTTGTAATTGGATTTGCATGGCTTTATTCATTGCTGATGTTGCGCATTTTTCAATTTCCTTTTATTTTAAAGAGAAAAAAAAGAAAAGACAAAATGTGCGTAAAATATGCCTCTTGACATTGTCTTCTTGAAATGTTGACGTCTTTTGAATTTTCTGGTCGATTACGACCCCAGGACATTTTTTGAGGCCCGGTGTCCTTTACAGTGCTGCACATATTTTGAATATTAAGTGAACATTACCTCTTGGTTTAAAGCTGCTGTTGTGTGAAACAGCCACAAGGCGGCAGCATTTCTCCTTTACCAAATCTGGTTACCAGGGCAACAGAGCCTTAATGGAAGTCCTGTTCTAGGTTGAAAATTAGAATGGGATGTGCCAGGAAAAATTCCTTTCAGTTTATGTCTCATTATTTCTTGTTCATATTTTTAATTTAATTTTTATTTTTTATCGCAGCAAATTTGATTACAATGTTTTTTTTTTTTTGTTCTAGGTGTGCAAGATGTGGTTCTTTCACACACATACATATATCTATTCTTCTTTGGAACCTTTTCCCAGGTAGGTTATGACACAATATTGAGTAGTCTTCTCTTGGTATTCCGTAGGTCTTTGGTGATTATATATTTCACATGTGTTTCTATATCTATGTTAACCCCAATATCGTAATGTATCCAATCCTCACACCTTTCGATTTGGGGAACCATAAGTTTGTTCAATGAATCTGTGATTGCCTTTCTCTGTGGAAATATCTTCATTGTTATCAATTTTCAGGTAACACCTATAAGTGATATACGTTAGGTGTCTTTCGCTTTCTCACTTACTACAAGTTGCATGGTTACCTCTAGACTCATCTATGGTGCTGCAAATGGCATTGTTTCATTTTTTTCCCGAGCTAATATTCCATCTCTACATGTAACAGTTCCTCTTTGTCCACTCATCTGTTGATGGACTTTTGGTTGCTTCCATGTCTTGGCTATTGTAATACTGCTGCAGTGCAGATTTGCCTGCCTGTGTCTTTCCAATTATGTCTTCTTATGTTATAGGCCCAGGAGTGGGCCTCCTGGATCATATAGTAGCTCAATGTTTACCTTTTAAAGGCACCTCCACCCTGTTCCCATTAGTGACTCTTACCAGGTTATGTCCCACTTCAAATTAAGGGTATGCATTTCTCCACAACCTCTTCAGCATTGATCATTTGTAGTTTCTTTCCTGATGGTTATTCTGAATGGTGTGAGCTGATACCTCTGTGTGGTTGGATTTGCATGTGTCTCATAATCCTTTGAAATTGAGCTTTCAGGCATGTCCTTTTATTTTTCAAACGGTTATTACAGCTTAGTTCTTCAAATGGTTTTCTTGAAATATGTGCCACATTTTGAAATACTTTGGCCTTTACCTCCCGCAAAACATGATGAAGGCAGGTTTCCTTTACAGCCCTGCAGGACTTGTTCATATGAAGTGAAAATTAGCATAGGTTTTAAAGCTGCTTTTGCAGGTAATGGCCAGAGGGTAGAGCATTTCATAATTCTATGAAACGTAACTGAACACACAATATATATTTTTTCTTTTAAATTTCCATTGTTACTTTTTTAAAGTACAATTATAATTGAAGTTCTTTGTAACAAGTGAAATTTAAAAAATTAAAGGAAAAGATAATATTTTACCACTTGCCATCCTTTCCCATTTACTGAAACGACCAGCATAATGTGTAGAGTTCTCATTTTATCCAGGTGTTCTATACATCTGGAATATCATGCTTCTCACTGTAGAAAAACAGATTTAGCTCTCACACTTTTTATAAGCTACATAACAGTCCATAGAACAGAAGTACCAACTATTTCAGACTTAGCTTTTTGAGGGACACTCAGGTTACTTTCTGTTTTATTTTGTTGTTCTTTTTCTGGGGGGGGGTAGGAGTTTATTATTTATTCATTTATTTTTGTTGTGTTGGGTCTGAGTTTCCATATGAGGGCTTTCTCTAGTTGTGGCAAGTGGGGGGCCACTCTTGATCTCGGTGCATGGGCCTCTCACTATTGCGGCCTCTCTTGTTGCAGAGCACAGGCTCCAGATGCGAGGGCTCACTGGTTGTGGCT
This sequence comes from Orcinus orca, assembly GCF_937001465.1. NCBI lineage: Eukaryota > Metazoa > Chordata > Mammalia > Artiodactyla > Delphinidae > Orcinus > Orcinus orca. The sequence goes on from NW_026043972.1 coordinate 384,131, forward strand.
TATGGGCCTAGTTGCTCCATGGCATGTGGGATCCTCCCAGACCAGGGCTCGAACCTGTGTCCCCTGCATTAGCAGGCAGATTCTAACCACCGCACCACCAGCGAAGCCCCCTATTTTGTTGTTCTGCTAGTTTGTTTTAACCCAAGAAAATATTTTTTTAAATACAAAAAAACAAAATTAAGCTAGGGGTAAGGATTAGGGTTTAGGGTAAGGTTTAGGGTTAGGATACAGGTTAGGATTATTGTACGGCTTAGAGTATGGTTTAGGGTTATGGTTATGGTACGGGTTAGTGTTAGGGTACAGTTTAGGGTATGGCTATGGTTTAGTGTTAGGGTACGGGTTAAGGTATGGGTTAGTGTTAGGGTATGGGTTAGGATTAGGGTATGGTTTACATTCAGGGTTATGGTTAGGTTTAGTGTATGGGTTAGTGTTAGGTACGGGTTAGGATAAGGGTTAGGGTTAGGTTTAGTGTTAAGGAAGGGGTACAGTTTAGGGTACAGTATAGGGAACAACAAAGGGTTAGGGTTAGGGTACGTGTTAGGGTACAGTTTAGTGTTAGTGTACGGGTTAGGATTAAGGTATGGTTTAGGGTAAGGTTTAGGGTTAGGGTTAGGGAACGGGTATGGTTTGGGGTACAGTTTAGTGTATGACCACGGGTTAGGAGTAGGGTAAGTGTTAGGGTACGGTTTAGTGTTAGTGTACAGGTTAGGATTATGGTACGGGATAGTGTAAGGGTTAGGGTTAGGGTTAGGGAATGGGTACAGATTAGGTTACAGGTTAGGGTATGACAACGGGTTAGGGTTAGGGTACGTGTTAGTGTATGGGTTAGGATTAGGGTATGGGTTAGGTTATGGGTTAATGTTAGGGGATGGGTTAGGATTAGGGTACGGGTTATGGTACGGTTTAGGGAAAGGGTTAGGATATGGGGTAGGGTAAGGATAAAGTTTAGTGTATGGCTATGTGTTACTGTTAGGGTACATGTTAGCATACGGGTTAGTGTTTGTGTACAGCTTAAGGTAAGGGTTAGGGTTAGGGAATGGGTATGGTCTCAGGTACAGGTTAGGGTACGGTAGCGGGATAGGGTTAGGGTACGTGTTAGGATGAGACTTCATTGTAGTGCGGATTTCCATTGCACGCTTCCTTGGTTGGCAAAAAAGGCCGTATGCGTTTTTTCCTGTATATATTCAGGAAAAAACGCATATGCATTTTTTGGCCAAGTGCATCATTGTCGAAGTTCTGCCGCTTTTCATATGCTTTAAATGCAGTTTCCATCTACCTCCTGAAATATATTTCCTGCAATTGTGCCGTGCTTTCAAGTCCTCTTTGCAGCCTTACCTCAATATATTTTTGGACGATAGCTGTCATTTATAACTCTGCAGGTTTAGGAATTGCAGTGCCCCTGAGCTCCTTTTTTCAACTCGCTTTCTGTGAGCTGGCCACAAATCAACAGGATTGCTTCAGGCCCTATTCTGGTTCCGGCATGGCACGCTGAGTCTTTGGTTAATTCTACATCCTGGTGGGAAATTAGAGTGAAATGTGCCCGTCCAAACACCTACAGCTAGTCTCTCATTGGTTCTCCCTATTCCCGTTCATCCTCCACAGAAATTGCAGAGTGTGCCAAACAGGAGGTTACAAGCACTGACTCTCCAAGTGGGGAGACTGTTAGTAAAGTGTCTGGAATGGCGAACCTGAGTACCAGCGGACGAATAATGAGATACGTTTTAGAAACCTTGCCCGATCACACTGTGGACCATCCTCTGGGTTTCCCATGCATGTTTTAGCTGTAGGAAGAATCCCTTAAACCAGGAGAGTTGGGACCCATGGAATGGGTAGCATACAGTATTACTTCAAAGGGTCTCCATTTGCTCACCGAACCTCACCAATCCTCTCAGCCCCAAATGTCCTGCCTTATGTCTCACCCAGCTGTGGGTGTAGATGTGGTAAATCCAAGTTTCGTCACAAGCCCTGAACGAATTATTTAAGAACTTTCTCTCCTTCACTGTCTTTGTGTTTTGATTTTGAAATTTATTTTAATAATGGGGTTTAGCTGATTTTCACTGCTGTGTTTATGCCGCTCGATGCACACTTGATTCTCTTACGGAGACATATAAATACATATGTTTTAATATTCTTATTGTCAGATATATTCCTCTGCAGTGAATAGGCGGTGTTGAGTCTAATTCGTTGAGCAAGGAGTATATCTCGTCTATTACTGGCTTATGGAACTGTATCTGTGCTAATTTCAATCTCTGGTTTTACGTAGCACCCCAACTCATCATTCCCCTTAAGAAAGCATAAGTTTGTTTTCTAAATGTGAGACTCTGTTCTGTTTTGTAATTCAGTTCATGTGTAGCCAAGTTTACATTCCCTCTATAAGTGATATCTTATGATAAGTTTCTTTTTCTGTGTGACTTATTTCCTTTGAATCATTGTACCTAAATCCATTCATTATGCTTGTACGGGCCAGACGACATTGATTTCATTGCTGAGTGATGTTCCATTGTACATAAGTATGAAAACTTCTTTATCCATTTCTCTCTTTCAAGGATATATAATTTGTACCGTAGTCGAGACTCTTGTAAACAGAGCAGCCCTAAACTTTGGGGTGGTTGTTTCTTGTTATTTTAATTTTCCTGAGTTATAGTGCTATAAGTAGGTTTAGGGTTAGGGTTAAGGTTAGGGTTAGGGAACGGGTATGGTTTAGGATGCGACAATGGTTTAGAGTGAGCGAAAGTGTTAGGGTACAGGTCAGTGTTAGTGTACCGTTTAGGATTAGGGTAAGTGTTAGGGTAATGCTTCAGGTTAGGGTTATGGTTAGGGAATGGGGATGGTTTAGGGTAGAAGTTAGGGTACGACAACAGTTTAGGGATAGCGTACATGTAAGGGTAAGTGTTAGTGTTAGCGTACGGGTTAGGATTAGGGGACGGGTTAGGGTAAGGCTTCGGGTAAGGGTTAGGGTTAGCGTTAGGGATAGGGGACAGTGACCGTTTAGGGAACAGGTTAGGGTATGACAATGGTTGAGAGTCAGCATTCATGTTAGGGTATGAGTTAGAGTTAGCGTATGGGTTAGGATTAGGGGACCGGATAGGGTAAGACTTCGGGTAAGGGTTAGGGATAGGGTTAGGGGATGGGGAAAGTTTAGGGTACAGGTTAGGGTACGACAAGAGTTTAGGGTGAGCGTACGTGTTAGGGTATGGGTTAGTGTTAGAATACGGGTTAGAATTAGGAGACGGGTTATGGTAAGGCTTCAGGTAAAGTTTAAGGTTAGGATTAGGGGACTGGGAAGGTTTAGGGTACAGGTTAGGGAACGACGATGGTTTAGGGTGAGTGTACATGTTAGGGCATGGGTTAGTGTTAGCATACGGGTTAGGATTAGGGGACAGGTTAAGGTAAGGCTTCGGGTAAAGGTTAGGGTTAGGGTAAGGGGACGGGGAAGGTTTAGAGTACAGTTTAGGTTACGACAATGGTTTAGGGTGAGTGTACGTGTTAGGGTACGGGTTAGTTTAGCGTACGGGTTAGGATTAGGGGACAGGTTAGGGTAAGGCTTCAGGTAAGGATTAGGGTTAGGAGAGGGGGGCAGTTTAGGGTACAGGTTAGGGTGTGACAGCGGTTTAGGGTGACCGTACGTGTTAGGGTATGGGTTAGTGTTAGCGTACGGGTTAGGATTAGGTGACGGGTTAGGGTAAGGCTTCAGGTAAGGGTTAGGGTTAGGGTTAGGGTTAAGGGACGGGGACAGTTTAGGGTACAGATTAGGGTACTACAACGGTTTAAGGTGAGTGTACGTGTTAGGATAAGAGTTAGTGTTAACGTACGGGTTAGGATGAGGGGACAGGATGGGATAAGGCTTCCGGTAAGTGTTAGGGTTAGGCTTATGGGACGGGGACGGTTTAGGGTACATGTTAGGGTACAACAACGGTTTAGGGTGAGCATAGGTATTAGAGTACAGGTTAGTGTTAGGGTATGGCTTAGGATTAGGGGACGAGTTAGGGTAAGGCCTCGGGTAAGTGTTAGGGTTAGGGGACAGTGTCGGATTAGGGTACAGTTTAGGGTACGACAATGGTTAAGGGTGAGCGTACATGTTAGGGTACAGGATAGTGTCAGCGTACGAGTAAGGATTAGGGGAAAGTTTAGGGTACGGCTTCCAGTAAAGGGTACGGTTAGGGTTAGGGAATGGAGACGGTTTAGGGCATAGGTTAGGGTACAACAACGGTTTAGGGTGAGCATAAGTGTTAGGGTATGGGTTAGTGTTAGCGTACAGGTTAGGATTAGGGGACGGGTTAGGGTAAGGCTTCGGGTAAGGGTTAGGGTTACGGTTAGGGGACAGGGACGGTTTATGGTACAGGTTAGGGTACGACAAAGGTTTAGGGTGAGGCGTACGTGTTAGGGTACGGGTTAGTGTTAGCGTACTGGTTAGGATTAGGGGACGGGTTAGGGTAAGGCTTCGGTTAAGGGTTAGGGTTAGGGGACGGGGACAGTTTAGGGGACAGGTAAGTGTACGACAATGGTTTAGGGTGCGCGTAAGTGTGAGGGCACAGGTTAGTGTTATCGTACGGGTTAGGATTAGGTGACGGGTTAGGCTAAGGCTTCGGGTAGGGGTTAGGGTTAGGTAAGGGTTAGGGTTACTGTTAGGGTTAGGTGGACAGGGACGGTTTTGGGTACAGGTTAAGGTATGACAATGGTTTAGGGTAAGCATACGTGTGAGGGCACGGGTTATTGTTAGCGTAAGGGTTAGGATTAGGGGAGGGGTTAGGGTTAGGGTTAGGGTTAGGGGACGGGGACGGTTTAGGGGACAGGTTAGGATACGACAACGGTTTAGGGTGAGTGTACGCATGAGGGCACGGTTTAGTGTTAGCGTACGGGTTAGGATTAGGGGACGGGTTAGGGTAAGGCTTCGGGTAGGGTTAGGTTTAGGGTTAGGTTTAGGGGACGGGGACGGTTTAGGGGACAGGTTTGGGTACGACAACGGTTTAGGGTGAGCGTACGTGTGAGGGCACTGGTTAGTGTTAGCGTATGGGTTAGGATTAGTAGACGGGTTAGGGTAAGGCTTCGGGTAAGGGTTAGGGTTAGGGTTAGGGTTAGGGGATGGGGACGGTTTAGGGGACAGGTTAGGGTATGACAACGGTTTAGGGTAAGCGTATGTGTGAGGGCACGGATTAGTGTTAGCGTACGGGTTAGTATTAGGGGACGGGTTAGGGTAAGGCTTCGGGTAAGGGTTAGGGTTAGGGGACGGGGAAGGTTTAGGGGACAGGTTAGGTTACGACAATAGTTTAGGGTGAGCGTACGTGTGAGGGCACGGGTGAGTGTTAGCGTACACGTTAGGATTAGAGGATGGGTTCGGGTAAGGCTTCGGGTAAGCGTTAGGGTTAGGGTTAGAGTTAGGGGACGGGGACGGTTTAGGGGACAGGTTAGGGAACGACAACGGTTTAGGGTGAGCATACGCGTGAGGGCACGGTTTAGTGTTAGCGTAAGGGTTAGGATTACTGGACGGGTTAGGTTACGTCTTCGGGTAAGGGTTAGGGTTAGGGTTAGGGGACGGGGATGGTTTATGGGACAGCTCAGGGTACGACAACGGTTTAGGGTGAGCATACGTGTGAGGGCACGGGTTAGTGTTAGCGTATGGGTTAGGATTAGGGGACGGGTTAGGGTAAGGCTTCGGGTAAGTGTTAGGGTTAGGGTTAGGATTAGGGGACGGGAATGGGGACGGTTTAGGGTGAGCGTACTTGTGAGGGCACGGGTTAGTGTTAGCGTACGGGTAAGGATTAGGGGACAGGTTAGTCTAAGGCTTAGGGTAAGGGTTAGGGTTAGGGTTAGAGTTATGGTTAGGGTTAGGGGACGGGGACGGTTTAGGGGACAGGTTTGGGTACGACAATGGTTTAGGGTGAGCGTACATGTGAGGGCATGGGTTAGTGTTAGCGTACGGGTTAGGATTAATGACGGGTTAGGGTAAGGCTTCGGGTAAGATGTAGGTTTAGGGTTAGGGTTAGGGTTAGCGGACGGGGACGCTTTAGGGGACAGGTTAGGGTATGACAACAGTTTAGGGTGAGCGTACGTCTGAGGGCATGGGTTAGTGTTAGCGTATGGTTTAGGATTAGGGGACAGGTTAGGGTAAGGCTTCGGGTAAGGGTTAGGGTTAGGGTTAGGGGAAGGGAAGGTTTAGGGAACAGGTTAGGGTACGACAATGGTTTAGGGTAAGCATAAGTGTGAGGGCACGGGTTAGTCTTAGCATACGGGTTAGGATTACGGGATGGGTTAGGGTAAGGCTTCGGGTAAGGGTTAGGGTTAGGTTTAGGTTTAGGGTTAGAGGACGGGGACGGTTTAGGGGACTGGTTAGGGTACGACAATGGTTTAGTGTGAGTGTACCTCTGAGGGCATGGGTTAGTGTTAGCGTAGGGATTAGGATTAGTAGACGGGATGGAGTAAGGCTTTGGGTATGGGTTAGGGTTAGGGTTAGGGTTAGGGTTAGGGTTAGGGGACGGGGATGGTTTAGGGTACAGGTTAGGGTATGAAAACGGTTTAGGGTGAGCATACGTGTGAGGGCACGAGTTAGTGTTAGCATATGGGTTAGGATTAGGGAAGAAGTTAGGGTTAGGATTAGGTTTAGTGTTAGGGGACGGGGACGGTTTATGGGACAGGTTAGGGTACGACAACGGTTTAGGGTGAGGGTACGTGTGAGGGCACGGGTTAGTGTTAGCTTACGTGTTAGGATTAGGGCACGGGTTAGGGTAAGGCTTCGGGTAAGTGTTAAGGTTAGGGGACGGGGACGGTTTAGGGGACAGGTTAGGGTACGACAATGGTTTAGGGTGAGCGTACATGTGAGGGCAGGGGTTAGTGATAGCGTACGGGTTAGGATTAGGCGACGGGTTAGGGTAAGGCTTCGGGTTAGGTTTAGGGTTAGTGTTAGGGGACGGGGACGGTTTAGGGAACAGGTTAGGGTACGACAATGGTTTAGGGTAAGCGTACGTGTGAGGGAACGGGTTAGTCTTAGCGTATTGGTTAGGATAAGGGGACGGGTTAGGGTAAGGCTTCGGGTAAGTGTTAGGGTTAGGGTTAGTGTTAGGGTTAGGGTTAGGTTTAGGTTTAGGGAACGGGGACAGTTTAGGGGACAGGTTAGGGTATGACAACGGTTTAGGGTGAGCGTACGTGTGAGGGCACGGGTTAGTGTTACCGTACGGGTTAGGATTAGGGGATGGGTTAGGTTAAGGCTTCAGGTTAGGGTTGGTTAGGGGACGGGTACGGTTTAGGAGACAGGTTAGGTTAAGACAACGGTCTGTGGTGAGCGTACGTGTGAGGGCACAGGTTAGTGTTAGCGTACGGTTTGGGATTACGGGACGGGTTAGGGTAAGACTTCTGGTAAGAGTTAAGGTTAGGGTTAGGGTTAGGGGATGGGGACGGTTTAGGGGACAGGTTAGGGTACGACAATGTTTTAGGGTGAGCGTACGTGTGAGGGCACGGGTTACTGTTAGCGTACGGGTTAGGATTAGGGAACGGGTTAGGGTAAGGCTTCGGGTAAGTGTGAGGGTTGGGGTTAGGGTTAGGGTTAGGGAACGGGGACGGTTTAGGGGACAGGTTAGGGTACAACAACGGTTTAGGGTGAGCGTACTTGTGAGGGCACTGGTTAGTGTAAGCGTACGGGTTAGGATTTGGTGATGTGTTAGGGTAAGGCTTCGGGTAAGGCTTCGGATTAGGGTTTGGGCTAGGGTTATGGTGAGGGTTAGGGGACAGGGACGGTTTAGGGGACAGGTTAGGGTACACCAACGGTTTAGAGTGAGTGTACGTGTGAGGGCACGGGTTAGTGTTAGCGAACGGGTTAGGATTACGGGATGGGTTAGGGTAAGGCTTCGGGTAAGGGTTAGGGTTAGGGTTAGGGTTAGGTTAGGGGATGGGGACGGTTTAGGGGACAGGTTAGGGTACGACAACAGTTTAGGGTGAGCGTACGTGTGAGGGCACGGATTAGTGTTAGCGTACGGGTTAGTATTAGGGGACGGTTTAGGGTAAGGCTTCGGGTAAGGGTTAGTGTTACGAGAAGGGGACGGTTTAGGGGACATGTTAGGGTACGACAATGGTTTAGGGTGAGCGTACCTGTGAGGGCACAGGTTAGTGTTAGCGTACGGGTTAGGATTAGGGGACGGGTTAGGGTAAGGCTTCGGGTAAGGTTTAGGGTTAGGGTTAGGGTTAGGGGACGGGGACGGTTTAGGGGACAGGGTAGGGTACGACAACGGTTTAGGGTGAGCGTACGTGTGAGGGCATTGGTTAGTATTAGCGTACGGATTAGTATTAGGGGACGGGTTAGGGTAAGGTTAGGGTTAGTGTTAGGGTTAGGGGACAGGGATGGTTTAGGGGACAGGTTAGGGTACGTCAATGGTTTAGGGTGAGCGTAAGTGTAAGGGCACGGGTTAGTGTTAGCGTACGGGTTAGGATTAGGGGATGGTTTAGGGTAAGGCTTCGGGTAAGGGTTAGGGTTAGGGGACGGGGACGGTTTAGGGGACAGGTTAGGGTACGACAAAGTTTTAGGGTGAGCATACGTGTGAGGGCACGGGTTAGTGTTAGCGTATGGGTTAGGATTAGGGGTTGAGTTAGGGTTAGGATTAGGGTTAGGGTTAGGGGACGGAGACGGTTTAGGGGACAGGTTAGGTTACGACAACGGTTTAAGGTGAGCGTACATCTGAGGGCATGGGTTAGTGTTAGCGTATGGGTTAGGATTAGTGGACGGGTTAGGGTAAGGCTTCGGGTAAGCGTTAGGGTTAGGTTTAGAGTTAGGGTTAGGGGACAGGGACGGTTTAGGGGACAGGTTAGGGTATGACAACGGTTTAGGGTGAGCGTACATTTGAGGGCATGGGTTAGTGTTAGCGTATGGGTTAGGATTAGGGGACGGGATAGAGTAAGACTTTGGGTATGGGTTAGGGTTAGGGTTAGGGTTAGGGTTATGGTGAGGGTTAAGGGATGGAGATGGTTTAGGGGACAGGTTAGGGTACATCAACGGTTTAGGGTGTGTGTGCGTGTGAGGGCATGGGTTAGTGTTAGCGTACGGGTTAGGATTAGAGGACAGGATAGGGTAAGGCTTTGGGTAAGGGTTAGGGTTAGGGTTAGGTTTAGTGTTAGGGTTAGGGGATCGGGACGGTTTAGGGGACAGTTTAGGGTACGACAACAGTTTAGGTTGTGCGTACGTGTGAGGGCACAGATTAGTGTTAGCGTACGGTTTAGGATTAAGGGACGGGTTAGGGTAAGGCTTCGGGTAAGGGTTAGGATTAGGGTTAGGGTTAGGGTTAGGGGATGGGGACGGTTTAGGGGAGAAGTTAGGGTATGCCAACTGCTTAGGGTGAGCGTTCGTGTGAGGGCACGTGTTAGTGTTACCGTAGGGGTTAGGATTAGGGGACGCTTTAGGGTAAGGCTTCGGGTAAGGTTTAGTGTTAGAGTTAGGGTTAGGGTTAGGGGACGGGGACGGTTTAGGGGACAGCTTAGGGTACCACAGTGGTTTAGGGTGAGCGTACGTGTGAGGGCACGGGTTATCGTTAGAGTACGGGTTAGGATTAGGGGACGGGTTAGGGTAAGGCTTTGGGTAGGGTTAGGGTTAGGGGACGGGGACGTTTTAGGGGACAGGTTAGGGTACCACAGCAGTTTAGGGTGAGCGTACGTGTGAGGGAATGGGTTAGTGTTAGCGTACGGGTTAGGATTAGGGGACGCATTAGGTTAAGGCTTCGGGTAAGGGTTAGGGTTTAGGGACGGGGACAGGGACGGGGACGGTTTAGGGGACAGGTTAGGGTACGACAACGGTTTAGGGTGATCGTATGTGTGAGGGCACGGGTTAGTATTAGCGTACGGGTTAGGATTAGGGGACGGGTTACGGTAAGGCTTCGGGTAAGGTTTAGGGCTAGGGTTTGGGGACGGAGACGGTTTAGGGGACAGGTTAGGGTACGACAACGGTTTAGGTTGAGCGTACGTGTGAGGGAATGGGTTAGTGTTAGCGTACGGGTTAGGATTAGGGGACGGGTTAGGGTAAGGCTTCGGTTAAGGGTTAGGGTTAGGGTTAGTGTTAAGGTTATTGTTAGGGTTAGGGTTAGGATGAGGGGACAGGGACGGTTTAGGGGACAGGTTAGGGTACAACAACCGTTTAGGGTGAGCGTACGTTTCAGGGCACGGGTTAGTGTTACCGTACGATTTAGGATTAGGGGACGGGTTAGGGTAAGGCTTCGGGTAAGGGTTATGGTTATGGTTAGGGTTAGGGTCAGGGGACGAGGACGGTTTAGGGGACAGGTTAGGGTATGACAACGGTTTAGGGTGATCATACGTGTGAGGGCACGGGTTAGTGTTAGTGTACGAGATAGGATTATGGGACAGGTTAGTGTAAGGCTTCGGGTAAGGGTTAGGGTTAGGTTTAGGGGATGGGGACGGTTTAGGGGACAGGTTAGGGTATGACAAGGTTTTAGGGTGAGCGTACATGTGTGGTCATGGGTTAGTGTTAGTGTACGAGTTAGGATTAGGGGACGGGTTAGCGTAAGGCTTCGGGTAAGTCTTAGTGTAAGTATTAGGGTAAGGTTTAGGGGATAGGGATGGATTAGGGGACAGTTTAGGGTACGAAAACAGTTTAGAGTGAACGTATGTGTGAGGGCAGGGGTTAGTGTTAGCGTACGGGTTACGATTAGGGGACGGGTTAGGGTAACGCTTCGGGTAAGTGTTAGGGTTAGGGTTAGGGTTAGGGGACGGGAACGGTTTAGGGGACAGGTTAGTGTACGCCAACGGTTTAGGGTGAGCATACGTGTGAGGGCACGGGTTAGTGTTAGTGTACGGGTTAGGATTAGAGGACGGGTTAGGGTAAGGCTTCGGGTAAGTGTTAGCATTAGGGTTAGGGTTATGGGATGGGGATGTTTTAGGGGACTGGTTCGGGTATGACAATGGTTTAGGGTGAGCGTAAGTTTGAGAGCACGTGTTAGTGTTAGCGTATGGGTTAGGATTAGGGGACAGGTGAGGGGAAGGCTTCGGGGAAGGGTTAGGGTTAGGGTTCGGGCTAGGGTTAGGGTTAGGGGACGGGGACGGTTTAGGATCCAGGTGAGGGTACGATAACGGTTTAGGGGGAGCGTACGTGTGAGGGCACGGGTTAGTGTTATCAAACGGGTTACGATTAGGGGACGGGTGAGGGGAAGGCTTCGGGGAAGTGTTAGGGTTAGGGTTCGGGCTAGGGTTAGAGTTAGGGGACGGGGACGGTTTAGGGTCCAGGTGAGGGTATGAAAACCGTTTAGGGTGAGCGTACGTGTGAGGGCATGGGTTAGTGTTAGCGTACGGGTTAGGATTAGGGGACGGGTGAGGGGAAGGCTTCGGGGAAGGGTTAGGTTAAGGGCTCGTGCTAGGGTTAGGGTTAGGCGACGGGGACGGTTTAGGGTCCAGGTGAGGGTACGACAACGGTTGAGGGGAGCGTACGTGTGAGGGCACGGGTTAGTTTTAGCGTACGGGTTAGGATTAGGGGACGGGTGAGGAGAAGGCTTCGAAGAAGGGTTAGGGTTAGGGTTCGGGCTAGGGTTTGGGTTAGGGGACGGGGATGATTTAGGGTCCAGATGAGGGTACGACAACGGTTTAGGAGGAGGGTACGTGTGAGGGCAAGGGTTATTGTTAGCGTACAGGTTACAATTAGGGAAATGGTGAGGGGAAGGCTTCAGGGAAGGGTTAGTGTTAGGGTTCGGTCTAGGGTTAGGGTTAGGGGACGGGGAGGTTTTAGGGTCCAGGTGAGGGTACGACAACAGTTTAGAGTGAGCGTACGTGTGAGAGCAAGGGTTCGTGTTAGCGTACGGGTTAGGATTAGGGGACGGGTGAGGGGAAGGCTTCGGGGAAGGGTTAGGTGTAGGGTTCAGGCTAGGGTTAGGGTTAGGGGACGGGGACGGTTTAGGGTCCAGGTGAGGGTACGGCAAAGGTTTCGGGGGAGCGTACGTGTGAGGGCACGGGTTAATGATAGCGTACGGCTTAGGATTAGGGGACGGGAGAGGGGAAGGCTTCGGGGAAGGGTTTGGGTTAGGGTTCAGGCTAGGGTTAGGTTTCGGGGACGGGGACTCTTTAGGGTACAGGTGAGAGTATGACAACGGTTTAGGGGGAGCGTACATGTGAGGGCACTGTTTAGTTTTAGCATACGGGTTAGGCTTAGGGGACGGGTGAGGGGAAGGCTTCGAGGAAGGGTTAGGGTTAGGGTTCGGGCTAGGGTTAGGGTTAGGGGACGGGGACAGTTTAGGGTCCAGGTGAGGGTAGGGTTAGGGTTAGTGGGAGCGTACGTGTGACGGCACAGGTTAGTGTTAGCTTACGCATTAGGATTAAGGGACGGGTGAGGGGAAGGCTTCGGGGAAGGGTTAAGTTTAGGGTTCGGGCTAAGGTTAAGGTTAGGGGACGGGGACGGTTTAGGGTCCAGGTGAGGGTACGAAAACGGTTCACGGGGAGCGTACGTGTGAGGGCACGGGTTAGTGTTAGCATACTGCTTAGGATTAGGGGACGGGTGAGGGGAAGGCTTCGGGGAAGTGTTAGGGTTAGGGTTCGGGATAGTGTTAGGCTTAGGGGACGGGGACGGTTTAGGGTCCAGGTGAGGGTACGACAACGTTTTAGAGGGAGCGTACATGTGAGGGCACGGGTTAGTGTTAGCGTACGGGTTAGGATTAGGGGACGGCTGAGGGGAAGGCTTAGGGGAAGGTTTATGGTTAGGGTTCGGCCTAGGTTTAGTGTTAGGGGATGGCGATGGTTTAGGGTCCAGGTGAGGGTACGACAATGGTTTAGGGGGAGCGTAGGTGTGAGAGCACGGGTTAGTGTTAGCGTACAGGTTAGGATTAGGGGACGGGTGAGGGGAAGGGTTCGGGGAAGGGTTAGGCTTAGGGTTCGGGCTAGGGTTAGGGTTAGGGGACGAGGACGGTTTGGGGTCCAGGTGAGGGTACGACAACGGTTGAGGGGGAGCGTACGTGTGAGGGCATGGGTTAGTGTTAGCGTACGGTTTAGGACTAGGGGACGGGTGAGGGGAAGGCTTCCAGGAAGGGTTAGGGTTAGGGTTCGGGCTAGGGTTAGGCTTAGGGGACGGGGTCAGTTTAGGGTCCAGGTGAGGGTACGAAAACGGTTTAGGGGGAGCGTACGTGTGAGGGCACGGGTTAGTGTTAGCGTACGGGATAGGATTAAGGGACTGGTGAGGGGAAGTCTTCGGAGAAGGGTTAGGGTTAGTGTTCGGGCTAGGGTTAGGGTTAGGGGACGGGGACGGTTTAGAGTCCAGGTGAGAGTACGACAACGGTTTATGGGGAGCGTACGTGTGAGGGCATGGGTTAGCGTTAGCGTACGCGTTAGGATTAGGGGACGTGTGAGGGTAAGGCTTCGGGAAGTTTTAGGGTTAGGGTTCGGGCTAGGGTTAGGGTTAGGGGACGGGGACCGTTTAGGGTGCAGGTGAGGGTATGACAGCAGTTTAAGGGTAGCGTATGTGTGAGGGCACGGGTTAGTGTTAGCGTACGTGTTAGGATTAGGGGATGGGTGAGGGGAAGGCTTCGGGCAAGGGTTACGGTTAGGGTTCGGGCTAGGTTTAGTGTTCGGGGATGGGGACGGTTTAGGGTCCAGGTGAGGGTACGACAACGGTTGAGGGGGAGCGTACGTGTGAGGGCATGGGTTAGTTTTACCATACGGGTTAGGATTAGGGGAAGAGTGAGGGGAAGGCTTCGGGGAAGGTTTAGGGTTAGGGTTCAGACTAGGGTTAGGGTTAGGGGACGGGGACGGTTTAGGGTCCAGGTGAGTGTAGGGTTAGGGTTAGTGGGAGCGTACGTGTGAGGGCACGGGTTAGTGTTAGCCTACGGTTTAGATTAGGGTATGGGTGAGGGGAAGGGTTCGGGGAAAGGTTAGGGTTATGGTTCGGGCTAAGGTTAGGTTTAGGGGACGGGGACGGTTTAGGGTCCAGGTGAGGGTACGACAACGGTTTAGGGGGAGCGTACGTGTGAGGGCATGGGTTACTGTTAGGGTAGCGGTTAGGATTAGGGGACGGGTGAGTGTAAGGCTTCGAGGAAGGGTTAGGGTTAGGGTTCGGGCTAGGGTTATGGTTAGGGGACGAAGACGATTTAGGGTCCAGCTGAGGGTATGACAACGGTTTAGGGGGAGCGTACGTGTGAGGGCATGGGTTAGTGTTAGCGTACGGGATAAGATTAGGGGACGGGTGAGGGGAAGGCTTCGGGGAAGGGTTAGGGTTAGGGTTCGGGCTAGGGTTAGCGTTACGGGACGGGGACGGTTTAGGTTCCAGGTGAGTGTACGATAACGGTTTAGGGGGAGGGTACGTGTGAGGGCACGGGTTACTGTTAGCGTACGGCTTAGGATTAGGGGACGGGTGAGGGGAAGGCTTCGGGGAAGTGTTAGGGTTAGGGTTCGGGCTAGGGTTAGGGGACGGGGACGGTTTAGGGTCCAGGTGATGGTACGACAACGGTTTAGGGGGAGCGTACGTGTGAGGGCATGGGTTAGTGTTAGCGTACGGGTTAGGATTAGGGGACGGGTGAGGGGAAGGTTTCGGGGAAGGGTTAGGGTTCGGGCTAGGGTTAGGTTTAGGGTTAGGGGACGGTTCAGGGTCCAGGTGAGGGGGCGACAAAGGTTTAGGGGGAGCGTACGTGTGAGGGCACAGGTTAGTGTTAGCGTACGGGTTAGGATTAGGGGACGGGTGAGGGGAAGGCTTCGAGGAAGTGTTAGGTTTAGGGTTCGGGCTAGGTTTAGGTTTAGGGGACGGTGACGGTTTAGGGTCCAGGTGAGGGTACGACAACGGTTTAGGGGGCGCGTAAGTGTGAGGGAACGGGTTACTGGTAGCGTACGTGTTAGGATTAGAGGACGGGTGAGGGGAAGGCTTCGGGAAAGGGTTAGGGTTAGGGTTCGGGCTAGGTTTAGGGTTAGGGGACGGGGACGGTTTAGGGTCCAGGTGAGGGTAAGACAACCATTTAGGAGGAGGGTACGTGTGAGGGCACGGGTTAGTGTTAGCGTACGGCTTACGATTTGGGGACGGGTGAGGGGAAGGCTTCGCGGAAATGTTAGGGTTAGGGTTCGGGCTAGAGTTAGGTTTAGGGGACGGGGACGTTTTAGGGTCCAGGTGAGGGTACGACAACGGTTTAGGGGGCGCGTACGTGTGAGGGCAAGGGTTAGTGTTAGCCTACCGGTTAGGAATAGAGGACGGGTGAGGGGAAGGCTTCGGGAAGGGTTAGGGTTAGTGTTCGTGCTAGGGTTAGGGTTAGGGGACGGGGAGGCTTTAGGGTCAGGTGAGGGTACGACAACGTTTTAGGGGGAGCGTATGTGTGAGGGCACGGGTTAGTGTTAGCGTACGAGTTAGGATTAGGGGACGGCTGAGGGGAAGGCTTCGGGGAAGGGTTAGGGTTAGGGTTCAGGCTAGGGTTAGGGTTAGGGGACGGGGACGGTTTAGGGTCCAGGTGAGGGTACGACAATGATTTAGGGGGAGCGTACGTGTGAGGGCACGGTTTAGTGTTAGCGTACGGGTTAGGATTAGGGGACGGGTGAGGGGAAGGCTTCGGGGAAGGTTTAGGGTTAGGGTTCGGACTAGGGTTAGGGTTAGGGGACGGGGAAGTTTAGGGTCCAGGTGAGCGTACGACGAAGGTTTAGGGGGAGCGTACGTGTGAGGGCACGGGTTAGTGTTAGCGTACCGGTTAGGATTAGGGGACGGTTGGGGGGAAGGCTTCGGGGAAGGGTTCGGGTTAGGGTTTGGGCTAGAGTTAGGTTTAGGGTACGGGGACGGTTTAGGGTCCAGGTGAGGGTACGATAACGGTTTAGGGGGAGCGTACGTGTGAGGGCACGGGTTAGTGTTAGCGTACGGGTTAGGATTAGGGGACGGGTGAGGGGAATGCTTCAGGGAAGGGTTAGGGTTAGGGTTCGAGCTAGGGTTAGGGTTAGGGGACGGGGAGGGTTTAGGGTCCAGGTGAGAGTACGACAATGGTTTAGGGTGAGTGTACGTGTGAGAGCACGGGTTAGTGTTAACGTATGGGTTAGGATTAGGGGACGGGTGAGGGGAAGTCTTCGGGGAAGGGTTAGGGTTAGGGTTCGGGCTAGGGTTAGGGTTAGGGGACGGGGACGGTTTAGGGTCCAGGTGAGAGTATGACAACGGTTTAGGGGGAGCGTACGTGTGAGGGCACGGGTTAGTGTTAGCGTACGTGTTAGGATTAGGGGACAGCTGAGGGGAAGGCTTCGGGGAAGGGTTAGGGTTAGGGTTCAGGCTATGGTTAGGGTTAGGGGATGGAGATGGTGTAGGGTCCAGGTGAGGGTGCGACAACGGTTTAGGGGGAGCGTACGTGTGAGGGCACGGTTTACTGTTAGCGTACGGTTTAGGATTAGGGGATGGGTGAGGGGAAGGCTTCGGGGAAGGTTTAAGATTAGGGTTCGGGCTAGGGTTAGGGTTAGGGGATGGGGACGGTTTAGGGTCCAGGTGAGGGTACGACAACAGTTTAGGGGGAGCGTACGTGTGAGGGCATGGGTTAGGGTTAGCGTACGGGTTAGGATTAGGGGTCGGGTGAGGGGAAGGCTTCGGGGAAGGGTTAGGGTTAGGGTTTGGGCTAGAGTTAGGTTTAGGGTACGGGGACGGTTTAGCGTCCAGGTGAGGGTACGACAACGGTTTAGGGGGAGCGTACGTGTGAAGGCACGGGTTAGTGTTAGCGTACGGGTTAGGATTAGGGGACGGGTGAGGGGAAGGCTTCTGGGAAAGATTAGGGTTTGGGTTCGGGCTAAGGTTAGGGTTAGGGGACGGGGCCGGTTTAGGGTGCAGGTGAGGGTATGACAACCGTTTAGGGTGAGCGTATGTGTGAGGGCATGGGTTAGTGTTATCGTACGGGTTAGGATTAGGGGACGGGTGAGGGGAAGGCTTTGAGGAAGGGTTAGGGTTAGGGTTCGGGCTAGGGTTAGGGTTAGGGGACGGGGACGGTTTAGGATCCAGGTGAGGGTACGATAACGGTTTAGGGGGAGCGTACGTGTGAGGGCACGGGTTAGTGTTAGCGTACGGGTTAGGATTAGGGGACGGCTGAGGGGAAGGCTTCGGGGAAGGGTTATGGTTAGGGTTCGGGCTAGGTTTAGTGTTAGGGGATGGCGACGGTTTAGGGTGCAGGTGAGGGTACGACAACGGTTTAGGGGGAGCGTAGGTGTGAGGGCACGGGTTAGTGTTAGCGTATAGGTTAGGATTAGGGGACGGGTGAGGGGAAGGCTTCGGGGAAGGGTTAGGCTTAGGGTTCGGGCTAGGGTTAGGGTTAGGGGACGGGGACGGTTTGGGGTCCAGGTGAGGGTACGACAACGGTTTAGGGGGAGCGTACGTGTGAGGGCACGGGTTAGTGTTAGCATACGGGTTAGGATTAGGGAACGGATGAAGGAAAGGCTTTGGACAAGGGTTAGGGTTAGGGTTCGGCCTAGGGTTAGGATTAGGGGACGGGGACGGTTTAGGGTCCAGGTGAGGGTACGATGACGGTTTAGGGGGCGCGTAAGTGTGAGGGCACGGGTTACTGTTAGCGTACGGCTTAGGATTAGGGGACGGGTGAGGGGAAGGCTTCGGGGAAGTGTTAGGGTTAGGGTTCGGGCTAGGGTTAGGGTTAGGGGACGGGAACGGTGTAGGGTCCAGGTGAGGGTACGACAACGGTTTAGGGGGCGCGTATGTGTGAAGGCACGGGTTAGTGTTAGCGTACGGGTTAGGAATAGGGGACGGGTGAGGGGAAGGCTTCGGGGAAGGATTAGGGTTAGGGTTCCGGCTAGTATTAGGGTTAGGGGACGGGGACGGTTTAGGTTCCAGGTGAGGGTACGACATCGGTTTAGGAGGAGGGTACGTGTGAGGGCATGGCTTAGTGTTTGCCTATGGGTTAGGATTAGGGGACGGGTGAGGGGAAGGCTTCGGGGAAGGGTTAGTATTAGGGTTCGGGCGAGGGTTAGGGTTAGGGTACAGGGATGGTTTAGGGTCCAGTTGAGGGTACGACAACGGTTTAGGGGCAGTGTACATGTGAGGGCAAGGTTTAGTGTTAGCGTACGGGTTAGGATTAGGGGACGGGTGAGGGGAAGGCTTCGAGGAAGGGTTAGTGTTAGGGTCCGGGCTAGGGTTAGGTTTAGGGAACTGGGACCGTTTAGGGTCCAGGAGAGGGTACGATAACCGTTTAGGCGGAGCGTAGGTGTGAGGGCATGGGTTAGTGTTAGCGTACGGGTTAGGATTAGGGGACGTGTGAGGGGAAGGCTTCGGGGAAGGGTTAGGTTTAGGGTTCGAGCTAGGGTTAGGGTTAGGGGATGGGGAGGGTTTAGGGTCCAGGTGAGAGTACGACAATGGTTTAGGGTGAGCGTACGTGTGAGAGCACGGGTTAGTGTTAACGTTCGGGTTAGGATTAGGGGACGGGTGAGGGGAAGCCTTCGGGGAAGGGTTAGGGTTAGCGTTAGGGCTAGGGTTAGGGTTAGGGGATGGGGACGGTTTAGGGTCCAAGTGAGGGTGCGACAACGGTTTAGGGGGAGCGTACGTGGGAGGGCACAGGTTAGTGTTAGCGTACGGGTTAGGATTAGGGGACGGGTGAGGGGAAGGCTTCGAGGAAGGGTTAGGTTAGGGTTCAGGCTATGGTTAGGTTTAGGGGACGGGGACGGTTTAGGGTCCAGGTGAGGGTACGACAACGGTTTAGGGGGAGCGTACGTGTGAGGGCACGGTTTAGTGTTAGCGTACGGGTTAGGATTAGGGGACGGGTGAGGGGAAGGCTTCGGGGAAGGTTTAGGGTTAGGGTTCGGGGTAGGGTTAGGGTTAGGGGACGGGGACGGTTTAGGGTCCAGGTGAGGGTACGACGACGGTTTAGGGGGAGCGTACGTGTGAGGGCACGGGTTAGTGTTAGCGTACGGGTTAGGATTAGGGGACCGTAGGGGGAAGGCTTCGGGGAAGGGTTAGGGTTAGGGTTCGGGCTAGGGTTTGGGTTAGGGGACGTGGATGGTTTAGGGTCCTGGAGACGGTACGACAACCGTTTAGGTGGAGCGTAGGTGTGAGGGCATGGGTTAGTGTTAGCGTACGGGTTAGGATTAGGGGACGGGTGAGGGTAAGGCTTCGGGAAGGTTTAGGGTTAGGGTTTGTGCTAGGGTTAGTGATAGGGGACGGGGACGGTTTAGGTTTCAGGTGAGGGTATGGTTAGGGTTAGTGGGAGCACACGTGTGAGGGCACGGGTTTGTGTTAGCCTACGGTTTAGGATTAGGGGACGAGTGAGGGGAAGGGTTTGGGGAAAGGTTAGGGTTATGGTTTGGGCTAGGGTTAGGTTTAGGGGACGGGGACGGTTTAGGGTCCAGGTGAGAGTACGACAACAGTTTAGGGGGAGCGTACGTGTGAGGGCACGGGTTAGTGTTAGGGTACGGGTTAGGATTAGGGGACGGGTGAGTGTAATGCTTCGAAGAAGGGTTAGGGTTAGGGTTCCGGCTAGAGTTAGGGTTAGGGGACGAGGACGATTTAGGGTCCAGGTGAGGGTATGACAACGGTTTAGGGGGAGCGTACGTGTGAGGGCACGGTTTAGTGTTAGCGTACGGGTTAGGATTAGGGGACGGGTGAGGGGAAGGCTTCGGGGAAGGGTTAGGGTTAGGATTCGGGCTAGGGTTAGGGTTACGGGACGGGGACGGTTTAGGGTCCAGGTGAGTGTACACCAAATGTTTAGGGGGAGGGTACATGTTAGGGCACGGGTTACTGTTAGCGTACGAGTTAGGATTAGGGGACGGGTGAGGGGAAGGCTTCGGGGAAGGGTTAGGGTTAGGGTTCGGGCTACGGTTAGGGTTAGGTGTCGGGGACGGTTTAGGGTCCAGGTGATGGTACGACAACGGTTTAGGGGGAGCGTACGTGTGAGGGCACGGGTTAGTGTTAGCGTACGGGTTAGGATTAGGGGACGGGTGAGGGGTAGGTTTCGGGGAAGTGTTAGGGTTAGGGTTCGGGCTAGGGTTAGGGTTAGGGGACGGGGACGGTGTAGGGTCCAGGTGAGGGTATGACAACGGTTTAGGGGGCGCGTACGTGTGAGGGCACGGTTTAGTGTTAGCGTACGGCTTAGGATTAGGGGACGGGTGAATGGAAGGCTTCGGGGAAGGGTTAGGGTTAGGGTTCGGGCTACGGTTAGGGTTAGGGGACGGGGACGGTTTAGGGTCCAGGTGAGTGTACGACAACGGTTTAGGGGGAGCGTACTTGTGGAGGCACGGGTTAGTGTTAGCGTACGTGTTAGGATTAGGGGACGGGTGAGGGGAAGGCTTCGGGGAAGGGTTAGGGTTAGGGTTCCGGCTACTATTAGGGTTAGGGGACGGGGAAGGTTTAGGTTCCAGGTGAGGGTACGACATCGGTTTAGGAGGAGCGTACGTGTGAGGGCACGGCTTAGTGTTTGCGTACGGGTTAGCATTAGGGGACGGGTGAGGGGAAGGCTTCGGGGAAGGGTTAGGGTTAGGGTTCGGGCTAGGTTTAGGGTTAGGGGACGGGGACGGTTTAGGATCCAGTTGAGGGTACGACAACGGTTTATGGGGAGCATACGTGTGAGGGCACGTGTTAGTGTTAGCGTACGGCTTAGGATTAGGGGACGTGTGAGGGGAAGGCTTCGGTGAAGGGTTAGGGTTAGGGTTCGGGCTAGGGTTAGGGTTAGGGGACGGGGACGGTGTAGGGTCCAGGTGAGAGTACGACAACGGTTTAGGGGGAGCGTACGTGTGAGGGCACGGGTTAGTGTTAGCGTACGGGTTAGGATTCGGGGACGGGTTAGGGGAAGGCTTCGAGGAAGGGTTAGGTTTAGGGTTCGGGCTAGGGTTAGGTTTAGGGGACGGGGACGGTTTACGGTCCAGGTGAGGGTACGACAACGGTTTAGGGGGCGCGTACGTGTGAGGGCACGGGTTAGTGTTAGCGTATGGGTTAGGATTAGGGGACGGTTGAGAGGAAGGCTTCTGGGAAGTTTTAGGGTTAGGGTTCCGGCTAGGGTTAGGGTTAGGGGACGGGGACGGTTTAGGTTCCAGGTGGGGTTACGACATCGGTTTAGGAGGAGCGTACATGTGAAAGCACGGCTTAGTGTTAGCGTACGGGTGAGGATTAGGGGACGGGTGAGGGGAAGGCTTCGGGGAAGGGTTAGTGTTAGGGTTCGGGCTAGGGTTAGGTTTAGGGAACGGGGACGGTTTAGGGTCCAGGTGAGGGTACAACAACGGTTTAGGGGGAGCGTACGTGTGAGGGCACAGGTTAGTGTTAGCGTACGGGTTAGGATTAGGGGACGGGTAAGGGGAAGGCTTCGGGGAAGGGTTAGTGTTAGGGTTCGGGTTAGGGTTAGGTTTAGGGGACGGGGACTGTTTCGGGTCCAGGTGAGGGTACGACAACGGTTTAGGTGGAGCGTACGTGTGAGGGCATGGGTTAGTGTTAGCGTACGGGTTAGGATTAGGGGACGGGTGAGGGGAAGGCTTCGGGGAAGGGTTAGGGTTAGGGTTCAGGTTAGGGTTAGGGGACGGGGACGGTTTAGGGTCCAGGTGAGGGTACGACAACCGTTTAGGAGGAGGGTACGTGTGAGGGCACTGGGTAGTGTTAGCGTATGGCTTACGATTAGGGGATGGGTGAGGGGAAGGCTTCGCGGAAGGGTTAGGGTTAGGGTTCGGGCTAGGGTTAGGGTTAGGGGACGGGGACGGTTTAGGGTCCAGGTGAGGGTACGACAACGGTTTAGGGGGAGTGTACGTGTGAGGGCACGGTTTAGTGTTAACGTACGGGTTAGGATTAGGGGACGGGTGAGTGGAAGGCTTCGGGGAAGGTTTAGGGTTAGGGTTCGGGCTAGGGTTAGGGTTAGGGGACGGGGACGGTTTAGGGTCCAGGTGAGGGTACGAAAACGGTTTAGGGGGAGAGTACATGTGAGGGCACGGGTTAGTGTTAGAGTACGGGTTAGGATTAGGAGACGGGTGAGGGGAAGGCTTCGGGGAAGGGTTAGGGTTAGGGTTCGGGCTAGGGTTAGGGTTAGGGGACGGGGACGGTTTAGGGTCCAGGTGAGGGTACGACAACGGTTTAGGGGGAGCATACGTGTGAGGGAACGGGTTAGTGTTAGCTTACGGGTTAGGATTAGGGGACGGGTGAGGGGAAGGCTTCGGGGAAGTGTTAGGGTTAGGGTTCGGGCTAGGGTTAGGGTTAGGGGACGTGGAGGGTTTAGGGTCCAGGAGGGGGTACGACAACCGTTTAGGGGGACCGTAGGTGTGAGGGCACGGGTTAGTGTTAGCGTACGGGTAAGGATTAGGGGACGCGTGAGGGGAAGGCTTCGGGGAATGTTTAGGGTTAGGGTTCAGGTTAGGGTTAGGGGACGGGGACGGTTTAGGGTCCAGGTGAGGGTACGACAACCGTTTAGGAGGAGGGTACGTGTGAGGGCACTGGTTAGTGTTAGCGTATGGCTTACGATTAGGGGATGGGTGAGGGGAAGGCTTCGCGGAAGGGTTAGGGTTAGGGTTCGGGCTAGGGTTAGGGATAGGGGGCGGGGACGGTTTAGGGTCCAGGTGAGGGTACGACAACGGTTTAGGGGGAGTGTACGTGTGAGGGCACGGTTTAGTGTTAACGTACGGGTTAGGATTAGGGGACGGGTGAGTGGAAGGCTTCGGGGAAAGTTTAGGGTTAGGGTTCGGGCTAGGGTTAGGGTTAGGGGACGGGGACGGTTTAGGGTCCAGGTGAGGGTACGACAACGGTTTAGGGGAGAGTACATGTGAGGGCACGGGTTAGTGTTAGAGTACGGGTTAGGATTAGGGGACGGGTGAGGGGAAGGCTTCGGGGATGTGTTAGGGTTAGGGTTCGGGCTAGGGTTAGGGTTAGGGGACGGGGATGGTTTAGGATCCAGGTGAGGGTACGACAACGGTTTAGGGGGAGCATGTGTGTGAGGGCACGTGTTAGTGTTAGCGTACGGCTTAGGATTAGGGGACGTTTGAGGGGAAGGCTTCGGTGAAGGGTTAGGGTTAGTGTTCGGGCTAGGGTTAGGGTTAGGGGACGGGGACGGTTTAGGGTCCAGGTGAGAGTACGGCAACGGTTTAGGGGGAGCGTACGTGTGAGGGCACGGGTTAGTGTTAGCGTATGGGTTAGGATTAGGGGACGGGTTAGGGGAAGGCTTCGAGGAAGGGTTAGGTTTAGGGTTCGGGCTAGGGTTAGGTTTAGGGGACGGGGACGGTTTACGGTCCAGGTGAGGGTACGACAACGGTTTAGGAGGAGCGTACATGTGAGAGCACGGCTTAGTGTTAGCGTACGGGTGAGGATTAGGGGACGGGTGAGGGGAAGGCTTCGGGGAAGGGTTAGGGTTAGGGTTTGGGCTAGGGTTAGGGTTAGGGGACGGGGACGGTTTAGGGTCCAGGTGAGGGTACGACAACGGTTTAGGGGGAGTGTACGTGTGAGGGCACGGGTTAGTGTTAGCGTACGGGTTAGGATTAGGGGACGGGTGAGGGGAAGGCTTCGGGGAAGGGTTAGTGTTAGGGTTCGGGCTAGGGTTAGGTTTAGGGAACGGGGACGGTTTAGGGTCCAGGTGAGGGTACGACAACGGTTTAGGGTGAGCGTACGTGTGAGGGCACGGGTTAGTGTTAGCGTACGGGTTAGGATTAGGGGACGGGTAAGGGGAAGGCTTCGGGGAAGGGTTAGTGTTAGGGTTCGGGTTAGGGTTAGGTTTAGGGGACGGGGACTGTTTCGGGTCCAGGTGAGGGTACGACAACGGTTTAAGTGGAGCGTACGTGTGAGGGCATGGGTTAGTGTTAGCGTACGGGTTAGGATTAGGGGACGGGTGAGGGCAAGGCTTCGGGGAAGGGTTAGGGTTAGGGTTAGGGCTAGGGTTAGGGTTAGGGGACGGGGACGGTTTAGTATCCAGGTGAGGGTACGACAACGGTTTAGGGGGAGCATACGTGTGAGGGCACGGGTTAGTGTTAGCGTATGGGTTAGGATTAGGGGACGGTTGAGAGGAAGGCTTCGGGGAAATTTTAGGGTTAGGGTTCCGGCTAGGGTTAGGGTTAGGGGACGGGGACGGTTTAGGTTCCAGGTGGGGGTACGACATCGGTTTAGGAGGAGCGTATATGTGCGTGCACGGGTCAGTGTTAGCGTACGTGTGAGGATTAGGGGACGGGTGAGGGGAAGGCTTCGGGGAAGGGTTAGGGTTAGGGTTCGGGCTAGGGTTAGGGTTAGGGGACGGGGACGGTTTAGGGTCCAGGTGAGGGTACGACAACGGTTTAGGGGGAGCGTACGTGTGAGGGAACGGGTTAGTGTTAGCGTACGGCTTAGGATTAGGGGACGAGTGAGGGGAAGGCTTCGGGGAAGTGTTAGGGTTAGGGTTCTGGCTAGGGTTAGGGTTAGGGGACGTGGACGGTTTAGGGTCCAGGAGGGTGTACGACAACCGTTTAGAGGGACCGTAGGTGTGAGGGCACGGGTTAGTGTTAGCGTACGGGTAAGGATTAGGGGACGCGTGAGGGGAAGGCTTCGGGGAAGGGTTAGGGTTAGGGTTCAGGTTAGGGTTAGGGGACGGGGACGGTTTAGGATCCAGGTGATGGTACGACAACGGTTTAGGGGGAGCATACGTGTGAGGGCACGTTTTAGTGTTAGCGTACGGCTTAGGATTAGGGGACGTGTGAGGGGAAGGCTTCGGGGAAGTGTTAGGGTTAGTGTTCGGGCTAGGGTTAGGGTTAGGGGACGGGGACGGTTTAGGGTCCAGGTGAGAGTACGACAACGGTTTAGGGGGAGCGTACGTGTGAGGGCACGGGTTAGTGTTAGCGTACGGGTTAGGATTCGGGGACGGGTTAGGGGAAGGCTTCGAGGAAGGGTTAGGTTTAGGGTTCGGGCTAGGGTTAGGTTTAGGGGACGGGGACGGTTTACGGTCCAGGTGAGGGTACTACAACGGTTTAGGGGGCGCGTACGTGTGAGGGCACGGGTTAGTGTTAGCGTATGGGTTAGGATTAGGGGACGGTTGAGAGGAAGGCTTCGGGGAAGGTTTAGGGTTAGGGTTCCGGCTAGGGTTAGGGTTAGGGGACGGGGACGGTTTATGTTCCAGGTGGGGGTACGACATCGGTTTAGGAGGAGCGTACATGTGAGAGCACGGGTTAGTGTTAGCGTACGGGTGAGGATTAGGGGACGGGTGAGGGGAAGGCTTCGGGGAAGTGTTAGGGTTAGGGTTCGGGCTAGGGTTAGGGTTAGGGGACGTGGAGGGTTTAGGGTCCAGGAGGGGGTACGACAACCGTTTAGGGGGACCGTAGGTGTGAGGGCACGGGTTAGTGTTAGCGTACGGGTAAGGATTAGGGGACGCGTGAGGGGAAGGCTTCGGGGAATGGTTAGGGTTAGGGTTCAGGTTAGGGTTAGGGGACGGGGACGGTTTAGGGTCCAGGTGAGGGTACGACAACCGTTTAGGAGGAGGGTACGTGTGAGGGCACTGGTTAGTGTTAGCGTATGGCTTACGATTAGGGGATGGGTGAGGGGAAGGCTTTGCGTAAGGGTTAGGGTTAGGGTTCGGGCTAGGGTTAGGGTTAGGGGGCGGGGACGGTTTAGGGTCCAGGTGAGGGTACGACAATGGTTTAGGGGGAGTGTACGTGTGAGGGCACGGTTTAGTGTTAACGTACGGGTTAGGATTAGGGGACGGGTGAGTGGAAGGCTTCGGGGAAGGTTTAGGGTTAGGGTTCGGGCTAGGGTTAGGGTTAGGGGACGGGGACGGTTTAGGGTCCAGGTGAGGGTACGACAACGGTTTAGGGGAGAGTACATGTGAGGGCACGGGTTAGTGTTAGCGTACGGCTTAGGATTAGGGGACGTTTGAGGGGAAGGCTTCGGTGAAGGGATAGGGTTAGTGTTCGGGCTAGGGTTAGTGTTAGGGGACGGGGACGGTTTAGGGTCCAGGTGAGAGTACGGCAACGGTTTAGGGGGAGCGTACGTGTGAGGGCACGGGTTAGTGTTAGCGTATGGGTTAGGATTAGGGGACGGGTTAGGGGAAGGCTTCGAGGAAGGGTTAGGTTTAGGGTTCGGGCTAGGGTTAGGTTTAGGGGACGGGGACGGTTTACGGTCCAGGTGAGTGTACGACAACGGTTTAGGAGGAGCGTACATGTGAGAGCACGGGTTAGTGTTAGCGTACGGGTGAGGATTAGGGGACGGGTGAGGGGAAGGCTTCGGGGAAGGGTTAGGGTTAGGGTTTGGGCTAGGGTTAGGGTTAGGGGACGGGGACGGTTTAGGGTCCAGGTGAGGGTACGACAACGGTTTAGGGGGAGTGTACGTGTGAGGGCACGGGTTAGTGTTAGCGTACGGGTTAGGATTAGGGGACGGGTGAGGGGAAGGCTTCGGGGAAGGGTTAGTGTTAGGATTCGGGCTAGGGTTAGGTTTAGGGAACGGGGACGGTTTAGGGTCCAGGTGAGGGTACGACAACGGTTTAGGGGGAGCGTACGTGTGAGGGCACGGGTTAGTGTTAGCGTACGGGTTAGGATTAGGGGACGGGTAAGGGGAAGGCTTCGGGGAAGGGTTAGTGTTAGGGTTCGGGTTAGGGTTAGGTTTAGGGGACGGGGACTGTTTCGGGTCCAGGTGAGGGTACGACAACGGTTTAGGTGGAGCGTACGTGTGAGGGCATGGGTTAGTGTTAGCGTACGGGTTAGGATTAGGGGACGGGTGAGGGCAAGGCTTCGGGGAAGGGTTAGGGTTAGGGTTCGGGCTAGGGTTAGGGTTAGGGGACGGGGACGGTTTAGCGTCCAGGTGAGGTTACGAAAAACGTTTTCGGGGAGCGTACGTGTGAAGGCACGGGTTAGTGTTAGCGTATGGGTTAGTATTAGGGGACGGGTGAGGGGAAGGCTTCGGGGAAGGGTTAGGGTTAGGGTTCAGGTTAGGGTTAGGGGACGGGGACGGTTTAGGGTCCAGGTGAGGGTACGACAACCGTTTAGGAGGAGGGTACGTGTGAGGGCACTGGTTAGTGTTAGCGTATGGCTTACGATTAGGGGATGGGTGAGGGGAAGGCTTCGCGGAAGGGATAGGGTTAGGGTTCGGGCTAGGGTTAGGGTTAGGGGACGGGGACGGTTTAGGGTCCAGGTGAGGGTACGACAACGGTTTAGGGGGAGTGTACGTGTGAGGGCACGGTTTAGTGTTAACGTACGGGTTAGGATTAGGGGACGGGTGAGTGGAAGGCTTCGGGGAAGGTTTAGGGTTAGGGTTCGGGCTAGGGTTAGGGTTAGGGGACGGGGACGGTTTAGGGTCCAGGAGAGGGTACGACAACCGTTTAGGTGGAGCGTAGGTATGAGGGCATGGGTTAGTGTTAGCGTACGGGCTAGGATTAGGGGACGGGTGAGGGGAAGGCTTCGGGGAAGTGTTAGGGTTAGGGTTTGAGCTAGAGTTAGGGTTAGGGGACGGGGAGGGTTTAGGGTCCAGGTGAGAGTACGACAATGGTTTAGGGTGAGCGTGTGAGAGCACGGGTTAGTGTTAACGTACGGGTTAGGATTAGGGGACGGGAGAGGGGACGTCTTCGGGGAAAGGTTAGGGTTAGGGTTCGGGCTAGGGTTAGGGTTATGGGACGGGGACGGTTTAGGGTCCAGGTGAGAGTATGACAACGCTTTAGGGGGAGCGTACATGTGAGAGCACGGGTTAGTGTTAGCGTACGGGTTAGGATTAGGGGACGGGTGAGGGGAAGGCTTCTAGGAAGGGTTAGGGTTAGGTTTCGGGCTAGGGTTAGGGTTAGGGGACGGGGACGGTTTAGGGTCCAGGTGAGGGTACGACAACGGTTTAGGGGGAGCGAACGTGTGAGGGCACGGGGTAGTGTTATGGTACGGGTTAGGATTAGGGGACGGGTGAGGGTAAGGCTTCGAGGAAGGGTTAGGGTTAGGGTTCGGGCTAGGGTTAGGGTTAGGGGACGAAGACGATTTAGGGTCCAGGTGAGGGTATGACAACGGTTTAGGGGGAGCATACGTTTGAGGGCACGGGTTAGTGTTAGCGTACGGGTTAGGATTAGGGGACGGGTGACGGGAAGGCTTCAGGGAAGGGTTAGGGTTAGGGTTCGGGCTAGGGTTAGGGTTACGGGACGGGGACGGTTTAGGTTCCAGGTGAGTGTACGACAACGGTTTAGGGGGAGGTTACGTGTGAGGGCACGGGTTACTGTTAGCGTACGGCTTAGGATTAGGGGACGGGTGAGGGGAAGGCTTCGGGGAAGTGTTAGGGTTAGGGTTCGGGCTAGGGTTAGGGTTAGGGGACGGGAACGGTGTAGGGTCCAGGTGAGGGTACGACAACGGTTTAGGGGGCGCATATGTGTGAAGGCACGGGTTAGTGTTAGCGTACGGGTTAGGAATAGGGGACGGGTGAGGGGAAGGCTTCGGGGAAGGGTTAGGGTTAGGGTTCCGGCTAGTATTAGGGTTAGGGGACGGGGACGGTTTAGGTTCCAGGTGAGGGTACGACATCGGTTTAGGAGGAGGGTACGTGTGAGGGCATGGCTTAGTGTTTGCCTACGGGTTAGGATTAGGGGACGGGTGAGGGGAAGGCTTCGGGGAAGGGTTAGTGTTAGGGTTCGGGCGAGGGTTAGGATTAGGGTACAGGGATGGTTTAGGGTCCAGTTGAGGGTACGACAACGGTTTAGGGGCAGTGTACGTGTGAGGGCAAGGTTTAGTGTTAGCTTACGGGTTAGGATTAGGGGACGGGTGAGGGGAAGGCTTCGAGGAAGGGTTAGTGTTAGGGTCCGGGTTAGGGTTAGGTTTAGGGAACTGGGACCGTTTAGGGTCCAGGAGAGGGTACGATAACCGTTTAGGCGGAGCGTAGGTGTGAGGGTATGGGTTAGTGTAAGTGTACGGGTTAGGATTAGGGGACGTGTGAGGGGAAGGCTTCGGGGAAGGGTTAGGTTTAGGGTTCGAGCTAGGGTTAGTGTTAGGGGACGGGGAGGGTTTAGGGTCCAGGTGAGAGTACGACAATGGTTTAGGGTGAGCATACGTGTGAGAGCACGGGTTAGTGTTAACGTTCGGGTTAGGATTAGGGGACGGGTGAGGGGAAGCCTTCGGGGAAGGGTTAGGGTTAGGGTTCGGGCTAGGGTTAGGGTTAGGGGACGGGGACGGTTTAGGGTCCAAGTGAGGGTGCGACAACGGTTTAGGGGGAGCGTACGTGGGAGGGCACAGGTTAGTGTTAGCGTACGGGTTAGGATTAGGGGACGGGTGAGGGGAAGGCTTCGAGGAAGGGTTAGGTTAGGGTTCAGGCTATGGTTAGGTTTTGGGGACGGGGACGGTTTAGGGTCCAGGTGAGGGTACGACGACGGTTTAGGGGGAGCGTACGTGTGAGGGCACGGGTTAGTGTTAGCGTACGGGTTAGGATTAGGGGACCGTTGGGGGAAGGCTTCGGGGAAGGGTTAGGGTTAGGGTTCGGGCTAGGGTTTAGGTTAGGGGACGTGGACGGTTTAGGGTCCTGGAGACGGTACGACAACCGTTTAGGTGGAGCGTAGGTGTGAGGGCATGGGTTAGTGTTAGCGTACGAGTTAGGATTAGGGGACGGGTGAGGGTAAGGCTTCGGGAAGGTTTAGGGTTAGGGTTTGGGCTAGGGTTAGTGATAGGGGACGGGGACGGTTTAGGTTTCAGGTGAGGGTATGGTTAGGGTTAGTGGGAGCACACGTGTGAGGGCACGGGTTTGTGTTACCCTACGGTTTAGGATTAGGGGACGGGTGAGGGGAAGGGTTTGGGGAAAGGTTAGGGTTATGGTTCGGGCTAGGGTTAGGTTTAGGGGACGGGGACGGTTTAGGGTCCAGGTGAGAGTACGACAACAGTTTAGGGGGAGCGTACGTGTGAGGGCATGGTTTAGTGTTAACGTACGGGTTAGGATTAGGGGACGGGTGAGTGGAAGGCTTCGGGGAAGGTTTAGGGTTAGGGTTCGGGCTAGGGTTAGGGTTAGGGGACGGGGACGGTTTAGGGTCCAGGTGAGGGCACGACAACCGTTTAGGGAGAGAGTACATGTGAGGGCACGGGTTAGTGTTAGAGTACGGGTTAGGATTAGGAGACGGGTGAGGGGAAGGCTTCGGGGAAGGGTTAGGGTTAGGGTTCGGGCTAGGGTTAGGTTTAGGGGACGGGGACGGTTTAGGGTCCAGGTGAGGGTACGACAACGGTTTAGGGGGAGCGTACGTGTGAGGGAACGGGTTAGTGTTAACTTACGGGTTAGGATTAGGGGACGGGTGAGGGGAAGGCTTCGGGGAAGTGTTAGGGTTAGGGTTCGGGCTAGGGTTAGGGTTAGGGGACGTGGACAGTTTAGGGTCCAGGAGGGGGTACGACAACCGTTTAGGGGGACCGTAGGTGTGAGGGCACGGGTTAGTGTTAGCGTACGGGTAAGGATTAGGGGAGGCGTGAGGGGAAGGCTTCGGGGAAGGGTTAGGGTTAGGGTTCAGGTTAGGGTTAGGGGACGGGGACGGTTTAGGGTCCAGGTGAGGGTACGACAACCGTTTAGGAGGAGGGTACGTGTGAGGGCACTGGTTAGTGTTAGCGTATGGCTTACGATTAGGGGATGGGTGAGGGGAAGGCTTCGCGGAAGGGTTAGGGTTAGGGTTCGGGCTAGGGTTAGGGTTACGGGGCGGGGACGGTTTAGGGTCCAGGTGAGGGTACGACAACGGTTTAGGGGGAGTGTACGTGTGAGGGCACGGTTTAGTGTTAACGTACGGGTTAGGATTAGGGGACGGGTGAGGGGAAGGCTTCGGGGAAGGGTTAGGGTTAGGGTTCGGGCTAGGGTTAGGGTTAGGGGACGGGGACGGTTTAGGATCCAGGTGATGGTACGACAACGGTTTAGGGGGAGCATACGTGTGAGGGCACGTTTTAGTGTTAGCGTACGGCTTAGGATTAGGGGACGTGTGAGGGGAAGGCTTCGGTGAAGGGTTAGGGTTAGTGTTCGGGCTAGGGTTAGGGTTAGGGGACGGGGACGGTTTAGGGTCCAGGTGAGAGTACGACAACGGTTTAGGGGGAGCGTACGTGTGAGGGCACGGGTTAGTGTTAGCGTACGGGTTAGGATTCGGGGACGGGTCAGGGGAAGGCTTCGAGGAAGGGTTAGGTTTAGGGTTCGGGCTATGGTTAGGTTTAAGGGACGGGGACGGTTTACGGTCCAGGTGAGGGTACGACAACGGTTTAGGGGGCGCGTACGTGTGAGGGCACGGGTTAGTGTTAGCGTATGGGTTAGGATTAGGGGACGGTTGAGAGGAAGGCTTCGGGGAAGTTTTAGTGTTAGGGTTCCGGCTAGGGTTAGGGTTAGGGGACGGGGACGGTTTAGGTTCCAGGTGGGGGTACGACATCGGTTTAGGAGGAGCGTACATGTGAGAGCACGGGTTAGTGTTAGCGTACGGGTGAGGATTAGGGGACGGGTGAGGGGAAGGCTTCGGGGAAGGGTTAGGGTTAGGGTTTGGGCTAGGGTTAGGGTTAGGGGACGGGGACGGTTTAGGTTCCAGGTGGGGGTACAACATCGGTTTAGGAGGAGCGTACATGTGAGAGCACGGTTTAGTGTTAGCGTACGGCTTAGGATTAGGGGACGGGTGAATGGAAGGCTTCGGGGAAGGGTTAGGGTTAGGGTTCGGGCTAGGGTTAGGGTTAGGGGATGGGGACGGTTTAGGGTCCAGGTGAGAGTACGACAACGGTTTAGGGGGAGCGTACTTGTGAGGGCACGGGTTAGTGTTAGCGTACGTGTTAGGATTAGGGGACGGGTGAGGGGAAGGCTTCGGGGAAGGGTTAGGGTTAGGGTTCCGGCTACTATTAGGGTTAGGGGACGGGGAAGGTTTAGGTTCCAGGTGAGGGTACGACATTGGTTTAGGAGGAGCGTACGTGTGAGGGCACGGCTTAGTGTTTGCGTACGGGTTAGCATTAGGGGACGGGTGAGGGGAAGGCTTCGGGGAAGGGTTAGGGTTAGGGTTCGGGCTAGGTTTAGGGTTAGGGGACGGGGACGGTTTAGGATCCAGTTGAGGGTACGACAACGGTTTATGGGGAGCATACGTGTGAGGGCACGTGTTAGTGTTAGCGTACGGCTTAGGATTAGGGGACGTGTGAGGGGAAGGCTTCGGTGAAGGGTTAGGGTTAGGGTTCGGGCTAGGGTTAGGGTTAGGGGACGGGGACGGTGTAGGGTCCAGGTGAGAGTACGACAACGGTTTAGGGGGAGCGTACGTTTGAGGGCACGGGTTAGTGTTAGCGTACGGGTTAGGATTCGGGGACGGGTTAGGGGAAGGCTTCGAGGAAGGGTTAGGTTTAGGGTTCGGGCTAGGGTTAGGTTTAGGGGACGGGGACTGTTTCGGGTCCAGGTGAGGGTACGAAAACAGTTTAGGTGGAGCGTACGTGTGAGGGCATGGGTTAGTGTTAGCGTACGGGTTAGGATTAGGGGACGGGTGAGGGGAAGGCTTCGGGGAAGGGTTAGTGTTAGGGTTCGGGTTAGGGTTAGGTTTAGGGGACGGGGACTGTTTCGGGTCCAGGTGAGGGTACGAAAACAGTTTAGGTGGAGCGTACGTGTGAGGGCATGGGTTAGTGTTAGCGTACGGGTTAGGATTAGGGGACGGGTGAGGGGAAGGCTTCGGGGAAGGGTTAGGGTTAGGGTTCAGGTTAGGGTTAGGGGACGGGGACGGTTTAGGGTCCAGGTGAGGGTACGACAACCGTTTAGGAGGAGGGTACGTGTGAGGGCACTGGGTAGTGTTAGCGTATGGCTTACGATTAGGGGATGGGTGAGGGGAAGGCTTCGGGGAAGGGTTAGGGTTAGGGTTCGGGCTAGGGTTAGGTTTAGGGAACGGGGACCGTTTAGGGTCCAGGTGAGGGTACGACAACGGTTTAGGGGGAGCATACGTGTGAGGGCACGGGTTAGTGTTAGCGTACGGGTTAGGATTAGGGGACGGGTAAGGGGAAGGCTTCGGGGAAGGGTTAGTGTTAGGGTTCGGGTTAGGGTTAGGTTTAGGAGACGGGGAATGTTTCGGGTCCAGGTGAGGGTACGACAACGGATTAGGTGGAGCGTACGTGTGAGGGCATCGGTTAGTGTTAGCGTACGGGTTAGGATTAGGGGACGGGTGAGGGCAAGGCTTCGGGGAAGGGTTAGGGTTAGGGTTCGGGCTAGGGTTAGGGTTAGGGGACGGGGACGGTTTAGCGTCCAGGTGAGGTTACGAAAACCGTTTTCGGGGAGCGTACGTGTGAGGGCACGGGTTAGTGTTAGCGTACGGGTTAGTATTAGGGGACGGGTGAGGGGAAGGCTTCGGGGAAGGGTTAGGGTTAGGGTTCAGGTTAGGGTTAGGGGACGGGGACGGTTTAGGGTCCAGGTGAGGGTACGACAACCGTTTAGGAGGAGGGTACGTGTGAGGGCACTGGTTAGTGTTAGCGTATGGCTTACGATTAGGGGATGGGTGAGGGGAAGGCTTCGCGGAAGGGTTAGGGTTAGGGTTCGGGCTAGGGTTAGGGTTAGGGGACGGGGACGGTTTAGTGTCCAGGTGAGGGTACGACAACGGTTTAGGGGGAGTGTACGTGTGAGGGCACGGTTTAGTGTTAACGTACGGGTTAGGATTAGGGGACGGGTGAGTGGAAGGCTTCGGGGAAGGTTTAGGGTTAGGGTTCGGGCTAGGGTTAGGGTTAGGGGATGGGGACGGTTTAGGGTCCAGGTGAGGGTACGACAACGGTTTAGGGGGAGACTACATGTGAGGGCACGGGTTAGTGTTAGAGTACGGGTTAGGATTAGGAGACGAGTGAGGGGAAGGCTTCGGGGAAGTGTTAGGGTTAGGGTTCGGGCTAGGGTTAGGGTTAGGGGACGTGGAGGGTTTAGGGTCCAGGAGGGTGTACGACAACCGTTTAAGGGGACCGTAGGTGTGAGGGCACGGGTTAGTGTTAGCGTACGGGTAAGGATTAGGGGACGCGTGAGGGGAAGGCTTCGGGGAATGGTTAGGGTTAGGGTTCAGGTTAGGGTTAGGGGACGGGGACGGTTTAGGGTCCAGGTGAGGGTACGACAACCGTTTAGGAGGAGGGTACGTGTGAGGGCACTGGTTAGTGTTAGCGTATGGCTTACGATTAGGGGATGGGTGAGGGGAAGGCTTCGCGGAAGTGTTAGGGTTAGGGTTCGGGCTAGGGTTAGGGTTAGGGGGCGGGGACGGTTTAGGGTCCAGGTGAGGGTACGACAACGTTTTATGGGGAGTGTACGTGTGAGGGCACGGTTTAGTGTTAACGTACGGGTTAGGATTAGGGGACGGGTGAGTGGAAGGCTTCGGGGAAGGTTTAGCGTTAGGGTTCGGGCTAGGGTTAGGGTTAGGGGACGGGGACGGTTTAGGGTCCAGGTGAGGGTACGACAACGGTTTAGGGGAGAGTACATGTGAGGGCACGGGTTAGTGTTAGAGTACGGGTTAGGATTAGGGGACGGCTGAGGGGAAGGCTTCGGGGAAGTGTTAGGGTTAGGGTTCGGGCTAGGGTTAGGGTTAGGGGACGGGGATGGTTTAGGATCCAGGTGAGGGTACGACAACGGTTTAGGGGGAGCATACGTGTGAGGGCACGTGTTAGTGTTAGCGTACGGCTTAGGATTAGGGGACGTTTGAGGGGAAGGCTTCGGTGAAGGGTTAGGGTTAGTGTTCGGGCTAGGGTTAGGGTTAGGGGACGGGGACGGTTTAGGGTCCAGGTGAGAGTACGGCAACGGTTTAGGGGGAGCGTACGTGTGAGGGCACGGGTTAGTGTTAGCGTATGGGTTAGGATTAGGGGACGGGTCAGGGGAAGGCTTCGAGGAAGGGTTAGGTTTAGGGTTCGGGCTAGGGTTAGGTTTAGGGTACGGGGACGGTTTACGGTCCAGGTGAGTGTACGACAACGGTTTAGGAGGAGCGTACATGTGAGAGCACGGGTTAGTGTTAGCGTACGGGTGAGGATTAGGGGACGGGTGAGGGGAAGGCTTCGGGGAAGGGTTAGGGTTAGGTTTTGGGCTAGGGTTAGGGTTAGGGGACGGGGACGATTTAGGGTCCAGGTAAGGGTACGACAACGGTTTAGGGGGAGTGTACGTGTGAGGGCACGGGTTAGTGTTAGCGTACGGGTTAGGATTAGGGGACGGGTGAGGGGAAGGCTTCGGGGAAGGGTTAGTGTTAGGGTTCGGGCTAGGGTTAGGTTTAGGGAACGGGGACGGTTTAGGGTCCAGGTGAGGGTACGACAACGGTTTAGGGGGAGCGTACGTGTGAGGGCACGGGTTAGTGTTAGCGTACGGGTTAGGATTAGGGGACGGGTAAGGGGAAGGCTTCGGGGAAGGGTTAGTGTTAGGGTTCGGGTTAGGGTTAGGTTTAGGGGACGGGGACTGTTTCGGGTCCAGATGAGGGTACGACAACGGTTTAGGTGGAGCGTACGTGTGAGGGCATGGGTTAGTGTTAGCGTACGGGTTAGGATTAGGGGACGGGTGAGGGCAAGGCTTCGGGGAAGGGTTAGGGTTAGGGTTAGGGCTAGGGTTAGGGTTAGGGGACGGGGACGGTTTAGCGTCCAGGTGAGGTTACGAAAACCGTTTTGGGGGAGCGTACGTGTGAGGGCACGGGTTAGTGTTAGAGTACGGGTTAGTATTAGGGGACGGGTGAGGGGAAGGCTTCGGGGAAGGGTTAGGGTTAGGGTTCAGGTTAGGGTTAGGGGACGGGGACGGTTTAGGGTCCAGGTGAGGGTACGACAACCGTTTAGGAGGAGGGTACGTGTGAGGGCACTGGTTAGTGTTAGCGTATGGCTTACGATTAGGGGATGGGTGAGGGGAAGGCTTCGCGGAAGGGTTAGGGTTAGGGTTCGGGCTAGGGTTACGGTTAGGGGACGGGGACGGTTTAGGGTCCAGGTGAGGGTACGACAACGGTTTAGGGGGATCGTACGTGTGAGGGAACGGGTTAGTGTTAGCTTACGGGTTAGAATTAGGGGACGGGTGAGGGGAAGGCTTCGGGGAAGTGTTAGGGTTAGGGTTCGGGCTAGGGTTAGGGTTAGGGGACGTGGACGGTTTAGGGTCCAGGAGGGGGTACGACAACCGTTTAGGGGGACCGTAGGTGTGAGGGCACGGGTTAGTGTTAGCGTACGGGTAAGGATTAGGGGACGCGTGAGGGGAAGGCTTCGGGGAAGGGTTAGGGTTAGGGTTCAGGTTAGGGTTAGGGGACGGGGACGGTTTAGGGTCCAGGTGAGGGTACGACAACCGTTTAGGAGGATGGTACGTGTGAGGGCACTGGTTAGTGTTAGCGTATGGCTTACGATTAGGGGATGGGTGAGGGGAAGGCTTCGCGGAAGGGTTAGGGTTAGGGTTCGGGCTAGGGTTAGGGTTAGGGGGCAGGGACGGTTTAGGGTCCAGGTGAGGGTACGACAACGGTTTAGGGGGAGTGTACGTGTGAGGGTACGGTTTAGTGTTAACGTACGGGTTAGGATTAGGGGACGGGTGAGTGGAAGGCTTCGGGGAAGTTTTAGGGTTAGGGTTCGGGCTAGGGTTAGGGTTAGGGGACGGGGACGGTTTAGGATCCAGGTGAGGGTACGACAACGGTTTAGGGGGAGCATACGTGTGAGGGCACGTGTTAGTGTTAGCGTACGGCTTAGGATTAGGGGACGTGTGAGGGGAAGGCTTCGGTGAAGGGTTAGGGTTAGTGTTCGGGCTAGGGTTAGGGTTAGGGGACGGGGACGGTTTAGGGTCCAGGTGAGAGTACGGCAACGGTTTAGGGGGAGCGTACGTGTGAGGGCACGGGTTAGTGTTAGCGTACGGGTTAGGATTCGGGGACGGGTTAGGGGAAGGCTTCGAGGAAGGGTTAGGTTTAGGGTTCGGGCTAGGGTTAGGTTTAGGGGACGGGGACGGTTTACGGTCCAGGTGAGTGTACGACAACGGTTTAGGGGGCGCGTACGTGTGAGGGCACGGGTTAGTGTTAGCGTATGGGTTAGGATTAGGGGACGGTTGAGAGGAAGGCTTCGGGGAAGTTTTAGGGTTAGGGTTCCGGCTAGGGTTAGGGTTAGGGGACGGGGACGGTTTAGGTTCCAGGTGGGGGTACGACATCGGTTTAGGAGGAGCGTATATGTGCGTGCACGGGTTAGTGTTAGCGTACGGGTGAGGATTAGGGGACGGGTGAGGGGAAGGCTTCGGGGAAGGGTTAGGGTTAGGGTTCGGGCTAGGGTTAGGGTTAGGGGACGGGGACGGTTTAGGGTCCAGGTGAGGGTACGAAAACGGTTTAGGGGGAGCGTACGTGTGAGGGCACGGGTTAGTGTTAGCGTACGGGTTAGGATTAGGGGACGGGTAAGGGGAAGGCTTCGGGGAAGGGTTAGTGTTAGGGTTCGGGTTAGGGTTAGGTTTAGGGGACGGGGACTGTTTCGGGTCCAGGTGAGGGTACGACAACGGTTTAGGTGGAACGTACGTGTGAGGGCATGGGTTAGTGTTAGCGTACGGGTTAGGATTAGCGACGGGTGAGGGCAAGGCTTCAGGGAAGGGTTAGGGTTAGGGTTCGGGCTAGGGTTAGGGTTAGGGGACGGGGACGGTTTAGCGTCCAGGTGAGGTTACGAAAACCGTTTTCGGGGAGCGTACGTGTGAGGGCACGGGTTAGTGTTAGCGTACGGGTTAGTATTAGGGGACGGGTGAGTGGAAGGCTTCGGGGAAGGGTTAGGGTTAGGGTTCAGGTTAGGGTTAGGGGACGGGGACGGTTTAGGGTCCAGGTGAGGGTACGACAACCGTTTAGTAGGAGGGTACGTGTGAGGGCACTGGTTAGTGTTAGCGTATGGCTTACGATTAGGGGATGGGTGAGGGGAAGGCTTCACGGAAGGGTTAGGGTTAGGGTTCGGGCTAGGGTTAGGGTTAGGGGACGGGGACGGTTTAGGGTCCAGGTGAGCGTAGGACAACGGTTTAGGGGGAGCGTACGTGTGAGGGAACGGGTTAGTGTTAGCTTACGGGTTAGGATTAGGGGACGGGTGAGGGGAAGGCTTCGGGGAAGTGTTAGGGTTAGGGTTCGGGCTAGGGTTAGGGTTAGGGGACGGGGACGGTTTAGGGTCCAGGTGAGGGTACGACAACGGTTTAGGGGGAGAGTACATGTGAGGGCACGGGTTAGTGTTAGCGTACGGGTTAGGATTAGGGGACGGGTGAGGGGAAGGCTTCGGGGAAGGGTTAGGGTTAGGGTTCGGGCTAGGGTTAGGGTTAGGGGACGGGGACGGTTTAGGATCCAGGTGATGGTACGACAACGGTTTAGGGGGAGCATACGTGTGAGGGCACGTTTTAGTGTTAGCGTACGGCTTAGGATTAGGGGACGTGTGAGGGGAAGGCTTCGGTGAAGGGTTAGGGTTAGTGTTCGGGCTAGGGTTAGGGTTAGGGGACGGGGACGGTTTAGGGTCCAGGTGAGAGTACGACAACGGTTTAGGGGGAGCATACGTGTGAGGGCACGGGTTAGTGTTAGCGTACGGGTTAGGATTAGGGGACGGGTAAGGGGAAGGCTTCGGGGAAGGGTTAGTGTTAGGGTTCGGGTTAGGGTTAGGTTTAGGGGACGGGGACTGTTTCGGGTCCAGGTGAGGGTACAACAACGGTTTAGGTGGAGCGTACGTGTGAGGGCATGGGTTAGTGTTAGCGTACGGGTTAGGATTAGGGGACGGGTGAGGGGAAGGCTTCGGGGAAGGGTTAGGGTTAGGGTTCGGGCTAGGGTTAGGGTTAGGGGACGGGGACGGTTTAGCGTCCAGGTGAGGTTACGAAAACCGTTTTCGGGGAGCGTACGTGTGAGGGCACGGGTTAGTGTTAGCATACGGGTTAGTATTAGGGGACTGGTGAGGGGAAGGCTTCGGGGAAGGGTTAGGGTTAGGGTTCAGGTTAGGGTTAGGGGACGGGGACGGTTTAGGGTCCAGGTGAGGGTACGACAACCGTTTAGTAGGAGGGTACGTGTGAGGGCACTGGTTAGTGTTAGCGTATGGCTTACGATTA
This sequence comes from Orcinus orca, assembly GCF_937001465.1. Classification (NCBI taxonomy): domain Eukaryota; kingdom Metazoa; phylum Chordata; class Mammalia; order Artiodactyla; family Delphinidae; genus Orcinus; species Orcinus orca. The sequence continues at coordinate 422,856 of NW_026043972.1, forward strand.
GGGGATGGGTGAGGGGAAGGCTTCGCGGAAGGGTTAGGGTTAGGGTTCGGGCTAGGGTTAGGGTTAGGGGACGGGGACGGTTTAGGGTCCAGGTGAGGGTACGACAACGGTTTAGGGGGAGAGTACATGTGAGGGCACGGGTTAGTGTTAGAGTACAGGTTAGGATTAGGAGACGGGTGAGGGGAAGGCTTCGGGGAAGGGTTAGGGTTAGGGTTCGGGCTAGGGTTAGGGTTAGGGGACGGAGAAGGTTTAGGGTCCAGGTGAGGGTACGACAACGGTTTAGGGGGAGAATACATGTGAGGGCACGGGTTAGTGTTAGAGTACAGGTTAGGATTAGGAGACGGGTGAGGGGAAGGCTTCGGGGAAGGGTTAGGGTTAGGGTTCGGGCTAGGGTTAGGGTTAGGGGACGGGGACGGTTTAGGGTCCAGGTGAGGGTACGACAACGGTTTAGGGGGAGCGTACGTGTGAGGGAACGGGTTAGTGTTAGCTTACGGGTTAGGATTAGGGGACGGGTGAGGGGAAGGCTTCGGGGAAGTGTTAGGGTTAGGGTTCGGTCTAGGGTTAGGGTTAGGGGACGTGGAGGGTTTAGGGTCCAGCAGGGGGTACGACAACCGTTTAGGGGGACCGTAGGTGTGAGGGCACGGGTTAGTGTTAGTGTACGGGTAAGGATTAGGGGACGCGTGAGGGGAAGGCTTCGGGGAATGGTTAGGGTTAGGGTTCAGGTTAGGGTTAGGGGACGGGGACGGTTTAGTGTCCAGGTGAGGGTACGACAACCGTTTAGGAGGAGGGTACGTGTGAGGGCACTGGTTAGTGTTAGCGTATGGCTTACGATTAGGGGGTGGGTGAGGGGAAGGCTTCGCAGAAGGGTTAGGGTTAGTGTTCGCGCTAGGGTTAGGGTTAGGGGACGGGGACGGTTTAGGGTCCAGGTGAGAGTACGGCAACGGTTTAGGGGGAGCGTACGTGTGAGGGAACGGGTTAGTGTTAGCGTATGGGTTAGGTTTAGGGGACGGGTTAGGGGAAGGCTTCGAGGAAGGGTTAGGTTTAGGGTTCGGGCTAGGGTTAGGTTTAGGGGACGGGGACGGTTTACGGTCCAGGTGAGTGTACGACAACGGTTTAGGAGGAGCGTACATGTGAGAGCACGGGTTAGTGTTAGCGTACGGGTGAGGATTAGGGGACGGGTGAGGGGAAGGCTTCGGGGAAGGGTTAGGGTTAGGGTTTGGGCTAGGGTTAGGGTTAGGGGACGGGGACAGTTTAGGGTCCAGGTGAGGGTACGACAACGGTTTAGGGGGAGTGTACGTGTGAGGGCACGGGTTAGTGTTAGCGTACGGGTTAGGATTAGGGGACGGGTGAGGGGAAGGCTTCGGGGAAGGGTTAGTGTTAGGGTTCGGGCTAGGCTTAGGTTTAGGGAACGGGGACGGTTTAGGGTCCAGGTGAGGGTACGACAACGGTTTAGGGGGAGCGTACGTGTGAGGGCACGGGTTAGTGTTAGCGTACGGGTTAGGATTAGGGGACGGGTAAGGGGAAGGCTTCGGGGAAGGGTTAGTGTTAGGGTTCGGGTTAGGGTTAGGTTTAGGGGACGGGGACTGTTTCGGGTCCAGGTGAGGGTACGACAACGGTTTAGGTGGAGCGTACGTGTGAGGGCATGGGTTAGTGTTAGCGTACGGGTTAGGATTAGTGGACGGGTGAGGGCAAGGCTTCGGGGAAGGGTTAGGGTTAGGGTTAGGGCTAGGGTTAGGGTTAGGGGACGGGGACGGTTTAGCGTCCAGGTGAGGTTACGAAAACCGTTTTGGGGGAGCGTACGTGTGAGGGCACGGGTTAGTGTTAGCGTACGGGTTATTATTAGGGGACGGGTGAGGGGAAGGCTTCGGGGAAGAGTTAGGGTTAGGGTTCAGGTTAGGGTTATGGGACGGGGACGGTTTAGGGTCCAGGTGAGGGTACGACAACCGTTTAGGAGGAGGGTACGTGTGAGGGCACTGGTTAGTGTTAGCGTATGGCTTACGATTAGGGGATGGGTGAGGGGAAGGCTTCGCGGAAGGGTTAGGGTTAGGGTTCGGGCTAGGGTTAGGGTTAGGGGACGGGGACGGTTTAGGGTCCAGGTGAGGGTACGACAACGGTTTAGGGGGAGTGTACGTGTGAGGGCACGGTTTAGTGTTAACGTACGGGTTAGGATTAGGGGACAGGTGAGTGGAAGGCTTCGGGGAAGGTTTAGGGTTAGGGTTCGGGCTAGGGTTAGGGTTAGGGGACGGGGACGGTTTAGGGTCCAGGTGAGGGCACGACAACGGTTTAGGGGGAGAGTACATGTGAGGGCACGGGTTAGTGTTAGAGTACGGGTTAGGATTAGGAGACGGGTGAGGGGAAGGCTTCGGGGAAGTGTTAGGGTTAGGGTTCGGGCTAGGGTTAGGGTTAGGGGACGGGGACGGTTTAGGGTCCAGGTGAGGGTACGACAACGGTTTAGGGGGAGCGTACGTGTGAGGGAACGGGTTAGTGTTAGCTTACGAGGTAGGATTAGGGGACGGGTGAGGGGAAGGCTTCGGGGAAGTGTTAGGGTTAGGGTTCGGGCTAGGGTTAGGGTTAGGGGACGTGGACGGTTTAGGGTCCAGGAGGGGGTACGACAACCGTTTAGGGGGACTGTAGGTGTGAGGGCACGGGTTAGTGTTAGCGTACGGGTAAGGATTAGGGGACGCGTGAGGGGAAGGCTTCGGGGAAGGGTTAGGGTTAGGGTTCAGGTTAGGGTTAGGGGACGGGGACGGTTTAGGGTCCAGGTGAGGGTACGACAACCGTTTAGGAGGAGGGTACGTGTGAGGGCACTGGTTAGTGTTAGCGTATGGCTTACGATTAGGGGATGGGTGAGGGGAAGGCTTCGCGGAAGGGTTAGGGTTAGGGTTCGGGCTAGGGTTAGGGTTAGGGGGCGGGGACGGTTTAGGGTCCAGGTGAGGGTACGACAACGGTTTAGGGGGAGTGTACGTGTGAGGGCACGGTTTAGTGTTAACGTACGGGTTAGGATTAGGGGACGGGTGAGTGGAAGGCTTCGGGGAAGTTTTAGGGTTAGGGTTCGGGCTAGGGTTAGGGTTAGGGGACGGGGACGGTTTAGGATCCAGGTGAGGGTACGACAACGGTTTAGGGGGAGCATATGTGTGAGGGCCCGTGTTAGTGTTAGCGTACGGCTTAGGATTAGGGGACGTGTGAGGGGAAGGCTTCGGTGAAGGGTTAGGGTTAGTGTTCGGGCTAGGGTTAGGGTTAGGGGACGGGGACGGTTTAGGGTCCAGGTGAGAGTACGGCAACGGTTTAGGGGGAGCATACGTGTGAGGGCACGTTTTAGTGTTAGCGTACGGCTTAGGATTAGGGGACGTGTGAGGGGAAGGCTTCGGTGAAGGGTTAGGGTTAGTGTTCGGGCTAGGGTTAGGGTTAGGGAACGGGGACGGTTTAGGGTCCAGGTGAGAGTACGAAAACGGTTTAGGGGGAGCGTATGTGTGAGGGCACGGGTTAGTGTTAGCGTACGGGTTAGGATTCGGGGACGGGTTAGGGGAAGGCTTCGAGGAAGGGTTAGGTTTAGGGTTCGGGCTAGGGTTAGGTTTAGGGGACGGGGACGGTTTACGGTCCAGGTGAGGGTACGACAACGGTTTAGGTGGCACGTACGTGTGAGGGCACGGGTTAGTGTTAGCGTATGGGTTAGGATTAGGGGACGGTTGAGAGGAAGGCTTCGGGGAAGTTTTAGGGTTAGGGTTCCGGCTAGGGTTAGGGTTAGGGGACGGGGACGGTTTAGGTTCCAGGTGGGGGTACGACATCGGTTTAGGAGGAGCGTACATGTGAGAGCACGGGTTAGTGTTAGCGTACGGGTGAGGATTAGGGGACGGGTGAGGGGAAGGCTTCGGGGAAGGGTTAGGGTTAGGGTTTGGGCTAGGGTTAGGGTTAGGGGACGGGGACGGTTTAGGGTCCAGGTGAGGGTACGACAACGGTTTAGGGGGAGTGTACATGTGAGGGCACGGGTTAGTGTTAGCGTACGGGTTAGGATTAGGGGACGGGTGAGGGGAAGGCTTCGGGGAAGGGTTAGTGTTAGGGTTCGGGCTAGGGTTAGGTTTAGGGAACGGGGACGGTTTAGGGTCCAGGTGAGTGTACGACAACGGTTTAGGGGGAGCGTACGTGTGAGGGCACGGGTTAGTGTTAGCGTACGGGTTAGGATTAGGGGACGGGTAAGGGGAAGGCTTCGGGGAAGGGTTAGTGTTAGGGTTCGGGTTAGGGTTAGGTTTAGGGGACGGGGACTGTTTCGGGTCCAGGTGAGGGTACGACAACGGTTTAGGTGGAGCGTACGTGTGAGGGCATGGGTTACTGTTAGCGTACGGGTTAGGATTAGGGGACGGGTGAGGGCAAGGCTTCGGGGAAGGGTTAGGGTTAGGGTTGGGGCTAGGGTTAGGGTTAGGGGACGGGGACGGTTTAGCGTCCAGGTGAGGTTACGAAAACCGTTTTCGGGGAGCGTACGTGTGAGGGCACGGGTTAGTGTTAGCGTACGGGTTAGTATTAGGGGACGGGTGAGGGGAAGGCTTCGGGGAAGAGTTAGGGTTAGGGTTCAGGTTAGGGTTAGGGGACGGGGACGGTTTAGGGTCCAGGTGAGGGTACGACAACCGTTTAGGAGGGTGGTACGTGTGAGGGCACGGGTTAGTGTTAGCGTACGGGTAAGGATTAGGGGACGCGTGAGGGGAAGGCTTCGGGGAAGGGTTAGGGTTAGGGTTCGGGCTAGGGTTAGGGTTAGGGGACGGGGGCGGTTTAGGGTCCAGGTGAGGGTACGACAATGGTTTAGGGGGAGCGTACGTGTGAGGGCACGGTTTAGTGTTAGTGAACGGATTAGGATTAGGGGACGGGTGAGGGGAAGGCTTCGGGGAAGGGTAAGGGTTAGGGTTCAGGCTAGGATTAGTGTTAGGGGACGGGGACGGTTTTGGGTCCAGGTGAGGGTATGACAACGGTTTAGGGGGAGCGTACGTGTGAGGGCACGGGTTAGTGTTAGCGTACGGGTTAGGATTAGGGGACGGGTGAGGGGAAGGCTTCGGGGAAGGGTTAGGGTTAGGGTTCGGGCTAGGGTTAGGGTTAGGGGATGGGGACTGTTTAGGGTCCAGGTGAGGGTACGACAACGGTTTACTGGGAGCGTACGTGTGAGGGCACGGGTTAGTGTTAGCGTATGGGTTAGGATTAGGGGACGGGTGAGGGGAAGGCTTCGGGGAAGGGTAAGGTTTAGGGTTCGGGCTGGGGTTAGGGTTAGGGGACGGGGACGGTTTTGGGTGCAGGTGAGGGTACGACAACGGTTTAGGGGGAGCGTAAGTGTGAGGGCACGGGTTAGTGTTAGCGTACGGGTTACGATTAGGGGACGGGTGAGGGGAAGGCTTCGGGGAAGGGTTAGGGTTAGGGTTCGGGCTAGGGTTAGGGTTAGGGGACGGGGCCGGTTTAGTGTCCAGGTGAGGGTATGACAACGGTTTAAGGGGAGCGTACGTGTGAGGGCACGGGTTAGTGTTAGCGTACGGGTTAGGATTAGGGGACGGTTGAGGGGAAGGCTTCGGGGAAGGGTTAGGGTTAGGGTTCGGGCTAGGGTTAGGGTGAGGGGATGGGGATGGTTTAGGGTCCAGGTGAGGGTACGACAACAGTTTAAGGGGAGCGTACATGTGAGGGCACGGGTTAGTGTTAGCGTACGGGTTAGGATTAGGGGACGGGTGAGGGGAAGGCTTCGGGGAAGGGTTAGGGTTAGGATTCGGGCTAGGGTTAGGCTTAGGGGATGGGGACGGTTTTGGGTCCAGGTGAGGGTACGACAAAGTTTTAGGGGGAGCGTACGTGTGAGGGCACAGACTAGTGTTAGCATACGGGTTAGGATTAGGGGACGGGTGAGTGGAAGGCTTCGGGGAAGGGTTAGGGTTAGTGTTCGGGCTAGGGTTAGGGTTAGGGGACGGGAACGGTTTAAGGTCCCGGTGAGGGTACGACAACGGTTTAGGGGGAGCGTACGTGTGAGGGCACGGGTTAGTGATAGCGTACGGCTTAGGATTAGGGAACGGGAGAGGGAAAGGCTTCATGGAAGTGTTTGGGTTAGGGTTCAGGCTAGGGTTAGGGTTAGGGTACGGGGACGGTTTAGGGTCCAGGTGAGGGTAGGGTTAGGGTTAGTGGGAGTGTAAGTGTGAGGGCACGGGTTAGTGTTAGCCTACGGTTTAGGATTAGGGGACGGGTGAGGGGAAGGCTTCGGGGAAGGGTTAGGGTTAGAGTTCGGACTAGGGTTAGGGTTAGGGGACAGGGACGGTTTAGGGTCCAGGTGAGGGTAGGGTTAGGGTTAGTGGGAGCGTAAGTGTGAGGGCACGGGTTAGTGTTAGCCTACGGTTTAGGATTAGGGGACGGGTGAGGGGGAGGCTTCTGGGAAGGGTTAGGGTTAGAGTTCGGACTAGGGTTAGGGTTAGGGGACGGGGACGGTTTAGGGTCCAGGTGAGGGTACGACAACGGTTTAGGGGGAGCGTACGTGTGAGGGCACGGGTTAGTGTTAGCGTACGAGTTAGGATTATGGGACGGGTGAGGGGAAGGCTTCGGGGAAGTGCTAGGGTTAGGGTTCGGGCTAGGGTTAGGGGACGGGGACGGTTTAGGGTCCAGGTGAGGGTACGACAGCGGTTTAGGGGTAGCGTATGTGTGAGGGCATGGGTTAGTGTTAGCGTACGGGTTAGGATTAGGGGACGGGTGAGGGGAAGACTTCGGGGAAGGGTTAGGGTTAGGGTTTTGGTTAGGGTTAGGGTTAGGGGACGAGGACGGTTTAGGGTCCAGTTGAGTGTATAACAACCGTTTAGGGGGAGCGTACGTGTGAGGGCACGGGTTAGTGTTAGCTTACGGGTTAGGATTAGGGGACGGGTGAGGGGAAGGCTTCGGGGAAGGGTTAGGGTTAGGGTTCGGGCTAGGGTTAAGGTTAGGGGACGGGGATGGTTTAGGGTCCAGGTGAGGGTAGGGTTAGGGTTAGTGGGAGCGTACTTGTGAGGGCACGGGTTAGTGTTAGCGTACGGTTTAGGATTAGGGGACGGGTGAGGGGAAGGCTTCGGGGAAGGGTTAAGTTTAGGGTTCGGGCTAAGGTTAGGGTTAGGGGACGGGACGGTTTAGGGTCCAGGTGAGGGTACTACAATGGTTTAGGGGGAGCGTACATGTGAGGGCACGGGTTAGTGTTAGTGTACGGGTTAGGATTAGGGGACGGGTGAGGGGAAGGCTTCGGGGAACGGTTAGGGTTAGGGTTCGGGCTAGGTTTAGGGTTAGGAGATGGGGACGGTTTAGGGTCCAGGTGAGGGTACGACAACGGTTTAGGGGGAGCGTACGTGTGAGGACACGGGTTAGTGTTAGCATACTGGTTAGGATTAGGGGACGGGTGTGGGGAAGTTTTAGGGTTAGGGTTCGGGCTAGTGTTAGTCTTAGTGGACGGGGAAGGTTTAGGGTCCAGGTGAGGGTACGACAACGGTTTAGGGGGAGCGTACGTGTGAGGGCACGTGTTAGTGTTAGCGTACGGCTTAGGATTAGGGGACGGGTGAGGGGAAGGCTTCGGGGAAGGGTTAGGTTTAGGGTTCGGGCTAGGGTTAGGGTTAGGGTACGGGGACAGTTTAGGTTCCAGGTGAGGGTACGACATCGGTTTAGGAGGAGGGTACGTGTGAGGTCACGGGTTAGTGTTAACTTACGGGTTAGGATTAGGGGACGGGTGAGAGGAAGGCTTCGGAGAAGGGTTAGTGTTCGGGCTAGGGATAGGGTTAGAGGACGAGGACGGTTTAGGGTCCAGGTGAGGGTACGACAACGGTTTAGGGGGAGCGTACGTGTTAGGGCACGGGTTAGTGTTAGCGTACGGGAAGGATTAGGGGACGGGTGAGTGGAAGGCTTCGGGGAAGGGTTAGGGTTAGGGTTCGGGCTAGGTTTAAGGTTAGGGGACGGGGACGGTTTAGCGTCTAGGTGAGGGTAGGGTTAGGGTTAGTGGGAGCGTATGTGTGAGGGCACGGGTTAGTGTTAGCGTACGGGTTACGATTAGGGGACGGGTGAGTTGAAGGCTTCGGGGAAGTGTTAGGGTTAGTGTTCGGGCTAGGGTTAGTGTTAGGGGACGGGGACGGTTTAGGGTCCAGGTGAGGGTACGACAACGTTTTACGGGGAGCGTACGTGTGAGGGCACGGGTTAGTGTTAGCGTACGGGTTAGGATTAGGGGACGGGTGAGGGGAAGGCTTCGGGGAAGGTTTAGGGTTAGGTTTCGGGCTAGGGTTAGGGTTAGGGGACGGGGACGGTTTAGAGTCCAGGTGAGGGTACGACAATGGTTTAGGGTGAGCGTATGTGTGAGAGCACGGATTAGTGTTAACGTATGGGTTAGGATTAGGGGACGGGTGAGGGGAAGGCTTCGGGGAAGTGTTAGGGTTAGGGTTCGGGCTAGGGTTAGGGTTAGGGGACGGGGACGGTTTTGGGTCCAGGTGAGGGTACGACAACGGTTTAGGGGGAGCGTACGTGTGAGGGCACGGGTTAGAGTTAGTGTACGGGTTAGGATTAGGGAACGGGTGAGGGGAAGGCTTCGGGGAAGGGTTAGGGTTAGGGTTCGGGCTAGGGTTAGGGTTAGGGGACGGGGACTGTTTAGGGTCCAGGTAGGGTACGACAACGGTTTACTGGGAGCGTACGTGTGAGGGCACGTGTTAGTGTTAGCGTACGGGTTAGGATTAGGGGACAGGTGAGGGGAAGGCTTCGAGGAAGGGTTAGGGTTAGGGTTCGGGCTAGGGTTAGGGTGAGGGGACGGGGACGGTTTAGGGTCCAGGTGAGGGTACGACAACGTTTTAGGGGGAGCATACGTGTGAGGGCACGGGTTATCGTTAGCGTACGGGTTAGGATTAGGGGACGGGTGAGGGGAAGGCTTCGGGGAAGGGTTAGGGTTAGGGTTTGGGATAGGGTTAGGGTTAGGGGACTGGGACGGTTTAGGGTCCAGGTGAGGGTACGACAACGGTTTAGAGGGAGCGTACGTGTGAGGGCACGGGTTAGTGTTAGCGTACGGGTTAGGATTAGGGGACGGGTGAGGGGAAGGCTTCGGGGTAGTGTTAGGTTCAGGGTACGGGCTACGGTTAGGGTTAGGGGTCGGGGACGGTTTAGGGTCCAGGTGAGTGTACGACGACGGTTTAGGGGTAGCGTACGTATGAGGGCATGGGTTAGTGTTAGCGTACGGGTTAGGATTAGGGGACGGGTGGGGGAAGGCTTAGAGGAAGGGTTAGGGTTAGGGTTCGGGCTAGGGTTAGGGTTAGGGGACGGGGACGGTTTAGGGTCCAGGTGAGGGTACGACAACGTTTTAGGGGGAGCGTACGTGTGAGGCCACGGGTTAGTGTTAGCGTACAGGTTAGGATTAGGGGACGGGTGAGGGGAAGGCTTCGGGGAAAGTATAAGGTTAGGGTTCGGGCTAGGGTTAGGGTTAGGGGACAGGGACGGTTTAGGGTCCAGGTGAGGGTACGACAATGGTTTAGGGGGAGCGTATGTGTGTGGGCATGGGTTAGTGTTAGCGTACGGGTTAGGATTAGGGGACGGGTGAGGGGAAGGCTTCGGGGAAGGGTAAGGGTTAGGGTTCGGGCTAGGGTTAGGGTTAGGGGACGGGGAAGGTTTTGGGTCCAGGGGAGGGTACGACAATGGTTTAGGGGGAGCGTACGTGTGAGGGCACGGGTTAGTGTTAGCGTACGGGTTAGGATTAGGGGACGGGTGAGGGGAAGGCTTCGGGGAAGGGTTAGGGTTAGGGTTCGGGCTAGGGTTAGGGTTAGGGGACGGGGACTGTTTAGGGTCCAGGTGAGGGTACGACAACGGTTTACTGGGAGCGTACGTGAGAGGGCACGTGTTAGTGTTAGCGTACGGGTTAGGATTAGGGGACGGGTGAGGGGAAGGCTTCGGGGAAGATTTAGTGTTAGGGTTCGGGCTAGGGTTAGGGTTAGGGGACGGGGACGGTTTAGGGTCCAGGTGAGGGTACAACGGTTTAGGGGGAGCGTACGTGTGAGGGCACGGTTTAGTGTTAGCGTACGGGTTAGGATTAGGGGACGGGTGAGGGGAAGGCTTCAGGGAAGGGTTAGGGTTAGGGTTCGGGCTAGGGTTATGGTTAGGGGACGGGGACGGTTTAAGGTCCAGGTGAGGGTACGACAACAGTTTAGGGGGAGCGTACGTGTGAGGACACTGGTTAGTGTTAGCGTACGGGTTAGGATTAGGGGACGGGTGAGGGGAAGGCTTCGGAGAAGTGTTAGGGTTAGGGTTCGGGCTAGGGTTAGGGTTAGGGTACGGGGACGGTTTAGGGTCCAGGTAAGGTACGACAACGGTTTAGGGGGAGCGTACGTGTGAGGGCATGGGTTACTGTGTGCGTACGGTTTAGGATTAGGGGACGGGTGAGGGGAAGGCTTCGGGGAAGTGTTAGGGTTAGGGTTAGGGGACGGGGACGCTTTAGGGTCCAGGTGAGGGTACGACAACGATTTAGGGGGAGCATACGTGTGAGGGCACGGGTTAGTGTTAGCGTAAGGGTTAGGATTAGGGGACGGGTGAGGCGAAGGCTTCGGGGAAGCTTTAGGGTTAGGGTTCGGCCTAGGGTTAGGGTTAGGGGACGGGGACGGTTTAGGGTCCAGGTGAGGGTATGACAACGGTTTAGGAGGAGGGTACGTGTTAGGGCAAGGGTTAGTGTTAGCGTACGGGTTACGATTAGGGGACTGGTGAGGGGAAGGCTTCGGGGAACGTTTAGGGTTAGGGTTCGGGCTAGGGTTAGAGTTAGGGGACGGGGAGGCTTTAGGGTCCAGGTGAGGGTACGACAACAGTTTAGAGTCACCGTACGTGTGAGAGCACGGGTTCGTGTTAGCGTACGGGTTAGGATTAGGGGACGGGTGAGGGGAAGGCTTCGGGGAAGGGTTAGGGTTAGTTTTCGGGCTAGGGTTAGGGTTAGGGGACGGGGACCGTTTAAGGTCCAGGTGAGGGTACGACAACGGTTTAGGGGGAGCGTACGTGTGAGGGCACGGGTTAATGATAGCGTACGGCTTAGCATTAGGGGACGGGAGAGGGAAAGGCTTCATGGAAGTGTTTGGGTTAGGGTTCAGGCTAGGGTTAGGGTTAGGGTACGGGGACGGTTTAGGGTCCAGGTGAGAGTACGACAATGGTTTAGGGGGAGCGTACGTGTGAGGGCATGGGTTAGTGTTAGCATACGGGATAGGATTAGGGGACGGGTGAGGGGAAGGCTTCGAGGAAGGTTAGGGTTAGGGTTCGGGCGAGGGTTAAGGTTAGGGGACGGGGACGGTTTAGGGTCCAGGTGCGGGTAGGGTTAGGGTTAGTGGGAGCGTACTTGTGATGGCACGGGTTAGTGTTACCGTACGGGTTAGGATTAGGGGACGGGTGAGGGGAAGGCTTCGGGGAAGGGTTAGGGTTAGTGTTCGGACTAGGGTTAGGGTTAGGGGACGGGGACGGTTTAGGGTCCAGGTGAGTGTACGACGACGGTTTAGGGGGTGCGTACGTGTGAGGGCACGGGTTAGAGTTAGCGTACGGGTTTGGATTAGGGGACGGTTGGGGGAAGGCTTCGGGGAAGGGTTAGGGTTAGGGTTCGGACTAGGGTTAGGGTTAGGGGACGGGGACGGTTAGGGTCCAGGTGAGGGCACGACAAAGGTTTAGCGGGAGCGTACGTGTGAGGGAATGGGTTAGTGTTAGAGTACGGGTTAGGATTAGGGGACGGGTGAGGGGAAGGCTTCGGGGAAGTGCTAGGGTTATGGTTCGGGCTAGGGTTAGGGTTAGGGGACGTGGACGATTTAGGGTCTAGGAGAGGGTACGACAACCGTTTAGGGGGATCGTACGTGTGAGGGCACGGGTTAGTGTTAGTGAACGGATTAGGATTAGGTGTCGGGTGATGGGAAGGCTTCGGGGAAGGGTTAGGGTTAGGGTTTTGGTTAGGGTTAGGGTTAGGGGACGGGGACGGATTAGGGTCCAGGTGAGTGTATGACAACCGTTTAGGTGGAGCGTACGTGTGAGGGCACGGGTTAGTGTTAGCGTACTGGTTAGGATTAGGTGAAGTGTGAGGAGAAGGCTTCGGGGAAGGGTTAGGTTTAGGGTTCGGGCTAGGGTTAGGGTTAGGGGACGGGGACGGTTAAGGGTCCAGGTGAGGGTACGACAACGGTTTAGGGGGAGCGTACGTGTGAGGGCACGGGTTAGTGTTAGCGTACGGGTTAGGATTAGGGGACGGGTGAGGGGAAGGCTTCGGGGAAGGGTTAGGGTTAGGTTTCGTGCTAGGGTTAAGGTTAGGGGACGGGGACGGTTTAGGGTCCAGGTGAGGGTAGGGTTAGGGTTAGTGGGAGCGTACTTGTGAGGGCACGGGTTAGTGTTAGCGTACGGTTTAGGATTAGGGGATGCTTGAGGGGAAGGCTTCGGGGAAGGGTTAAGTTTAGGGTTCGGGCTAAGTTTAGGGTTAGGGGACGGGACGGTTTAGGGTCCAGGTGAGTGTACGACAACGGTTTAGGGGGAGCATATGTGTGAGGGCACGTGTTAGTGTTAGCGTATGGGTTAGGATTAGGGGACTTGTGAGGGGAAGGCTTCGAGGAAGGGTTACGGTTAGGGTTCGGGCTAGGGTTAGGGTTAGGGTACGGGGACGGTTTAGGGTCCAGGTGAGGGTATGACAACGGTTTAGGGGGAGCGGAAGTGTGAGGGCACGGGTTAGTGTTAGCGTACAGGTTAGGATTAGGGGACGGGTGAGGGGAAGGCTTCGGGGAAGGGTTAGGGTTATGGTTCGGGGTAGGGTTAGGGTTAGGGTACGGGGACGGTTTAGGGTCCAGGTGAGGGTACGAGAACGTTTTACGGGGAGCGTACGTGTGAGGGCACGGGTTAGTGTTAGCGTACGGGTTAGGATTAGGGGACGGGTGAGGGGAAGGCTTCGGGGAAGTGTTAGGGTTAGGGTTCGGGCTAGGGTTAGTGTTAGGGGACGGGGAGGGTTTTGGGTCCAGGTGAGGGTACGACAACGGTTTAGGGTGAGCGTACGTGTGAGATCATGGGTTAGTGTTAGCGTATGGGTTAGGATTAGGGGACGGGTGAGGGGAAGGCTTCGGGGAAGGGTTAGGGTTAGGGATCGGGCTAGGGTTAGTGTTAGGGGATGGGGACGGTTTAGGGTCCAGGTGAGGGTACGACAACGGTTTAATGGGATCGTACGTGTGAGGGCACGGGTTAGTGTTAGCGTACGGGTTAGGATTAGGGGACGGGTGAGGGGAAGGCTTTGGGGAAGGTTTAGGGTTAGGGTTTGGGCTAGGGTTAGGCTTAGGGGACGGGGACGGTTTAGGGTCCAGGTGAGGGTACGACAACGTTTTAGGGGGAGTGTACGTGTGAGGGCACGTGTGAGTGTTAGCATACGGGTTAGGATTAGTGGACGGGTGAGGGGAAGGCTTCGGGGAAGTTTTAGGGTTAGGGTTCGGGCTAGGGTTAGGGTTAGGGGTCGGGGACGGTTTAGGGTCCAGGTGAGGGTAGGGTTAGGGTTAGTGGGAGCGTATGTGTGAGGGCACGGTTTAGTGTTAGCGTACGGGTTAGGATTAGGAGACGGGTGAGGGGAAGGCTTCGGGGAAGTTTTAGGGTTAGGTTTCGGGCTAGGGTTAGGGTTAGGGGACGGGGAGGGTTTAGGGTCCAGGTGAGGGTACGACAACGGTTTAGGGGGAGCGTACGTGTGAGGGCACGTGTTAGTGTTAGCGTACGGCTTAGAATTAGGGGAAGGGTGAGGGGAAGGCTTCGGGGAAGTGTTAGGGTTAGGGTTCGGGCCAGGGTTAGGGTTAGGGGACGGGGACAGTTTAGGTTCCAGGTGAGGGTACGACATCGGTTTAGGAGGAGGGTACGTGTGAGGGCACGGGTTAGTGTTAGCGTACGGGTTAGGATTAGGGGACGGGTGAGAGGAAGGCTTCGGGGAAGGGTTAGGGTTAGGGTTCGGGCTAGGGTTAGGTTTAGGGGATGGGGACGGTTTAGGGTCCAGGTGAGGGTATGACAATTGTTTAGGGGGAGCGTACGTGTGAGGGCATAGGTTTGTGTTAGCGTACGGGTTAGGATTACGGGACGGGTGAGGGGAAGGTTAAGGGGAAGTGTTAGGGTTAGGGTTCGGGCTAGGGTTAGGGTTAGGGGACGGGGACGGTTTAGGGTCCAGGTGAGAGTACGACAACGGTTTAGGGGGAGCGTACGTGTAAGGGCACGGGTAAGTGTTAGCGTACGGGTTAGGATTAGGGGACGTGTGAGTGGAAGGCTTCGGGGAAGGGTTAGGGTTAGGGTTCGGGCTCTGGTTAGGGTTAGGGGACGGGGACGGTTTAGGGTCCAGGTGAGTGTACGACAACGGTTTAGGGGGACGGTACGTGTGAGGGCATGGGTTAGTGTTAGCGTACGGGTTAGGATTAGGGGACGGGTGAGGGGAAGGCTTCGGGGAAGGTTTAGGGTTAGGGTTCAGGCTAGGGTTAGGGTTAAGTGACGGGGACGGTTTAGGGTCCAGGTGAGGGTACGACAATGGTTTAGGGGGAGCATACGTGTGAGGGCACTGGTTAGTGTTAGCGTACGGGTTAGGATTATGGGACGGGTGAGTTGAAGGCTTCGTGGAAGTGTTAGGGTTAGGAGTCGGGCTAGGGTTAGTGGTAGGGGACGGGGACGGTTTAGGGTCCAGGTGAGTGTACGACAATGGTTTAGGGGGAGCGTACGTGTGAGGGCACGGGTTAGTGTTAGCGTACGGGTTAGGATTAGGGGAAGGGTGAAGAGAAGGCTTTGGGGAAGTGTTAGTGTTAGGGTTCGGGCTAGGGTTAGGTTTAGGGGACGGGGACGGTTTAGGGTCCAGGTGAGGGTACGACAACGGTTTAGGGGGAGCGTACGTGTGAGGGCATGGGTTATTGTTAGCGTACGGGTTAGGAGTATGGGACGGCTGTGGGGAACGCTTCGGGGAAGTGTTAGGGTTAGGGTTCGGACTAGGGTTAGGGTTAGGGGACGGGGACGGTTTAGGGTTCAGGTGAGGGTATGACAACAGTTTAGGGGGAGGGTACGTGTGAGGGCACGGGTTAGTGTTAGCGTACGGGTTAGGATTAGGGGACGGGTGAGAGGAAGGGTTCGGGGAAGGGTTAGGGTTAGGGTTAGGGTTAGGGGACGGGGACGGTTTAGGATCCAGGTGAGGGTATGACAACGGTTTAGGGGGAGCGTACGTGTGAGGGCATGGGTTAGTGTAAACGTACGGGTTAGGATTAGGGGACGTGTGAAGGGAAGGCTTCGGGGAAGTGTTAGGGTTAGGGGTCGGGCTAGGGTTAGGGTTAGGGGTCAGGGACGGTTACGAGTCCAGGTGAGGGTACGACAACGGTTTAGGGGGAGCGTACGTTTGAGGGCACGGGTTAGTGTTAGCC
Organism: Orcinus orca; assembly: GCF_937001465.1. Classification (NCBI taxonomy): domain Eukaryota; kingdom Metazoa; phylum Chordata; class Mammalia; order Artiodactyla; family Delphinidae; genus Orcinus; species Orcinus orca. The sequence continues at coordinate 438,200 of NW_026043972.1, forward strand.
TACGGATTAGGATTAGGGGACGGGTGAGGGGAAGGATTCGGGGAAGGGTTAGGGTTAGGGTTCGGACTAGGGTTAGGGTTAGGGGACGGGGACGGTTTAGGGTCCAGGTGAGGGTACGACGACGGTTTAGGGGGAGCGTACGTGTGAGGGCACGGGTTAGTGTTAGCGTACGGGTTAGGATTAGTGGACGGTTGCGGGAAGGCTTCGGGGAATGGTTAGGCTTAGGGTTCGGACTAGGGTTAGGTTTAAGGGACGGGGAGAGTTTAGGGTCCAGGTGAGGGCACGACACCGGTTTAGGGGGAGCGTACGTGTGAGGGCACGGGTTAGTGTTAGCGTACGGGTTAGGATTAGGGGACGGGTGAGGGGAAGGCTTCGGGGAAGTGTTAGGGTTAGGGTTACGGCTAGGGTTAGGGTTAGGGGACGGGGACGGTTTAGGGTCCAGGTGAGGGTACGACAATGGTTTAGGGGGAGTGTACGTGTGAGGGCACGGGTCAGTGTTAGCATACGGGATAGGATTAGGGGACGGGTGAGGGGAAGGCTTCGAGGAAGGTTAGGGTTAGGGTTCGGGCGAGGGTTAAGGTTAGGGGACGGGGACGGTTTAGGGTCCAGGTGCGGGTAGGGTTAGGGTTAGTGGGAGCGTACTTGTGATGGCACGGGTTAGTGTTACCGTACGGGTTAGGATTAGGGGACGGGTGAGGGGAAGGCTTCGGGGAAGGGTTAGGGTTAGTGTTCGGACTAGGGTTAGGGTTAGGGGACGGGGACGGTTTAGGGTCCAGGTGAGTGTACGACGACGGTTTAGGGGGTGCGTACGTGTGAGGGCACGGGTTAGAGTTAGCGTACGGGTTTGGATTAGGGGACGGTTGGGGGAAGGCTTCGGGGAAGGGTTAGGGTTAGGGTTCGGACTAGGGTTAGGGTTAGGGGACGGGGACGGTTAGGGTCCAGGTGAGGGCACGACAAAGGTTTAGCGGGAGCGTACGTGTGAGGGAATGGGTTAGTGTTAGAGTACGGGTTAGGATTAGGGGACGGGTGAGGGGAAGGCTTCGGGGAAGTGCTAGGGTTATGGTTCGGGCTAGGGTTAGGGTTAGGGGACGTGGACGATTTAGGGTCTAGGAGAGGGTACGACAACCGTTTAGGGGGATCGTACGTGTGAGGGCACGGGTTAGTGTTAGTGAACGGATTAGGATTAGGTGTCGGGTGATGGGAAGGCTTCGGGGAAGGGTTAGGGTTAGGGTTTTGGTTAGGGTTAGGGTTAGGGGACGGGGACGGATTAGGGTCCAGGTGAGTGTATGACAACCGTTTAGGTGGAGCGTACGTGTGAGGGCACGGGTTAGTGTTAGCGTACTGGTTAGGATTAGGTGAAGTGTGAGGAGAAGGCTTCGGGGAAGGGTTAGGTTTAGGGTTCGGGCTAGGGTTAGGGTTAGGGGACGGGGACGGTTAAGGGTCCAGGTGAGGGTACGACAACGGTTTAGGGGGAGCGTACGTGTGAGGGCACGGGTTAGTGTTAGCGTACGGGTTAGGATTAGGGGACGGGTGAGGGGAAGGCTTCGGGGAAGGGTTAGGGTTAGGTTTCGTGCTAGGGTTAAGGTTAGGGGACGGGGACGGTTTAGGGTCCAGGTGAGGGTAGGGTTAGGGTTAGTGGGAGCGTACTTGTGAGGGCACGGGTTAGTGTTAGCGTACGGTTTAGGATTAGGGGATGCTTGAGGGGAAGTCTTCGGGGAAGGGTTAAGTTTAGGGTTCGGGCTAAGTTTAGGGTTAGGGGACGGGACGGTTTAGGGTCCAGGTGAGTGTACGACAACGGTTTAGGGGGAGCATATGTGTGAGGGCACGTGTTAGTGTTAGCGTATGGGTTAGGATTAGGGGACTTGTGAGGGGAAGGCTTCGAGGAAGGGTTACGGTTAGGGTTCGGGCTAGGGTTAGGGTTAGGGTACGGGGACGGTTTAGGGTCCAGGTGAGGGTATGACAACGGTTTAGGGGGAGCGGAAGTGTGAGGGCACGGGTTAGTGTTAGCGTACAGGTTAGGATTAGGGGACGGGTGAGGGGAAGGCTTCGGGGAAGGGTTAGGGTTATGGTTCGGGGTAGGGTTAGGGTTAGGGTACGGGGACGGTTTAGGGTCCAGGTGAGGGTACGAGAACGTTTTACGGGGAGCGTACGTGTGAGGGCACGGGTTAGTGTTAGCGTACGGGTTAGGATTAGGGGACGGGTGAGGGGAAGGCTTCGGGGAAGTGTTAGGGTTAGGGTTCGGGCTAGGGTTAGTGTTAGGGGACGGGGAGGGTTTTGGGTCCAGGTGAGGGTACGACAACGGTTTAGGGTGAGCGTACGTGTGAGATCATGGGTTAGTGTTAGCGTATGGGTTAGGATTAGGGGACGGGTGAGGGGAAGGCTTCGGGGAAGGGTTAGGGTTAGGGATCGGGCTAGGGTTAGTGTTAGGGGATGGGGACGGTTTAGGGTCCAGGTGAGGGTACGACAACGGTTTAATGGGATCGTACGTGTGAGGGCACGGGTTAGTGTTAGCGTACGGGTTAGGATTAGGGGACGGGTGAGGGGAAGGCTTTGGGGAAGGTTTAGGGTTAGGGTTTGGGCTAGGGTTAGGCTTAGGGGACGGGGACGGTTTAGGGTCCAGGTGAGGGTACGACAACGTTTTAGGGGGAGTGTACGTGTGAGGGCACGTGTGAGTGTTAGCATACGGGTTAGGATTAGTGGACGGGTGAGGGGAAGGCTTCGGGGAAGTTTTAGGGTTAGGGTTCGGGCTAGGGTTAGGGTTAGGGGTCGGGGACGGTTTAGGGTCCAGGTGAGGGTAGGGTTAGGGTTAGTGGGAGCGTATGTGTGAGGGCACGGTTTAGTGTTAGCGTACGGGTTAGGATTAGGAGACGGGTGAGGGGAAGGCTTCGGGGAAGTTTTAGGGTTAGGTTTCGGGCTAGGGTTAGGGTTAGGGGACGGGGAGGGTTTAGGGTCCAGGTGAGGGTACGACAACGGTTTAGGGGGAGCGTACGTGTGAGGGCACGTGTTAGTGTTAGCGTACGGCTTAGAATTAGGGGAAGGGTGAGGGGAAGGCTTCGGGGAAGTGTTAGGGTTAGGGTTCGGGCCAGGGTTAGGGTTAGGGGACGGGGACAGTTTAGGTTCCAGGTGAGGGTACGACATCGGTTTAGGAGGAGGGTACGTGTGAGGGCACGGGTTAGTGTTAGCGTACGGGTTAGGATTAGGGGACGGGTGAGAGGAAGGCTTCGGGGAAGGGTTAGGGTTAGGGTTCGGGCTAGGGTTAGGTTTAGGGGATGGGGACGGTTTAGGGTCCAGGTGAGGGTATGACAATTGTTTAGGGGGAGCGTACGTGTGAGGGCATAGGTTTGTGTTAGCGTACGGGTTAGGATTACGGGACGGGTGAGGGGAAGGTTAAGGGGAAGTGTTAGGGTTAGGGTTCGGGCTAGGGTTAGGGTTAGGGGACGGGGACGGTTTAGGGTCCAGGTGAGAGTACGACAACGGTTTAGGGGGAGCGTACGTGTAAGGGCACGGGTAAGTGTTAGCGTACGGGTTAGGATTAGGGGACGTGTGAGTGGAAGGCTTCGGGGAAGGGTTAGGGTTAGGGTTCGGGCTCTGGTTAGGGTTAGGGGACGGGGACGGTTTAGGGTCCAGGTGAGTGTACGACAACGGTTTAGGGGGACGGTACGTGTGAGGGCATGGGTTAGTGTTAGCGTACGGGTTAGGATTAGGGGACGGGTGAGGGGAAGGCTTCGGGGAAGGTTTAGGGTTAGGGTTCAGGCTAGGGTTAGGGTTAAGTGACGGGGACGGTTTAGGGTCCAGGTGAGGGTACGACAATGGTTTAGGGGGAGCATACGTGTGAGGGCACTGGTTAGTGTTAGCGTACGGGTTAGGATTATGGGACGGGTGAGTTGAAGGCTTCGTGGAAGTGTTAGGGTTAGGAGTCGGGCTAGGGTTAGTGGTAGGGGACGGGGACGGTTTAGGGTCCAGGTGAGTGTACGACAATGGTTTAGGGGGAGCGTACGTGTGAGGGCACGGGTTAGTGTTAGCGTACGGGTTAGGATTAGGGGAAGGGTGAAGAGAAGGCTTTGGGGAAGTGTTAGTGTTAGGGTTCGGGCTAGGGTTAGGTTTAGGGGACGGGGACGGTTTAGGGTCCAGGTGAGGGTACGACAACGGTTTAGGGGGAGCGTACGTGTGAGGGCATGGGTTATTGTTAGCGTACGGGTTAGGAGTATGGGACGGCTGTGGGGAACGCTTCGGGGAAGTGTTAGGGTTAGGGTTCGGACTAGGGTTAGGGTTAGGGGACGGGGACGGTTTAGGGTTCAGGTGAGGGTATGACAACAGTTTAGGGGGAGGGTACGTGTGAGGGCACGGGTTAGTGTTAGCGTACGGGTTAGGATTAGGGGACGGGTGAGAGGAAGGGTTCGGGGAAGGGTTAGGGTTAGGGTTAGGGTTAGGGGACGGGGACGGTTTAGGATCCAGGTGAGGGTATGACAACGGTTTAGGGGGAGCGTACGTGTGAGGGCATGGGTTAGTGTAAACGTACGGGTTAGGATTAGGGGACGTGTGAAGGGAAGGCTTCGGGGAAGTGTTAGGGTTAGGGGTCGGGCTAGGGTTAGGGTTAGGGGTCAGGGACGGTTACGAGTCCAGGTGAGGGTACGACAACGGTTTAGGGGGAGCGTACGTTTGAGGGCACGGGTTAGTGTTAGCCTACGGATTAGGATTAGGGGACGGGTGAGGGGAAGGATTCGGGGAAGGGTTAGGGTTAGGGTTCGGACTAGGGTTAGGGTTAGGGGACGGGGACGGTTTAGGGTCCAGGTGAGGGTACGACGACGGTTTAGGGGGAGCGTACGTGTGAGGGCACGGGTTAGTGTTAGCGTACGGGTTAGGATTAGTGGACGGTTGCGGGAAGGCTTCGGGGAATGGTTAGGCTTAGGGTTCGGACTAGGGTTAGGTTTAAGGGACGGGGAGAGTTTAGGGTCCAGGTGAGGGCACGACACCGGTTTAGGGGGAGCGTACGTGTGAGGGCACGGGTTAGTGTTAGCGTACGGGTTAGGATTAGGGGACGGGTGAGGGGAAGGCTTCGGGGAAGTGTTAGGGTTAGGGTTCCGGCTAGGGTTAGGGTTAGGGGACGGGGACGGTTTAGGGTCCAGGTGAGGGTACGACAATGGTTTAGGGGGAGTGTACGTGTGAGGGCACTGGTCAGTGTTAGCGTACGGGTTAGGATTAGGGGACAGGTGAGGGGAATGCTTCGGGGAAGGGTTAGGGTTAGGGTTTGGGCTAGGGTTAGGGTTAGAGGACGGGGACGGTTTAGGGTCCAGGTGAGGGTATGACAACCGTTTAGGGGGAGCGTACGTGTGAGGGCACGGGTTAGTGTTAGTGTACGGGTTAGGATTAGGGGACGTGTGAGGGGAAGGATTCGAGGAAGGGTTAGGGTTAGGGTTCGGGCTAGGGTTAGGGTTAGGGGACGGGGACGGTTTAGGATCCAGGTGAGTGTATGACAACGGTTTAGGGGGAGCGTACGTGTGAGGGCACGGGTAAGTGTTAGCATACGTGTTAGGATTAGGGGACGGGTGAGTGGAAGGCTTCGGGGAAGGGTTAGGGTTAGGGTTCGGGCTAGGTTTAAGGTTAGGGGACGGGGACGGTTTAGGGTCTAGGTGAGGGTAGGGTTAGGGTTAGTGGGAGCGTATGTGTGAGGGCACGGGTTAGTGTTAGCGTATGGGTTAGGATTAGGAGACGGGTGAGGGGAAGGCTTCGGGGAAGTTTTAGGGTTAGGGTTTGGGCTACGGTTAGGGTTAGGGGTCGGGGACGGTTTAGGGTCCAGGTGAGGGTACAACGGTTTAGGGGGAGCGTACGTGTGAGGGCACAGTTTAGTGTTAGCGTACGGGTTAGGATTAGGGGACGGGTGAGGGGAAGGCTTCAGGGATGGGTTAGGGTTAGGGTTCGGGCTAGGGTTAGGGTTAGGGGACGGGGAGGGTTTAGGGTCCAGGTGAGGGTACGACAACGGTTTAGGGGGAGCGTACGTGTGAGTGCACGTGTTAGTGTTAGCGTACGGCTTAGAATTAGGGGAAGGGTGAGGGGAAGGCTTCGGGGAAGGGTTAGAGTTAGGGTTCGGGTCAGGGTTAGGGTTAGGGGACGGGGACAGTTTAGGTTCCAGGTGAGGGTACGACATCGGTTTAGGAGGAGGGTACGTGTGAGGGCACGGGTTAGTGTTAGCGTACGGGTTAGGATTAGGGGACGGGTGAGAGGAAGGCTTCGGGGAAGGGTTAGGGTTAGGGTTCGGGCTAGGGTTAGGTTTAGGGGATGGGGACGGTTTAGGGTCCAGGTGAGGGTACGACAATTGTTTAGGGGGAGCGTACGTGTGAGGGCACAGGTTTGTGTTAGCGTACGGGTTAGGATTACGGGACGGGTGAGGGGTAGGCTAAGGGGAAGTGTTAGGGTTAGGGTTCGGGCTAGGGTTAGGGTTAGGGGACGGGTACGGTTTAGGGTCCAGGTGAGAGTACGACAACGGTTTAGGGGGAGCGTACGTGTAGGGGCACGGGTAAGTGTTAGCGTACGGGTTAGGATTAGGGGACGTGTGAGTGGAAGGCTTCGGGGAAGGGTTAGGGTTAGGGTTCGGGCTCTGGTTAGGGTTAGGGGACGGGGACGGTTTAGGGTCCAGGTGAGGGTACGACAACGGTTTAGGGGGACGGTACGTGTGAGGGCATGGGTTAGTGTTAGCGTACGGGTTAGGATTAGGGGACGGGTGAGGGGAAGGCTTAGGGGAAGTGTTAGGGTTAGGGTTCCGGCTAGGGTTAGGGTTAGGGGACGGGGACGGTTTAGGTTCCAGGTGAGGGTACGACATCGGTTTAGGAGGAGGGTACGTGTGAGGGCACGGGTTAGTGTTTGCGTACGGGTTAGGATTAGGGGACGGGTGAGGGGAAGGCTTCGGGGAAGAGTTAAGTTTAGGGTTCGGGCTAAGTTTAGGGTTAGGGGACTGGGACGGTTTAGGGTCCAGGTCAGGTTACGACAACGGTTTAGGGGGAGCGTATGTATGAGAGCACGGGTTAGTGTTAGCGTACAGGTTAGAATTAGGGGCCGGGTGAGGGGAAGGCTTCGGGCAAGGGTTAGGGTTAGAGTTTGGGCTAGGGTTAGGGTTAGGGGATGGGGACAGTTTAGGTTCCAGGTGAGGGTACGACATCGGTTTAGGAGGAGGGTACGTGTGAGGGCACGGGTTAGTGTTAGCGTACGGGTTAGGATTAGGGGACGGGTGAGGTGAAGGCTTCGGGGAAGGGTTACGGTTAGTGTTCGGGCTAGGGTTAGGGTTAGGGGACGGGGACGGTTTAGGGTCCAGGGGAGGGTACGTCAACGGTTTAGGGGGAGCGTATGTGTGAGGGCATGGGTTAGTGTTAGCGTACGGGTTAGGATTAGGTGACGGGTGAGGGGAAGGCTTCGGGGAAGTGTTAGGGTTAGGGTTCCGGCTAGGGTTAGGGTTAGGGGACGGGGACGGTTTAGGTTCCAGGTGAGGGTACGACATCGGTTTAGGAGGAGGGTACGTGTGAGGGCACGGGTTAGTGTTAGCGTACGGGTTAGGATTAGGGGACGGGTGAGGGGAAGGCTTCGGGGAAGGATTAGTGTTAGGGTTCGGGCTAGGGTTAGGGTTAGGGGACGGGGATGGTTTAGGGTCCAGGTGAGGGTATGACAACGGTTTAGGGGGAGTGTACATGTGAGCGCTCGGGTTAGTGTTAGCGTACTCGTTAGGATTAGGGGACGTGTGAGGGGAAGGCTTCGGGAAAGGGTTAGTGTTAGTTTTCGGGCTAGGGTTAGGGTTAGGGGACGGGGACGGTTTAAGGTCGAGGTGAGGGTACGACAACGGTTTAGGGGGAGCGTACGTGTGAGGGCACGGGTTAGTGATAGCGTACGGCTTAGGATTAGGGGACGGGAGAGGGAAAGGCTTCATGGAAGTGTTTGGGTAAGGGTTCAGGCTAGGGTCAGGGTTAGGGTACGGGGACGGTTTAGGGTCCAGGTGAGAGTACGACAATGGTTTAGGGGGAGCGTATGTGTGAGGGCACGAGTTAGTGTTAGCATACGGGATAGGATTAGGGGACGGGTGAGGGGAAGGCTTCGAGGAAGGGTTAGGGTTAGGGTTCGGGCTAGGGTTAAGGTTAGGGGACGGGGACGGTTTAGGGTCCAGGTGAGGGTAGGGTTAGGGTTAGTGGGAGCGTACGTGTGAGGGCACGGGTTAGTGTTAGCATACAGGTTAGGATTAGGGGACGGGTGAGGGGAAGGCTTCGAGGAAGGGTTAGGGTTAGGGTTTGGGTTAGGGTTAGGTTTAGGGGAAGGGGACGGTTTACGGTCCATGTGAGTGTACGACAACGCTTTAGGGGGCGCGTACGTGTGAGGGCACGGGTTAGTGTTAGCGTACGGGTTAGGATTAGGGGACGGGTGAGGGGAAGGCTGCGGGGAAGGGTTAGGGTTAGGGTTCCGGCTAGGGTTAGGGTTAGGGGACGGGGACGGTTTAGGGTCCAGGTGAGGGTACGACAATGGTTTAGGGGGAGCGTAAGTGTGAGGGCACGGGTTTGTGTTAGCGTACGGGTTACGATTACGGGACGGGTGAGGGGAAGGCTTCGGGGAAGTGCTAGGGTTAGGGTTCGGGCTAGGGTTAGGGGACGGGGACGGTTTAGGGTCCAGGTGAGGGTACGACAGCGATTTAGGTGTAGCGTATGTGTGAGGGCACGGGTTAGTGTTAGCGTACGGGTTAGGATTAGGGGACGGGTGAGGGGAAGGCTTCGGGTAAGGGTTAGGTTTAGGGTTCGGGCTAGGGTTAGGGTTCGGGGATGGGGACGGTTTAGGGTCCAGGTGAGGGTACGACAACGTTTTACGGGGAGCGTACGTGTGAGGGCACGGGTTAGTGTTAGCGTACGGGTTAGGATTAGGGGACGGGTGAGGGGAAGGCTTCGGGGAAGGTTTAGGGTTAGGGTTCGGGCTAGGGTTAGGGTTAGGGGACGGGGACGGTTTAGAGTCCAGGTGAGGGTACGACAACGGTTTAGGGGGAGCGTACGTGTGAGGGCACAGGTTAGTGTTAGCGTACGTGTTAGCATTAGGGGACGGGTGAGGGGAAGGCTTCGGCGAAGGGTTAGGGTTAGGTTTCAGGCTAGGGTTAGGGTTAGGTGACAGGGAGGGTTTAGGGTCCAGGTGAGAGTACGACAATGGTTTAGGGTGAGCGTACATGTGAGAGCACGGATTAGTGTTAACGTATGGGTTAGGATTAGGGGACGGGTGAGGGGAAGGCTTCGGGGAAGTGTTTGGGTTAGGGTTCAGGCTAGGGTTAGGGTTAGGGTACGGGGACGGTTTAGGGTCCAGGTGAGAGTACGACAATGGTTTAGGGGGAGCGTACGTGTGAGGGCATGGGTTAGTGTTAGCATACGGGATAGGATTAGGGGACGGGTGAGGGGAAGGCTTCGAGGAAGGTTAGGGTTAGGGTTCGGGCGAGGGTTAAGGTTAGGGGACGGGGACGGTTTAGGGTCCAGGTGCGCGTAGGGTTAGGGTTAGTGGGAGCGTACGTGTGATGGCACGGGTTAGTGTTACCGTACGGGTTAGGATTAGGGGACGGGTGAGGGGAAGGCTTCGGGGAAGGGTTAGGGTTAGTGTTCGGACTAGGGTTAGGGTTAGGGGACGGGGACGGTTTAGGGTCCAGGTGAGTGTACGACGACGGTTTAGGGGGTGCGTACGTGTGAGGGCACGGGTTAGAGTTAGCGTACGGGTTTGGATTAGGGGACGGTTGGGGGAAGGCTTCGGGGAAGGGTTAGGGTTAGGGTTCGGACTAGGGTTAGGGTTAGGGGACGGGGACGGTTTAGGGTCCAGGTGAGGGCACGACAAAGGTTTAGCGGGAGCGTACGTGTGAGGGAATGGGTTAGTGTTAGCGTACGGCTTAGGATTAGGGGACGGGTGAGGGGAAGGCTTCGGGGAAGGGTTAGGTTTAGGGTTCGGGCTAGGGTTAGGGTTAGGGTACGGGGACAGTTTAGGTTCCAGGTGAGGGTACGACATCGGTTTAGGAGGAGGGTACGTGTGAGGGCACGGGTTAGTGTTAACGTACGGGTTAGGATTAGGGGACGGGTGAGAGGAAGGCTTCGGAGAAGGGTTAGGGTTCGGGCTAGGGATAGGGTTAGGGGACGGGGACGGTTTAGGGTCCAGGTGAGGGTACGACAACGGTTTAGGGGGAGCGTACGTGTTAGGGCACGGGTTAGTGTTAGCGTACGGGAAAGGATTAGGGGACGGGTGAGTGGAAGGCTTCGGGGAAGGGTTAGGGTTAGGGTTCGGGCTAGGTTTAAGGTTAGGGGACGGGGACGGTTTAGCGTCTAGGTGAGGGTAGGGTTAGGGTTAGTGGGAGCGTATGTGTGAGGGCACGGGTTAGTGTTAGCGTACGGGTTACGATTAGGGGACGGGTGAGTTGAAGGCTTCGGGGAAGTGTTAGGGTTAGTGTTCGGGCTAGGGATAGTGTTAGGGGACGGGGACGGTTTAGGGTCCAGGTGAGGGTACGACAACGTTTTACGGGGAGCGTACGTGTGAGGGCACGGGTTAGTGTTAGCGTACGGGTTAGGATTAGGGGACGGGTGAGGGGAAGGCTTCGGGGAAGGTTTAGGGTTAGGGTTCGGGCTAGGGTTAGGGTTAGGGGACGGGGACGGTTTAGAGTCCAGGTGAGGGTACGACAACGGTTTAGGGGGAGCGTACGTGTGAGGGCACAGGTTAGTGTTAGCGTACGTGTTAGGATTAGGGTACAGGTGAGGGGAAGGCTTCGGCGAAGGGTTAGGGTTAGGTTTCAGGCTAGGGTTAGGGTTAGGTGACGGGGAGGGTTTAGGGTCCAGGTGAGAGTACGACAATGGTTTAGGGTGAGCGTACGTGTGAGAGCACGGATTAGTGTTAACGTATGGGTTAGGATTAGGGGACGGGTGAGGGGAAGGCTTCGGGGAAGTGTTAGGGTTAGGGTTCGGGCTAGGGTTAGGGTTAGGGGACGGGGACGGTTTTGGGTCCAGGTGAGGGTACGACAACGGTTTAGGGGGAGCGTACGTGTGAGGGCACGGGTTAGTGTTAGTGTACGGGTTAGGATTAGGGAACGGGTGAGGGGAAGGCTTCGGGGAAGGGTTAGGGTTAGGGTTCGGCTAGGGTTAGGGTTAGGGGACGGGGACTGTTTAGGGTCCAGGTAGGGTACGACAATGGTTTACTGGGAGCGTACGTGTGAGGGCACGTGTTAGTGTTAGCGTATGGGTTAGGATTAGGGGACGGGTGAGGGGAAGGCTTCGGGGAAGGGTAAGGGTTAGGGTTCGGGCTAGGGTTAGGGTTAGGGGACGGGGACGGTTTTGGGTCCAGGTGAGGGTACGACAACGGTTTAGGGGGAGCGTACGTGTGAGGGCACGGGTTAGTGTTAGCGTACGGGTTAGGATTAGGGGACGGGTGAGGGGAAGGCTTCGGGGAAGGGTTAGGGTTAGGGTTCGGGCTAGGGTTAGGGTTAGGGGACGGGGCCGGTTTAGGGTCCAGGTGAGGGTATGACAACGGTTTAAGGGGAGCGTACGTGTGAGGGCACGGATTAGTGTTAGCGTACGGGTTAGTTTTAGGGGACGGGTGAGGGGAAGGCTTCGGGGAAGGGTTAGGGTTAGGGTTCGGGCTAGGGTTAGGGTTAGGGGATGGGGACGGTTTAGGGTCCAGGTGAGGGTACGACAACAGTTTAAGGGGAGCGTACGTGTGAGGGCACGGGTTAGTGTTAGCGTACGGGTTAGGATTAGGGGACGGGTGAGGGGAAGGCTTCGGGGAAGGGTTAGGGTTAGGGTTCGGGCTAGGGTTAGGCTTAGGGGATGGGGACGGTTTAGGGTCCAGGTGAGGGTACGACAACGGTTTAGGGGTAGCATACGTGTGAGGGCACGGGTTAGTGTTAGCATACGGGTTAGGATTAGGGGACGGGTGAGGGGAAGGCTTCGGGGAAGGCTTAGGGTTAGTGTTCGGGCTAGGATTAGGGTTAGGGGACGGGGACGGTTTAGGGTCCAGGTGAGGGTACGACAACGGTTTAGGGGGAGCGTACATGTGAGGGCACGGGGTTAGTGTTAGCGTACGGGTTAGGATTAGGGGACAGGTGAGGGGAAGGCTTCGAGGAAGGGTTAGGGTTAGGGTTCGGGCTAGGGTTAGGGTTAGGGGACGGGGACGGTTTAGGGTCCAGGTGAGGGTACGACAACGTTTTAGGGGGAGCATACGTGTGAGGGCACGGGTTATCGTTAGCGTACGGGTTAGGATTAGGGGACGGGTGAGGGGAAGGCTTCGGGGAAGGGTTAGGGTTAGGGTTCGGGATAGGGTTAGGGTTAGGGGACTGGGACGGTTTAGGGTCCAGGTGAGGGTACGACAACGGTTTAGAGGGAGCGTACGTGTGAGGGCACGGGTTAGTGTTAGCGTACGGGTTAGGATTAGGGGACGGGTGAGGGGAAGGCTTCGGGGTAGTGTTAGGTTCAGGGTACGGGCTACGGTTAGGGTTAGGGGTCGGGGACGGTTTAGGGTCCAGGTGAGTGTACGACGATGGTTTAGGGGTAGCGTACGTATGAGGGCATGGGTTAGTGTTAGCGTACGGGTTAGGATTAGGGGACGGGTGGGGGAAGGCTTAGAGGAAGGGTTAGGGTTAGGGTTCGGGCTAGGGTTAGGGTTAGGGGACGGGGACGGTTTAGGGTCCAGGTGAGGGTACGACAACGTTTTAGGGGGAGCGTACGTGTGAGGCCACGGGTTAGTGTTAGCGTACAGGTTAGGATTAGGGGACGGGTGAGGGGAAGGCTTCGGGGAAGGGATAAGGTTAGGGTTCGGGCTAGGGTTAGGGTTAGGGGACAGGGACGGTTTATGGTCCAGGTGCGGGTACGACAACGGTTTAGGTGGAGCGTATGTGTGTGGGCACGGGTTAGTGTTAGCGTACGGGTTAGGATTAGGGGACGGGTGAGGGGAAGGCTTCGGGGAAGGGTAAGGGTTAGGGTTCGGGCTAGGGTTAGGGTTAGGGGACGGGGAAGGTTTTGGGTCCAGGGGAGGGTACGACAACGGTTTAGGGGGAGCGTACGTGTGAGGGCACGGGTTAGTGTTAGCGTACGGGTTAGGATTAGGGGACGGGTGAGGGGAAGGCTTCGGGGAAGGGTTAGGGTTAGGGTTCGGGCTAGGGTTAGGGTTAGGGGACGGGGACTGTTTAGGGTCCAGGTGAGGGTACGACAACGGTTTACTGGGAGCGTACGTGAGAGGGCACGTGTTAGTGTTAGCGTACGGGTTAGGATTAGGGGACGGGTGAGGGGAAGGCTTCGGGGAAGATTTAGTGTTAGGGTTCGGGCTAGGGTTAGGGTTAGGGGACGGGGACGGTTTAGGGTCCAGGTGAGGGTACAACGGTTTAGGGGGAGCGTACGTGTGAGGGCACGGTTTAGTGTTAGCGTACGGGTTAGGATTAGGGGACGGGTGAGGGGAAGGCTTCGGGGAAGGGTTAGGGTTAGGGTTCGGGCTAGGGTTAGGGTTAGGGGACGGGGACGGTTTAAGGTCCAGGTGAGGGTACGACAACAGTTTAGGGGGAGCGTACGTGTGAGGACACTGGTTAGTGTTAGCGTACGGGTTAGGATTAGGGGACGGGTGAGGGGAAGGCTTCGGAGAAGGGTTAGGGTTAGGGTTCGGGCTAGGGTTAGGGTTAGGGTACGGGGACGGTTTAGGGTCCAGGTAAGGTACGACAACGGTTTAGGGGGAGCGTACGTGTGAGGGCATGGGTTACTGTGTGCGTACGGGTTAGGATTAGGGGACGGGTGAGGGGAAGGCTTCGGGGAAGGGTTAGGGTTAGGGTTAGGGGACGGGGACGCTTTAGGGTCCAGGTGAGGGTACGACAACGATTTAGGGGGAGCATACGTGTGAGGGCATGGGTTAGTGTTAGCGTAAGGGTTAGGATTAGGGGACGGGTGAGGGGAAGGCTTCGGGGAAGCTTTAGGGTTAGGGTTCGGGCTAGGGTTAGGGTTAGGGGACGGGGACGGTTTAGGGTCCAGGTGAGGGTATGACAACGGTTTAGGAGGAGGGTACGTGTTAGGGCAAGGGTTAGTGTTAGCGTACGGGTTACGATTAGGGGACTGGTGAGGGGAAGGCTTTGGGGAACGTTTAGGGTTAGGGTTCGGGCTAGGGTTAGAGTTAGGGGACGGGGAGGCTTTAGGGTCCAGGTGAGGGTACGACAACAGTTTAGAGTCAGCGTACGTGTGAGAGCAAGGGTTCGTGTTAGCGTACGGGTTAGGATTAGGGGACGGGTGAGAGGAAGGCTTCGGGGAAGGGTTATGTTTAGTGTTCGGCCTAGGGTTAGTGTTAGGGGATGGCGACGGTTAAGGGTCCAGGTGAGGGTACGACATCGGTTTAGGAGGAGGGTACGTGTGAGGGCACGGGTTAGTGTTAGCGTACGGGTTAGGATTAGGTGACGGGTGAGGGGAAGGCTTCGGGGAAGTGTTAGGTTTAGGGTTCCGGCTAGGGTTAGGGTTAGGGGACGGGGACGGTTTAGGTTCCAGGTGAGGGTACGACATCGGTTTAGGAGGAGGGTACGTGTGAGGGCACAGGTTAGTGTTAGCGTACGGGTTAGGATTAGGGGACGGGTGAGGGGAAGGCTTCGGGGAAGGATTAGTGTTAGGGTTCGGGCTAGGGTTAGGGTTAGGGGACGGGGATGGTTTAGGGTCCAGGTGAGGGTATGACAACGGTTTAGGGGGAGTGTACATGTGAGCGCTCGGGTTAGTGTTAGCGTACTCGTTAGGATTAGGGGACGTGTGAGGGGAAGGCTTCGGGAAAGGGTTAGTGTTAGTTTTCGGGCTAGGGTTAGGGTTAGGGGACGGGGACGGTTTAAGGTCGAGGTGAGGGTACGACAACGGTTTAGGGGGAGCGTACGTGTGAGGGCATGGGTTAGTGATAGCGTACGGCTTAGGATTAGGGGACGGGAGAGGGAAAGGCTTCATGGAAGTGTTTGGGTTAGGGTTCAGGGTAGGGTTAGGGTTAGGGTACGGGGACGGTTTAGGGTCCAGGTGAGAGTACGACAATGGTTTAGGGGGAGCGTATGTGTGAGGGCACGAGTTAGTGTTAGCATACGGGATAGGATTAGGGGACGGGTGAGGGGAAGGCTTCGAGGAAGGGTTAGGGTTAGGGTTCGGGCTAGGGTTAGGTTTAGGGGAAGGGGACGGTTTACGGTCCATGTGAGTGTACGACAACGCTTTAGGGGGCGCGTACGTGTGAGGGCACGGGTTAGTGTTAGCGTACTGGTTAGGATTAGGGGACGGGTGAGGGGAAGGCTGCGGGGAAGGGTTAGGGTTAGGGTTCCGGCTAGGGTTAGGGTTAGGGGACGGGGACGGTTTAGGTTCCAGGTGAGGGTAGGGTTAGGGTTAGTGGGAGCGTACGTGTGAGGGCACGGGTTAGTGTTAGCATACAGGTTAGGATTAGGGGACGGGTGAGGGGAAGGCTTCGAGGAAGGGTTACGGTTAGGGTTCGGGCTAGGGTTAGGTTTAGGGGACGGGGACGGTTTAGGATCCAGGTGAGGGTATGACAACGGTTTAGGGGGAGCGTACGTGTGAGGGCACAGGTTAGTGTTAGCGTACGGGTTAGGATAAGGGGACGGGTGAGGGGAAGGCTTCGGGGAAGGGTTATGGTTAGGGTTCGGGCTAGGGTTAGGCTTAGGGGACGGGGACGGGTTAGGTTCCAGGTGAGGGTACGACAACGGTTTAGGGGGAGCGTACGTGTGAGGGTACGGGTTAGTGTTACCGTACGGGTTAGGATTATGGGACGGGTGAGGGGAAGGCTTCGGGGAAGTGTTAGGGTTAGGGTTCGGGCTAGGGTTAGGGTTAGGGGACGGGGACGGTTTAGGGTCCAGGTGAGGGTACGACAGCGGTTTAGAGGGAGCGTACGTGTGAGGGCACGGGTTAGTGTTAGCGTACGGGTTAGGATTAGGGGACGGGTGAGGGGAAGGCTTCGGGGAAGTGTTAGGGTTAGGGTTCGGGCTAGGGTTAGGGTTAGGGGACGGGGACGGTTTAGGGTCCAGGTGAGGGTATGACAAAGTTTTATGGGGAGCGTACGTGTGAGGGCACGGGTTAGTGTTAGCGTACGGGTTAGGATTAGGGGACGTGTTAGTGGAAGGCTTCGGGGAAGGGTTAGGTTTAGGGTTCGGGCTAGGGTTAGGATTAGGAGACGGGGAGGGTTTAGGGTCCAGGTGAGAGTACGACAACGGTTTATGGTGAGCGTACGTGTGATACCATGGGTTAGTGTTAGCGTACGGGTTAGGATTAGGGGACGGGTGAGGGGAAGGCTTCGGGGAAAGTTTAGGGTTAGGGTTCAGGCTAGGGTTAGGGTTAGGGGACAGGGACGGCTTAGGGTCCAGGTGAGGGCACGACCACGGTTTAGGGGGAGCGTACGTGTGAGGGCACGGGTTAGTGTTAGCGTAAGGGTTAGGATTAGGGGATGGGTGAGGGGAAGGCTTCGGGGAAGGGTTAGGGTTAGGGTTCGGGCCAGGTTTAAGGTTAGGGGACGGGGACGGTTTAGGGTCCAGGTGAGGGTAGGGTTAGGGTTAGTGGGAGTGTACGTGTGAGGGCACGGGTTAGTGTTAGCGTACGGGTTAGGATCAGGGGACGGGTGAGGGGAAGGCTTCAGGGAAGGGTTAAGTTTAGGGTTCGGTCTAAGGTTAGGGTTAGGGGACGGGGACGGTTTAGGGTCCAGGTGAGGTTACGACAACGGTTTAGGGGGAGCATACGTGTGAGGGCATGGGTTAGTGTTAGCGTACGCGTTAGGATTAGGGGACGGGTGAGGGGAAGGCTTAGGGGAAGGGTTATGTTTAGGGTTCGGGCTAGGGTTAGTGTTAGGGGATGGCGACGGTTTAGGGTCCAGGTGAGGGTACGACAACGGTTTAGGGGGAGCGTACGTGTGAGAGCACGGGTTAGTGTTAGCGTTCAGGTTAGGAATAGGGGCCGGGTGAGGGGAAGGCTTCGGGCAAAGGTTAGGGTTAGGGTTTGGGCTAGGGTTAGGGTTAAGGGACGGGGACGGTTTAGGGTCCATGTGAGGGTACGAACACGGTTTAGGGGGAGCGTACGTGTGAGGGCATGTGTTAGTGTTAGCGTACGGCTTAGGATTAGGGGACGGGTGAGGGGAAGGCTTCGGGGAAGTGTTAGGGTTAGGGTTCGGGCTAGGGTTAGGGTTAGGGGACGGGGACAGTTTAGGTTCCAGGTGAGGGTACGACATCGGTTTTGTAGGAGGGTACGTGTGAGGGCACGCGTTAGTGTTAGCGTAGGGGTTCGGATTCGGGGACGGTGAGAGGAAGGCTTCGGGGAAGGGTTAGGGTTAGGGTTCGGGCTAGGTTTAAGGTTAGGGGACGGGGACAGTTTAGGTTCCAGGAGAGGGTACGACATCGGTTTAGGAGGAGGGTACGTGTGAGGGCACGGGTTTCTGTTAGCGTACGGGTTAGGATTAGGGGACGGGTGAGGGGAATGCTTCGGGGAAGTGTTAGGGTTAGGTTTCGGGCGAGGGTTAGGGTTAGGGGACGGGGACGGTTTAGGGTCCCGGTGAGGGTACGACAACGGTTTAGGGAGAGCGTACATGTGAGGGCACGGGTTAGTGTTAGCATACGGGTTAGGATTAGGGGACGGGTGAGGGGAAGGCTTCGGGGAAGGGTTAGGGTTAGGGTTCGGGCTAGGGTTAGGATTAGGAGACGGGGAAGGTTTAGGGTCCAGATGAGGGTACGACAACGGTTTAGAGGGAGCGTATGGGTGAGGGCATGGGTTAGTGTTAGCGTACGAGTTAGGATTAGGGGACGGGTGAGGGGAAGACTTCGGGGAACTGTTAGGTTTAGGGTACGGGCTAGGGTTAGGGTTACGGGTCGGGGACGGTTTAGGGTCCAGGTGAGGTTACGACAACGGTTTATGGGGAGCGTACGTGTGAGGGCACGGGTTAGTGTTAGGGTACGGGTTAGGATTAGGGGACGTGTGAGGGGAAGCCTTCGAGGAAGGGTTAGGGTTAGGGTTCGGGCTAGGGTTAGGGTTAGGGGTCGGGGACGGTTTAGGATCCAGGTTTGGGTATGACAACGGTTTAGGGGGAGCGTACGTGTGAGAGCACGGGTAAGTGTTAGCGTAAGGTTTAGGATTAGGGGACGGGTGAGTGGAAGGCTTCGGGGAAGGGTTATGGTTAGGGTTCGGGCTAGGTTTAAGTTTAGGGGACGGGGACGGTTTAGGGTCTAGGTGAGGGTAGGGTTAGGGTTAGTGGGAGCGTATGTGTGAGGGCACGGGTTAGTGTTAGCGTACGGGTTAGGATAAGGGGACGGGTGAGGGGAAGGCTTCGGGGAAGGGTTAGGGTTAGGGTTCGGGCTAGGGTTAGGGTTAGGGGACGGGGACGGTTTAGGGTCCAGGTGAGGGTACGACAACGGTTTAGGGGGAGCGTACGTGTGAGGGCACGTGTTAGCGTTAGCGTACGGCTTAGGATTAGGGGACGGGTGAGGGGAAGGCTTCGGGGAAGGGTTAGGTTTAGGGTTGGGCTAGGGTTAGGGGACGGGGACAGTTTAGGTTCCAGGTGAGGGTACGACATCGGTTTAGGAGGAGGGTACGTGTGAGGGCACGGGTTAGTGTTAGCGTACGGTTTAGGATTAGGGGACGGGTGAGAGGAAGGCTTCGGGGAAGGGTTAGGGTTAGGGTTCGGGCTAGGGTTAGGGTTAGGGGACGGGGACGGTTTAGGGTCCAGGTGAGGGTACGACAACGGTTTAGGGGGAGCGTACGTGTTAGGGCACGGGTTAGTGTTAGCGTACGGGTTAGGATTAGGGGACGGGTGAGGGGAAGGCTTCGGGGAAGGTTTAGGGTTAGGGTTCGGGCTAGGGTTAGGGTTAGGGGACGGGGACGGTTTAGGGTCCAGGTGAGGGTACGACAATGGTTCACGGGGAGCGTACGTGTGAGGGCATGGGTTAGTGTTAGCGTACGGGTTAGGATTAGGGGACGGGTGAGGGCAAGGCTTCGGGGAAGGGTTAGGGTTAGGGTTCGGGCTAGGGTTAGTGTTAGGGGATGGGGACGGTTTAGGGTCCAGGTGAGGGTGCGACAACGGTTTAATGGGAGCGTACGTGTGAGGGCACGGGTTAGTGTTAGCGTACGGGTTAGGATTAGGAGACGGGTGAGGGGAAGGCTTCGGGGAAGGGTTAGGGTTAGGGTTCGGGCTAGGGTTAGGCTTAGGGGACGGGGACGGTTTAGGGTCCAGGTGAGGGTACGACAACGTTTTAGGGGGAGTGTACGTGTGAGGGCACGGGATAGTGTTAGCATACGGGTTAGGATTAGGGTATGGGTGAGGGGACGGCTTCGGGGAAGGGTTAGGTTTAGTGTTCGGGCTAGGGTTAAGGTTAGGGGACGGGGACGGTTTAGGGTCCAGGTGAGGGTACGACGACGGTTTAGGGGCAGCGTACGTATGAGGCCATGGGTTAGTGTTAGCATACGGGTTAGGATTAGGGGACAGGTGAGGGGAAGGCTTCGGGGAAGGGTTAGGGTTAGGGTTCGGGCTAAGGTTAGGGTTAGGGGACGGGGACGGTTTAGGGTCCAGGTGAGGGTATGACAACGGTTTAGGGGGAGCGTACGTGTGAGGGCATGGGTTAGTGTTAGCGTACTGGTTAGGATTAGGGGACGGGTGAGGGGAAGGCTTCGGGGAAGGGTTAGTGTTAGGGTTCGGGCTAGGGTTAGGTTTAGGGGACGGGGACCGATTCGGATCCAGGTGAGAGTACGACAACCGTTTAGGGGGAGCGTACGTGTGAGGGCACGGGTTAGTGTTAGGGTACGGGTTAGGATTAGGGGACGTGTGAGGGGAAGCCTTCGAGGAAGGGTTAGGGTTAGGGTTCGGGCTAGGGTTAGGGTTAGGGTTCGGGGACGGTTTAGGATCCAGGTTTGGGTATGACAACGGTTAAGGGGGAGCGTACGTGTGAGCGCACGGGTAAGTGTTAGCGTAAGGTTTAGGATTAGGGGACGGGTGAGTGGAAGGCTTCGGGGAAGGGTTACGGTTAGGGTTCGGGCTAGGTTTAAGTTTAGGGGACGGGGACGGTTTAGGGTCTAGGTGAGGGTAGGGTTAGGGTTAGTGGGAGCGTATGTGTGAGGGCACGGGTTAGTGTTAGCGCACGGGTTAGGATAAGGGGACGGGTGAGGGGAAGGCTTCGGGGAAGGGTTAGGGTTAGGGTTCGGGCTAGGGTTAGGGTTAGGGGACGGGGACGGTTTAGGGTCCAGGTGAGGGTACGACAACGGTTTAGGGGGAGCGTACGTGTGAGGGCACGTGTTAGTGTTAGCGTACGGCTTAGGATTAGGGGACGGGTGAGGGGAAGGCTTCGGGGAAGGGTTAGGGTTAGGGTTCGGGCTAGGTTTAAGCTTAGGGGACGGGGACAGTTTAGGGTCCAGGTGAGGGTAGGGTTAGGGTTAGTGGCAGCGTACGTGTGAGGGCACGGGTTAGTGTTAGCGTACGGGTTAGGATTAGGGGACGGTTGAGGGGAAGGCTTCGGGGAAGGGTTAGGGTTAGCGTTCGGTCTAGGGTTAGGGTTAGGGGATGGGGAAGGTTTAGGGTCCAGGTGAGGGTACGACAACAGTTTAGGGGGAGTGTACGTGTGAGGGCATGGGTTAGTGTTAACGTACGGGTTAGGATTAGGGGACGGGTGAGGGGAAGGGTTCGGGGAAGGGTAAGGGTTAGGGTTCGGGCTAGGGTTAGGGTTAGGGGACGGGGACGGTTTAGGGTCCAGGTGAGTGTACGACAACGGTTTAGGGGGAGCGTATGTGTGAGGGCACGGGTTAGTGTTAGCGTACGGGTTAGGATTAGGGGACGGGTGAGGGGAAGGCTTCGGGGAAGGGTTAGGGTTAGGGTTCGGGCTCGGGTTAGGGTTAGGGTTAGGGGACGGGGACGGTTTAGGGTCCAGGTGAGGGTACAACAATGGTTTAGGGGGAGCGTACGTGTGAGGGCACGTGTTTGTTTTAGCGTACGGGTTAGGATTAGGGGACGGGTGAGGGGAAGGCTTCGGGGAAGGGTTAGGGTTAGGGTTCGGGCTAGGGTTAGGGTTAGGGGACGGGGACGGTTTAGGGTCCAGGTGAGGGTACGACAACGGTTTAGGGGGAGCATACGTGTGAGGGCACGTGTTAGCGTTAGCGTACGGCTTAGGATTAGGGGACGGGTGAGGGGAAGGCTTCGGGGAAGGGTTAGGTTTAGGGTTGGGCTAGGGTTAGGGGACGGGGACAGTTTAGGTTCCAGGTGAGGGTACGACATCGGTTTAGGAGGAGGGTACGTGTGAGGGCACGGGTTAGTGTTAGCGTACGGTTTAGGATTAGGGGACGGGTGAGAGGAAGGCTTCGGGGAAGGGTTAGGGTTAGGGTTCGGGCTAGGGTTAGGGTTAGGGGACGGGGACGGTTTAGGGTCCAGGTGAGGGTACGACAACGGTTTAGGGGGAGCGTACGTGTTAGGGCACGGGTTAGTGTTAGCGTACGGGTTAGGATTAGGGGACGGGTGAGGGGAAGGCTTCGGGGAAGGTTTAGGGTTAGGGTTCGGGCTAGGGTTAGGGTTAGGGGACGGGGACGGTTTAGGGTCCAGGTGAGGGTACGACAACGGTTCACGGGGAGCGTACGTGTGAGGGCATGGGTTAGTGTTAGCGTACGGGTTAGGATTAGGGGACGGGTGAGGGGAAGGCTTCGGGGAAGGGTTAGGGTTAGGGTTCGGGCTAGGGTTAGGGTTAGGGGATGGGGACGGTTTAAGGTCCAGGTGAGGGTACGACAACAGTTTAGGGGGAGCGGACGTGTGAGGACACTGGTTAGTGTTAGCGTACGGGTTAGGATTAGGGGACGGGTGAGGGGAAGGCTTCGGAGAAGGGTTAGGGTTAGGGTTCGGGCTAGGGTTAGGGTTAGGGGACGGGGACGGTTTAGGGTCCAGGTAAGGTACGACAACGGTTTAGGGGGAGCGTACGTGTGAGGGCACGGGTTACTGTGTGCCTACGGGTTAGGATTAGGGGACGGGTGACGGGAAGGCTTCGGGGAAGGGTTAAGGTTAGGGTTAGGGGACGGGGACGCTTTAGGGTCCAGGTGAGGGTACGACAACGATTTAGGGGGAGCATACGTGTGAGGCCATGGGTTAGTGTTAGCGTACGGGTTAGGATTAGGGGACGGGTGAGGGGAAGGCTTCGGGGAACGTTTAGGGTTAGGGTTCGGGCTAGGGTTAGAGTTAGGGGACGGGGAGGCTTTATGGTCCAGGTGAGGGAACGACAACAGTTTAGAGTGAGCGTACGTGTGAGAGCACGGGTTCGTGTTAGCGTACGGTTTAGGATTAGGGGACGGGTGAGGGGAAGGCTTCGGGGAAGGGTTAGGGTTAGTTTTCGGGCTAGGGTTAGGGTTAGGGGACGGGGACCGTTTAAGGTCCAGGTGAGGGTACGACAACGGTTTAGGGGGAGCGTACGTGTGAGGGCACGGGTTAATGATAGCGTACGGCTTAGGATTAGGGGACGGGAGAGGGAAAGGCTTCATGGAAGTGTTTGGGTTAGGGTTCAGTCTAGGGTTAGGGTTAGGGTACGGGGATGGTTTAGGGTCCAGGTGAGAGTACGACAATGGTTTAGGGGGAGCGTACGTGTGAGGGCACGGGTTAGTGTTAGCATACGGGATAGGATTAGGGGACGGGTGAGGGGAAGGCTTCGAGGAAGGGTTAGGGTTAGGATTCGGGCTAGGGTTAAGGTTAGGGGACGGGGACGGTTTAGGTTCCAGGTGCGGGTAGGGTTAGGTTTAGTGGGAGCGTACGTGTGAGGGCACGGGTTAGTGTTAGCCTACGGTTTAGGATTAGGGGACGGGTGAGTGGAAGGCTTCGGGGAAGGGTTAGGGTTAGGGTTCGGACTAGGGTTAGGGTAAGGGGACGGGGACGGTTTAGGGTCCAGGTGAGGGTACGACAACGGTTTAGGGAGAGCGTACGTGTGAGGGCACGGGTTAGTGTTAGCGTACGGGTTAGGATTATGGGACGTGTGAGAGGAACGCTTCGGGGAAGTGTTAGGGTTAGAGGTCGGGCTAGGGTTAGGGTTAGGGGACGGGGACGGTTTAGGGTCCAGAGGAGGGTACGACAACGGTTTAGGGGGAGCGTACGTGTGAGGGCACGGGTTAGTGTTAGCGTACGGGTTAGGATTAGGGGACGGGTGAGGGGAAGGCTTCGGGGAAGGGTTAGTGTTAGGGTTCTGGCTAGGGTTAGGGTTACGGGACGGGGATGGTTTAGGGTCCAGGTGAGTGTACAACAATGGTTTAGAGGGAGGGTACGTGTGAGGGCACGGGTTAGTGTTAGCGTACGGGTTAGGATTAGGGGACGGGTGAGGGGAAGGCTTCAGCGTAGGGTTAGGGTTAGGGTTCGGGCTAGGGTTAGGGTTAGTGGACGGGGACGGTTTAGGGTCCAGGTGAGGATACGACAAGCGTTTAGGGTGAGCGTACGTGTGAGGGCACGGGTTAGTATTAGGGTACGGGTTAGGATTAGGGGACGGGTCAGGGGAAGGCTTCGGGGAAGGGTTAGGGTTAGGGTTCGGGCTAGGTTTAGGGTTAGGGGACGGGGATGGTTTAGGGTCCAGGTGAGGGTTCGAAATCGGTTTCGGGGAGCGTACGTGTGAGGGCACGTGTTAGTTTTAGCGTACGGGTTAGGATTAGGAGACGGGTGAGGGGAAGTCTTCGGGGAAGGGTTAGGGTTAGGGTTCGGGCTAGGGTTAGGGTTCGGGGACGGGTACGGTTTAGGGTCCAGGTGAGGGTACGACAACGGTTGAGGGGGAGCGTACGTGTGATGGCACGGGTTAGTGTTACCGTACGGGTTAGGATTAGGGGACGGGTGAGGGGAAGGCTTCGGGGAAGGGTTAGGGTTAGTGTACGGACTAGGGTTAGGGTTAGGGGACGGGGACGGTTTAGGGTCCAGGTGAGTGTACGACGACGGTTTAGGGGGTGCGTACGTGTGAGGGCACGGGTTAGTGTTAGCGTACGGGTTAGGATTAGGGGACGGGTGAGGGGAAGGCTTCGGGGAAGGGTTAGGATTAGGGTTCGGGCTAGGTTTAGGATTAGGGGACGGGGACGGTTTAGGGTTCAGGTGAGTGTATGACAACCGTTTAGGAGGAGCGTACGTGTGAGGGCACGGGTTAGTGTTAGCGTACTGGTTAGGATTAGGTGAAGTGTGAGGAGAAGGCTTCGGGGAAGGGTTAGGTTTAGGGTTCGGGCTAGGGTTAGGGTTAGGGGACGGGGACGGTTTAGGGTCCAGGTGAGGGTACGACAACGGTTTAGGGGGAGCGTACGTGTGAGGGCACGGGTTAGTGTTAGCGTACGGGTTAGGATTAGGGTACGGGTGAGGGGAAGGCTTCGGGGAAGGGTTAGGGTTAGGGTTCGGTCTAGGGTTAAGGTTAGGGGACGGGGACGGTTTAGGGTCCAGGTGAGGGTAGGGTTAGGGTTAGTGGGAGCGTACTTGTGAGGGCACGGGTTAGTGTTAGCGTACGGTTTAGGATTAGGGGATGGTTGAGGGGAAGGCTTCGGGGAAGTGTTAAGTTTAGGGTTCGGGCTAAGTTTAGGGTTAGGGGACGGGACGGTTTAGGGTCCAGGTGAGGGTACGACAACGGTTTAGGGGGAGCATATGTGTGAGGGCACGTGTTAGTGTTAGCGTATGGGTTAGGATTAGGGGACTTGTGAGGGGAAGGCTTCGAGGAAGGGTTACGGTTAGGGTTCGGGCTAGGGTTAGGGTTACGGGACGGGGACGGTTTAGGGTCCAGGTGAGGGTATGACAACGGTTTAGGGGGAGCGTACGTGTGAGGGCACGGGTTAGTGTTAGCGTACGGGTTAGGATTAGGGGACGGGTGAGGGGAAGGCTTCGGGGAAGGGTTAGGGTTAGGGTTCGGGCTAGGGTTAGGGTTAGGGGACGGGGACGGTTCAGGGTCCAGGTGAGGGTACGACAACGGTTTAGGGGGAGCGTACGTGTGAGGGCACGGCTTAGTGTTAGGGTACGGGTTAGGATTAGGGGACGGGTGAGGGGAAGGCTTCGGGGAAGGGTAAGGGTTAGGGTTCGGGCTAGGGTTAGGGTTAGGGGACGGGGACGGTTTTGGGTCCAGGTGAGGGTACGACAACGGTTTAGGGGGAGCGTATGTGTGAGGGCACGGGTTAGTGTTAGCGTACGGGTTAGGATTAGGGGACGGGTGAGGGGAAGGCTTCGGGGAAGGGTTGGGGTTAGGGTTCGTTGTAGGGTTAGGGTTAGGGGACGGGGCCGGTTTAGGGTCCCGGTGAGGGTATGACAACGGTTTAAGGGGAGCGTACATGTGAGGGCACGGATTAGTGTTAGTGTACGGGTTAGGATTAGGGGACGGGTGAGAGGAAGGCTTCGGGTAAGGGTTAGGTTTAGTGTTCGGGCTAGGGTTAGGGTTAGGGGATGGGGACGGTTTAGGGTCCAGGTGAGGGTACGACAACAGTTTAAGAGGTGCATACGTGTGAGGGCACGGGTTAGTGTTAGCGTATGGGTTAGGATTAGGGGACGGGTGAGGGGAAGGCTTCGGAGAAGGGTTAGGGTTAGTGTTCGGGCTAGGGTTAGGGTTAGGGGACGGGGACGGTTTAGGGTCCAGGTGAGGGTACGACAACAGTTTAGAGGGAGCATACAGGTGAGGGCATGGGTTAGTGTTAGCGTACGAGTTAGGATTAGGGCACGGGTGAGGGGAAGACTTCGGGGAACTGTTAGGGTTAGCGTACGGGCTAGGGTTAGGGTTAGGGGACGGGGACGGTTTAGGGTCCAGGTGAGTTTACGACAACGGTTTAGGGGGAGCGTACGTGTGAGGGCATGGGTTAGTGTTAGCGTACGGGTTAGGATTAGGGGACGGGTGAGGGGAAGGCTTCGGGGAAAGGTTAGGGTTAGGGTTAGCGTTAGGGGATGGGGACGGTTTAGGGTCCAGGTGAGGGTATGACAACGGTTTAGGGGGAGCGTACGTGTGAGGGCATGGGTTAGTGTTAACGTACGGGTTAGGATTAGGGGACGTGTGAGGGGAAGGCTTCGGGGAAGTGTTAGTGTTAGGGGTCGGGCTAGGGTTAGGGTTAGGGGTCAGGGACGGTTTCGAGTCCAGGTGAGGGTACGACAACGGTTTAGTGGGAGCGTACGTGTGAGGGCACGTATTAGTGTTAGCATACGGGTTAGGATTAGCGGACGGGTGAGCGGAAGGCTTCGGGGAAGGGTTAGGTTTAGGGTTCGGGCTAGGGTTAGGTTTTGGGGACGGGGACGGTTTAGGGTCCAGGTGAGAGTACGACAACGGTTTAGGAGGAGCATATGTGTGAGGGCACGTGTTAGTTTTAGCGTACGTGTTAGGATTAGGGGACTTGTGAGGGGAAGGCTTCGGGGAAGGGTTACGGTTAGGGTTCGGGCTAGGGTTAGGGTTACGGGACGGGGACGGTTTAGGGTCCAGGTGAGGGTATGACAACAGTTTAGGGGGAGCGTATGTGTGAGGGCATGGGTTAATGATAGCGTACGGGTTAGGATTAGGGGACGGGTGAGGGGAAGGCTTCGGGGAAGGGTTAGGGTTAGGGTTCGGGCTAGGGTTAGGGTTAGGGGATGGGGACGGTTTAGGATCCAGGTGAGGGTATGACAACGGTTTATGGGGAGCGTACGTGTGAGCGCACGGGTAAGTGTTAGCGTATGGGGTAGAATTAGGGGACGGGTGAGTGGAAGGCTTCGGGGAAGGGTTAGGGTTAGGGTTCGGGCTAGGTTTAAGTTTAGGGGACGGGGACGGTTTAGGGTCTAGGTGAGGGTAGGGTTAGGGTTAGTGGGAGCGTATGTGTGAGGGCACGGGTTAGTGTTAGCGTACGGGTTAGGATAAGGGGACGGGTGAGGGGAAGGCTTCGGGGAAGGGTTAGGGTTAGGGTTCGGGCTAGTGTTAGGGTTAGGGGACGGGGACGGTTTAGGGTCCAGGTGAGGGTACGACAACGGTTTACGGGGAGCGTACGTGTGAGGGCACGTGTTAGTGTTAGCGTACGGCTTAGGATTAGGGAACGGGTGAGGGGAAGGCTTCGGGGAAGGGTTAGGGTTAGGGTTCGGGCTAGGGTTAGGGTTAGGGGACGGGGACGGTTTAGGATCCAGGTCAGGGTACGAAGCGGTTTAGAGGGAGCGTACGTGTGAGGGCACGGGTTACTGTTAGCGTACGGGTTAGGATTAGGGGACGGGTGAGTGGAAGGCTTCGGGGAAGGGTTAGGGTTAGGGTTCGGGCTAGGGTTGGGATTAGGGGACGGGGAGGGTTTAGGGTCCAGTTGAGGGTACGACAACAGTTTAGGGGAAGCGTACGTGTGAGGGCACGGGTTAGTGTTAGCGTACGGGTTAGGATTAGGGGACGGGTGAGGGGAAGGCTTCGGGGAAGGGTTAGGGTTAGGGTTCGGGCTAGGTTTAAGGTAAGGGGACGGGGACGGTTTAGGGTCCAGGTGAGGGTAGGGTTAGGGTTAGTGGGAGCGTACGTGTGAGGGCACGGGTTAGTGTTAGCCTACGGTTTAGGATAAGGGGACGGGTGAGGGGAAGGATTCGGGGAAGGGTTAGGGTTAGGGTTCGGACTAGGGTTAGGGTTAGGGGACGGGGACAGTTTAGGGTCCAGGTGAGGGTACGACGACGGTTTAGGGGGAGCGTACGTGTGAGGGCACGGGTTAGTGTTAGCGTACGGGTTAGGATTAGGGGACGGGTGAGGGGAAGGCTTCGGGGAAGTGTTAGGGTTAGGGTTCCGGCTAGGGTTAGGGTTAGGGGACGGGGACGGTTTAGGGTCCCGGTGAGGGTACGACAATGGTTTAGGGGGAGCGTACGTGTGAGGGCACGGGTCAGTGTTAGGGTACGGGTTAGGATTAGGGGACGGGTGAGGGGAATGCTTCGGGGAAGGTTTAGGGTTAGGGTTCGGGCTAGGGTTAGGGTTAGAGGACGGGGACGGTTTAGGGTCCAGATGAGGGTATGACAACCGTTTAGGGGTAGCGTACGTGTGAGGGCATGGGTTAGTGTTAGCGTACGGGTTAGGATTAGGGGACGGGTGAGGGGAAGGCTTCGGGGAAGGGTTAGGGTTAGGGTTCGGGCTAGGGTTAGGGTTAGGGGATGGGGACGGTTTAGGGTCCAGGTGAGGGTACGACAACGGTTTAGGGGGAGCGTACGTGTGAGGGCACGGGTTATTGTTAGCGTACGGGTTAGGATTAGGGGACGGGTGAGGGGAAGGCTTCGGGGAAGTGTTAGGGTTAGGGTTCGGACTAGGGTTAGGGTTAGGGGACGGGGACGGTTTAGGGTCCAGGTGAGGGTATGACAACAGTTTAGGGGGAGGGTACGTGTGAGGGCACGGGTTAGTGTTAGCGTACGGGTTAGGATTAGGGGACGGGTGAGAGGAAGGCTTCGGGGAAGGGTTAGGGTTAGGGTTCGGGCTAGGGTTAGGTTTAGGGGACGGGGACGGTTTAGGGTCCAGGTGAGGGTACGACAATTGTTTAGGGGGAGCGTACGTGTGAGGGCACGGGTTTGTGTTAGCGTACGGGTTACGATTAGGGGACGGGTGAGGGGAAGGCTAAGAGGAAGGGTTAGGGTTACGGTTCGGGCTAGGGTTAGGGTTAGGGGACGGGGACGGTTTAGGGTCCAGGTGAGGGTATGACAACGTTTTACGGGGAGCGTACGTGTGAGGGCACGGTTTAGTGTTAGCGCACGGGTTAGGATTAGGGGACGGGTGAGTGGAAGGCTTCGGGGATGGGTTAGGGTTAGGGTTCGGGCTAGGGTTAGGTTTAGGGGACGGGGAGGGTTTAGGGTCCAGGTGAGGGTATGACAATGGTTTAGGGTGAGCGTACGTGTGATACCATGGGTTAGTGTTAGAGTACGGGTTAGGATTAGGGGACGGGTGAGGGGAAGGCTTCGGGGAAGGGTTAGGGTTAGGGTTCAGGCTAGGGTTAGGGTTAGGGGACGGGGACGGTTTAGGGTCCAGGTGATGGTACGACAACGGTTGAGAGGGAGCGTACGTGTGAGGGCAAGTGTTAGTGTTAGCGTACGGGTTAGGATTAGGGGACGGGTGAGGGGAAGGCTTCGGGGAAGTGTTAGGTTTAGGGTACGGGCTAGGGTTAGGGTTAGGGGTCGGGGACGGTTTAGGGTCCAGGTGAGGGTACGACAACGGTTTAGTGTGAGAGTACGTGTGAGGGCACGGGTTAGTGTTAGCGTACGGGTTAGGATTAGGGGACGGGTGAGGGGAAGGCTTCGGGGAAGTGTTAGTGTTAAGGTTCGGGCTAGGGTTAGGGTTAGGGAACGGGGACGGTTTAGGGTCCAGGTGAGAGTACGACAACCGTTTAGGGGGAGCGTACGTGTGAGGGCACGGGTTAGTGTTAGGTTACGGGTTAGGATTAGGGGACGGGTGAGGGGAAGGCTTCGAGGAAGGGTTAGAGTTAGGGTTCGGGCTAGGGTTAGGGTTAGGGGACGGGGACGGTTTAGGATCCAGGTGAGGGTATGACAACGGTTTAGGGGGAGCGTACGTGTGAGGGCACGGGTAAGTGTTAGCGTACGGGTTAGGATTAGGGGACGGGTGAGTGGAAGGCTTCGGGAAAGGGTTAGGGTTAGGGTTCGGGCTAGGTTTAAGGTTAGGGGACGGGGACGGTTTAGGGTCTAGGTGAGGGTAGGGTTAGGGTTAGTGGGAGCGTATGTGTGAGGGCACAGGTTAGTGTTAGCGTACGGGTTAGGATAAGGGGACGGGTGAGGGGAAGGCTTCGGGGAAGGGTTAGGGTTAGGGTTCGGGCTAGGTTTAAGGTTAGGGGACGGGGACGGTTTAGGGTCTAGGTGAGGGTAGGGTTAGGTTTAGTGGGAGCGTATGTGTGAGGGCACAGGTTAGTGTTAGCGTACAGGTTAGGATTAGGGGACGGGTGAGGGGAAGGCTTCGGGGAAGGGTTAGGGTTAGGGTTCGGGCTAGGGTTAGGGTTAGGGGACGGGGACAGTTTAGGTTCCAGGTGAGGGTACGACAACGGTTTAGGGGGAGCGTACGTGTGAGCGCACGGGTAAGTGTTAGCGTACGGGTTAGGATTAGGGGACGGGTGAGTGGAAGGCTTCGGGGAAGGGTTAGGGTTAGGGTTCGGGCTAGGTTTAAGTTTAGGGGACGGGGACGGTTTAGGGTCTAGGTGAGGGTAGGGTTAGGGTTAGTGGGAGCGTATGTGTGAGGGCACGGGTTAGTGTTAGCGTACAGGTTAGGATTAGGGGACGGGTGAGGGGAAGGCTTCGGGGAAGGGTTAGGGTTAGGGTTCGGGCTAGGGTTAGGGTTAGGGGACGGGGACAGTTTAGGTTCCAGGTGAGGGTACGACAACGGTTTAGGGGGAGCGTACGTGTGAGGGCACGGGTTAGTGTTAGCGTACGGGTTAGGATTAGGGGACGGGTGAGGGGAAGGCTTCGGGGAAGTGTTAGGGTTAGGGTTCCGGCTAGGGTTAGGGTTAGGGGACGGGGACGGTTTAGGTTCCAAGTGAGGGTACAACATCGGTTTAGGAGGAGGATACGTGTGAGGGCACGGGTTAGTGTTAGCGTACGGGTTAGGATTAGGGGACGGGTGAGGGGAAGGCTTCGGGGAAGGGTTAGGGTTAGGGTTCGGGCTAGTGTTAGGGTTAGGGGATGGGGATGGTTTAGGGTCCAGGTGAGGGTACGACAACGGTTTAGGGGGAGTGTACATGTGAGGGTAAGGGTTAGTGTTAGCGTACGCGTTAGGATTAGGGGACGGGTGAGGGGAAGGCTTCAGGGAAGGGTTAGGTTTAGGGTTCGGGCTAGGGTTAGGGTTAGGGGACGGGGACGGTTTAGGGTCCAGGTGAGGGTACAACAACGGTTTAGGGGGAGCGTACGTGTGAGGGCACGGGTTAGTGTTAACGTTCGGGTTAGGATTAGGGGACGGATGAGGGGAAGGCTTCGGGGAAGGGTTAGGGTTAGGGTTTGGGCTAGGGTTAGGGTTAGGGGACGGGGACGGTTTAGGGTCCAGGTGAGGGTACGACACCGGTTTAGAGGGACCGTACGTGTGAGGGCATGTGTTAGTGTTAGCGTACGGGTTAGGATTATGGGACGGGTGAGGGGAAGGCTTCGGGGAAGCGTTAGGGTTAGGGTTCGGGCTAGGGTTAGGATTAGTGAACGGGGAGGGTTTAGGGTCCAGGTCAGGGTACGACAACGGTTTAGGTTGAGCGTACGTGTGAGACCATGGGTTAGTGTTAGCGTACGGGTTAGGATTAGGGGACTTGTGAGGGGAAGGCTTCGGGAAAGGGTTAGGGTTAGGGTTCGGGCTAGGGTTAGGGTTAGGGGATGGGGACGGTTTAGGGTCCAGGTGAGGGTGCGACAATGGTTTAATGGGAGCGTACGTGTGAGGGCACGGGTTAGTGTTAGCGTACGGGTTAGGATTAGGGGACGGGTGAGGGGAAGGCTTCGGGGAAGGGTTAGGGTTAGGGTTCGGGCTAGGGTTAGGGTTAGGGGACGGGGACGGTTTAGGGTCCAGGTGAGGGTACGACAACGTTTTAGGGGGAGTGTACGTGTGAGGGCACGGGATAGTGTTAGCATACGGGTTAGGATTAGGGTACGGGTGAGGGGAAGGCTTCCGGGAAGGGTTAGGGTTAGTGTTCGGGCTAGGGTTATGGTTAGGGGACGGGGACGGTTTAGGGTCCAGGTGAGGGTACGACGACGGTTTAGGGGGAGCGTACGTATGAGGGCATGGGTTAGTGTTAGCATACGAGTTAGGATTAGGGGACAGGTGAGGGGAAGGCTTCGGGGAAGGGGAAGGGTTAGGGTTCGGGCTAGGGTTAGGGTTAGGGGACGGGGACGGTTTTGGGTCCAGGTGAGGGTACGACAACGGTTTAGGGGGAGCGTACATGTGAGGGCACGGGTTAGTGTTAGCGTACGGGTTAGGATTAGGGGACGGGTGAGGGGAAGGCTTCGGGGAAGGGTTAGAGTTAGGGTTCGGGCTAGGGTTAGGGTTAGGGGACGGGGCCGGTTTAGGGTCCAGGTGAGGGTATGACAACGGTTTAAGGGGAGCGTACGTGTGAGGGCACAGATTAGTGTTAGCGTACGGGTTAGGATTAGGGGACGGGTGAGGGGAAGGCTTCGGGGAAGGGTTAGGGTTAGGGTTCAGGCTAGGGTTAGGGTTAGGGGATGGGGACGGTTTAGGGTCCAGGTGAGGGTACGACAACGGTTTAAGGGGTGCGTACGTGTGAGGGCATGGGTTAGTGTTAGCGTATGGGTTAGGATTAGGGGACGGGTGAGGGGAAGGCTTCGGGGAAGGGTTAGGGTTAGTGTTCGGGCTAGGGTTATGGTTAGGGTATGGGGACGGTTTAGGGTCCAGGTGAGGGTACGACAACGGTTTAGGGGGAGCGTATGTGTGAGGGCACGGGTTAGTGTTAGCGTACGGGTTAGAATTAGGGGACGGGTGAGGGGAAGGCTTCGAGGAAGGGTTAGGGTTAGGGTTCGGGCTAGGGTTAGGATTAGGGGACGGGGACGGTTTAGGGTCCAGATGAGGGTACGACAACGGTTTAGAGGGAGCGTATGGGTGAGGGCATGGCTTAGTGTTACCGTACGAGTTAGGATTAGGGGACGGGTGAGGGGAAGACTTCGGGGAACTGTTAGGTTTAGGGTACGGGCTAGGGTTAGGGTTAGGGTTCGGGGACGGTTTAGGGTCCAGGTGAGATTATGACAACGGTTTAGGGGGAGCGTACTTGTGAGGGCACGGGTTAGTGTTAGCATACGGGTTAGGATTAGCGGACGGGTGAGGGGAAGGGTTCGTGGAAGGGTTAGGTTTAGGGTTCGGGCTAAGGTTAGGGTTAGGGGACGGGGACGGTTTAGGGTCCAGGTGAGGGTATGACAACGGTTTAGGGGGAGCGTACGTGTGAGGGCACGGGTTAGTGTTAGCGTACGGGTTAGGATTAGGGGACGGGTGAGGGGAAGGCTTCGGGGAAGGGTTAGGGTTAGGGTTCGGGCTAGGGTTAGGGTTAGGGGACGGGGACGGTTTAGGGTCCAGGTCAGGGTACGACAGCGGTTTAGGGGGAGCGTACGTGTGAGGGCACGGGTTAATGTTAGCGTACGGGTTAGGATTAGGGGACGGGTGAGGGGAAGGCTTCGGGGAAGGGTTAGGGTTAGGGTTCGGGCTAGGGCCAGGGTTAGGGTTAGGGGACGGGGAGGGTTTAGGTTCCAGGTGAGGGTACGACATCGGTTTAGGAGGAGGGTACGTGTGAGGGCACGGGTTAGTGTTAGCGTACGGGTTAGGATTAGGGGACGGGTGAGGGGAAGGCTTCGGGGAAGGGTTAGGGTTAGGGTTCGGGCTAGGTTTACGGTTAGGGGAAGGGGACGGTTTAGGGTCCATGTGACGGTAGGGTTAGGGTTAGTGGGAGTGTACGTGTGAGGGCACGGGTTAGTGTTAGCCTACGGTTTAGGGTTAGGGGACGGGTGAGGGGAAGGCTTCGGGGAAGGGTTAGGGTTAGGGTTTGGACTAGGGTTAGGGTTAGGGGATGAGGACGGTTTAGGGTCCAGGTGAGGGTACGACGATGGTTTAGGGGGAGCGTACGTGTGAGGGCACGGGTTAGTGTTAGCGTACGGGTTAGGATTAGGGGACGGTTGGGGGAAGGCTTCGGGGAATGGTTAGGGTTAGGGTTCGGGCTAGGGTTAGGGTTAGTGGCCAGGGACAGTTTAGGTTCCAGGTGAGGGTACGACATCGGTTTAGGAGGAGGGTACGTGTGAGAGCACGGGTTAGTGTTAGCGTACGGGTTAGGATTAGGGGACGGGTGAGAGGAAGGCTTCGGGGAAGGTTTAAGGTTAAGGTTCGGGCTTTTGTTAGTGTTAGGGGACGGGGACGGTTTAGGGTACAGGTCAGGGTACGACAGTGGTTTAGAGGGAGCGTACGGGTGAGGGTACGGGTTAGTGTTAGCGTACGGGTTAGGATTATGGGACGGGTGAGGGGCAGGCTTCGGGGAAGTGTTAGGGTTAGGGAACGGGCTAGGGTTAGGGTTAGGGGACGGGGACGGTTTAGGGTCCAGGTGAGGGTACGAAAACGTTTTACGGGGAGCGTACGTGTGAGGGCACGGGTTAGTGTTAGCGTACGGGTTAGGATTAGGGGAAGGGTGAGTGGAAGGCTTCGGGGAAGGGTTAGGGTTAGGGTTCGGGCTAGGGTTAGGGTTAGGGGACAGGGACGGTTTAGGGTCCAGGTGAGGGTATGACGACGGATTAGGGGGAGCGTACGTGTGAGGGCACGGGTTAGTGTTAGCGTACGGGTTAGGATTAGGGGACGGTTGGGGGAAGGCTTCGGGGAATGGTTAGGGTTAGGGTTCGGACTAGGGTTAGGGTTAGGGGACGGGGAGGGTTTAGGGTCCAGGTGAGGGTACGACAACGGTTTAGGGGGAGCGTACGTGTGAGAGCACGGGTTAGTGTTAGCGTACGGGTTAGGATTAGGGGAAGGGTGAAGAGAAGGCTTCGGGGAAGTGTTAGTGTTAGGTTTCGGGCTAGGGTTAGGTTTAGGGGACGGGGACGGTTTAGGGTCCAGGTGAGGGTACGACAACGGTTTAGGGGGAGCGTACGTGTGAGGGCACGGGTTAGTGTTAGCGTACGGGTTAGGATTAGGGGACAGGTGAGGGGAAGGCTTCGGGGAAGGGTTAGGGTTAGGGTTCAGGCTAGTTTTAGGTTAAGGGGACGGGGACGGTTTAGGATCCAAGTGAGAGTACGACAACCGTTTAGGGGGAGCGTACGTGTGAGGGCACGGGTTAGTGTTAGAGTACGGGTTAGGATTAGGGGACGGGTGAGGGGAAGGCTTCGAGGAAGGGTTAGGTTTAGGGTTCGGGCTAGGGTTAGGGTTAGGGGACGGGGACGGTTTAGGATCCAGGTGAGGGTATGACAACGGTTTAGGGGGAGCGTACGTGTGAGGGCATGGGTAAGTGTTAGCGTACGGGTTAGGATTAGGGGACGGGTGAGTGGAAGGCTTCGGGGAAGGGTTAGGGTTAGGGTTCGGGCTAGGTTTAAGGTTAGGGGACGGGGACGGTTTAGGGTCTAGGTGAGGGTAGGGTTAGGGATAGTGGGAGCGTATGTGTGAGGGCACAGGTTAGTGTTAGCGTACGGGTTAGGATAAGGGGACGGGTGAGGGGAAGGCTTCGGGGAAGGGTTAGGGTTAGGGTTCGGGCTAGCGTTAGGGTTAGGGAACGGGGACGGTTTAGGGTCCAGGTGAGAGTACGACAACTGTTTAGGGGGAGCGTACGTGTGAGGGCACGGGTTAGTGTTAGGGTACAGGTTAGGATTAGGGGACGGTTGAGTGGAAGGCTTCGGGGAAGGGTTAGGGTTAGGGTTCGGGCTAGGTTTAAGGTTAGGGGGCGGGGACGGTTTAGGGTCTAGGTGAGTGTAGGGTTAGGGATAGTGGGAGCGTATGTGTGAGGGCACAGGTTAGTGTTAGCGTACGGGTTAGGATAAGGGGACGGGTGAGGGGAAGGCTTCGGGGAAGGGTTAGGGTTAGGGTTCGGGCTAGGGTTAGGCTTAGGGGATGGGGACGGTTTAGGTTCCAGGTGAGGGTACGACAACGGTTTAGGGGGAGCGTACGTGTGAGCGCATGGGTAAGTGTTAGCGTACGGGTTAGGATTAGGGGACGGGTGAGTGGAAGGCTTCGGGGAAGGGTTAGGGTTAGGGTTCGGGCTAGGTTTAAGTTTAGGGGACGGGGACGGTTTAGGGTCTAGGTGAGGGTAGGGTTATGGTTAGTGGGAGCGTATGTGTGACGGCACGGGTTAGTGTTAGCGTACAGGTTAGGATTAGGGGACGGGTGAGGGGAAGGCTTCGGGGAAGGGTTAGGGTTAGGGTTTGGGCTAGGGTTAGGGTTAGGGGTCGGGGACGGTTTAGGGTCCCGGTGAGGGTACGACAATGGTTTAGGGGGAGCGTACATGTGAGGGCACGGGTTAGTGTTAGCGTACGGGTTAGGATTAGGGGACGGGTGAGGGGAAGGCTTCGGGGAAGTGTTAGGGTTAGTGTTCCGGCTAGGGTTAGGGTTAGGGGACGGGGACGGTTTAGGTTCCAAGTGAGGGTACAACATCGGTTTAGGAGGAGGATACGTGTGAGGGCACGGGTTAGTGTTAGCGTACGGGTTAGGATTAGGGGACGGGTGAGGGGAAGGCTTCGGGGAAGGGTTAGGGTTAGGGTTCGGGCTAGGGTTAGGGTTAGGGGATGGGGATGGTTTAGGGTCCAGGTGAGGGTACGACAACGGTTTAGGGGGAGTGTACATGTGAGGGTAAGGGTTAGTGTTAGCGTACGCGTTAGGATTAGGGGACGGGTGAGGGGAAGGCTTCTGGGAAGGGTTAGGGTTAGGTTTCGGGCTAGGGTTAGGGTTAGGGGACGGGGACGGTTTAGGGTCCAGGTGAGGGTACAACAACGGTTTAGGGGGAGCGTACGTGTGAGGGCACGGGTTAGTGTTAACGTACGGGTTAGGATTAGGGGACGGATGATGGGAAGGCTTCGGGGAAGGGTTAGGGTTAGGGTTTGGGCTAGGGTTAGGGTTAGGGGACGGGGACGGTTTAGGGTCCAGGTGAGGGTACGACACCGGTTTAGAGGGACCGTACGTGTGAGGGCATGGGTTAGTGTTAGCGTACGGGTTAGGATTACGGGACGGGTGAGGGGAAGGCTTCGGGGAAGGGTTAGGGTTAGGGTTCGGGCTAGGGTTAGGATTAGTGGACCGGGAGGGTTTAGGGTCCAGGTCAGGGTACGAAAACGGTTTAGGTTGAGCGTACGTGTGAGACCATGGGTTAGTGTTAGCGTACGGGTTAGGATTAGGGGACTTATGAGGGGAAGGCTTCGGGGAAGGGTTAGGGTTAGGGTTCGGGGTAGGGTTAGGGTTAGGGGATGGGGACGGTTTAGGGTCCAGGTGAGTGTGCGACAATGGTTTAATGGGAGCGTACGTGTGAGGGCACGGGTTAGTGTTAGCATACGGGTTAGGATTAGGGTACGGGTGAGGGGAAGGCTTCGGGGAAGGGTTAGGGTTAGTGTTCGGGCTAGGGTTAGGGTTAGGGGACGGGGACGGTTTAGGGTCCAGGTGAGGGTATGATGACGGTTTAGGGGGAGCGTACGTATGAGGGCATGGGTTAGTGTTAGCATACGAGTTAGGATTAGGGGACAGGTGAGGGGAAGGCTTCGGGGAAGGGGAAGGGTTAGGGTTCGGGCTAGGGTTAGGGTTAGGGGACGGGGACGGTTTTGGGTCCAGGTGAGGGTACGACAACGGTTTAGGGGGAGCGTACATGTGAGGGCACGGGTTAGTGTTAGCGTACGGGTTAGGATTAGGGGACGGGTGAGGGGAAGGCTTCGGGGAAGGGTTAGAGTTAGGGTTCGGGCTAGGGTTAGGGTTAGGGGACGGGGCCGGTTTAGGGTCCAGGTGAGGGTATGACAACGGTTTAAGGGGAGCGTACGTGTGAGGGCACAGATTAGTGTTAGCGTACGGGTTAGGATTAGGGGACGGGTGAGGGGAAGGCTTCGGGGAAGGGTTAGGGTTAGGGTTCGGGCTAGGGTTAGGGTTAGGTGCCAGGGACAGTTTAGGTTCCAGGTGAGGGTACGACATCGGTTTAGGAGGAGGGTACGTGTGAGAGCACGGGTTAGTGTTAGCGTACGGGTTAGGATTAGGGGACGGGTGAGAGTAAGGCTTCGGGGAAGGTTTAAGGTTAGGGTTCGGGCTAGTGTTAGTGTTAGGGGACGGGGACGGTTTAGGGTACAGGTCAGGGTACGACAGTGGTTTAGAGGGAGCGTACGTGTGAGGGCACGGGTTAGTGTTAGCGTACGGGTTAGGATTATGGGACGGGTGAGGGGCAGGCTTCGGGGAAGTGTTAGGGTTAGGGTTCGGGCTAGGGTTAGGGTTAGGGGACGGGGACGGTTTAGGGTCCAGGTGAGGGTACGAAAACGTTTTACGGGGAGCGTACGTGTGAGGGCACGGGTTAGTGTTAGCGTACGGGTTAGGATTAGGGGACGGGTGAGTGGAAGGCTTCGGGGAAGGGTTAGGGTTAGGGTTCGGGCTAGGGTTAAGATTAGGGGACGGGGAGGGTTTAGGGTCCAGCTGAGGGTACGACAACGGTTTAGGGGAAGCGTACGTGTGAGGGCACGGGTTAGTGTTAGCGTACGGGTTAGGATTAGGGGACGGGTGAGGGGAAGCCTTCGGGGAAGGTTTAGGGTTAGGGTTCGGGCTAGGTTTAAGGTTAGGGGATGGGGACGGTTTAGGGTCCAGGTGAGGGTACGACAACGGTTTAGGGGGAGCATACCTGTGAGGGCACGGGTTAGTGTTAGCGTACGGGTTAGGATTAGGGGACGGGTGAGTTGAAGGCTTCGGGGAAGGGTTAGGGTTAGGGTTCGGTCTAGGGTTAGGGTTAGGGGACGGGGACGGTTTAGGGTCCAGGTGAGGGTACGACAATGGTTTAGGGGGAGCATACGTGTGAGGGCACGGGTTAGTGTTAGGGTACGGGTTAGGATTAGGGGACGGGTGAGGGGAAGGCTTCGAGGAAGGGTTAGGTTTAGGGTTCGGGCTAGGGTTAGGGTTAGGGGACGGGGACGGTTTAGGATCCAGGTGAGGGTATGACAACGGTTTAGGGGGAGCGTACGTGTGAGGGCCCGGGTAAGTGTTAGCGTACGGGTTAGGATTAGGGGTTGGGTGAGTGGAAGGCTTCGGGGAAGGGTTAGGGTTAGGGTTCGGGCTAGGGTTAGGGTTAGGGGATGGGGACGGTTTAGGGTCCAGGTGAGGGTACGACAACAGTTTAAGGGGAGCGTACGTGTGAGGGCACGGGTTAGTGTTAGCGTACGGGTTAGGATTAGGGGACGGGTGAGGGGAAGGCTTCGGGGAAGGGTTAGGGTTAGGGTTCGGGCTAGGGTTAGGCTTAGGGGATGGGGACGGTTTAGGGTCCAGGTGAGGGTACGACAACAGTTTAGGGGTAGCGTACGTGTGAGGGCAAGGGTTAGTGTTAGCATACGGGTTAGGATTAGGGGACGGGTGAGGGGAAGGCTTCGGGGAAGGCTTAGGGTTAGTGTTCGGGCTAGGATTAGGGTTAGGGGACGGGGACGGTTTAGGGTCCAGGTGAGGGTACGACAACGGTTTAGGGGGAGCGTACATGTGAGGGCACGGGTTAGTGTTAGCGTACGGGTTAGGATTAGGGGACAGGTGAGGGGAAGGCTTCGAGGAAGGGTTAGGGTTAGGGTTCGGGCTAGGGTTAGGGTTAGGGGACGGGGACGGTTTAGGGTCCAGGTGAGGGTACGACAACGTTTTAGGGGGAGCATACGTGTGAGGGCACGGGTTATCGTTAGCGTACGGGTTAGGATTAGGGGACGGGTGAGGGGAAGGCTTCGGGGAAGGGTTAGGGTTAGGGTTCGGGATAGGGTTAGGGTTAGGGGACTGGGACGGTTTAGGGTCCAGGTGAGGGTACGACAACGGTTTAGAGGGAGCGTACGTGTGAGGGCACGGTTTAGTGTTAGCGTACGGGTTAGGATTAGGGGACGGGTGAGGGGAAGGCTTCGGGGTAGTGTTAGGTTCAGGGTACGGGCTACGGTTAGGGTTAGGGGTCGGGGACGGTTTAGGGTCCAGGTGAGTGTACGACGATGGTTTAGGGGTAGCGTACGTATGAGGGCATGGGTTAGTGTTAGCGTACGGGTTAGGATTAGGGGACGGGTGGGGGAAGGCTTAGAGGAAGGGTTAGGGTTAGGGTTCGGGCTAGGGTTAGGGTTAGGGGACGGGGACGGTTTAGGGTCCAGGTGAGGGTACGACAACATTTTAGGGGGAGCGTACGTGTGAGGCCACGGGTTAGTGTTAGCGTACAGGTTAGGATTAGGGGACGGGTGAGGGGAAGGCTTCGGGGAAGGGATAAGGTTAGGGTTCGGGCTAGGGTTAGGGTTAGGGGACAGGGACGGTTTATGGTCCAGGTGCGGGTACGACAACGGTTTAGGGGGAGCGTATGTGTGTGGGCACGGGTTAGTGTTAGCGTACGGGTTAGGATTAGGGGACGGGTGAGGGGAAGGCTTCGGGGAAGGGTAAGGGTTAGGGTTCGGGCTAGGGTTAGGGTTAGGGGACGGGGAAGGTTTTGGGTCCAGGGGAGGGTACGACAACGGTTTAGGGGGAGCGTACGTGTGAGGGCGCGGGTTAGTGTTAGCGTACGGGTTAGGATTAGGGGACGGGTGAGGGGAAGGCTTCGGGGAAGGGTTAGGGTTAGGGTTCGGGCTAGGGTTAGGGTTAGGGGACGGGAACTGTTTAGGGTCCAGGTGAGGGTACGACAACGGTTTACTGGGAGCGTACGTGAGAGGGCACGTGTTAGTGTTAGCGTACGGGTTAGGATTAGGGGACGGGTGAGGGGAAGGCTTCGGGGAAGATTTAGTGTTAGGGTTCGGGCTAGGGTTAGGGTTAGGGGACGGGGACGGTTTAGGGTCCAGGTGAGGGTACAACGGTTTAGGGGGAGCGTACGTGTGAGGGCACGGTTTATTGTTAGCGTACGGGTTAGGATTAGGGGACGGGTGAGGGGAAGGCTTCGGGGAAGGGTTAGGGTTAGGGTTCGGGCTAGGGTTAGGGTTAGGGGACGGGGACGGTTTAAGGTCCAGGTGAGGGTACGACAACAGTTTAGGGGGAGCGTACGTGTGAGGACACTGGTTAGTGTTAGCGTACGGGTTAGGATTAGGGGACGGGTGAGGGGAAGGCTTCGGAGAAGGGTTAGGGTTAGGGTTCGGGCTAGGGTTAGGGTTAGGGTACGGGGACGGTTTAGGGTCCAGGTAAGGTACGACAACGGTTTAGGGGGAGCGTACGTGTGAGGGCATGGGTTACTGTGTGCGTACGGGTTAGGATTAGGGGACGGGTGAGGGGAAGGCTTCGGGGAAGGGTTAGGGTTAGGGTTAGGGGACGGGGACGCTTTAGGGTCCAGGTGAGGGTACGACAACGATTTAGGGGGAGCATACGTGTGAGGGCATGGGTTAGTGTTAGCGTAAGGGTTAGGATTAGGGGACGGGTGAGGGGAAGGCTTCGGGGAAGCTTTAGGGTTAGGGTTAGGGCTAGGGTTAGGGTTAGGGGACGGGGACGGTTTAGGGTCCAGGTGAGGGTATGACAACGGTTTAGGAGGAGGGTACGTGTTAGGGCAAGGGTTAGTGTTAGCGTACGGGTTACGATTAGGGGACTGGTGAGGGGAAGGCTTTGGGGAACGTTTAGGGTTAGGGTTCGGCCTAGGGTTAGAGTTAGGGGACGGGGAGGCTTTAGGGTCCAGGTGAGGGTACGACAACAGTTTAGAGTCAGCGTACGTGTGAGAGCACGGGTTCGTGTTAGCGTACGGGTTAGGATTAGGGGACGGGTGAGAGGAAGGCTTCGGGGAAGGGTTATGTTTAGTGTTCGGCCTAGGGTTAGTGTTAGGGGATGGCGACGGTTAAGGGTCCAGGTGAGGGTACGACATCGGTTTAGGAGGAGGGTACGTGTGAGGGCACGGGTTAGTGTTAGCGTACGGGTTAGGATTAGGTGACGGGTGAGGGGAAGGCTTCGGGGAAGTTTTAGGTTTAGGGTTCCGGCTAGGGTTAGGGTTAGGGGACGGGGACGGTTTAGGTTCCAGGTGAGGGTACGACATCGGTTTAGGAGGAGGGTACGTGTGAGGGCACAGGTTAGTCTTAGCGTACGGGTTAGGATTAGGGGACGGGTGAGGGGAAGGCTTCGGGGAAGGATTAGTGTTAGGGTTCGGGCTAGAGTTAGGGTTAGGGGACGGGGATGGTTTAGGGTCCAGGTGAGGGTATGACAACGGTTTAGGGGGAGTGTACATGTGAGCGCTCGGGTTAGTGTTAGCGTACTCGTTAGGATTAGGGGACGTGTGAGGGGAAGGCTTCGGGAAAGGGTTAGTGTTAGTTTTCGGGCTAGGGTTAGGGTTAGGGGACAGGGACGGTTTAAGGTCGAGGTGAGGGTACGACAACGGTTTAGGGGGAGCGTACGTGTGAGGGCATGGGTTAGTGATAGCGTACGGCTTAGGATTAGGGGACGGGAGAGGGAAAGGCTTCATGGAAGTGTTTGGGTTAGGGTTCAGGGTAGGGTTAGGGTTAGGGTACGGGGACGGTTTAGGGTCCAGGTGAGAGTACGACAACGCTTTAGGGGGCGCGTACGTGTGAGGGCACGGGTTAGTGTTAGCGTACTGGTTAGGATTAGGGGACGGGTGAGGGGAAGGCTGCGGGGAAGGGTTAGGGTTAGGGTTCCGGCTAGGGTTAGGGTTAGGGGACGGGGACGGTTTAGGGTCCAGGTGAGGGTAGGGTTAGGGTTAGTGGGAGCGTACGTGTGAGGGCACGGGTTAGTGTTAGCATACAGGTTAGGATTAGGGGACGGGTGAGGGGAAGGCTTCGAGGAAGGGTTACGGTTAGGGTTCGGGCTAGGGTTAGGTTTAGGGGACGGGGACGGTTTAGGATCCAGGTGAGGGTATGACAACTGTTTAGGGGGAGCGTACGTGTGAGGGCACAGGTTAGTGTTAGCGTACGGGTTAGGATAAGGGGACGGGTGAGGGGAAGGCTTCGGGGAAGGGTTATGGTTAGGGTTCGGGCTAGGGTTAGGCTTAGGGGACGGGGACGGGTTAGGTTCCATGTGAGGGTACGACAACGGTTTAGGGGGAGCGTACGTGTGAGGGCACGTGTTAGTGTTAGCGTACGGGTTAGGATTAGGGGACGGGTGAGGGGAAGGCTTCGGGGAAGTGTTAGGGTTAGGGTTCGGGCTAGGGTTAGGGTTAGGGGACGGGGAGTGTTTAGGGTCCAGGTCAGGGTACGACAGCGGTTTAGAGGGAGCGTACGTGTGAGGGCCCGGGTTAGTGTTAGCGTACGGGTTAGGATTAGGGGACGTGTGAGGGGCAGGCTGCGGGGAAGTGTTAGGGTTAGGGTTCGGGCTAGGGTTAGGGTTAGGGGACGGGGACGGTTTACGGTCCAGGTGAGGGTACG
This sequence comes from Orcinus orca, assembly GCF_937001465.1. Classification (NCBI taxonomy): domain Eukaryota; kingdom Metazoa; phylum Chordata; class Mammalia; order Artiodactyla; family Delphinidae; genus Orcinus; species Orcinus orca. The sequence continues at coordinate 481,013 of NW_026043972.1, forward strand.
ACAACGGTTTAGGGGGAGCATACGTGTGAGGGCACGGGTTAGTGTTAGCGTACGGGTTAGGATTAGGGGACGGGTGAGTTGAAGGCTTCGGGGAAGGGTTAGGGTTAGGGTTCGGTCTAGGGATAGGGTTAGGGGACGGGGACGGTTTAGGGTCCAGTTGAGAGTAAGACAACGGTTTAGGGTGAGCGTACGTGTGAGGGCACGGGTTAGTGTTACCGTACGGGTTAGGATTATGGGACGGGTGAGGGGAAGGCTTCGGGGAAGTGTTAGGGTTAGGGTTCGGGCTAGGGTTAGGGTTAGGGGACGGGGACGGTTTAGGGTCCAGGTGAGGGTACGACAGCGGTTTAGAGGGAGCGTACGTGTGAGGGCACGGGTTAGTGTTAGCGTACGGGTTAGGATTAGGGGACGGGTGAGGGGAAGGCTTCGGGGAAGTGTTAGGGTTAGGGTTCGGGCTAGGGTTAGGGTTAAGGGACGGGTACGGTTTAGGGTCCATGTGAGGGTACGAACACGGTTTAGGGGGAGCGTACGTGTGAGGGCATGTGTTAGTGTTAGCGTACGGCTTAGGATTAGGGGACGGGTGAGGGGAAGGCTTCGGGGAAGTGTTAGGGTTAGGGTTCGGGCTAGGGTTAGGGTTAGGGGACGGGGACAGTTTAGGTTCCAGGTGAGGGTACGACATCGGTTTTGTAGGAGGGTACGTGTGAGGGCACGCGTTAGTGTTAGCGTAGGGGTTCGGATTCGGGGACGGTGAGAGGAAGGCTTCGGGGAAGGGTTAGGGTTAGGGTTCGGGCTAGGTTTAAGGTTAGGGGACGGGGACAGTTTAGGTTCCAGGAGAGGGTACGACATCGGTTTAGGAGGAGGGTACGTGTGAGGGCACGGGTTTGTGTTAGCGTACGGGTTAGGATTAGGGGACGGGTGAGGGGAATGCTTCGGGGAAGTGTTAGGGTTAGGTTTCGGGCGAGGGTTAGGGTTAGGGGACGGGGACGGTTTAGGGTCCCGGTGAGGGTACGACAACGGTTTAGGGGGAGCGTACGTGTGAGGGAACGGGTTAGTGTTAGCGTACGGGTTAGGATTAGGGGACGGGTGAGGGGAAGGCATCGGGGAAGTGTTCGGGTTAGGGTTCGGGCTAGGGTTAGGGTTAGGGGACGGGGACGGTTTAGGGTCCACGTGAGGGTACAACAGCGATTTAGAGGGAGCGTACGTGTGAGGGCATGGGATAGTGTTAGCGTACGGGTTAGGATTACGGGACGGGTGAGGGGAAGGCTTCGGGGAAGGGTTAGGGTTAGGGTTCGTGCTAGGGTTAGGATTAGTGGACGGGGAGGGTTTAGGGTCCAGGTCAGGGTACGACAACGGTTTAGGTTGAGCGTACGTGTGAGACCATGGGTTAGTGTTAGCGTTCGGGTTAGGATTAGGGGACGGGTGAGGGGAAGGCTTAGGGGAAGTGTTAGGGTTAGGGTTCGGGCTAGGGTTAGGGTTAGGGGATGGGGACGGTTTAGGGTCCAGGTGAGGGTGCGACAACGGTTTAATGGGAGCGTACGTGTGAGGGCACGGGTTAGTGTTAGCGTACGGGTTAGGATTAGGAGACGGGTGAGGGGAAGGCTTCGGGGAAGGGTTAGGGTTAGGGTTCGGGCTAGGGTTAGGCTTAGGGGACGGGGACGGTTTAGGGTCCAGGTGAGGGTACGACAACGTTTTAGGGGGAGTGTACGTGTGAGGGCACGGGATAGTGTTAGCATACGGGTTAGGATTAGGGTATGGGTGAGGGGACGGCTTCGGGGAAGGGTTAGGTTTAGTGTTCGGGCTAGGGTTAAGGTTAGGGGACGGGGACGGTTTAGGGTCCAGGTGAGGGTACGACGACGGTTTAGGGGCAGCGTACGTATGAGGCCATGGGTTAGTGTTAGCATACGGATTAGGATTAGGGGACAGGTGAGGGGAAGGCTTCGGGGAAGGGTAAGGGTTAGGGTTCGGGCTAGGGTTAGGGTTAGGGGACGGGGACGGTTTTGGGTCCAGGTGAGGGTACGACAACGGTTTAGGGAGAGCGTACATGTGAGGGCACGGGTTAGTGTTAGCGTACGGGTTAGGATTAGGGGACGGGTGAGGGGAAGGCTTCGGGGAAGGGTTAGGGTTAGGGTTCGGGCTAGGGTTAGGATTAGGGGACGGGGACGGTTTAGGGTCCAGATGAGGGTACGACAACGGTTTAGAGGGAGCGTATGGGTGAGGGCATGGGTTAGTGTTAGCGTACGAGTTAGGATTAGGGGACGGGTGAGGGGAAGACTTCGGGGAACTGTTAGGTTTAGGGTACGGGCTAGGGTTAGGGTTACGGGTCGGGGACGGTTTAGGGTCCAGGTGAGGTTACGACAACGGTTTATGGGGAGCGTACGTGTGAGGGCACGGGTTAGTGTTAGCATACGGGTTAGGATTAGCGGACGGGTGAGGGGAAGGGTTCGGGGAAGCGTTAGTGTCAGGGTTCGGGCTAAGGTTAGGTTTAGGGGACGGGGACGGTTTAGGGTCCAGGTGAGGGTATGACAACGGTTTAGGGGGAGCGTACGTGTGAGGGCATGGGTTAGTGTTAGCGTACTGGTTAGGATTAGGGGACGGGTGAGGGGAAGGCTTCGGGGAAGGGTTAGTGTTAGGGTTCGGGCTAGGGTTAGGTTTAGGGGACGGGGACGGATTCGGATCCAGGTGAGAGTACGACAACCGTTTAGGGGGAGCGTACGTGTGAGGGCACGGGTTAGTGTTAGGGTACGGGTTAGGATTAGGGGACGTGTGAGGGGAAGCCTTCGAGGAAGGGTTAGGGTTAGGGTTCGGGCTAGGGTTAGGGTTAGGGGTCGGGGACGGTTTAGGATCCAGGTTTGGGTATGACAACGGTTTAGGGGGAGCGTACGTGTGAGCGCACGGGTAAGTGTTAGCGTAAGGTTTAGGATTAGGGGACGGGTGAGTGGAAGGCTTCGGGGAAGGGTTACGGTTAGGGTTCGGGCTAGGTTTAAGTTTAGGGGACGGGGACGGTTTAGGGTCTAGGTGAGGGTAGGGTTAGGGTTAGTGGGAGCGTATGTGTGAGGGCACGGGTTAGTGTTAGCGTACGGGTTAGGATAAGGGGACGGGTGAGGGGAAGGCTTCTGGGAAGGGTTAGGGTTAGGGTTCGGGCTAGGGTTAGGGTTAGGGGACGGGGACGGTTTAGGGTCCAGGTGAGGGTACGACAACGGTTTAGGGGGAGCGTACGTGTGAGGGCACGTGTTAGTGTTAGCGTACGGCTTAGGATTAGGGGACGGGTGAGGGGAAGGCTTCGGGGAAGGGTTAGGGTTAGGGTTCGGGCTAGGTTTAAGCTTAGGGGACGGGGACGGTTTAGGGTCCAGGTGAGGGTAGGGTTAGGGTTAGTGGCAGCGTACGTGTGAGGGCATGGGTTAGTGTTAGCGTACGGGTTAGGATTAGGGGACGGTTGAGGGGAAGGCTTCGGGGAAGGGTTAGGGTTAGCGTTCGGTCTAGGGTTAGGGTTAGGGGATGGGGAAGGTTTAGGGTCCAGGTGAGGGTACGACAACAGTTTAGGGGGAGTGTACGTGTGAGGGCATGGGTTAGTGTTAACGTACGGGTTAGGATTAGGGGACGGGTGAGGGGAAGGTTTCGGGGAAGGGTAAGGGTTAGGGTTCGGGCTAGGGTTAGGGTTAGGGGACGGGGACGGTTTAGGGTCCAGGTGAGTGTACGACAACGGTTTCGGGGGAGCGTATGTGTGAGGGCACGGGTTAGTGTTAGCGTACGGGTTAGGATTAGGGGACGGGTGAGGGGAAGGCTTCGGGGAAGGGTTAGGGTTAGGGTTCGGGCTCGGGTTAGGGTTAGGGTTAGGGGACGGGGACGGTTTAGGGTCCAGGTGAGAGTACAACAATGGTTTAGGGGGAGCGTACGTGTGAGGGCACGTGTTTGTTTTAGCGTACGGGTTAGGATTAGGGGACGGGTGAGGGGAAGGCTTCGGGGAAGGGTTAGGGTTAGGGTTCGGGCTAGGGTTAGGGTTAGGGGACGGGGACGGTTTAGGGTCCAGGTGAGGGTACGACAACGGTTTAGGGGGAGCGTACGTGTGAGGGCACGTGTTAGCGTTAGCGTACGGCTTAGGATTAGGGGACGGGTGAGGGGAAGGCTTCGGGGAAGGGTTAGGTTTAGGGTTGGGCTAGGGTTAGGGGACGGGGACAGTTTAGGTTCCAGGTGAGGGTACGACATCGGTTTAGGAGGAGGGTACGTGTGAGGGCACGGGTTAGTGTTAGCGTACGGTTTAGGATTAGGGGACGGGTGAGAGGAAGGCTTCGGGGAAGGGTTAGGGTTAGGGTTCGGGCTAGGGTTAGGGTTAGGGGACGGGGACGGTTTAGGGTCCAGGTGAGGGTACGACAACGGTTTAGGAGGAGCGTACGTGTTAGGGCACGGGTTAGTGTTAGCGTACGGGTTAGGATTAGGGGACGGGTGAGGGGAAGGCTTCGGGGAAGGTTTAGGGTTAGGGTTCGGGCTAGGGTTAGGGTTAGGGGACGGGGACGGTTTAGGGTCCAGGTGAGGGTACGACAACGGTTCACGGGGAGCGTACGTGTGAGGGCATGGGTTAGTGTTAGCGTACGGGTTAGGATTAGGGGACGGGTGAGGGGAAGGCTTCGGGGAAGGGTTAGGGTTAGGGTTCGGGCTAGGGTTAGGGTTAGGGGATGGGGACGGTTTAGGGTCCAGGTGAGGGTGCGACAACGGTTTAATGGGAGCGTACGTGTGAGGGCACGGGTTAGTGTTAGCGTACGGGTTAGGATTAGGAGACGGGTGAGGGGAAGGCTTCGGGGAAGGGTTAGGGTTAGGGTTCGGGCTAGGGTTAGGCTTAGGGGACGGGGACGGTTTAGGGTCCAGGTGAGGGTACGACAACGTTTTAGGGGGAGTGTACGTGTGAGGGCACGGGATAGTGTTAGCATACGGGTTAGGATTAGGGTATGGGTGAGGGGACGGCTTCGGGGAAGGGTTAGGTTTAGTGTTCGGGCTAGGGTTAAGGTTAGGGGACGGGGACGGTTTAGGGTCCAGGTGAGGGTACGACGACGGTTTAGGGGCAGCGTACGTATGAGGCCATGGGTTAGTGTTAGCATACGGGTTAGGATTAGGGGACAGGTGAGGGGAAGGCTTCGGGGAAGGGTAAGGGTTAGGGTTCGGGCTAGGGTTAGGGTTAGGGGACGGGGACGGTTTTGGGTCCAGGTGAGGGTACGACAACGGTTTAGGGAGAGCGTACATGTGAGGGCACGGGTTAGTGTTAGCGTACGGGTTAGGATTAGGGGACGGGTGAGGGGAAGGCTTCGGGGAAGGGTTAGGGTTAGGGTTCGGGCTAGGGTTAGGATTAGGGGACGGGGACGGTTTAGGGTCCAGATGAGGGTACGACAACGGTTTAGAGGGAGCGTATGGGTGAGGGCATGGGTTAGTGTTAGCGTACGAGTTAGTATTAGGGGACGGGTGAGGGGAAGACTTCGGGGAACTGTTAGGTTTAGGGTACGGGCTAGGGTTAGGGTTACGGGTCGGGGACGGTTTAGGGTCCAGGTGAGGTTACGACAACGGTTTATGGGGAGCGTACGTGTGAGGGCACGGGTTAGTGTTAGCATACGGGTTAGGATTAGCGGACGGGTGAGGGGAAGGGTTCGGGGAAGCGTTAGTGTCAGGGTTCGGGCTAAGGTTAGGGTTAGGGGACGGGGACGGTTTAGGGTCCAGGTGAGGGTATGACAACGGTTTAGGGGGAGCGTACGTGTGAGGGCATGGGTTAGTGTTAGCGTACTGGTTAGGATTAGGGGACGGGTGAGGGGAAGGCTTCGGGGAAGGGTTAGTGTTAGGGTTCGGGCTAGGGTTAGGTTTAGGGGACGGGGACGGATTCGGATCCAGGTGAGAGTACGACAACCGTTTAGGGGGAGCGTACGTGTGAGGGCACGGGTTAGTGTTAGGGTACGGGTTAGGATTAGGGGACGTGTGAGGGGAAGCCTTCGAGGAAGGGTTAGGGTTAGGGTTCGGGCTAGGGTTAGGGTTAGGGGTCGGGGACGGTTTAGGATCCAGGTTTGGGTATGACAACGGTTTAGGGGGAGCGTACGTGTGAGCGCACGGGTAAGTGTTAGCGTAAGGTTTAGGATTAGGGGACGGGTGAGTGGAAGGCTTCGGGGAAGGGTTACGGTTAGGGTTCGGGCTAGGTTTAAGTTTAGGGGACGGGGACGGTTTAGGGTCTAGGTGAGGGTAGGGTTAGGGTTAGTGGGAGCGTATGTGTGAGGGCACGGGTTAGTGTTAGCGTACGGGTTAGGATAAGGGGACGGGTGAGGGGAAGGCTTCTGGGAAGGGTTAGGGTTAGGGTTCGGGCTAGGGTTAGGGTTAGGGGACGGGGACGGTTTAGGGTCCAGGTGAGGGTACGACAACGGTTTAGGGGGAGCGTACGTGTGAGGGCACGTGTTAGTGTTAGCGTACGGCTTAGGATTAGGGGACGGGTGAGGGGAAGGCTTCGGGGAAGGGTTAGGGTTAGGGTTCGGGCTAGGTTTAAGCTTAGGGGACGGGGACGGTTTAGGGTCCAGGTGAGGGTAGGGTTAGGGTTAGTGGCAGCGTACGTGTGAGGGCATGGGTTAGTGTTAGCGTACGGGTTAGGATTAGGGGACGGTTGAGGGGAAGGCTTCGGGGAAGGGTTAGGGTTAGCGTTCGGTCTAGGGTTAGGGTTAGGGGATGGGGAAGGTTTAGGGTCCAGGTGAGGGTACGACAACAGTTTAGGGGGAGTGTACGTGTGAGGGCATGGGTTAGTGTTAACGTACGGGTTAGGATTAGGGGACGGGTGAGGGGAAGGTTTCGGGGAAGGGTAAGGGTTAGGGTTCGGGCTAGGGTTAGGGTTAGGGGACGGGGACGGTTTAGGGTCCAGGTGAGTGTACGACAACGGTTTCGGGGGAGCGTATGTGTGAGGGCACGGGTTAGTGTTAGCGTACGGGTTAGGATTAGGGGACGGGTGAGGGGAAGGCTTCGGGGAAGGGTTAGGGTTAGGGTTCGGGCTCGGGTTAGGGTTAGGGTTAGGGGACGGGGACGGTTTAGGGTCCAGGTGAGAGTACAACAATGGTTTAGGGGGAGCGTACGTGTGAGGGCACGTGTTTGTTTTAGCGTACGGGTTAGGATTAGGGGACGGGTGAGGGGAAGGCTTCGGGGAAGGGTTAGGGTTAGGGTTCGGGCTAGGGTTAGGGTTAGGGGACGGGGACGGTTTAGGGTCCAGGTGAGGGTACGACAACGGTTTAGGGGGAGCGTACGTGTGAGGGCACGTGTTAGCGTTAGCGTACGGCTTAGGATTAGGGGACGGGTGAGGGGAAGGCTTCGGGGAAGGGTTAGGTTTAGGGTTGGGCTAGGGTTAGGGGACGGGGACAGTTTAGGTTCCAGGTGAGGGTACGACATCGGTTTAGGAGGAGGGTACGTGTGAGGGCACGGGTTAGTGTTAGCGTACGGTTTAGGATTAGGGGACGGGTGAGAGGAAGGCTTCGGGGAAGGGTTAGGGTTAGGGTTCGGGCTAGGGTTAGGGTTAGGGGACGGGGACGGTTTAGGGTCCAGGTGAGGGTACGACAACGGTTTAGGAGGAGCGTACGTGTTAGGGCACGGGTTAGTGTTAGCGTACGGGTTAGGATTAGGGGACGGGTGAGGGGAAGGCTTCGGGGAAGGTTTAGGGTTAGGGTTCGGGCTAGGGTTAGGGTTAGGGGACGGGGACGGTTTAGGGTCCAGGTGAGGGTACGACAACGGTTCACGGGGAGCGTACGTGTGAGGGCATGGGTTAGTGTTAGCGTACGGGTTAGGATTAGGGGACGGGTGAGGGGAAGGCTTCGGGGAAGGGTTAGGGTTAGGGTTCGGGCTAGGGTTAGGGTTAGGGGATGGGGACGGTTTAGGGTCCAGGTGAGGGTGCGACAACGGTTTAATGGGAGCGTACGTGTGAGGGCACGGGTTAGTGTTAGCGTACGGGTTAGGATTAGGAGACGGGTGAGGGGAAGGCTTCGGGGAAGGGTTAGGGTTAGGGTTCGGGCTAGGGTTAGGCTTAGGGGACGGGGACGGTTTAGGGTCCAGGTGAGGGTACGACAACGTTTTAGGGGGAGTGTACGTGTGAGGGCACGGGATAGTGTTAGCATACGGGTTAGGATTAGGGTATGGGTGAGGGGACGGCTTCGGGGAAGGGTTAGGTTTAGTGTTCGGGCTAGGGTTAAGGTTAGGGGACGGGGACGGTTTAGGGTCCAGGTGAGGGTACGACGACGGTTTAGGGGCAGCGTACGTATGAGGCCATGGGTTAGTGTTAGCATACGGGTTAGGATTAGGGGACAGGTGAGGGGAAGGCTTCGGGGAAGGGTAAGGGTTAGGGTTCGGGCTAGGGTTAGGGTTAGGGGACGGGGACGGTTTTGGGTCCAGGTGAGGGTACGACAACGGTTTAGGGAGAGCGTACATGTGAGGGCACGGGTTAGTGTTAGCGTACGGGTTAGGATTAGGGGACGGGTGAGGGGAAGGCTTCGGGGAAGGGTTAGGGTTAGGGTTCGGGCTAGGGTTAGGATTAGGGGACGGGGACGGTTTAGGGTCCAGATGAGGGTACGACAACGGTTTAGAGGGAGCGTATGGGTGAGGGCATGGGTTAGTGTTAGCGTACGAGTTAGTATTAGGGGACGGGTGAGGGGAAGACTTCGGGGAACTGTTAGGTTTAGGGTACGGGCTAGGGTTAGGGTTACGGGTCGGGGACGGTTTAGGGTCCAGGTGAGGTTACGACAACGGTTTATGGGGAGCGTACGTGTGAGGGCACGGGTTAGTGTTAGCATACGGGTTAGGATTAGCGGACGGGTGAGGGGAAGGGTTCGGGGAAGCGTTAGTGTCAGGGTTCGGGCTAAGGTTAGGGTTAGGGGACGGGGACGGTTTAGGGTCCAGGTGAGGGTATGACAACGGTTTAGGGGGAGCGTACGTGTGAGGGCATGGGTTAGTGTTAGCGTACTGGTTAGGATTAGGGGACGGGTGAGGGGAAGGCTTCGGGGAAGGGTTAGTGTTAGGGTTCGGGCTAGGGTTAGGTTTAGGGGACGGGGACGGATTCGGATCCAGGTGAGAGTACGACAACCGTTTAGGGGGAGCGTACGTGTGAGGGCACGGGTTAGTGTTAGGGTACGGGTTAGGATTAGGGGACGTGTGAGGGGAAGCCTTCGAGGAAGGGTTAGGGTTAGGGTTCGGGCTAGGGTTAGGGTTAGGGGTCGGGGACGGTTTAGGATCCAGGTTTGGGTATGACAACGGTTTAGGGGGAGCGTACGTGTGAGCGCACGGGTAAGTGTTAGCGTAAGGTTTAGGATTAGGGGACGGGTGAGTGGAAGGCTTCGGGGAAGGGTTACGGTTAGGGTTCGGGCTAGGTTTAAGTTTAGGGGACGGGGACGGTTTAGGGTCTAGGTGAGGGTAGGGTTAGGGTTAGTGGGAGCGTATGTGTGAGGGCACGGGTTAGTGTTAGCGTACGGGTTAGGATAAGGGGACGGGTGAGGGGAAGGCTTCGGGGAAGGGTTAGGGTTAGGGTTCGGGCTAGGGTTAGGGTTAGGGGACGGGGACGGTTTAGGGTCCAGGTGAGGGTACGACAACGGTTTAGGGGGAGCGTACGTGTGAGGGCACGTGTTAGTGTTAGCGTACGGCTTAGGATTAGGGGACGGGTGAGGGGAAGGCTTCGGGGAAGGGTTAGGGTTAGGGTTCGGGCTAGGTTTAAGCTTAGGGGACGGGGACGGTTTAGGGTCCAGGTGAGGGTAGGGTTAGGGTTAGTGGCAGCGTACGTGTGAGGGCACGGGTTAGTGTTAGCGTACGGGTTAGGATTAGGGGACGGGTGAGGGGAAGGGTTCGGGGAAGGGTAAGGGTTAGGGTTCGGGCTAGGGTTAGGGTTAGGGGACGGGGACGGTTTAGGGTCCAGGTGAGTGTACGACAACAGTTTAGGGGGAGCGTATGTGTGAGGGCACGGGTTAGTGTTAGCGTACGGGTTAGGATTAGGGGACGGGTGAGGGGAAGGCTTCGGGGAAGGGTTAGGGTTAGGGTTCGGGCTCGGGTTAGGGTTAGGGTTAGGGGACGGGGACGGTTTAGGGTCCAGGTGAGGGTACAACAATGGTTTAGGGGGAGCGTACGTGTGAGGGCACGTGTTTGTTTTAGCGTACGGGTTAGGATTAGGGGACGGGTGAGGGGAAGGCTTCGGGGAAGGGTTAGGGTTAGGGTTCGGGCTAGGGTTAGGGTTAGGGGACGGGGACGGTTTAGGGTCCAGGTGAGGGTACGACAACGGTTTAGGGGGAGCGTACGTGTGAGGGCACGTGTTAGCGTTAGCGTACGGCTTAGGATTAGGGGACGGGTGAGGGGAAGGCTTCGGGGAAGGGTTAGGTTTAGGGTTGGGCTAGGGTTAGGGGACGGGGACAGTTTAGGTTCCAGGTGAGGGTACGACATCGGTTTAGGAGGAGGGTACGTGTGAGGGCACGGGTTAGTGTTAGCGTACGGTTTAGGATTAGGGGACGGGTGAGAGGAAGGCTTCGGGGAAGGGTTAGGGTTAGGGTTCGGGCTAGGGTTAGGGTTAGGGTACGGGGACGGTTTAGGGTCCAGGTGAGGGTACGACAACGGTTTAGGGGGAGCGTACGTGTTAGGGCACGGGTTAGTGTTAGCGTACGGGTTAGGATTAGGGGACGGGTGAGGGGAAGGCTTCGGGGAAGGTTTAGGGTTAGGGTTCGGGCTAGGGTTAGGGTTAGGGTTAGGGGACGGTTTAGGGTCCAGGTGAGGGTACGACAACGGTTCACGGGGAGCGTACGTGTGAGGGCATGGGTTAGTGTTAGCGTACGGGTTAGGATTAGGGGACGGGTGAGGGGAAGGCTTCGGGGAAGGGTTAGGGTTAGGGTTCAGGCTAGGGTTAGGGTTAGGGGATGGGGACGGTTTAAGGTCCAGGTGAGGGTACGACAACAGTTTAGGGGGAGCGGACGTGTGAGGACACTGGTTAGTGTTAGCGTGCGGGTTAGGATTAGGGGACGGGTGAGGGGAAGGCTTCGGAGAAGGGTTAGGGTTAGGGTTCGGGCTAGGGTTAGGGTTAGGGGACGGGGACGGTTTAGGGTCCAGGTAAGGTACGACAACGGTTTAGGGGGAGCGTACGTGTGAGGGCACGGGTTACTGTGTGCCTACGGGTTAGGATTAGGGGACGGGTGAGGGGAAGGCTTCGGGGAAGGGTTAAGGTTAGGGTTAGGGGACGGGGACGCTTTAGGGTCCAGGTGAGGGTACGACAACGATTTAGGGGGAGCATACGTGTGAGGCCATGGGTTAGTGTTAGCGTACGGGTTAGGATTAGGGGACGGGTGAGGGGAAGGCTTCGGGGAACGTTTAGGGTTAGGGTTCGGGCTAGGGTTAGAGTTAGGGGACGGGGAGGCTTTATGGTCCAGGTGAGGGAACGACAACAGTTTAGAGTGAGCGTACGTGTGAGAGCACGGGTTCGTGTTAGCGTACGGTTTAGGATTAGGGGACGGGTGAGGGGAAGGCTTCGGGGAAGGGTTAGGGTTAGTTTTCGGGCTAGGGTTAGGGTTAGGGGACGGGGACCGTTTAAGGTCCAGGTGAGGGTACGACAACGGTTTAGGGGGAGCGTACGTGTGAGGGCACGGGTTAATGATAGCGTACGGCTTAGGATTAGGGGACGGGAGAGGGAAAGGCTTCATGGAAGTGTTTGGGTTAGGGTTCAGTCTAGGGTTAGGGTTAGGGTACGGGGACGGTTTAGGGTCCAGGTGAGAGTACGACAATGGTTTAGGGGGAGCGTAAGTGTGAGGGCACGGGTTAGTGTTAGCATACGGGATAGGATTAGGGGACGGGTGAGGGGAAGGCTTCGAGGAAGGGTTAGGGTTAGGATTCGGGCTAGGGTTAAGGTTAGGGGACGGGGACGGTTTAGGTTCCAGGTGCGGGTAGGGTTAGGTTTAGTGGGAGCGTACGTGTGAGGGCACGGGTTAGTGTTAGCCTACGGTTTAGGATTAGGGGACGGGTGAGTGGAAGGCTTCGGGGAAGGGTTAGGGTTAGGGTTCGGACTAGGGTTAGGGTAAGGGGACGGGTACGGTTTAGGGTCCAGGTGAGGGTACGACAACGGTTTAGGGAGAGCGTACGTGTGAGAGCACGGGTTAGTGTTAGCGTACGGGTTAGGATTAGGGGACGTGTGAGAGGAACGCTTCGGGGAAGTGTTAGGGTTAGAGGTCGGGCTAGGGTTAGGGTTAGGGGACGGGGACGGTTTAGGGTCCAGGGGAGGGTACGACAAGCGTTTAGGGTGAGCGTACGTGTGAGGGCACGGGTTAGTATTAGGGTACGGGTTAGGATTAGGGGACGGGTCAGGGGAAGGCTTCGGGGAAGGGTTAGGGTTAGGGTTCGGGCTAGGTTTAGGGTTAGGGGACGGGGATGGTTTAGGGTCCAGGTGAGGGTTCGAAATCGGTTTCGGGGAGCGTACGTGTGAGGGCACGTGTTAGTTTTAGTGTACGGGTTAGGATTAGGAGACGGGTGAGGGGAAGTCTTCGGGGAAGGGTTAGGGTTAGGGTTCGGGCTAGGGTTAGGGTTCGGGGACGGGGACGGTTTAGGGTCCAGGTGAGGGTACGACAACGGTTGAGGGGGAGCGTACGTGTGATGGCACGGGTTAGTGTTACCGTACGGGTTAGGATTAGGGGACGGGTGAGGGGAAGGCTTCGGGGAAGGGTTAGGGTTAGTGTACGGACTAGGGTTAGGGTTAGGGGACGGGGACGGTTTAGGGTCCAGGTGAGTGTACGACGACGGTTTAGGGGGTGCGTACGTGTGAGGGCACGGGTTAGTGTTAGCGTACGGGTTAGGATTAGGGGACGGGTGAGGGGAAGGCTTCGGGGAAGGGTTAGGATTAGGGTTCGGGCTAGGTTTAGGATTAGGGGACGGGGACGGTTTAGGGTTCAGGTGAGTGTATGACAACCGTTTAGGAGGAGCGTACGTGTGAGGGCACGGGTTAGTGTTAGCGTACTGGTTAGGATTAGGTGAAGTGTGAGGAGAAGGCTTCGGGGAAGGGTTAGGTTTAGGGTTCGGGCTAGGGTTAGGGTTAGGGGACGGGGACGGTTTAGGGTCCAGGTGAGGGTACGACAACGGTTTAGGGGGAGCGTACGTGTGAGGGCACGTGTTAGTGTTAGCGTACGGCTTAGGATTAGGGGACGGGTGAGGGGAAGGCTTCGGGGAAGGGTTAGGGTTAGGGTTCGGGCTAGGTTTAAGCTTAGGGGACGGGGACGGTTTAGGGTCCAGGTGAGGGTAGGGTTAGGGTTAGTGGCAGCGTACGTGTGAGGGCACGGGTTAGTGTTAGCGTACGGGTTAGGATTAGGGGACGGTTGAGGGGAAGGCTTCGGGGAAGGGTTAGGGTTAGCGTTCGGTCTAGGGTTAGGGTTAGGGGATGGGGAAGGTTTAGGGTCCAGGTGAGGGTACGACAACAGTTTAGGGGGAGTGTACGTGTGAGGGCATGGGTTAGTGTTAACGTACGGGTTAGGATTAGGGGACGGGTGAGGGGAAGGTTTCGGGGAAGGGTAAGGGTTAGGGTTCGGGCTAGGGTTAGGGTTAGGGGACGGGGACGGTTTAGGGTCCAGGTGAGTGTACGACAACGGTTTAGGGGGAGCGTATGTGTGAGGGCACGGGTTAGTGTTAGCGTACGGGTTAGGATTAGGGGACGGGTGAGGGGAAGGCTTCGGGGAAGGATTAGGGTTAGGGTTCGGGCTCGGGTTAGGGTTAGGGTTAGGGGACGGGGACGGTTTAGGGTCCAGGTGAGAGTACAACAATGGTTTAGGGGGAGCGTACGTGTGAGGGCACGTGTTTGTTTTAGCGTACGGGTTAGGATTAGGGGACGGGTGAGGGGAAGGCTTCGGGGAAGGGTTAGGGTTAGGGTTCGGGCTAGGGTTAGGGTTAGGGGACGGGGACGGTTTAGGGTCCAGGTGAGGGTACGACAACGGTTTAGGGGGAGCGTACGTGTGAGGGCACGTGTTAGCGTTAGCGTACGGCTTAGGATTAGGGGACGGGTGAGGGGAAGGCTTCGGGGAAGGGTTAGGTTTAGGGTTGGGCTAGGGTTAGGGGACGGGGACAGTTTAGGTTCCAGGTGAGGGTACGACATCGGTTTAGGAGGAGGGTACGTGTGAGGGCACGGGTTAGTGTTAGCGTACGGTTTAGGATTAGGGGACGGGTGAGAGGAAGGCTTCGGGGAAGGGTTAGGGTTAGGGTTCGGGCTAGGGTTAGGGTTAGGGGACGGGGACGGTTTAGGGTCCAGGTGAGGGTACGACAACGGTTTAGGGGGAGCGTACGTGTTAGGGCACGGGTTAGTGTTAGCGTACGGGTTAGGATTAGGGGACGGGTGAGGGGAAGGCTTCGGGGAAGGTTTAGGGTTAGGGTTCGGGCTAGGGTTAGGGTTAGGGGACGGGGACGGTTTAGGGTCCAGGTGAGGGTACGACAACGGTTCACGGGGAGCGTACGTGTGAGGGCATGGGTTAGTGTTAGCGTACGGGTTAGGATTAGGGGACGGGTGAGGGGAAGGCTTCGGGGAAGGGTTAGGGTTAGGGTTCGGGCTAGGGTTAGGGTTAGGGGATGGGGACGGTTTAGGGTCCAGGTGAGGGTGCGACAACGGTTTAATGGGAGCGTACGTGTGAGGGCACGGGTTAGTGTTAGCGTACGGGTTAGGATTAGGAGACGGGTGAGGGGAAGGCTTCGGGGAAGGGTTAGGGTTAGGGTTCGGGCTAGGGTTAGGCTTAGGGGACGGGGACGGTTTAGGGTCCAGGTGAGGGTACGACAACGTTTTAGGGGGAGTGTACGTGTGAGGGCACGGGATAGTGTTAGCATACGGGTTAGGATTAGGGTATGGGTGAGGGGACGGCTTCGGGGAAGGGTTAGGTTTAGTGTTCGGGCTAGGGTTAAGGTTAGGGGACGGGGACGGTTTAGGGTCCAGGTGAGGGTACGACGACGGTTTAGGGGCAGCGTACGTATGAGGCCATGGGTTAGTGTTAGCATACGGGTTAGGATTAGGGGACAGGTGAGGGGAAGGCTTCGGGGAAGGGTAAGGGTTAGGGTTCGGGCTAGGGTTAGGGTTAGGGGACGGGGACGGTTTTGGGTCCAGGTGAGGGTACGACAACGGTTTAGGGAGAGCGTACATGTGAGGGCACGGGTTAGTGTTAGCGTACGGGTTAGGATTAGGGGACGGGTGAGGGGAAGGCTTCGGGGAAGGGTTAGGGTTAGGGTTCGGGCTAGGGTTAGGATTAGGGCACGGGGACGGTTTAGGGTCCAGATGAGGGTACGACAACGGTTTAGAGGGAGCGTATGGGTGAGGGCATGGGTTAGTGTTAGCGTACGAGTTAGTATTAGGGGACGGGTGAGGGGAAGACTTCGGGGAACTGTTAGGTTTAGGGTACGGGCTAGGGTTAGGGTTACGGGTCGGGGACGGTTTAGGGTCCAGGTGAGGTTACGACAACGGTTTATGGGGAGCGTACGTGTGAGGGCACGGGTTAGTGTTAGCATACGGGTTAGGATTAGCGGACGGGTGAGGGGAAGGGTTCGGGGAAGCGTTAGTGTCAGGGTTCGGGCTAAGGTTAGGGTTAGGGGACGGGGACGGTTTAGGGTCCAGGTGAGGGTATGACAACGGTTTAGGGGGAGCGTACGTGTGAGGGCATGGGTTAGTGTTAGCGTACTGGTTAGGATTAGGGGACGGGTGAGGGGAAGGCTTCGGGGAAGGGTTAGTGTTAGGGTTCGGGCTAGGGTTAGGTTTAGGGGACGGGGACGGATTCGGATCCAGGTGAGAGTACGACAACCGTTTAGGGGGAGCGTACGTGTGAGGGCACGGGTTAGTGTTAGGGTACGGGTTAGGATTAGGGGACGTGTGAGGGGAAGCCTTCGAGGAAGGGTTAGGGTTAGGGTTCGGGCTAGGGTTAGGGTTAGGGGTCGGGGACGGTTTAGGATCCAGGTTTGGGTATGACAACGGTT
Organism: Orcinus orca; assembly: GCF_937001465.1. Lineage (NCBI taxonomy): Eukaryota > Metazoa > Chordata > Mammalia > Artiodactyla > Delphinidae > Orcinus > Orcinus orca. The sequence goes on from NW_026043972.1 coordinate 496,949, forward strand.
TAGGGGGAGCGTACGTGTGAGCGCACGGGTAAGTGTTAGCGTAAGGTTTAGGATTAGGGGACGGGTGAGTGGAAGGCTTCGGGGAAGGGTTACGGTTAGGGTTCGGGCTATGTTTAAGTTTAGGGGACGGGGACGGTTTAGGGTCTAGGTGAGGGTAGGGTTAGGGTTAGTGGGAGCGTATGTGTGAGGGCACGGGTTAGTGTTAGCGTACGGGTTAGGATAAGGGGACGGGTGAGGGGAAGGCTTCGGGGAAGGGTTAGGGTTAGGGTTCGGGCTAGGGTTAGGGTTAGGGGACGGGGACGGTTTAGGGTCCAGGTGAGGGTACGACAACGGTTTAGGGGGAGCGTACGTGTGAGGGCACGTGTTAGTGTTAGCGTACGGCTTAGGATTAGGGGACGGGTGAGGGGAAGGCTTCGGGGAAGGGTTAGGGTTAGGGTTCGGGCTAGGTTTAAGCTTAGGGGACGGGGACGGTTTAGGGTCCAGGTGAGGGTAGGGTTAGGGTTAGTGGCAGCGTACGTGTGAGGGCACGGGTTAGTGTTAGCGTACGGGTTAGGATTAGGGGACGGTTGAGGGGAAGGCTTCGGGGAAGGGTTAGGGTTAGCGTTCGGTCTAGGGTTAGGGTTAGGGGATGGGGAAGGTTTAGGGTCCAGGTGAGGGTACGACAACAGTTTAGGGGGAGTGTACGTGTGAGGGCATGGGTTAGTGTTAACGTACGGGTTAGGATTAGGGGACGGGTGAGGGGAAGGGTTCGGGGAAGGGTAAGGGTTAGGGTTCGGGCTAGGGTTAGGGTTAGGGGACGGGGACGGTTTAGGGTCCAGGTGAGTGTACGACAACGGTTTAGGGGGAGCGTATGTGTGAGGGCACGGGTTAGTGTTAGCGTACGGGTTAGGATTAGGGGACGGGTGAGGGGAAGGCTTCGGGGAAGGGTTAGGGTTAGGGTTCGGGCTCGGGTTAGGGTTAGGGTTAGGGGACGGGGACGGTTTAGGGTCCAGGTGAGGGTACAACAATGGTTTAGGGGGAGCGTACGTGTGAGGGCACGTGTTTGTTTTAGCGTACGGGTTAGGATTAGGGGACGGGTGAGGGGAAGGCTTCGGGGAAGGGATAGGGTTAGGGTTCGGGCTAGGGTTAGGGTTAGGGGACGGGGACGGTTTAGGGTCCAGGTGAGGGTACGACAACGGTTTAGGGGGAGCGTACGTGTGAGGGCACGTGTTAGCGTTAGCGTACGGCTTAGGATTAGGGGACGGGTGAGGGGAAGGCTTCGGGGAAGGGTTAGGTTTAGGGTTGGGCTAGGGTTAGGGGACGGGGACAGTTTAGGTTCCAGGTGAGGGTACGACATCGGTTTAGGAGGAGGGTACGTGTGAGGGCACGGGTTAGTGTTAGCGTACGGTTTAGGATTAGGGGACGGGTGAGAGGAAGGCTTCGGGGAAGGGTTAGGGTTAGGGTTCGGGCTAGGGTTAGGGTTAGGGGACGGGGACGGTTTAGGGTCCAGGTGAGGGTACGACAACGGTTTAGGGGGAGCGTACGTGTTAGGGCACGGGTTAGTGTTAGCGTACGGGTTAGGATTAGGGGACGGGTGAGGGGAAGGCTTCGGGGAAGGTTTAGGGTTAGGGTTCGGGCTAGGGTTAGGGTTAGGGGACGGGGACGGTTTAGGGTCCAGGTGAGGGTACGACAACGGTTCACGGGGAGCGTACGTGTGAGGGCATGGGTTAGTGTTAGCGTACGGGTTAGGATTAGGGGACGGGTGAGGGGAAGGCTTCGGGGAAGGGTTAGGGTTAGGGTTCGGGCTAGGGTTAGGGTTAGGGGATGGGGACGGTTTAAGGTCCAGGTGAGGGTACGACAACAGTTTAGGGGGAGCGGACGTGTGAGGACACTGGTTAGTGTTAGCGTACGGGTTAGGATTAGGGGACGGGTGAGGGGAAGGCTTCGGAGAAGGGTTAGGGTTAGGGTTCGGGCTAGGGTTAGGGTTAGGGGACGGGGACGGTTTAGGGTCCAGGTAAGGTACGACAACGGTTTAGGGGGAGCGTACGTGTGAGGGCACGGGTTACTGTGTGCCTACGGGTTAGGATTAGGGGACGGGTGAGGGGAAGGCTTCGGGGAAGGGTTAAGGTTAGGGTTAGGGGACGGGGACGCTTTAGGGTCCAGGTGAGGGTACGACAACGATTTAGGGGGAGCATACGTGTGAGGCCATGGGTTAGTGTTAGCGTACGGGTTAGGATTAGGGGACGGGTGAGGGGAAGGCTTCGGGGAACGTTTAGGGTTAGGGTTCGGGCTAGGGTTAGAGTTAGGGGACGGGGAGGCTTTATGGTCCAGGTGAGGGAACGACAACAGTTTAGAGTGAGCGTACGTGTGAGAGCACGGGTTCGTGTTAGCGTACGGTTTAGGATTAGGGGACGGGTGAGGGGAAGGCTTCGGGGAAGGGTTAGGGTTAGTTTTCGGGCTAGGGTTAGGGTTAGGGGACGGGGACCGTTTAAGGTCCAGGTGAGGGTACGACAACGGTTTAGGGGGAGCGTACGTGTGAGGGCACGGGTTAATGATAGCGTACGGCTTAGGATTAGGGGACGGGAGAGGGAAAGGCTTCATGGAAGTGTTTGGGTTAGGGTTCAGTCTAGGGTTAGGGTTAGGGTACGGGGACGGTTTAGGGTCCAGGTGAGAGTACGACAATGGTTTAGGGGGAGCGTACGTGTGAGGGCACGGGTTAGTGTTAGCATACGGGATAGGATTAGGGGACGGGTGAGGGGAAGGCTTCGAGGAAGGGTTAGGGTTAGGATTCGGGCTAGGGTTAAGGTTAGGGGACGGGGACGGTTTAGGTTCCAGGTGCGGGTAGGGTTAGGTTTAGTGGGAGCGTACGTGTGAGTGCACGGGTTAGTGTTAGCCTACGGTTTAGGATTAGGGGACGGGTGAGTAGAAGGCTTCGGGGAAGGGTTAGGGTTAGGGTTCGGACTAGGGTTAGGGTAAGGGGACGGGTACGGTTTAGGGTCCAGGTGAGGGTACGACAACGGTTTAGGGAGAGCGTACGTGTGAGGGCACGGGTTAGTGTTAGCGTACGGGTTAGGATTAGGGGACGTGTGAGAGGAACGCTTCGGGGAAGTGTTAGGGTTAGAGGTCGGGCTAGGGTTAGGGTTAGGGGACGGGGACGGTTTAGGGTCCAGGGGAGGGTACGACAAGCGTTTAGGGTGAGCGTACGTGTGAGGGCACGGGTTAGTATTAGGGTACGGGTTAGGATTAGGGGACGGGTCAGGGGAAGGCTTCGGGGAAGGGTTAGGGTTAGGGTTCGGGCTAGGTTTAGGGTTAGGGGACGGGGATGGTTTAGGGTCCAGGTGAGGGTTCGAAATCGGTTTCGGGGAGCGTACGTGTGAGGGCACGTGTTAGTTTTAGCGTACGGGTTAGGATTAGGAGACGGGTGAGGGGAAGTCTTCGGGGAAGGGTTAGGGTTAGGGTTCGGGCTAGGGTTAGGGTTCGGGGACGGGGACGGTTTAGGGTCCAGGTGAGGGTACGACAACGGTTGAGGGGGAGCGTACGTGTGATGGCACGGGTTAGTGTTACCGTACGGGTTAGGATTAGGGGACGGGTGAGGGGAAGGCTTCGGGGAAGGGTTAGGGTTAGTGTACGGACTAGGGTTAGGGTTAGGGGACGGGGACGGTTTAGGGTCCAGGTGAGTGTACGACGACGGTTTAGGGGGTGCGTACGTGTGAGGGCACGGGTTAGTGTTAGCGTACGGGTTAGGATTAGGGGACGGGTGAGGGGAAGGCTTCGGGGAAGGGTTAGGATTAGGGTTCGGGCTAGGTTTAGGATTAGGGGACGGGGACGGTTTAGGGTTCAGGTGAGTGTATGACAACCGTTTAGGAGGAGCGTACGTGTGAGGGCACGGGTTAGTGTTAGCGTACTGGTTAGGATTAGGTGAAGTGTGAGGAGAAGGCTTCGGGGAAGGGTTAGGTTTAGGGTTCGGGCTAGGGTTTGGGTTAGGGGACGGGGACGGTTTAGGGTCCAGGTGAGGGTACGACAACGGTTTAGGGGGAGCGTACGTGTGAGGGCACGGGTTAGTGTTAGCGTACGGGTTAGGATTAGGGTACGGGTGAGGGGAAGGCTTCGGGGAAGGGTTAGGGTTAGGGTTCGGTCTAGGGTTAAGGTTAGGGGACGGGGACGGTTTAGGGTCCAGGTGAGGGTAGGGTTAGGGTTAGTGGGAGCGTACTTGTGAGGGCACGGGTTAGTGTTAGCGTACGGTTTAGGATTAGGGGATGGTTGAGGGGAAGGCTTCGGGGAAGTGTTAAGTTTAGGGTTCGGGCTAAGTTTAGGGTTAGGGGACGGGACGGTTTAGGGTCCAGGTGAGGGTACGACAACGGTTTAGGGGGAGCATATGTGTGAGGGCACGTGTTAGTGTTAGCGTATGGGTTAGGATTAGGGGACTTGTGAGGGGAAGGCTTCGAGGAAGGGTTACGGTTAGGGTTCGGGCTAGGGTTAGGGTTACGGGACGGGGACGGTTTAGGGTCCAGGTGAGGGTATGACAACGGTTTAGGGGGAGCGTACGTGTGAGGGCACGGGTTAGTGTTAGCGTACGGGTTAGGATTAGGGGACGGGTGAGGGGAAGGCTTCGGGGAAGGGTTAGGGTTAGGGTTCGGGCTAGGGTTAGGGTTAGGGGACGGGGACGGTTCAGGGTCCAGGTGAGGGTACGACAACGGTTTAGGGGGAGCGTACGTGTGAGGGCACGGCTTAGTGTTAGGGTACGGGTTAGGATTAGGGGACGGGTGAGGGGAAGGCTTCGGGGAAGGGTTAGGGTTAGGGTTCGTTGTAGGGTTAGGGTTAGGGGACGGGGCCGGTTTAGGGTCCAGGTGAGGGTATGACAACGGTTTAAGGGGAGCGTACATGTGAGGGCACGGATTAGTGTTAGTGTACGGCTTAGGATTAGGGGACGGGTGAGAGGAAGGCTTCGGGTAAGGGTTAGGGTTAGTGTTCGGGCTAGGGTTAGGGTTAGGGGATGGGGACGGTTTAGGGTCCAGGTGAGGGTACGACAACAGTTTAAGAGGTGCATACGTGTGAGGGCACGAGTTAGTGTTAGCGTACGGGTTAGGATTAGGGGACGGGTGAGGGGAAGGCTTCGGAGAAGGGTTAGGGTTAGTGTTCGGGCTAGGGTTAGGGTTAGGGGACGGGGACGGTTTAGGGTCCAGGTGAGGGTACGACAACAGTTTAGAGGGAGCATACAGGTGAGGGCATGGGTTAGTGTTAGCGTACGAGTTAGGATTAGGGCACGGGTGAGGGGAAGACTTCGGGGAACTGTTAGGGTTAGCGTACAGGCTAGGGTTAGGGTTAGGGGACGGTTTATGGTCCAGGTGAGGGTACGACAACGGTTTAGGGGGAGCATACGTGTGAGGGCACGTGTTAGTGTTAGCGTACGGGTTAGGATTAAGGGACGGGTGAGGGGAAGGCTTCGGGGAAGGGTTAGGGTTAGGGTTCGGGCTAGGGTTAGGGTTAGGGGATGGGGACGGTTTACGGTCCAGGTGACGTTACGACAACGCTTTAGGGGGAGCGTACATGTGAGGGCATGGGTTAGTGTTAGTGTACGCGTTAGGATTAGGGGACGGGTGAGGGGAAGGCTTCGGGGAAGGGTTAAGGTTAGGGTTCGGGCTAGGGTTAGGGTTAGGGGATGGGGACGGTTTAGGGTCCAGGTGAGGGTACGACAACGGTTCACGGGGAGCGTACGTGTGAGGGCATGGTTTAGTGTTAGCATACGGGTTAGGATTAGGGGACGGGTGAGGGGAAGGCTTCGGGGAAGGGTTAAGGTTAGGGTTCGGGCTAGGGTTAGGGTTAGGGGACGGGGACGGTTTAGGGTCCAGGTGAGGGTACGACATCGGATTAGGAGGAGGGTACGTGAGAGGGCACGGGTTAGTGTTAGCGTACGGTTTAGGATTAGGGGACGGGAAAAGGGAAGGCTTCGGGGAAGGGTTAGGGTTAGGGTTCGGGCTAGGGTTAGGGTTAGGGGACGGGGACGGTTTAGGGTCCAGGTGAGGGTACGACAACGGTTTAGGGGGAGCGTACGTGTGAGGGCACGGGTTAGTGTTAGCGTATGGGTTAGGATTAGGGGACGGGTGAGGGGAAGGCTTCGGGGAAGGGTTAGGTTTAGGGTTCGGGCTAGGGTTAGGGTTAGTGGACGGGGTCTGTTTAGGGTCCAGATGAGGGTACGAAAACTGTTCACGGGGAGCGTAGGTGTGAGGGCACGGGTTAGTGTTAGCGTATGGGTTAGGATTACGGGACGGGTGAGGGGAAGGCTTCGGGGAAGGGTTAGGGTTAGGGTTCGGGTTAGCGTTAGTGTTAGGGGATGGGGACGGTTTTGGGTCCAGGTGAGGGTACAACAACGGTTTAGGGGGAGCGTACGTGTGAGGGCATGGGTTAGTGTTAGTGTACGGGTTATGATTAAGGGACGGGTGAGGGGAAGCCTTCGGGGAAGGGTTAGGGTTAGGGTTCGGCCTAGGGTTAGGGTTAGGGGACGGGGACGGTTTAGGGTCCAGGTATGGGTATGACAACGGTTTAAGGGCAGCGTACGTGTGAGGGCACTCATTAGTGTTAGCGTACGGGTTAGGATTAGGGGACGGGTGAGGGGAAGGCTTCGGGGAAGTGTTAGAGTTAGGGTTCGGGCTAGGGTTAGGGTTAGGGGACGGGGACGGTTTAGGTTCCAGGTGAGGGTACGACAACGGTTTAGGGGGAGCGTATGTGTGAGGGCACGGGTTAGTGTTAGCGTACGGGTTAGGATTAGGGGATGGGTGAGGGGAAGGCTTCGGGGAAGGTTTAGGGTTAGGGTTCAGGCTAGGGTTAGGGTTAGGTGACGGGGATGGTTTACGGTCCAGGTGAGGTTACGACAACGGTTTAGGGGGAGCGTACATGTGAGGGCATGGGTTAGTGTTAGTGTACGCGTTAGGATTAGGGGACGGGTGAGGGGAAGGCTTCGGGGAAGGGTTAAGGTTAGGGTTCGGGCTAGGGTTAGGGTTAGGGGACGGGGACGGTTTAGGTTCCAGGTGAGGGTACGACAACGGTTTAGGGGGAGCGTATGTGTGAGGGCACGGGTTAGTGTTAGCGTACGGGTTAGGATTAGGGGACGGGTGAGGGGAAGGCTTCGGGGAAGGGTTAGGGTTAGGGTTCGGGCTAGGGTTAGGGTTAGGGGACGGGGACGGTTTAGGATCCAGGTGGGGGTATGACAACGGTTTAGAGGGAGCGTACGGGTGAGGGCACGGGTTAGTGTTAGCGTACGAGTTAGGATTAGGGGACGGGTGAGGGGAAGGCTTCGGGGAAGTGTTAGGGTTAGGGTACGGGCTAGGGTTAGGGTTAGGGGTCGGGGACGGTTTAGGGTCCAGGTGAGGGTACGACAATGCTTTAGGGGGAGCATACGTGTGAGGGCATGGGTAGTGTTAGCGTACGGGTTAGGATTAGGGGACGGGTGAGGGGAAGGCTTCGGGGAAAGTTTAGGGTTAGGTTTCGGGCTAGGGTTAGGGTTAGGGGACGGGGACGGTTTAGGGTCCAGGTGAGTGTACGACAAAGGTTTAGGGGGAGCGTACGTGTGAGACCATGGGTTAGTGTTAGCGTACAGGTTAGGATTAGGGGACGGGTGAAGGGAAGGCTTCGGGGAAGTGTTAGGGTTAGGGTACGGGCTAGGGTTAGGGTTAGGGGTCGGGGTCGGTTTAGGGTCCAGGTGAGGGTACGACAACGGTTTAGGGGGAGCATACGTGTGAGGGCATGGGTTAGTGTGAGCATACAGGTTAGGATTAGGGGACGGGTGAGGGGAAGGCTTCGGGGAAAGTTTAGGGTTAGGGTTCGGGCTAGGGTTAGGGTTAGGGGACGGGGACGGTTTAGGGTCCAGGTGAGGGTACGACAACGGTTTAGGGGTAGCATACGTGTGAGACCATGGGTTAGTGTTAGCGTACGGGTTAGGATTAGGGGACGGGAGAGGGGAAGGCTTCGGGGAAGGGTTAGGGTTAGTGTTCGGGCTAGGGTTAGGGTTAGGGGACGGGGACGGTTTAGGGTCCAGGTGAGGGTATGACAACGGTTTAGAGGGAGCATACGGGTGAGGGCACGGGTTAGTGTTAGTGTACAAGTTAGGATTAGGGGACGGGTGAGGGGAAGGCTTTGGGGAAGGGTTAGGGTTAGGGTTCGGTCTAGGGTTATGGTTAGAGGACGGGGACGGTTTAGGGTCCAGGTGAGGGTACGACAACAGTTTAGGGGGAGCGTACGTGTGAGGGCACGGGTTAGTGTTAACGTACGGGTTAGGATTAGGGGACGGGTGACGGGCAGGCTTCGGGGAAGTGTTAGGATTAGGGTTCGGGCTAGGGTTAGGGTTAGGGGACGGGGACGGTTTAGGTCCAGGTGAGGGTGTGACAACGGTTTAGGGGGAGCGTACGGGTGAGGGCACGGATTAGTGTTAGCGTACGAGTTAGGATTAGGGGACGGGTGAGGGGAAGGCTTCGGGTAAGGGTTAGGGTTAGGGTTCGGGCTAGGGTTAGGGTTAGGGGACGGGGAGGGTTTAGGGTCCAGGTGAGGGTACGACAACGGTTTAGGGTGAGCGTACGTGTGAGACCATGGGTTAGTGTTAGCGTACGGGGTAGGATTAGGGGACGGGTGAGGGGAAGGCTTCGGGGAAGGGTTAGGGTTAGGGTTCAGGCTAGGGTTAGGGTTAGGGGACGGGGACGGTTTAGGGTCCAGGTGAGGGTACGACAACGGTTTAGAGGGAGCGTACGGGTGAGGGCACGGATTAGTGTTAGCGTACGAGTTAGGATTAGGGGACGGGTGAGGGGAAGGCTTCGGGGAAGGGTTAGGGTTAGGGTTCGGGCTAGGTTTAGGGTTAGGGGACGGGGAGGGTTTAGGGTCCAGGTGAGGGTACGACAACGGTTTAGGGTGAGCGTACCTGTGAGACCATGGGTTAGTGTTAGCGTACGGGGTAGGATTAGGGGACGGGTGAGGGGAAGGCTTCGGGGAAGGGTTAGGGTTAGGGTTCGGGCTAGGGTTAGGGTTAGGGGACGGGGACGGTTTAGGGTCCAGGTGAGGGTACGACAACGGTTTAGAGGGAGCGTACGGGTGAGGGAACGGGTTAGTGTTAGCGTACGGGTTAGGATTAGGGGACGGGTGAGGGGAAGGCTTCGAGGAAGGTTTAGGGTTAGGGTTCGGGCTAGGGTTAGGGTGAGGGGACGGGGACGGTTTACGGTCCAGGTGAGGTTACGACAACGGTTTAGGGGGAGCGTACATGTGAGGGCATGGGTTAGTGTTAGTGTATGCGTTAGGATTAGGGGACGGGTGAGGGGAAGGCTTCGTGGAAGGGTTAAGGTTAGGGTTCGGGCTAGGGTTAGGGTTAGGGGACGGGGACGGTTTAGGGTTCAGGTGAGGGTATGACATCGGATTAGGAGGAGGGTACGTGAGAGGGCACGGGTTAGTGTTAGCGTACGGTTTAGGATTAGGGGACGGGAAAAGGGAAGGCTTCGGGGAAGGGTTAGGGTTAGGGTTCGGGCTAGGGTTAGGGTTAGGGGACGGGGACGGTTTAGGGTCCAGGTGAGGGTACGATAACGGTTTAGGGGGAGCGTATGTGTGAGGGCACGGGTTAGTGTTAGCGTACGGGTTAGGATTAGGGGACGGGTGAGTGGAAGGCTTCGGGGAAGGGTTAGGTTTAGGGTTCAGGCTAGGGTTAGGTTTAGGGAATGGGGACGTTTAGGGTCCAGGTGAGAGTACGACAACGGTTTAGGGGGAGCGTACGTGTGAGGGCACGGGTTAGTGTTAGCGTATGGGTTAGGATTATGGGACGGGTGAGGGGAAGGCTTCGGTGAAGTGTTAGGGTTAGGGTTCGGGCTAAGGTTAGGGTTAGGGGACGGGGTCTGTTTAGGGTCCAGGTGAGGGTACGACAACGGTTTACGGGGAGCGTGCGTGTGAGGCCACGGGTTAGTGTTATCGTACGGGTTAGGATTAGGGGACGGGTGAGGGGAAGGCTTCGGGGAAGTGTTAGGGTTAGGGTTCGGGCTAGGGTTAGGGTTAGGGGACGGTTTATGGTCCAGGTGAGGGTACGACAACGGTTTAGGGGGAGCATACATGTGAGGGCACGGGTTAGTGTTAGCGTACGGGTTAGGATTAGGGGACGGGTGAGGTGAAGGCTTCGGGGAAGGGTTAGGGTTAGGGTTTGGTCTAGGGTTAGGGTTAGGGGACGGGGACGGTTTAGGGTCCAGGTGAGGGTATGACAACGGTTTAAGGGCAGCGTACGTGTGAGGGCACGCATTAGTGTTACCGTACGGGTTAGGATTAGGGGACAGGTGAGGGGAAGGCTTCGGGGAAGGGTTAGGGTTAGGGTTCGGGCTAGGGTTAGGCTTAGGGGACGGACACGGTTTAGGGTCCAGGTGAGGGTACGACAACAGTTTAGGGGGAGCGTACGTGTGAGGGCACGTGTTAGTGTTAGCGTACGGGTTAGGATTAAGGGACGGGTGAGGGGAAGGCTTCGGGGAAGGGTTAGGGTTAGGGTTCGGGCTAGGGTTAGGGTTAGGGGACGGGGACGGTTTACGGTCCAGGTGAGGTTACGACAACGGTTTAGGGGGAGCGTACATGTGAGGGCATGGGTTAGTGTTAGTGTACGCGTTAGGATTAGGGGACGGGTGAGGGGAAGGCTTCGGGGAAGGGTTACGGTTAGGGTTCGGGCTAGGGTTAGGGTTAGGGGACGGGGACGGCTTAGGGTCCAGGTGAGGGTACGACATCGGATTAGGAGGAGGGTACGTGAGAGGGCACGGGTTAGTGTTAGCGTACGGTTTAGGATTAGGGGACGGGAAAAGGGAAGGCTTCGGGGAAGGGTTAGGGTTAGGGTACGGGCTAGGGTTAGGGTTAGGGGTCGGGGACGGTTTAGGGTCCAGGTGAGGGTACGACAATGGTTTAGGGGGAGCATACGTGTGAGGGCATGGGTAGTGATAGCGTACGGGTTAGGATTAGGGGACGGGTGAGGGGAAGGCTTCGGGGAAAGTTTAGGGTTAGGTTTCGGGCAAGGGTTAGGGTTAGGGGATGGGGACGGTTTAGGGTCCAGGTGAGGGTACGACAACGGTTTAGGGGGAGCGTACGTGTGAGGGCACGGGTTAGTGTTAGCGTATGGGTTAGGATTAGGGGACGGGTGAGGGGAAGGCTTCGGGGAAGGGTTAGGGTTAGGGTTCGGGCTAGGGTTAGGGTTAGTGGACGGGGTCTGTTTAGGGTCCAGATGAGGGTACGAAAACTGTTCACGGGGAGCGTAGGTGTGAGGGCACGGGTTAGTGTTAGCGTATGGGTTAGGATTACGGGACGGGTTAGGGGAAGGCTTCGGGGAAGGGTTAGGGTTAGGGTTCGGGTTAGCGTTAGTGTTAGGGGATGGGGACGGTTTTGGGTCCAGGTGAGGGTACAACAACGGTTTAGGGGGAGCGTACGTGTGAGGGCATGGGTTAGTGTTAGTGTACGGGTTATGATTAAGGGACGGGTGAGGGGAAGGCTTCGGGGAAGGGTTAGGGTTAGGGTTCGGCCTAGGGTTAGGGTTAGGGGACGGGGACGGTTTAGGGTCCAGGTATGGGTATGACAACGGTTTAAGGGCAGCGTACGTGTGAGGGCACTCATTAGTGTTAGCGTACGGGTTAGGATTAGGGGACGGGTGAGGGGAAGGCTTCGGGGAAGTGTTAGAGTTAGGGTTCGGGCTAGGGTTAGGGTTAGGGGACGGGGACGGTTTAGGTTCCAGGTGAGGGTACGACAACGGTTTAGGGGGAGCGTATGTGTGAGGGCACGGGTTAGTGTTAGCGTACGGGTTAGAATTAGGGGATGGGTGAGGGGAAGGCTTCGGGGAAGGTTTAGGGTTAGGGTTCAGGCTAGGGTTAGGGTTAGGTGACGGGGATGGTTTACGGTCCAGGTGAGGTTACGACAACGGTTTAGGGGGAGCGTACATGTGAGGGCATGGGTTAGTGTTAGTGTACGCGTTAGGATTAGGGGACGGGTGAGGGGAAGGCTTCGGGGAAGGGTTAAGGTTAGGGTTCGGGCTAGGGTTAGGGTTAGGGGACGGGGACGGTTTAGGTTCCAGGTGAGGGTACGACAACGGTTTAGGGGGAGCGTATGTGTGAGGGCACGGGTTAGTGTTAGCGTACGGGTTAGGATTAGGGAACGGGTGAGGGGAAGGCTTCGGGGAAGGGTTAGGGTTAGGGTTCGGGCTAGGGTTAGGGTTAGGGGACGGGGACGGTTTAGGATCCAGGTGGGGGTATGACAACGGTTTAGAGGGAGCGTACGGGTGAGGGCACGGGTTAGTGTTAGCGTACGAGTTAGGATTAGGGGACGGGTGAGGGGAAGGCTTCGGGGAAGTGTTAGGGTTAGGGTACGGGCTAGCGTTAGGGTTAGGGGTCGGGGACGGTTTAGGGTCCAGGTGAGGGTACGACAATGCTTTAGGGGGAGCATACGTGTGAGGGCATGGGTAGTGTTAGCGTACGGGTTAGGATTAGGGGACGGGTGAGGGGAAGGCTTCGGGGAAAGTTTAGGGTTAGGTTTCGGGCTAGGGTTAGGGTTAGGGGACGGGGACGGTTTAGGGTCCAGGTGAGTGTACGACAAAGGTTTAGGGGGAGCGTACGTGTGAGACCATGGGTTAGTGTTAGCGTACAGGTTAGGATTAGGGGACGGGTGAAGGGAAGGCTTCGGGGAAGTGTTAGGGTTAGGGTACGGGCTAGGGTTAGGGTTAGGGGTCGGGGTCGGTTTAGGGTCCAGGTGAGGGTACGACAACGGTTTAGGGGGAGCATACGTGTGAGGGCATGGGTTAGTGTGAGCATACAGGTTAGGATTAGGGGACGGGTGAGGGGAAGGCTTCGGGGAAAGTTTAGGGTTAGGGTTCGGGCTAGGGTTAGGGTTAGGGGACGGGGACGGTTTAGGGTCCAGGTGAGGGTACGACAACGGTTTAGGGGTAGCATACGTGTGAGACCATGGGTTAGTGTTAGCGTACGGGTTAGGATTAGGGGACGGGAGAGGGGAAGGCTTCGGGGAAGGGTTAGGGTTAGTGTTCGGGCTAGGGTTAGGGTTAGGGGACGGGGACGGTTTAGGGTCCAGGTGAGGGTATGACAACGGTTTAGAGGGAGCATACGGGTGAGGGCATGGGTTAGTGTTAGTGTACAAGTTAGGATTAGGGGACGGGTGAGGGGAAGGCTTTGGGGAAGGGTTAGGGTTAGGGTTCGGTCTAGGGTTAGGGTTAGAGGACGGGGACGGTTTAGGGTCCAGGTGAGGGTACGACAACAGTTTAGGGGGAGCGTACGTGTGAGGGCACGGGTTAGTGTTAACGTACGGGTTAGGATTAGGGGACGGGTGACGGGCAGGCTTCGGGGAAGTGTTAGGATTAGGGTTCGGGCTAGGGTTAGGGTTAGGGGACGGGGACGGTTTAGGTCCAGGTGAGGGTGTGACAACGGTTTAGGGGGAGCGTACGGGTGAGGGCACGGATTAGTGTTAGCGTACGAGTTAGGATTAGGGGACGGGTGAGGGGAAGGCTTCGGGTAAGGGTTAGGGTTAGGGTTCGGGCTAGGGTTAGGTTTAGGGGACGGGGACGGTTTAGGGTCCAGGTGAGGGTATGACAACGGTTTAAGGGCAGCGTACGTGTGAGGGCACGCATTAGTGTTACCGTACGGGTTAGGATTAGGGGACAGGTGAGGGGAAGGCTTCGGGGAAGGGTTAGGGTTAGGGTTCGGGCTAGGGTTAGGCTTAGGGGACGGACACGGTTTAGGGTCCAGGTGAGGGTACGACAACAGTTTAGGGGGAGCGTACGTGTGAGGGCACGTGTTAGTGTTAGCGTACGGGTTAGGATTAAGGGACGGGTGAGGGGAAGGCTTCGGGGAAGGGTTAGGGTTAGGGTTCGGGCTAGGGTTAGGGTTAGGGGACGGGGACGGTTTACGGTCCAGGTGAGGTTACGACAACGGTTTAGGGGGAGCGTACATGTGAGGGCATGGGTTAGTGTTAGTGTACGCGTTAGGATTAGGGGACGGGTGAGGGGAAGGCTTCGGGGAAGGGTTACGGTTAGGGTTCGGGCTAGGGTTAGGGTTAGGGGACGGGGACGGCTTAGGGTCCAGGTGAGGGTACGACATCGGATTAGGAGGAGGGTACGTGAGAGGGCACGGGTTAGTGTTAGCGTACGGTTTAGGATTAGGGGACGGGAAAAGGGAAGGCTTCGGGGAAGGGTTAGGGTTAGGGTACGGGCTAGGGTTAGGGTTAGGGGTCGGGGACGGTTTAGGGTCCAGGTGAGGGTACGACAATGGTTTAGGGGGAGCATACGTGTGAGGGCATGGGTAGTGATAGCGTACGGGTTAGGATTAGGGGACGGGTGAGGGGAAGGCTTCGGGGAAAGTTTAGGGTTAGGTTTCGGGCTAGGGTTAGGGTTAGGGGACGGGGACGGTTTAGGGTCCAGGTGAGGGTACGACAACGGTTTAGGGGGAGCGTACGTGTGAGACCGTGGGTTAGTGTTAGCGTACGGGTTAGGATTAGGGGACGGGTGAGGGGAAGGCTTCGGGGAAGTGTTAGGGTTAGGGTACGGGCTAGGGTTAGGGTTAGGGGTCGGGGTCGGTTTAGGGTCCAGGTGAGGGTACGACAACGGTTTAGGGGGAGCATACGTGTGAGGGCATGGGTTAGTGTTAGCGTACAGGTTAGGATTAGGGGACGGGTGAGGGGAAGGCTTCGGGGAAAGTTTAGGGTTAGGTTTCGGGCTAGGGTTAGGGTTAGGGGACGGGGACGGTTTAGGGTCCAGGTGAGGGTACGACAACGGTTTAAGGGTAGCGTACGTGTGAGACCATGGGTTAGTGTTAGCGTACGGGTTAGGATTAGGGGACGGGAGAGGGGAAGGCTTCGGGGAAGGGTTAGGGTTAGTGTTCGGGCTAGGGTTAGGGTTAGGAGACGGGGACGGTTTAGGGTCCAGGTGAGGGTATGACAACGGTTTAGAGGGAGCATACGGGTGAGGGCACGGGTTAGTGTTAGTGTACGAGTTAGGATTAGGAGACGGGTGAGGGGAAGGCTTTGGGGAAGGGTTAGGGTTAGGGTTCGGTCTAGGGTTAGGGTTAGAGGACGGGGACGGTTTACGGTCCAGGTGAGGGTACGACAACAGTTTAGGGGGAGCGTACGTGTGAGGGCACGGGTTAGTGTTAATGTACGGGTTAGGATTAGGGGACGGGTGACGGGAAGGCTTCGGGGAAGGGTTAGGGTTAGGGTTCGGGCTAGGGTTAGGGTTAGGGGACGGGGACGGTTTAGGGTCCAGGTGAGAGTATGACAACGGTTTAGGGGGAGCGTACGGGTGAGGGCACGGATTAGTGTTAGCGTACGAGTTAGGATTAGGGGACGGGTGAGGGGAAGGCTTCGGGGAAGGGTTAGGGTTAGGGTTCGTTGTAGGGTTAGGGTTAGGGGACGGGGCCGGTTTAGGGTCCAGGTGAGGGTATGACAACGGTTTAAGGGGAGCGTACATGTGAGGGCACGGATTAGTGTTAGTGTACGGGTTAGGATTAGGGGACGGGTGAGAGGAAGGCTTCGGGTAAGGGTTAGGGTTAGTGTTCGGGCTAGGGTTAGGGTTAGGGGATGGGGACGGTTTAGGGTCCAGGTGAGGGTACGACAACAGTTTAAGAGGTGCATACGTGTGAGGGCACGAGTTAGTGTTAGCGTACGGGTTAGGATTAGGGGACGGGTGAGGGGAAGGCTTCGGAGAAGGGTTAGGGTTAGTGTTCGGGCTAGGGTTAGGGTTAGGGGACGGGGACGGTTTAGGGTCCAGGTGAGGGTACGACAACAGTTTAGAGGGAGCATACAGGTGAGGGCATGGGTTAGTGTTAGCGTACGAGTTAGGATTAGGGCACGGGTGAGGGGAAGACTTCGGGGAACTGTTAGGGTTAGCGTACGGGCTAGGGTTAGGGTTAGGGGACGGGGACGGTTTAGGGTCCAGGTGAGGTTACGACAACGGTTTAGGGGGAGCGTACGTGTGAGGGCATGGGTTAGTGTTAGCGTACGGGTTAGGATTAGGGGACGGGTGAGGGGAAGGCTTCGGGGAAAGGTTAGGGTTAGGGTTAGCGTTAGGGGATGGGGACGGTTTAGGGTCCAGGTGAGGGTATGACAACGGTTTAGGGGGAGCGTACATGTGAGGGCATGGGTTAGTGTTAACGTACGGGTTAGGATTAGGGGACGTGTGAGGGGAAGGCTTCGGGGAAGTGTTAGTGTTAGGGGTCGGGCTAGGGTTAGGGTTAGGGGTCAGGGACAGTTTCGAGTCCAGGTGAGGGTACGACAACGGTTTAGTGGGAGCGTACGTGTGAGGGCACGTATTAGTGTTAGCATACGGGTTAGGATTAGCGGACGGGTGAGCGGAAGGCTTCGGGGAAGGGTTAGGTTTAGGGTTCGGGCTAGGGTTAGGTTTTGGGGACGGGGACGGTTTAGGGTCCAGGTGAGAGTACGACAACGGTTTAGGAGGAGCATATGTGTGAGGGCACATGTTAGTTTTAGCGTACGTGTTAGGATTAGGGGACTTGTGAGGGGAAGGCTTCGGGGAAGGGTTACGGTTAGGGTTCGGGCTAGGGTTAGGGTTACGGGACGGGGACGGTTTAGGGTCCAGGTGAGGGTATGACAACGGTTTAGGGGGAGCGTATGTGTGAGGGCATGGGTTAATGATAGCGTACGGGTTAGGATTAGGGGACGGGTGAGGGGAAGGCTTCGGGGAAGGGTTAGGGTTAGGGTTCGGGCTAGGGTTAGGGTTAGGGGATGGGGACGGTTTAGGATCCAGGTGAGGGTATGACAACGGTTTAGGGGGAGCGTACGTGTGAGCGCACGGGTAAGTGTTAGCGTATGGGGTAGAATTAGGGGACGGGTGAGTGGAAGGCTTCGGGGAAGGGTTAGGGTTAGGGTTCGGGCTAGGTTTACGTTTAGGGGATGGGGACGGTTTAGGGTCTAGGTGAGGGTAGGGTTAGGGTTAGTGGGAGCGTATGTGTGAGGGCACGGGTTAGTGTTAGCGTACGGGTTAGGATAAGGGGACGGGTGAGGGGAAGGCTTCGGGGAAGGGTTAGGGTTAGGGTTCGGGCTAGTGTTAGGGTTAGGGGACGGGGACGGTTTAGGGTCCAGGTGAGGGTACGACAACGGTTTACGGGGAGCGTACGTGTGAGGGCACGTGTTAGTGTTAGCGTACGGCTTAGGATTAGGGGACGGGTGAGGGGAAGGCTTCGGGGAAGGGTTAGGGTTAGGGTTCGGGCTAGGGTTAGGGTTAGGGGACGGGGACGGTTTAGGATCCAGGTCAGGGTACGAAGCGGTTTAGAGGGAGCGTACGTGTGAGGGCACGGGTTACTGTTAGCGTACGGGTTAGGATTAGGGGACGGGTGAGTGGAAGGCTTCGGGGAAGGGTTAGGGTTAGGGTTCGGGCTAGGGTTGGGATTAGGGGACGGGGAGGGTTTAGGGTCCAGTTGAGGGTACGACAACAGTTTAGGGGAAGCGTACGTGTGAGGGCACGGGTTAGTGTTAGCGTACGGGTTAGGATTAGGGGACGGGTGAGGGGAAGGCTTCGGGGAAGGGTTAGGGTTAGGGTTCGGGCTAGGTTTAAGGTAAGGGGACGGGGACGGTTTAGGGTCCAGGTGAGGGTAGGGTTAGGGTTAGTGGCAGCGTACGTGTGAGGGCACGGGTTAGTGTTAGCCTACGGTTTAGGATAAGGGGACGGGTGAGGGGAAGGATTCGGGGAAGGGTTAGGGTTAGGGTTCGGACTAGGGTTAGGGTTAGGGGACGGGGACAGTTTAGGGTCCAGGTGAGGGTACGACGACGGTTTAGGGGGAGCGTACGTGTGAGGGCACGGGTTAGTGTTAGCGTACGGGTTAGGATTAGGGGACGGGTGAGGGGAAGGCTTCGGGGAAGTGTTAGGGTTAGGGTTCCGGCTAGTGTTAGGGTTAGGGGACGGGGACGGTTTAGGGTCCAGGTGAGGGTACGACAATGGTTTAGGGGGAGCGTACGTGTGAGGGCACGGGTCAGTGTTAGGGTACGGGTTAGGATTAGGGGACGGGTGAGGGGAATGCTTCGGGGAAGGTTTAGGGTTAGGGTTCGGGCTAGGGTTAGGGTTAGAGGACGGGGACGGTTTAGGGTCCAGATGAGGGTATGACAACCGTTTAGGGGGAGCGTACGTGTGAGGGCATGGGTTAGTGTTAGCGTACGGGTTAGGATTAGGGGACGGGTGAGTGGAAGGCTTCGGGGAGGGTTAGGGTTAGGGTTCGGGCTAGGTTTAAGGTTAAGGGACGGGGACGGTTTAGGGTCTAGGTGAGGGTAGGGTTAGGGTTAGTGGGAGCGTATGTGTGAGGGCACGGGTTAGTGTTAGCGTACGGGTTAGGATTAGGAGACGGGTGAGGGGAAGGCTTCGGGGAAGGTTTAGGGTTAGGGTTCGGGCTAGGGTTAGGGTTAGGGGACGGGGACGGTTTAGGGTCCAGGTGAGGGTACAACGGTTTAGGGGGAGCGTACGTGTTAGGGCACGGTTTAGTGTTAGCGTACGGGTTAGGATTAGGGGACGGGTGAGGGGAAGGCTTCGGGGAAGGGTTAGGGTTAGGGTTCGGGCTAGGGTTAGGGTTAGGGGATGGGGACGGTTTAGGGTCCAGGTGAGGGTACGACAACGGTTTAGGGGGAGCGTACGTGTGAGGGCACGGGTTATTGTTAGCGTACGGGTTAGGATTAGGGGACGGGTGAGGGGAAGGCTTCGGGGAAGTGTTAGGGTTAGGGTTCGGACTAGGGTTAGGGTTAGGGGACGGGGACGGTTTAGGGTCCAGGTGAGGGTATGACAACAGTTTAGGGGGAGGGTACGTGTGAGGGCACGGGTTAGTGTTAGCGTACGGGTTAGGATTAGGGGACGGGTGAGAGGAAGGCTTCGGGGAAGGGTTAGGGTTAGGGTTCGGGCTAGGGTTAGGTTTAGGGGACGGGGACGGTTTAGGGTCCAGGTGAGGGTACGACAATTGTTTAGGGGGAGCGTACGTGTGAGGGCACGGGTTTGTGTTAGCGTACGGGTTACGATTAGGGGACGGGTGAGGGGAAGGCTAAGAGGAAGGTTAGGGTTACGGTTCGGGCTAGGGTTAGGGTTAGGGGACGGGGAGGGTTTAGGGTCCAGGTGAGGGTACGACAATGGTTTAGGGTGAGCGTACGTGTGATACCATGGGTTAGTGTTAGAGTACGGGTTAGGATTAGGGGACGGGTGAGGGGAAGGCTTCGGGGAAGGGTTAGGGTTAGGGTTCAGGCTAGGGTTAGGGTTAGGGGACGGGGACGGTTTAGGGTCCAGGTGATGGTACGACAACGGTTGAGAGGGAGCGTACGTGTGAGGGCAAGTGTTAGTGTTAGCGTACGGGTTAGGATTAGGGGACGGGTGAGGGGAAGGCTTCGGGGAAGTGTTAGGTTTAGGGTACGGGCTAGGGTTAGGGTTAGGGGTCGGGGACGGTTTAGGGTCCAGGTGAGGGTACGACAACGGTTTAGTGTGAGAGTACGTGTGAGGGCACGGGTTAGTGTTAGCGTACGGTTTAGGATTAGGGGACGGGTGAGGGGAAGGCTTCGGGGAAGTGTTAGGGTTAAGGTTCGGGCTAGGGTTAGGGTTAGGGAACGGGGACGGTTTAGGGTCCAGGTGAGAGTACGACAACCGTTTAGGGGGAGCGTACGTGTGAGGGCACGGGTTAGTGTTAGGGTACGGGTTAGGATTAGGGGACGGGTGAGGGGAAGGCTTCGAGGAAGTGTTAGAGTTAGGGTTCGGGCTAGGGTTAGGGTTAGGGGACGGGGACGGTTTAGGATCCAGGTGAGGGTATGACAACGGTTTAGGGGGAGCGTACGTGTGAGGGCACGGGTAAGTGTTAGCGTACGGGTTAGGATTAGGGGACGGGTGAGTGGAAGGCTTCGGGAAAGGGTTAGGGTTAGGGTTCGGGCTAGGTTTAAGGTTAGGGGACGGGGACGGTTTAGGGTCTAGGTGAGGGTAGGGTTAGGGTTAGTGGGAGCGTATGTGTGAGGGCACAGGTTAGTGTTAGCGTACGGGTTAGGATAAGGGGACGGGTGAGGGGAAGGCTTCTGGGAAGGGTTAGGGTTAGGCTTCGGGCTAGGGTTAGGCTTAGGGGACGGGGACGGTTTAGGTTCCAGGTGAGGGTACGACAACGGTTAAGGGGGAGCGTACGTGTGAGGGCACGGGTTATTGTTAGCGTACAGGTTAGGATTAGGCGACGGGTGAGGGGAAGGCTTCGGAGAAGTGTTAGGGTTAGGGTTCGGGCTAGGTTTAAGGTTAGGGGATGGGGACGGTTTAGGGTCTAGGTGAGGGTAGGGTTAGGGTTAGTGGGAGCGTATGTGTGAGGGCACGGGTTAGTGTTAGCGTACGGGTTAGGATTAGGGGACGGGTGAGGGGAAGGCTTCGGGGAAGGGTTAGGGTTAGGGTTCGGGCTAGGGTTAGGGTTAGGGGATGGGGACAGTTTAGGTTCCAGGTGAGGGTACGACAACGGTTTAGGGGGAGCGTACGTGTGAGCGCACGGGTAAGTGTTAGCGTACGGGTTAGGATTAGGGGACGGGTGAGTTGAAGGCTTCGGGGAAGGGTTAGGGTTAGGGTTCGGGCTAGGTTTAAGTTTAGGGGACGGGGACGGTTTAGGGTCTAGGTGAGGGTAGGGTTAGGGTTAGTGGGAGCGTATGTGTGAGGGCACGGGTTAGTGTTAGCGTACAGGTTAGGATTAGGGGACGGGTGAGGGGAAGGCTTCGGGGAAGGTTTAGGGTTAGGGTTCGGGCTAGGGTTAGGGTTAGGGGTCGGGGACGGTTTAGGGTCCCGTTGAGGGTAGGACAACGGTTTAGGGGGAGCGTACGTGTGAGGGCACGGGTTAGTGTTAGCGTACGGGTTAGGATTAGCGGACGGGTGAGGGGAAGGCTTCGGGGAAGGGTTAGGTTTAGAGTTCGGGCTAGGGTTAGGTTTTGGGGACGGGGACGGTTTAGGGTCCAGGTGAGAGTACGACAACGGTTTAGGAGGAGCATATGTGTGAGGGCATGTGTTAGTTTTATCGTACGTGTTAGGATTAGGGGACTTGTGAGGGGAAGGCTTCAGGGAAGGGTTATGGTTAGGGTTCGGGCTAGGGTTAGGGTTACGGGACGGGGACGGTTTAGGGTCCAGGTGAGGGTATGACAACGGTTTAGGGGGAGCGTATGTGTGAGGGCATGGGTTAATGATAGCGTACGGGTTAGGATTAGGGGACGGGTGAGGGGAAGGCTTCGGGGAAGGGTTAGGGTTAGGGTTCGGGCTAGGGTTAGGGTTAGGGGATGGGGACGGTTTAGGATCCAGGTGAGGGTATGACAACGGTTTATGGGGAGCGTACGTGTGAGCGCACGGGTAAGTGTTAGCGTATGGGGTAGAATTAGGGGACGGGTGAGTGGAAGGCTTCGGGGAAGGGTTAGGGTTAGGGTTCGGGCTAGGTTTAAGTTTAGGGGACGGGGACGGTTTAGGGTCTAGGTGAGGGTAGGGTTAGGGTTAGTGGGAGCGTATGTGTGAGGGCACGGGTTAGTGTTAGCGTACGGGTTAGGATAAGGGGACGGGTGAGGGGAAGGCTTCGGGGAAGGGTTAGGGTTAGGGTTCGGGCTAGTGTTAGGGTTAGGGGACGGGGACGGTTTAGGGTCCAGGTGAGGGTACGACAATGGTTTACGGGGAGCGTACGTGTGAGGGCACGTGTTAGTGTTAGCGTACGGCTTAGGATTAGGGGACTGGTGAGGGGAAGGCTTCAGGGAAGGGTTAGGGTTAGGGTTCGGGTTAGGGTTAGGGTTAGGGGACGGGGACGGTTTAGGATCCAGGTCAGGGTACGAAGCGGTTTAGAGGGAGCGTACGTGTGAGGGCACGGGTTACTGTTAGCGTACGGGTTAGGATTAGGGGACGGGTGAGTGGAAGGCTTCGGGGAAGGGTTAGGGTTAGGGTTCGGGCTAGGGTTGGGATTAGGGGACGGGGAGGGTTTAGGGTCCAGTTGAGGGTACGACAACAGTTTAGGGGAAGCGTACGTGTGAGGGCACGGGTTAGTGTTAGCGTACGGGTTAGGATTAGGAGACGGGTGAGGGGAAGGCTTCGGGGAAGGTTTAGGGTTAGGGTTCGGGCTAGGGTTAGGGTTAGGGGACGGGGACGGTTTAGGGTCCAGGTGAGGGTACAACGGTTTAGGGGGAGCGTACGTGTTAGGGCACGGTTTAGTGTTAGCGTACGGGTTAGGATTAGGGGACGGGTGAGGGGAAGGCTTCGGGGAAGGGTTAGGGTTAGGGTTCGGGCTAGGGTTAGGGTTAGGGGATGGGGACGGTTTAGGGTCCAGGTGAGGGTACGACAACGGTTTAGGGGGAGCGTACGTGTGAGGGCACGGGTTATTGTTAGCGTACGGGTTAGGATTAGGGGACGGGTGAGGGGAAGGCTTCGGGGAAGGGTTAGGGTTCGGACTAGGGTTAGGGTTAGGGGACGGGGACGGTTTAGGGTCCAGGTGAGGGTATGACAACAGTTTAGGGGGAGGGTACGTGTGAGGGCACGGGTTAGTGTTAGCGTATGGGTTAGGATTAGGGGACGGGTGAGAGGAAGGCTTCGGGGAAGGGTTAGGGTTAGGGTTCGGGCTAGGGTTAGGTTTAGGGGACGGGGACGGTTTAGGGTCCAGGTGAGGGTACGACAATTGTTTAGGGGGAGCGTACGTGTGAGGGCACGGGTTTGTGTTAGCGTACGGGTTACGATTAGGGGAAGGGTGAGGGGAAGGCTAAGAGGAAGGGTTAGGGTTACGGTTCGGGCTAGGGTTAGGGTTAGGGGACGGGGACGGTTTAGGGTCCAGGTGAGGGTATGACAACGTTTTACGGGGAGCGTACGTGTGAGGGCACGGTTTAGTGTTAGCGCACGGGTTAGGATTAGGGGACGGGTGAGTGGAAGGCTTCGGGGAAGGGTTAGGGTTAGGGTTCGGGCTAGGGTTAGGATTAGGGGACGGGGAGGGTTTAGGGTCCAGGTGAGGGTACGACAATGGTTTAGGGTGAGCGTACGTGTGATACCATGGGTTAGTGTTAGAGTACGGGTTAGGATTAGGGGACGGGTGAGGGGAAGGCTTCGGGGAAGGGTTAGGGTTAGGGTTCAGGCTAGGGTTAGGGTTAGGGGACGGGGACGGTTTAGGGTCCAGGTGATGGTACGACAACGGTTGAGAGGGAGCGTACGTGTGAGGGCAAGGGTTAGTGTTAGCGTACGGGTTAGGATTAGGGGACGGGTGAGGGGAAGGCTTCGGGGAAGTGTTAGGTTTAGGGTACGGGCTAGGGTTAGGGTTAGGGGTCGGGGACGGTTTAGGGTCCAGGTGAGGGTACGACAACGGTTTAGTGTGAGAGTACGTGTGAGGGCACGGGTTAGTGTTAGCGTACGGGTTAGGATTAGGGGACGGGTGAGGGGAAGGCTTCGGGGAAGTGTTAGGGTTAAGGTTCGGGCTAGGGTTAGGGTTAGGGAACGGGGACGGTTTAGGGTCCAGGTGAGAGTACGACAACCGTTTAGGGGGAGCGTACGTGTGAGGGCACGGGTTAGTGTTAGGTTACGGGTTAGGATTAGGGGACGGGTGAGGGGAAGGCTTCGAGGAAGGGTTAGAGTTAGGGTTCGGGCTAGGGTTAGGGTTAGGGGACGGGGACGGTTTAGGATCCAGGTGAGGGTATGACAACGGTTTAGGGGGAGCGTACGTGTGAGGGCACGGGTAAGTGTTAGCGTACGGGTTAGGATTAGGGGACGGGTGAGTGGAAGGCTTCGGGAAAGGGTTAGGGTTAGGGTTCGGGCTAGGTTTAAGGTTAGGGGACGGGGACGGTTTAGGGTCTAGGTGAGGGTAGGGTTAGGGTTAGTGGGAGCGTATGTGTGAGGGCACAGGTTAGTGTTAGCGTACGGGTTAGGATAAGGGGACGGGTGAGGGGAAGGCTTCGGGGAAGGGTTAGGTTTAGGGTTCGGGCTAGGGTTAGGCTTAGGGGACGGGGATGGTTTAGGTTCCACGTGAGGGTACGACAACGGTTAAGGGGGAGCGTACGTGTGAGGGCACGGGTTATTGTTAGCGTACAGGTTAGGTTTAGGCGACGGGTGAGGGGAAGGCTTCGGAGAAGTGTTAGGGTTAGGGTTCGGGCTAGGTTTAAGGTTAGGGGATGGGGACGGTTTAGGGTCTAGGTGAGGGTAGGGTTAGGGTTAGTGGGAGCGTATGTGTGAGGGCACGGGTTAGTGTTAGCGTACAGGTTAGGATTAGGGGACGGGTGAGGGGAAGGCTTCGGGGAAGGGTTAGGGTTAGGTTTCGGGCTAGGGTTAGGGTTAGGGGATGGGGATGGTTTAGGGTCCAGGTGAGGGTACGACAACGGTTTAGGGGGAGTGTACATGTGAGGGTAAGGGTTAGTGTTAGCGTACGCGTTAGGATTAGGGGACGGGTGAGGGGAAGGCTTCAGGGAAGGGTTAGGTTTAGGGTTCGGGCTAGGGTTAGGGTTAGGGGACGGGGACGGTTTAGGGTCCAGGTGAGGGTACAACAACGGTTTAGGGGGAGCGTACGTGTGAGGGCACGGGTTAGTGTTAACGTTCGGGTTAGGATTAGGGGACGGATGAGGGGAAGGCTTCGGGGAAGGGTTAGGGTTAGGGTTTGGGCTAGGGTTAGGGTTAGGGGACGGGGACGGTTTAGGGTCCAGGTGAGGGTACGACACCGGTTTAGAGGGACCGTACGTGTGAGGGCATGTGTTAGTGTTAGCGTACGGGTTAGGATTATGGGACGGGTGAGGGGAAGGCTTCGGGGAAGCGTTAGGGTTAGGGTTCGGTCTAGGGTTAGGATTAGTGAACGGGGAGGGTTTAGGGTCCAGGTCAGGGTACGACAACGGTTTAGGTTGAGCGTACGTGTGAGACCATGGGTTAGTGTTAGCGTACGGGTTAGGATTAGGGGACTTGTGAGGGGAAGGCTTCGGGGAAGGGTTAGGGTTAGGGTTCGGGCTAGGGTTAGGGTTAGGGGATGGGGACGGTTTAGGGTCCAGGTGAGGGTGCGACAATGGTTTAATGGGAGCGTACGTGTGAGGGCACGGGTTAGTGTTAGCGTACGGGTTAGGATTAGGGGACGGGTGAGGGGAAGGCTTCGGGGAAGGGTTAGGGTTAGGGTTCGGGCTAGGGTTAGGCTTAGGGGACGGGGACGGTTTAGGGTCCAGGTGAGGGTACGACAACGTTTTAGGGGGAGTGTACGTGTGAGGGCACGGGATAGTGTTAGCATATGGGTTAGGATTAGGGTACGGGTGAGGGGAAGGCTTCCGGGAAGGGTTAGGGTTAGTGTTCGGGCTAAGGTTATGGTTAGGGGACGGGGACGGTTTAGGGTCCAGGTGAGGGTACGACGACGGTTTAGGGGGAGCGTACGTATGAGGGCATGGGTTAGTGTTAGCATACGAGTTAGGATTAGGGGACAGGTGAGGGGAAGGCTTCGGGGAAGGGGAAGGGTTAGGGTTCGGGCTAGGGTTAGGGTTAGGGGACGGGGACGGTTTTGGGTCCAGGTGAGGGTACGACAACGGTTTAGAGGGAGCGTACATGTGAGGGCACGGGTTAGTGTTAGCGTACGGGTTAGGATTAGGGGACGGGTGAGGGGAAGGCTTCGGGGAAGGGTTAGAGTTAGGGTTCGGGCTAGGGTTAGGGTTAGGGGACGGGGCCGGTTTAGGGTCCAGGTGAGGGTATGACAACGGTTTAAGGGGAGCGTACGTGTGAGGGCACAGATTAGTGTTAGCGTACGGGTTAGGATTAGGGGACGGGTGAGGGGAAGGCTTCGGGGAAGGGTTAGGGTTAGGGTTCGGGCTAGGGTTAGGGTTAGGGGATGGGGACGGTTTAGGGTCCAGGTGAGGGTACGACAACGGTTTAAGGGGTGCGTACGTGTGAGGGCATGGGTTAGTGTTAGCGTATGGGTTAGGATTAGGGGACGGGTGAGGGGAAGGCTTCGGGGAAGGGTTAGGGTTAGTGTTCGGGCTAGGGTTATGGTTAGGGTATGGGGACGGTTTAGGGTCCAGGTGAGATTATGACAACGGTTTAGGGGGAGCGTACGTGTGAGGGCACGGGTTAGTGTTAGCATACGGGTTAGGATTAGCGGACGGGTGAGGGGAAGGGTTCGTGGAAGGGTTAGGTTTAGGGTTCGGGCTAAGGTTAGGGTTAGGGGACGGGGACGGTTTAGGGTCCAGGTGAGGGTATGACAACGGTTTAGGGGGAGCGTACGTGTGAGGGCACGGGTTAGTGTTAGCGTACGGGTTAGGATTAGGGGACGGGTGAGGGGAAGGCTTCGGGGAAGGGTTAGGGTTAGGGTTCGGGCTAGGGTTAGGGTTAGGGGACGGGGACGGTTTAGGGTCCAGGTCAGGGTACGACAGCGGTTTAGGGGGAGCGTACGTGTGAGGGCACGGGTTAATGTTAGCGTACTGGTTAGGATTAGGGGACGGGTGAGGGGAAGGCTTCGGGGAAGGGTTAGGGTTAGGGTTCGGGCTAGGGCCAGGGTTAGGGTTAGGGGACGGGGAGGGTTTAGGTTCCAGGTGAGGGTACGACATCGGTTTAGGAGGAGGGTACGTGTGAGGGCACGGGTTAGTGTTAGCGTACGGGTTAGGATTAGGGGACGGGTGAGGGGAAGGCTTCGGGGAAGGGTTAGGGTTAGGGTTCGGGCTAGGTTTACGGTTAGGGGAAGGGGACGGTTTAGGGTCCATGTGAGGGTAGGGTTAGGGTTAGTGGGAGTGTACGTGTGAGGGCACGGGTTAGTGTTAGCCTACGGTTTAGGGTTAGGGGACGGGTGAGGGGAAGGCTTCGGGGAAGGGTTAGGGTTAGGGTTTGGACTAGGGTTAGGGTTAGGGGATGAGGACGGTTTAGGGTCCAGGTGAGGGTACGACGATGGTTTAGGGGGAGCGTACGTGTGAGGGCACGGGTTAGTGTTAGCGTACGGGTTAGGATTAGGGGACGGTTGGGGGAAGGCTTCGGGGAATGGTTAGGGTTAGGGTTCGGGCTAGGGTTAGGGTTAGGGGCCAGGGACAGTTTAGGTTCCAGGTGAGGGTACGACATCGGTTTAGGAGGAGGGTACGTGTGAGAGCACGGGTTAGTGTTAGCGTACGGGTTAGGATTAGGGGACGGGTGAGAGGAAGGCTTCGGGGAAGGTTTAAGTTTAAGGTTCGGGCTTTTGTTAGTGTTAGGGGACGGGGACGGTTTAGGGTACAGGTCAGGGTACGACAGTGGTTTAGAGGGAGCGTACGGGTGAGGGTACGGGTTAGTGTTAGCGTACGGGTTAGGATTATGGGACGGGTGAGGGGCAGGCTTCGGGGAAGTGTTAGGGTTAGGGTTCGGGCTAGGGTTAGGGTTAGGGGACGGGGACGGTTTAGGGTCCAGGTGAGGGTACGAAAACGTTTTACGGGGAGCGTACGTGTGAGGGCACGGGTTAGTGTTAGCGTACGGGTTAGGATTAGGGGAAGGGTGAGTGGAAGGCTTCGGGGAAGGGTTAGGGTTAGGGTTCGGGCTAGGGTTAGGGTTAGGGGACAGGGACGGTTTAGGGTCCAGGTGAGGGTATGACGACGGATTAGGGGGAGCGTACGTGTGAGGGCACGGGTTAGTGTTAGCGTACGGGTTAGGATTAGGGGACGGTTGGGGGAAGGCTTCGGGGAATGGTTAGGGTTAGGGTTCGGACTAGGGTTAGGGTTAGGGGACGGGGAGGGTTTAGGGTCCAGGTGAGGGTACGACAACGGTTTAGGGGGAGCGTACGTGTGAGAGCACGGGTTAGTGTTAGCGTACGGGTTAGGATTAGGGGAAGGGTGAAGAGAAGGCTTCGGGGAAGTGTTAGTGTTAGGTTTCGGGCTAGGGTTAGGTTTAGGGGACGGGGACGGTTTAGGGTCCAGGTGAGGGTACGACAACGGTTTAGGGGGAGCGTACGTGTGAGGGCACGGGTTAGTGTTAGCGTACGGGTTAGGATTAGGGGACAGGTGAGGGGAAGGCTTCGGGGAAGGGTTAGGGTTAGGGTTCAGGCTAGTTTTAGGTTAAGGGGACGGGGACGGTTTAGGATCCAGGTGAGAGTACGACAACCGTTTAGGGGGAGCGTACGTGTGAGGGCACGGGTTAGTGTTAGAGTACGGGTTAGGATTAGGGGACGGGTGAGGGGAAGGCTTCGAGGAAGGGTTAGGTTTAGGGTTCGGGCTAGGGTTAGGGTTAGGGGACGGGGACGGTTTAGGATCCAGGTGAGGGTATGACAACGGTTTAGGGGGAGCGTACGTGTGAGGGCACGGGTAAGTGTTAGCGTACGGGTTAGGATTAGGGGACGGGTGAGTGGAAGGCTTCGGGGAAGGGTTAGGGTTAGGGTTCGGGCTAGGTTTAAGGTTAGGGGACGGGGACGGTTTAGGGTCTAGGTGAGGGTAGGGTTAGGGATAGTGGGAGCGTATGTGTGAGGGCACAGGTTAGTGTTAGCGTACGGGTTAGGATAAGGGGACGGGTGAGGGGAAGGCTTCGGGGAAGGGTTAGGGTTAGGGTTCGGGCTAGCGTTAGGGTTAGGGAACGGGGACGGTTTAGGGTCCAGGTGAGAGTACGACAACTGTTTAGGGGGAGCGTACGTGTGAGGGCACGGGTTAGTGTTAGGGTACGGGTTAGGATTAGGGGACGGGTGAGGGGAAGGCTTCGGGGAAGGGTTAGGGTTAGGGTTCGGTCTAGGGTTAGGGTTAGGGGACAGGGACGGTTTAGGGTCCAGGTGAGGGTATGACGACGGATTAGGGGGAGCGTACGTGTGAGGGCACGGTTTAGTGTTACCGTACGGGTTAGGATTAGGGGACGGTTGGGGGAAGGCTTCGGGGAATGGTTAGGGTTAGGGTTCGGACTAGGGTTAGGGTTAGGGGACGGGGAGGGTTTAGGGTCCAGGTGAGGGTACGACAACGGTTTAGGGGGAGCGTACGTGTGAGAGCACGGGTTAGTGTTAGCGTACGGGTTAGGATTAGGGGAAGGGTGAAGAGAAGGCTTCGGGGAAGTGTTAGTGTTAGGTTTCGGGCTAGGGTTAGGTTTAGGGGACGGGGACGGTTTAGGGTCCAGGTGAGGGTACGACAACGGTTTAGGGGGAGCGTACGTGTGAGGGCACGGGTTAGTGTTAGCGTACGGGTTAGGATTAGGGGACGGGTGAGGGGAAGGCTTCGGGGAAGTGTTAGGGTTAGGGTTCAGGCTAGTTTTAGGTTAAGGGGACGGGGACGGTTTAGGATCCAGGTGAGAGTACGACAACCGTTTAGGGGGAGCGTACGTGTGAGGGCACGGGTTAGTGTTAGAGTACGGGTTAGGATTAGGGGACGGGTGAGGGGAAGGCTTCGAGGAAGGGTTAGGTTTAGGGTTCGGGCTAGGGTTAGGGTTAGGGGACGGGGACGGTTTAGGATCCAGGTGAGGGTATGACAACGGTTTAGGGGGAGCGTACGTGTGAGGGCACGGGTAAGTGTTAGCGTACGGGTTAGGATTAGGGGACGGGTGAGTGGAAGGCTTCGGGGAAGGGTTAGGGTTAGGGTTCGGGCTAGGTTTAAGGTTAGGGGACGGGGACGGTTTAGGGTCTAGGTGAGGGTAGGGTTAGGGATAGTGGGAGCGTATGTGTGAGGGCACAGGTTAGTGTTAGCGTACGGGGTAGGATAAGGGGAGGGATGAGGGGAAGGCTTCGGGGAAGGGTTAGGGTTAGGGTTCGGGCTAGGGTTAGGCTTAGGGGATGGGGACGGTTTAGGTTCCAGGTGAGGATACGACAACGGTTTAGGGGGAGCGTACGTGTGAGCGCACGGGTAAGTGTTAGCGTACGGGTTAGGATTAGGGGACGGGTGAGTGGAAGGCTTCGGGGAAGGGTTAGGGTTAGGGTTCGGGCTAGGTTTAAGTTTAGGGGACGGGGACGGTTTAGGGTCTAGGTGAGGGTAGGGTTAGGGTTAGTGGGAGCGTATGTGTGACGGCACGGGTTAGTGTTAGCGTACAGTTTAGGATTAGGGGACGGGTGAGGGGAAGGCTTCGGGGAAGGGTTAGGGTTAGGGTTTGGGCTAGGGTTAGGGTTAGGGGTCGGGGACGGTTTAGGGTCCCGGTGAGGGTACGACAATGGTTTAGGGGGAGCGTACGTGTGAGGGCACGGGTTAGTGTTAGCGTACGGGTTAGGATTAGGGGACGGGTGAGGGGAAGGCTTCGGGGAAGTGTTAGGGTTAGTGTTCCGGCTAGGGTTAGGGTTAGGGGACGGGGACGGTTTAGGTTCCAAGTGAGGGTACAACATCGGTTTAGGAGGAGGATACGTGTGAGGGCACGGGTTAGTGTTAGCGTACGGGTTAGGATTAGGGGACGGGTGAGGGGAAGGCTTCGGGGAAGGGTTAGGGTTAGGGTTCGGGCTAGGGTTAGGGTTAGGGGATGGGGATGGTTTAGGGTCCAGGTGAGGGTACGACAACGGTTTAGGGGGAGTGTACATGTGAGGGTAAGGGTTAGTGTTAGCGTACGCGTTAGGATTAGGGGACGGGTGAGGGGAAGGCTTCTGGGAAGGGTTAGGGTTAGGTTTCGGGCTAGGGTTAGGGTTAGGGGACGGGGACGGTTTAGGGTCCAGGTGAGGGTACAACAACGGTTTAGGGGGAGCGTACGTGTGAGGGCACGGGTTAGTGTTAACGTACGGGTTAGGATTAGGGGACGGATGATGGGAAGGCTTCGGGGAAGGGTTAGGGTTAGGGTTTGGGCTAGGGTTAGGGTTAGGGGACGGGGACAGTTTAGGGTCCAGGTGAGGGTACGACACCGGTTTAGAGGGACCGTACGTGTGAGGGCATGGGTTAGTGTTAGCGTACGGGTTAGGATTACGGGACGGGTGAGGGGAAGGCTTCGGGGAAGGGTTAGGGTTAGGGTTCGGGCTAGGGTTAGGATTAGTGGACCGGGAGGGTTTAGGGTCCAGGTCAGGGTACGAAAACGGTTTAGGTTGAGCGTACGTGTGAGACCATGGGTTAGTGTAAGCGTACGGGTTAGGATTAGGGGACTTATGAGGGGAAGGCTTCGGGGAAGGGTTAGGGTTAGGGTTCGGGGTAGGGTTAGGGTTAGGGGATGGGGACGGTTTAGGGTCCAGGTGAGTGTGCGACAATGGTTTAATGGGAGCGTACGTGTGAGGGCACGGGTTAGTGTTAGCATACGGGTTAGGATTAGGGTACGGGTGAGGGGAAGGCTTCGGGGAAGGGTTAGGGTTAGTGTTCGGGCTAGGGTTAGGGTTAGGGGACGGGGACGGTTTAGGGTCCAGGTGAGGGTACGATGACGGTTTAGGGGGAGCGTACGTATGAGGGCATGGGTTAGTGTTAGCATACGAGTTAGGATTAGGGGACAGGTGAGGGGAAGGCTTCGGGGAAGGGGAAGGGTTAGGGTTCGGGCTAGGGTTAGGGTTAGGGGACGGGGACGGTTTTGGGTCCAGGTGAGGGTACGACAACGGTTTAGGGGGAGCGTACATGTGAGGGCACGGGTTAGTGTTAGCGTACGGGTTAGGATTAGGGGACGGGTGAGGGGAAGGCTTCGGGGAAGGGTTAGAGTTAGGGTTCGGGCTAGGGTTAGGGTTAGGGGACGGGGCCGGTTTAGGGTCCAGGTGAGGGTATGACAACGGTTTAAGGGGAGCGTACGTGTGAGGGCACAGATTAGTGTTAGCGTACGGGTTAGGATTAGGGGACGGGTGAGGGGAAGGCTTCGGGGAAGGGTTAGGGTTAGGGTTCGGGCTAGGGTTAGGGTTAGGGGCCAGGGACAGTTTAGGTTCCAGGTGAGGGTACGACATCGGTTTAGGAGGAGGGTACGTGTGAGAGCACGGGTTAGTGTTAGCGTACGGGTTAGGATTAGGGGACGGGTGAGAGTAAGGCTTCGGGGAAGGTTTAAGGTTAGGGTTCGGGCTAGTGTTAGTGTTAGGGGACGGGGACGGTTTAGGGTACAGGTCAGGGTATGACAGTGGTTTAGAGGGAGCGTACGTGTGAGGGCACGGGTTAGTGTTAGCGTACGGGTTAGGATTATGGGACGGGTGAGGGGCAGGCTTCGGGGAAGTGTTAGGGTTAGGGTTCGGGCTAGGGTTAGGGTTAGGGGACGGGGACGGTTTAGGGTCCAGGTGAGGGTACGAAAACGTTTTACGGGGAGCGTACGTGTGAGGGCACGGGTTATTGTTAGCGTACGGGTTAGGATTAGGGGACGGGTGAGTGGAAGGCTTCGGGGAAGGGTTAGGGTTAGGGTTCGGGCTAGGGTTAAGATTAGGGGACGGGGAGGGTTTAGGGTCCAGCTGAGGGTACGACAACGGTTTAGGGGAAGCGTACGTGTGAGGGCACGGGTTAGTGTTAGCGTACGGGTTAGGATTAGGGGACGGGTGAGGGGAAGCCTTCGGGGAAGGTTTAGGGTTAGGGTTCGGGCTAGGTTTAAGGTTAGGGGATGGGGACGGTTTAGGGTCCAGGTGAGGGTACGACAACGGTTTAGGGGGAGCATACGTGTGAGGGCACGGGTTAGTGTTAGCGTACGGGTTAGGATTAGGGGACGGGTGAGTTGAAGGCTTCGGGGAAGGGTTAGGGTTAGGGTTCGGTCTAGGGTTAGGGTTAGGGGACGGGGACGGTTTGGGGTCCAGGTGAGGGTACGACAATGGTTTAGGGGGAGCATACGTGTGAGGGCACGGGTTAGTGTTAGGGTACGGGTTAGGATTAGGGGACGGGTGAGGGGAAGGCTTCGAGGAAGGGTTAGGTTTAGGGTTCGGGCTAGGGTTAGGGTTAGGGGACGGGGACGGTTTAGGATCCAGGTGAGGGTATGACAACGGTTTAGGGGGAGCGTACGTGTGAGGGCCCGGGTAAGTGTTAGCGTATGGGTTAGGATTAGGGGTTGGGTGAGTGGAAGGCTTCGGGGAAGGGTTAGGGTTAGGGTTCGGGCTAGGTTTAAGGTTAGGGGACGGGGACGGTTTAGGGTCTAGGTGAGGGTAGGGTTAGGGTTAGTGGGAGCGTATGTGTGAGGGCACAGGTTAGTGTTAGCGTACGGGTTAGGATAAGGGTACGGGTGAGGGGAAGGCTTCGGGGAAGGGTTAGGGTTAGGGTTCGGGCTAGGTTTAGGCTTAGGGGATGGGGACGGTTTAGGTTCCAGGTGAGGGTACGACAACGGTTAAGGGGGAGCGTACGTGTGAGGGCACGGGTTATTGTTAGCGTACGGGTTAGGATTAGGGGACGGGTGAGTGGAAGGCTTCGGGGAAGGGTTAGGGTTAGTGTTCGGGCTAGGTTTAAGTTTAGGGGACGGGGACGGTTTAGGGTCTAGGTGAGGGTAGGGTTAGGGTTAGTGGGAGCGTATGTGTGAGGGCACGGGTTAGTGTTAGCGTACAGGTTAGGATTAGGGGACGGGTGAGGGGAAGGCTTTGGGGAAGGGTTAGGGTTAGGGTTCGGGCTAGGTTTAAGGTTAGGGGATGGGGACGGTTTAGGGTCTAGGTGAGGGTAGGGTTAGGGTTAGTGGGAGCGTATGTGTGAGGGCACGGGTTAGTGTCAGCGTACAGGTTAGGATTAGGGGACGGGTGAGGGGAAGGCTTCGGGGAAGGGTTAGGGTTAGGGTTCGGGCTAGGGTTAGGGTTAGGGGACGGGGACAGTTTAGGTTCCAGGTCAGGGTACGACAACAGTTTAGGGGGAGCGTACGTGTGAGCGCACGGGTAAGTGTTAGCGTACGGGTTAGGATTAGGGGACGGGTGAGTGGAAGGCTTCGGGGAAGGGTTAGGGTTAGTGTTCGGGCTAGGTTTAAGTTTAGGGGACGGGGACGGTTTAGGGTCTAGGTGAGGGTAGGGTTAGGGTTAGTGGGAGCGTATGTGTGAGGGCACGGGTTAGTGTTAGCGTACAGGTTAGGATTAGGGGACGGGTGAGGGGAAGGCTTTGGGGTAGGGTTAGGGTTAGGGTTCGGGCTAGGGTTAGGGTTAGGGGTCGGGGACGGTTTAGGGTCCCGGTGAGGGTACGACAACGGTTTAGGGGGAGCGTACGTGTGAGGGCACGGGTTAGTGTTAGCGTACGGGTTAGGATTAGGGGACGGGTGAGGGGAAGGCTTCGGGGAAGTGTTAGGGTTAGGGTTCCGGCTAGGGTTAGGGTTAGGGGACGGGGAAGGTTTAGGTTCCAAGTGAGGGTACAACATCTGTTTAGGAGGAGGATACGTGTGAGGGCACGGGTTAGTGTTAGCGTACGGGTTAGGATTAGGGGACGGGTGAGGGGAAGGCTTCGGGGAAGGGCTAGGGTTAGGGTTCGGGCTAGGGTTAGGGTTAGGGGATGGGGATGGTTTAGGGTCCAGGTGAGGGGACGACAACGGTTTAGGGGGAGTGTACATGTGAGGGTAAGGGTTAGTGTTAGCGTACGCGTTAGGATTAGGGGACGGGTGAGGGGAAGGCTTCAGGGAAGGGTTAGGGTTAGGGTTCGGGCTAGGGTTAGGGTTAGGGCACGGGGACGGTTTAGGGTCCAGGTGAGGGTACAACAACGGTTTAGGGGGAGCGTACGTGTGAGGGCACGGGTTAGTGTTAACGTACTGGTTAGGATTAGGGGACGGATGAGGGGAAGGCTTCGGGGAAGGGTTAGGGTTAGGGTTTGGGCTAGGGTTAGGGTTAGGGGACGGGGACGGTTTAGGGTCCAGGTGAGGGTACGACACCGGTTTAGAGGGACCGTACGTGTGAGGGCATGGGTTAGTGTTACCGTACGGGTTAGGATTATGGGACGGGTGAGGGGAAGGCTTCGGGGAAGGGTTAGGGTTAGGGTTCGGGCTAGGGTTAGGATTAGTGGACGGGGAGGGTTTAGGGTCCAGGTCAGGGTACGACAACGGTTTAGGTTGAGCGTACGTGTGAGACCATGGGTTAGTGTTAGCGTACGGGTTAGGATTAGGGGACTTGTGAGGGGAAGGCTTCTTGGAAGGGTTAGGGTTAGGGTTCGGGCTAGGGTTAGGGTTAGGGGATGGGGACGGTTTAGGGTCCAGGTGAGGGTGCGACAATGGTTTAATGGGAGCGTACGTGTGAGGGCACGGGTTAGTGTTAGCGTACGGGTTAGGATTAGGGGACGGGTGAGGGGAAGGCTTCGGGGAAGGGTTAGGGTTAGGGTTCGGGCTAGGGTTAGGCTTAGGGGACGGGGACGGTTTAGGGTCCAGGTGAGGGTACGAGAACGTTTTAGGGGGAGTGTACGTGTGAGGGCACGGGATAGTGTTAGCATACGGGTTAGGATTAGGGTACGGGTGAGGGGAAGGCTTCGGGGAAGGGTTAGGGTTAGTGTTCGGGCTAGGGTTATGGTTAGGGGACGGGGACGGTTTAGGGTCCAGGTGAGGGTACGACGACGGTTTAGGGGGAGCGTACGTATGAGGGCATGGGTTAGTGTTAGCATACGAGTTAGGATTAGGGGACAGGTGAGGGGAAGGCTTCGGGGAAGGGGAAGGGTTAGGGTTCGGGCTAGGGTTAGGGTTAGGGGACGGGGCCGGTTTAGGGTCCAGGTGAGGGTATGACAACGGTTTAAGGGGAGCGTACGTGTGAGGGCACAGATTAGTGTTAGTGTACGGGTTAGGATTAGGGGTCGGGTGAGGGGAAGGCTTCGGGGAAGGGTTAGGGTTAGGGTTCGGGCTAGGGTTAGGGTTAGGGGATGGGGACGGTTTAGGGTCCAGGTGAGGGTAGGGTTAGGGTTAGTGGGAGCGTACGTGTGAGGGCACGGGTTAGTGTTAGCCTACGGTTTAGGATTAGGGGACGGGTGAGTGGAAGGCTTCGGGGAAGGGTTAGGTTTAGGGTTTGGACTAGGGTTAGGGTTAGGGGATGGGGACGGTTTAGGGTCCAGGTGAGGGTACGACGATGGTTTAGGGGGAGCGTACGTGTGAGGGCACGGGTTAGTGTTAGCGTACGGGTTAGGATTAGGGGACGGTTGGGGGAAGGCTTCGGGGAATGGTTAGGGTTAGGGTTCGGGCTAGGGTTAGGGTTAGGGGCCGGGGACAGTTTAGGTTCCAGGTGAGGGTACGACATCGGTTTAGGAGGAGGGTACGTGTGAGAGCACGGGTCAGTGTTAGCGTACGGGTTAGGATTAGGGGACGGGTGAGAGGAAGGCTTCGGGGAAGGTTTAAGGTTAAGGTTCGGGCTAGTGTTAGTGTTAGGGGACGGGGACGGTTTAGGGTACAGGTCAGGGTACGACAGTGGTTTAGAGGGAGCGTACGTGTGAGGGCACGGGTTAGTGTTAGCGTACGGGTTAGGATTATGGGACGGGTGAGGGGCAGGCTTCGGGGAAGTGTTAGGGTTAGTGTTCGGGCTAGGGTTAGGGTTAGGGGACGGGGACGGTTTAGGGTCCAGGTGAGGGTACGAAAACGTTTTACGGGGAGCGTACGTGTGAGGGCACGGGTTAGTGTTAGCGTACGGGTTAGGATTAGGGGATGGGTGAGGGGAAGGCTTCGGGGAATGGTTAGGGTTAGGGTTCGGGCTAGGGTTAAGATTAGGGGACGGGGAGGGTTTAGGGTCCAGGTGAGGGTACGACAACGGTTTAGGGGAAGCGTACGTGTGAGGGCACGGGTTAGTGTTAGCGTACGGGTTAGGATTAGGGGACGGGTGAGGGGAAGGCTTCGGGGAAGGGTTAGGGTTCGGGTTCGGGCTAGGTTTAAGGTTAGGGGACGGGGACGGTTTAGGGTCCAGGTGAGGGTACGACAACGGTTTAGGGGGAGCATACGTGTGAGGGCACGGGTTAGTGTTAGCGTACGGGTTAGGATTAGGGGACGGGTGAGTTGAAGGCTTCGGGGAAGGGTTAGGGTTAGGGTTCGGTCTAGGGTTAGGTTTAGGGGACGGGGACGGTTTAGGGTCCAGGTGAGTGTACGACAATGGTGTAGGGGGACCGTACGTGTGAGGGCACGGGTTAGTGTTACCGTACGGATTAGGATTAGGGGATGGGTGAGGGGAAGGCTTCGGGGAAGGGTCAGGTTTAGGGTTCGGGCTAGGGTTAGGGTTAGGGGACGGGGACGGTTTAGGGTCCAGGTGAGGGTACGACAGCGGTTTAGAGGGAGCGTTCGTGTGAGGGCACGAGTTAGTGTTAGCGTACGGGTTATGATTAGGGGACGGGTGAGGGGAAGGCTTCGGGGAAGTGTTAGGGTTAGGGTTCGGGCTAGGGTTAAGGTTACGGGACGGGGACGGTTTAGGGTCCAGGTGAGGGAAGGGTTAGGGTTAGTGGGAGTGTACGTGTGAGGGCACGGGTTAGTGTTAGCGTACGGGTTAGGATTAGGGGATGGGTGAGGGGAAGGCTTCGGGGAAGGGTTAGGGTTAGGGTTCGGGCTAGGGTTCGGGCTAGGGTTAGGGTTAGGGGATGGGGACGGTTTAGGGTCCAGGTGAGGGTACAACAACGGTTTAATTGGAGCGTACGTGTGAGGGCACGGGTTAGTGTTAGCGTACGGGTTAGGATTAGGGGACGGGTGAGGGGAAGGCTTCGGGGAAGTGTTAGGGTTAGGGTTCGGGATAGGGTTAGGCTTAGGGGACGGGGACGGTTTAGGGTCCAGGTGAGGGTACGACAACGTTTTAGGGGGAGCGTACGTGTGAGGGCAAGGGTTAGTGTTAGCATACGGGTTAGGATTATGGGACGGGTGAGGGGAAGGCTTCGGTGAAGGGTTAGGGTTAGAGTTCGGGCTAGGGTTAGGGTTAGGGGACGGGGACGGTTTAGGGTCCAGGTGAGGGTACGACGACGGTTTAGGGGGAGCGTACATATGAGGGCATGGGTTAGTGTTAGCATACGGGTTAGTATTAGGGGACGGGTGAGGGGAAGGCTTCCAGGAAGGGTTAGGGTTAGGGTTTGGGCTAGGGTTAGGGTTAGGGGACGGGGACGGTTTAGAGTCCAGGTGAGGGTACGACAACGTTTTAGGGGGAGCGTACGTGTGAGGCCATGGGTTAGTGTTAGCGTACAGGTTAGGATTAGTGGACGGGTGAAGTGAAGGCTTCGGGGAAGGGTTAGGGTTAGGGTTCGGGCTAGGGTTAGGGTTAGGGGACGGGGACGGTTTAGGGTTCAGGGGAGGGTACGAAAACGGTTTAGGGGGAGCGTATGTGTGCGGGCACGGGTTAGTGTTAGCGTACGGGTTAGGATTAGGGGACGGGTGAGGGGAAGGGTTAGGGTTAGGGTTCGGGCTAGGGTTAGGTTTAGGGAACGGGGACGGTTTAGGGTCGAGGTGAGGTTACGACAACGGTTTAGGGGGAGCGTACGTGTGAGGGCACGGGTTAGTGTTAGCGTACGGGTTAGGATTAGGGGACGGGTGAGGGGAAGGCTTCGGGGAAGGGTTAGGTTTAGGGTTCGGGCTAGGGTTAGTGTTAGGGGACGGGGACTGTTTAGGGTCCAGGTGAGTGTACGACAACGGTTTACGGGGAGTGTATGTGTGAGGGCATGGGTTAATGTTAGCGTATGGGTTAGGATTAGGGGACGGGTGAGGGGAAGGCTTCGGGGAAGGGTAAGCGTTAGGGTTCGGGCTAGGGTTAAGTTTAGGGGACGGGGACGGGTTAGGGTCCAGGCGAGGGTACGACCACGGTTTAGGGGGAGCGTACGTGTGAGGGCACGGGTTAGTGTTAGCGTATGGGTTAGGATTATGGGACGGGTGAGGGGAAGGCTTCGGGGAAGTGTTAGGTTTAGGGTTCCGGCTAGGGTTAGGGTTAGGGTTAGGGGACGGGGACGGTTTAGGGTCCAGGTAAGGGTACGACATCGGTTTAGGAGGAGGGTACGTGTGAGGGCAAGGGTTAGTGTTAGCGTACGGGTTAGGATTAGGGGACGGGTGAGGGGAAGGCTTCGGGGAAGGGTTAAGGTTAGGGTTCGGGCTAGGGTTAGGGTTAGGGAACGGGGACGGTTTAGGGTCCAGGTGACGGTACGACAACCTTTCACGGGGAGCGTACGTGTGAGGGCACGTGTTAGTTTTAGCATACGGGTTAGGATTAGGGGACGGGTGAGGGTAAGGCTTCGGGGAAGGGTTAGGGGTAGTGTTCGGGCTAGGGTTAGGGTTAGGGTACGGGTACGATTTAGGGTCCAGGTGAGGGTACGACAACGGTTTAGTTGGAGTGTACGTGTGAGGCCACGTGTTAGTGTTAGCGTACGGGTTAGGATTAGGTGACGGGTGAGGGGAAGGC
Source organism: Orcinus orca (assembly GCF_937001465.1). Taxonomy (NCBI): domain Eukaryota; kingdom Metazoa; phylum Chordata; class Mammalia; order Artiodactyla; family Delphinidae; genus Orcinus; species Orcinus orca. The sequence continues at coordinate 535,918 of NW_026043972.1, forward strand.
TTCGGGAAAGTGTTAGGGTTAGGATACGGGCTAGGGTTAGGGTTAGGGGACGGGGACGGTTTAGGGTCCAGGTGAGTGTACGACAACTGTTTAGGGGGAGCGCACATGTGAGGGCACGAGTTAGTGTTAGCGTACGAGTTAGGATTAGGGGACGTGTGAGGGGAAGGCTTCGGGGAAGTGTTAGGGTTAGGGTACGGGCTAGGGTTAGGGTTAGGGGTCGGGGACGGTTTAGGGTCCAGGTGAGAGTACGACAACTGTTTAGGGGGAGCGCACGTATGAGGGCACGGGTTAGTGTTAGCGTACGGGTTAGGATTACGGGACGCGTGAGGGGAAGGCTTCGGGGAAGGCTTAGGGTTAGGGTTCGGGCTAGGGTTAGGGTTAGGGGACGGGGACGGTTTAGGGTCCAGGTGAGGGTACGACAACGGTTTAGGGGGAGCATACGTGTGAGGGCACGGGTTAGTGTTAGCGTATGGGTTAGGGTTAGCGGACGGTTGAGGGGAAGGATTCGGGGAAGGTTTAGGGTTAGGGTTCGGTCTAGGGTTAGGGTTAGGGGACGGGGACGGTTTAGGGTCCAGATGAAGGTACGACAACAGTTCAGGGGGAGTGTACGTGTGAGGGCACGGGTTAGTGTTAATGTACGGGTTAGGATTAGGGGACGGGTGAGGGGAAGGCTTCTGGGAAGGGTTAGGGTTAGGGTTCGGGCTAGGGTTAGGGTTAGGAGACGGGGACGGTTTAGGGTCCAGGTGAGGTTACGACAACGGTTTAGTGGGAGCGTACGTGTGAGGGCATGGGTTAGTGTTAACATACGGGTTAGGATTAGGGGATGGGTGGGGGAAGTCTTCGGGGAAGGGTTAGGTTTAGGGTTAGGGTTAGGGGACGGGGACGGTTTAGGGTCCAGGTGAGGGTACAACAACGGTTTAGGGGGAGTGTACATGTGAGGGCATGGGTTAGTGTTAGCGTACGGCTTAGGGTTAGGGGACGGGTGGGGGAAGGCTTTGGGGAAGGGTTAGGTTTAGGGTTCGGGCTAGGGTTAGGGTTAGGGGACAGGGACGGTTTAGGGTCCAGGTGAGGGTATGACAACGGTTTAGGGGGAGTGTACATGTGAGGGCACGGGTTAGTGTTAGCGTACGGGTTAGGATTAGGGGACGGGTGAGGGTAAGGCTTCGGGGAAGGGTTAGGGTTAGGGTTCGAGCTAGGGTGAGCTTTAGGGGACGGGGACGGTTTAGGGTCCACGTTAGGGTACGACAACGGTTTAGGGGGAGCGTACGTGTGAGGGCACGGGTTATTGTTAGCATACGGGTTAGGATTAGGGGACGGGTTAGGCTAAGGCTTCGGGGAAGGATTATGGTTAGAGTTTGGGCTACGGTTAGGGTTAGGTGACGGGGACGGTTTAGGGTCCAGGTGAGGGTACGATAACGGTTTAGTGGGAGCGTACGTGTGAGGGCATGGGTTAGTGTTAGCGTACGGGTTAAGATTAGGGGACGGGTGAGGGGAAGGCTTCGGGGAAGGGTTAGGGTTAGGGTTCGGGCTAGGGTTAGGGTTAGAGGACGGGGATGGTTTAGGGTCCAGGTGAGTGTACGACAACGGTTTAGGGGGAGCGTACGTGTGAGGGTACGGGTTAGTGTTAGCATACGGGTTAGGATTAGGGGAAGGGTGAGGGGAAGGCTTCGGGGAAGGGTCAGAGTTAGGGTTCGGGCTGGGGTTAGGGTTAGGGGACGGGGACGGTTTAGGGTCCAGGTGAGGGTACGACAACAGTTAACGGGGAGCGTACGCGTGAGGGCATGGGCTGGTGTTAGCGTACGGGTTAGGATTATGGGCCGGGTGAGGGGAAGGCTTCGGGGAAGGGTTAGGGTTAGGGTTCGGGCTGGGGTTAGGGTTAGGGGACGGGGAGGGTTTAGGGTCCAGGTGAGGGTACGATAACAGTTTAGGGTGAGTGTACGTGTGAGAGCACGGGTTAGTGTTTGAGTACGGGTTAGGATTAGGGGACGGGTAAGGGGAAGGCTTCGGGGAAGGGTTAGTTTAGGGTTCGGGCTAGGGTTAGGGTTAGGGTTGGGGACGGTTTAGGGTCCAGGTGAGGGTACGACAACGGTTCACGGGGAGCATACGTGTGACGGCACGGGTTAGTGTTAGCAACATGTTAGGATTAGGGGACGGGTGAGTGGAAGGCTTCGGGGAAGTTTTAGGGTTAGGGTTCAGCCTAGGGTTAGGGTTAGGGGACTGGGACGTTTTAGGGTTCAGGTGAGTGTACGACAACATTTTAGGGGGAGCGTACGTGTGAGGGCACGGGTTAATGTTAGCGTACGGGTTAGGATAGGGGATGGGTTAGGTTAAGGCTTCGGGGAAGTGTTAGTGTGGATCATACTCTGGGTTCCACATGCATGTTTTAGCTGAAGGAAGAATCCCTTAAACCTGGAGAGTTGAGACCCATGGAATGGGTACCATGCAATATGACTTCAAAGGGTCTGCATTTGCTCACCGAACCTCACCAATCCTATCACTGCTACGTTTATGCCGCTGTACACATGCTTGATTCTCTTTCGGAGACATATCTATCCATAGGTTTTAAGATTCTTACTAGTCAGGTATATTCTTAGGCATTTAATATTGCGTCTTGAATCCACTTCGTTGAGCAAGGAGTAGCTCTTGTGTATTACATATTTGGCTTATGGAACGTTATCTGTGCTAATTTCAATCTCTGGTTTTATGCAGCACCCCAACTCACTTTTCCCCTTAAGCAAGCATAAGTTGGTTTTCTACATTTGAGACCGTGTTCTGTTTTGTAATTCAGTTCCTGTGTAGCCAAGTTTACATTCCGTGTAGTAGTGATATCTTATGATGTTTCTTTTTCTGTGTGACTTATTTCACTTAGAATCAACGTACCTGAATCCACTCATTATGCTGCTATGGGCCTGATGACATAGATTTCATTGCTGAGTGATATTGCATTGTATGTAAGTACCACAACGTCTTTATCCATTTTTCGCTTTCTGTGATATTGAACTTGTACCGTAAACGAGGTTCTTGTAAACAGAGCCGTCCCAAACTTTGGGGTGGCTGTGTCTTTTTGATTTTAATTTCCCTAAGCTATAGGACCATAAGTGGAAGTGCCCTAGGCTCTGTTGCTTTGTTTTGTAGATGTTTCAGGAAACACCATACACTTCTCCAGAGTGGCTGTTGGCAATTTACATCCCGCCCATCAGCATAACAAGGCTCCCAGTTCTCCGTTGCCTGTCCTGCCTTTCTGGATTTTTCACTTTTTTCACATGGCCCTTTTGAAAAGGGTGCAGTGAGACTTCATTGTAGTGCAGATTTCCTTTGCAAGCTTGCTTGGTTGGCCAAAAAGGGCGTATGCGTTTTTTCCTGAATACATTCAGGAAAAAACGCATACGCCCTTTTTGGACAAGTGCATCACTGTGGACATTCTGCCTCTTTTCCTGTGCTTTACATGCAATTCCAGTCTACCTCCTGAAATCGGTTTCCTGCAATTCTGCCCCGCTTTCAAGTCCTCTTGGCAGCCTTACTTCAATATATTTTTGGACGATAGCTGTCATTTATAACTCTGCAGATTTGTGAATGACAGTGCCTCTGAGCTCCTTTCTTCAACTCACTTTCTTGTGAGCTGGCCGCAACACCGCAGGATTGCTTCAGGCCCTAGTGTGGTTCCGGTATGGCACGCTGAGCCTTTGGATAATTCCTCTTCCTGGTGCGAAATGAGAGTTAAATTTGCCCGTCCAGACACCTCCAGCTAGTCTCTCATTGGTTCTCCCTATTCCTGTTCATTTTCTGCAGAAATTGCAAACTGGGCCAAACAGGAGTTTAAAGGCACTGACTCTCCAAGTGGGTAGAGTGTTAGTAAAGCGTTTGGAATGTTGCACCCGAGTACCAGGGGACGAAAACTGAGACACATTTGAACACGTTTCCTGATCACACGGTGGATCATACTCTGGGTTCCACATGCATGTTTGAGCTAAAGGAAGAATCCCTTAAACCTGGAGAGTTGAGACCCGTGGAATGGGTACCATGCAATATGACTTCAAAGGGTCTGCATTTGCTCACAGAACCTCACCAATCCTATCCCTGCTGCATTTATGCCGCTGTAACACGCTTGATTCTCTTTTGGAGACATATAAATCCATAGGTTTTAAGATTCTTACTAGTCAGGTATATTATTAGGCGTTTAATATGGGGTGTTGAGTCCACTTCGTTGAGCAAGGAGTAGCTCTTGTCTATTACATATTTGGCTTATCGAACGGTATCTGTGCTAATTTCAATCTCTGGTTTTATGCAGCACCCAACTCACCTTTCCCCAAGCAAGCATAAGTTGGTTTTCTACATTTGAGTCCCTGTTCTGTTTTGTAATTCAGTTCCTGTGTACCCAAGTTTACATTCCGTGTATTAGTGATATCTTATGATGTTTCTTTTTCTGTGTGACTTATTTCACATAGAATCATCGTACCTGAATCCACTCATTATGCTGCTATGGGCCTGATGATATAGATTTCATTGCTGACTGATATTGCATTGTACGTAAGTACCACAGCTTCTTTATCAATTTTTTGCTTTCTGTGATATTGAACTTGGACCATAAACGAGGTTCTTGTAAACAGAGCTGTCCCAAACTTTGGAGTGGCTGTGTCTTTTTTATTTTAATTTCCCTAAGCTATAGGACAATAAGAGGAAGTGCCCTAGGCTCTGTTGCTTTGTTTTTTAGATGTTTCAAGAAACACCATACACTTCTCCAGAGTGGCTGTTGGCAATTTACATCCCGCCTATCAGCATAACAAGGCTCCCAGTTCTCCATGGCCTGTCCTGCCTTTCTGGATTTTACACTTTTTTCAGATGGCCCTTTTGACCGGGGGGCAGTGAGACTTCATTGTAGTGCAGATTTCCTTTGCAAGCTTGCTTGGTTGGCCAAAAGGTGCGTATGAGTTTTTTCCTGAATATATTCAGGAAAAAACGCATACGCCCTTTTTGGCCAAGTGCATCACTGTGGACGTTCTCCCTCTTTTCCTATGCTTTACATGCAATTCCAGTCTACCTCCTGAAATCGGCTTCCTGCAATTCTGCCCCGCTTTCAAGTCCTCTTGGCAGCCTTACTTCAATATATTTTTGGACGATAGCTGTCATTTATAACTCTGCCGGTTTGTGAAATACAGTGCCCCTGAGCTCCTTTCTTCAACTCGCTCTCTTGTGAGCTGGCTGCAACACCGCAGGATTGCTTCAGGCCCTAGTGTGGTTCCGGCACGGCACGCTGAGCCTTTGGTTAATTCCTCTTCCTGGTGGGAAATGAGAGTTAAATTTGCCCGTCCAGACACCTCCAGCTGGTCTCTCATCGGTTCTCCCTATTCCTGTTCATCTTCCATAGAAATTGCAAACTGGGCCAAACAGGAGGTTAAAGGCACTGAGTCTCCAAGTGGGGAGAGTGTTAGTAAAGCGTCTGGAATGTTGCACCCGAGTACCAGGGGACGAAAACTGAGACACATTTGAACACGTTTCCCGATCACACGGTTTATCATACTCTGGGTTCCACATGCATGTTTTAGCTGAAGGAAGAATCCCTTAAACCTAGAGAGTTGAGACCCATGGAATGGGTACCATGCAATATGACTTCAAAGGGTCTGCATTTGCTCACCAAACCTCACCAATGCTATCACTGCTGCGCTTATGCCGCTGTACACACGCTTGATTCTCTTTCGGAGACATATAAATCCATAGGTTTTAAGATTCTTACTAGTCAGGTATATTCTTAGGCGTTTAATATGGCGTCTTGAGTCCACTTCGTTGAGCAAGGAGTAGCTCTTTTTTGTTACATATTTGGCTTATGGAACGGTATCTGTGCTAATTTCAATCTCTGGTTTTATGCAGCACCCCAACTCACCTTTCCCCTTAAGCACGCATAAGTTGGTTTTCTACATTTGAGACCCTGTTCTGTTTTGTAATTCAGTTCCTGTATAGCCAAGTCTACATTCCGTGTATTACTGATATCTTATGATGTTTCCTTTTCTGTGTGACTTATTTCACTTAGAAACATCGTACCTGAATCCACTCATTATGCTGCTATGGGCCTGATGACATAGATTTCATTGCTGAGTGATATTGCCTTGTACATAAGTACCACAACGTCTTTATCCAGTTTTCGCTTTCTGTGAACTGAACTTGTACCGTACAGGAGGTTCTTGTAAACAGAGCTGTCCCAAACTTTGGGGTGGCTGTGTCTTTTTGATTTTAATTTCCCTAAGCTATAGGACAGTAAGTGGAAGTGCCCTAGGCTCTGTTGCTTTGTTTTTTAGATGTTTCAGGAAACACCATACACTTCTCCAGAGTGGCTGTTGGCAATTTACATCCCGCCCATCAGCATAACAAGGCTCCCAGTTCTCCATGGCCTGTCCTGCCTTTCTGGATTTTACACTTTTTTCAGATGGCCTTTTTGACCAGGGGGCAGTGAGACTTCATTGTAGTGCAGATTTCCTTTGCAAGCTTGCTTGGTTGGCCAAAAAGGGCGTATGCGTTTTTTCCTGAATATATTCAGGAAAAAACGCATACGCCCTTTTTGGCCAAGTGCATCATTGTGGACGTTCTGCCTCTTTTCCTATGCTTTACATGCAATTCCAGTCTACCTCCTGAAATCGGTTTTCCTGCACTTCTGCGCCATTTTCAACTCCTCTTGGCAGCCTTACTTCAATATATTTTTGGACGATAGCTGTCATTTATAACTCTGCCGGTTTGTGAATTACAGTGCCCCTGAGCTCCTTTCTTCAACTCGCTTTCTTGTGAGCAGGCCGCAACACCGCATGATTGCTTCAGGCCCTAGTGTGGTTCCGGCACGGCACGCTGAGCCTTTGGTTAATTCCTCTTCCTGGTGGGAAATGAGAGTTAAATTTGCCCGTCCAGACACCTCCAGCTAGTCTCTCATTGGTTCTCCCTATTCCTGTTCATTTTCCGCAGAAATTGCAAACTGGGCCAAACAGGAGGTTAAAGGCACTGACTCTCCAAGTGGGGAGAGTGTTAGTAAAGCGTCTGGAATGTTGCACCCGAGTACCAGGGGATGAAAACTGAGACACATTTGAACACGTTTCCCGATCACACGGTGGATCATACTCTGGGTTCCACATGCATGTTTTAGCTGAAGGAAGAATCCCTTAAACCTGGAGAGTTGAGACCCATGGAATGGGTACCATGCAATATGACTTCAAAGGGTCTGCATTTGCTCACAGAACCTCACCAATCCTATCACTGATACGTTTATGCCGCTGTACACACGCTTGATTCTCTTTCGGAGACATATAAATCCATAGGTTTTAAGATTCTTACTAGTCAGGTATATTCTTAGGCGTTTAATATGGCGTCTTGGGTCTACTTCGTTGAGCAAGGAGTAGCTCTTTTCTGTTACATATTTGGCTTATGGAACGTTATCTGTGCTAATTTCAATCTCTGGTTTTATGCAGCACCCCAACTCACCTTTCCCCTTAAGCAAGCATAAGTTGGTTTTCTACATTTGAGACCCTGTTCTGTTTTGTAATTCAGTTCCTGTGTAGCCAAGTTTACATTCCGTGTATTACTGATATCTTATGATGTTTTCTTTTCTGTGTGACTTATTTCACTTAGAATCATCGTACCTGAATCCACTCATTATGCTGCTATGGGCCTGATGACATAGATTTCATTGCTGAGTGATATTGCATTGTACGTAAGTACCACAACGTCTTTATCCATTTTTCGCTTTCTGTGATATTGAACTTGTACCGTATACGAGGTTCTTGTAAACAGAGCCGTCCCAAACTTTGGGGTGGCTGTGTCTTTTTGATTTTAATTTCCCTAAGCTCTAGGACCATAAGTGGAAGTGCCCTAGGCTCTGTTTCTTTGTTTTGTAGATGTTTCAGGAAACACCATACACTTCTCCAGAGTGGCTGTTGGCAATTTTCATCCCGCCCATCAGCATAACAAGGCTCCCAGATCTCCGTGGCCTGTCCTGCCTTTCTGGATTTTTCACTTTTTTCACATGGCCCTTTTGACAAGGGTGCAGTGAGACTTCATTGTAGTGCAGATTTCCTTTGCATGCTTGCTTGGTTGGCCAAAAAGGGCATATGCGTTTTTTCCTGAATACATTCAGGAAAAAACGCATATGCCCTTTTTGGCCAAGTGCATCACTGTGGACGTTCTGCTTGTTTTCCTATGCTTTACATGCAATTCCAGTCAACCTCCTGAAATCGGTTTCCTGCAATTCTGCCCCGCTTTCAAGTCCTCTTGGCAGCCTATCTTCAATATATTTTTGGACGATAGCTGTCATATATAACTCTGCAGGTTTGTGAATGACAGTGCCCCTGAGCTCCTTTCTTCAACTCGCTTTCTTGTGAGCTGGCCGCAACACCGCACGATTGCTTCAGGCCCTAGTGTGGTTCCGGTATGGCACGCTGAGCCTTTGGTTAATTCCTGTTCCTGGTGGGAAATGAGAGTTAAATGTACCGGTCTAGACACCTCCAGCTGGTCTCTCATTGGTTCTCCCTATTCCTGTTCATTTTCCGCAGAAATTGCAAACTGGGCCAAACAGGAGTTTAAAGGCACTGACTCTCCAAGTGGAGAGACTGTTAGTAAAGCATCTGGAATGTTGCACCCGAGTACCAGGGGACGAAAACTGAGACACATTTAAACACGTTTCCCAATCACATGGTGGATCATACTGTGGGTTCCACATGCATGTTTTAGCTGAAGGAAGAATCCCTTCAACCTGGAGAGTTGAGACCCATGGAATGGGTACCATGCAATATGACTTCAAATGGTCTGCATTTGCTCACCAAACCTCACCAATCCTATCACTGCTGCATTTATGCCGCTGTACACACGCTTGATTCTCTTTCGGAGACATAGAAATCCATAGGTTTTAAGATTCTTACTAGTCAGGTATATTCTTAGGCGTTTAATATGGGGTGTTGAGTCCACTTCGTTGAGCAAGGGGTAGCTCTTGTCTATTACATATTTGGCTTATGGAACGGTATCTGTGCTAATTTCAATCTCTGGTTTTATGCAGCACCCCAACTCACCTTTCCCCTTAAGCAAGCATAAGTTGGTTTTCTACATTTGAGACCCTGTTCTGTTTTGTAATTCAGTTCCTGTGTAGCCAAGTTTACATTCCGTGTAGTAGTGATATCTTATGATGTTTCTTTTTCTGTGTGACTTATTTCACTTAGAATCATCTTACCTGAATCCACTCATTATGCTGCTACGGGCCTGATGAAATAGATTTCATTGCTGAGTGATATTGCATTGTACGTAAGTACCGCAACTTCTTTATCCATTTTTCGCTTTCTGCGATATTGAACTTGTACCGCAAACGAGGTTCTTGTTAACAGAGCCGTCCCAAACATTGGGTTGGCTGTGTCTTTTTGATTTTAATTTCCCTAAGCTATAGGACCATAAGTGGAAGTGCCCTAAGCTCTGTTGCTTTGTTTTTTAGATGTTTCAGGAAACACCATACACTTCTCCAGAGTGGCTGTTGGCAATTTACATCCCGCCCATCAGCATAACAAGGCTCCCAGTTCTCCATGGCCTCTCCTGCCTTTCTGGATTTTACACTTTTTCCAGATGGCCCTTTTGACCGGGGGGGCTGTGAGACTTCATTGTAGTGCAGATTTCCTTTGCAAGCTTGCTTGGTTGGCCAAAAAGGGCGTATGCGTTTTTTCCTGAATATATTCAGGAAAAAACGCATACGCCCTTTTTGGCCAAGTGCATCATTGTGGACGTTCTGCTTCTTTTCCTATGCTTCACATGCAATTCCAGTCTACCTCCTGAAATCGGTTTCCTGCAATTCTGTCCTGCTTTCAAGTCCTCTTGGCAGCCTTACTTCAATATATTTTTGGACGATAACTGTCATTTATAACTCTGCAGGTTTGTGAATTACAGTGCCCCTGAGCTCCTTTCTTCAACTCGCTTTCTTGTGAGCTGGCCGCAACACTGCAGGATTTTCAGGCCCTAGTGTGGTTCCGGCACGGCACGCTGAGCCTTTGGTTAATTCCTCTTCCTGGTGGGAAATGAGAGTTAAATTTGCCCGTCCAGACACCTCCAGATAGTCTCTCATTTGTTCTCTCTATTCCTTTTCATGTTCCACAGAAATTGCAATCTGGGCCAAATAGGAAGTTAAGGGCACTGAGTCTCCAAGTGGGGAGAGTGTCAGTAAAGAGTCTGGAATGTTGCACCTGTGTACCGGGTTACGAAAACTGAAACACATTTAAACAAGTTTCCCGATCCCATGGTGGATCATACTCTGGGTTCCACATGCATGTTTTAGCTGAAGGAAGAATCCCTTAAACCTGGAGAGTTGAGACCCTTGGAATGGGTACCATGAAATATGACTTCAAAGTGTCTACATTTGCTCACCGAACCTCACCAATCCTATCACTGCTGCATTTATGCCGCTGTACACACGCTTGATTCTCTTTCGGAGACATATAAATCCATAGGTTTTAAGATTCTTACTAGTCAGGTATATTCTTAGGCGTTTAATATGGGGTGTTGTGTCCACTTCGTTGAGCAAGGAGTACCTCTTGTCTATTACATATTTGGCTTATGGAACAGTATCTGTGCTAATTTCAATCTCTGGTTTTATGCAGCACCCCAACTCACCTTTCCCCTTAAGCAAGCATAAGTTGGTTTTCTACATTTGAGACCCTGTTCTGTTTTGTAATTCAGTTCCTGTGTAGCCAAGTTTACATTCCGTGTAGTAGTGATATCTTATGATGTTTCTTTTTCTGTGTGACTTATTTCACTTAGAATCATCTTACCTGAATCCACTTATTATGCTGCTACGGGCCTGATGACATAGATTTCATTGCTGAGTGATATTGCATTGTACGTAATTACCACAACTTCTTTATCCATTTTTCGCTTTCTGTGATATTGAACTTGTACTGTAAACGAGATTCTTGTAAACAGAGCCATCCCAAACTTTCGGGTGGCTGTGTCTTTTTGATTTTAATTTCCCTAAGCTATAGGACCATAAGTGGAAGTGCCCTAGGTTCTGTTGCTTGTTTTTTGGATGTTTCAGAAAACACCATACACTTCTCCAGAGTGGCTGTTGGCAATTTACATCCCGCCCATCAGCATAACAAGGCTCCCAGTTCTCCACGGCCTGTCCTGCCTTTCTGGATTTTACACGTTTTTCAGATGTCCCTTTTGACCGTGGGGCAGTGAGACTTCATTGTAGTACAGATTTCCTTTTCAAGCTTGCTTGGTTGGCCCAAAAGGGCGTATGCGTTTTTTCCTGAATATATTCAGGAATAAACGCATACGCCGTTTTTGGTCAAGTGCGTCAAATTGGACGTTCTGCCTCTTTTCCTATGCTTTACATGCAATTCCAGTTTACCTCTGGAAATCGGTTTCCTGCAATTCTGCCCCACTTTCAAGTCCTCTTGGCAGCCTTCCATCATATATTTTTGGACGATAGCTGTCATTTATAACTCTGCAGGTTTGTGAAATACAGTACCCCTGAGCTCCTTTCGTCAACTCGCTTTCTTGCGTGCTGGCCACAACACTGCAGGACTGTTTCAGGCCCTAGTGTGATTCCGGCATGGCATGCTGAGCCTTTGGTTAATTCCTCTTCCTGGTGGGAAATGAGAGTTAAATTTGCCCGTCCAGACACCTCCAGATAGTATCTCATTGGTTCTCCCTGTTCCTTTCCATGTTCCACAGAAATTGCAAACTTGGCCAAACAGGAGGTTAAAGGCACTGACTCTCCAAGTGGGGAGAGTGTTAGTAAAGAGTCTGGAATGTTGCACCCGAGTACCGGGGGACGAAAACTGAAACACATTTAAACAAGTTTCCTGATCACATGGTGGATCATACTCTGGGTTCCACATGCATGTTTTAGCTGAAGGAAGAATCCTTTAAACCTGGAGAGTTGAGATCCATCGAATGGGTACCATGCAATATGACTTCAAAGGGTCTGCATTTGCTCACCGAACCTCACCAATACTATCACTGCTGCATTTATGCCGCTGTACACACGCTTGATTCTCTTTCGGAGACATATAAATCCATAGGTTTTAAGATTCTTACTAGTCAGGTATATTCTTAGGTGTTTAATATTGGGTGTTGAGTCCACTTCGTTGAGCAAGGAGTAGCTCTTGTCTATTACATATTTGGCTTATGGAACGGTATCTGTGCTAATTTCAATCTCTGGTTTTATGCAGCACCCCAACTCACCTTTCCCCTTAAGCAAGCATAAGATGGTTTTCTGCATTTGAGACACTGTGCTGTTTTGTAATTCAGTTCCTGTGTAGCCAAGTTTACATTCCGTGTAGTAGTGATATCTTATGATGTTTCTTTTTCTGTGTGACTTATTTCACTTAGAATCATCGTACCTGAATCCACTCATTATGCTGCTACGGGCCTGATGACATAGACTTCATTGCTGAGTGATATTGCATTGTACGTAAGTACCACAACTTCTTTATCCATTTTTCGCTTTCTGTGATATTGAACTTGTACCACAAACGAGGTTCTTGTTAACAGAGCCGTCCCAAACTTTGGGGTGGCTGTGTCTTTTTGATTTTAATTTCCCTAAGCTATAGGACCATAAGTGGAAGTGCCCTAAACTCTGTTGCTTTGTTTTGTAGATGTTTCAGGAAACACCATACACTTCTCCAGAATGGCTGTTGGCAATTTACATCCCGCCCATCAGCATAACAAGGCTCCCAGTTCTCCATGGCCTGTCCTGCCTTTCTGGATTTTACACTTTTTTCAGATGGCCCTTTTGACCGGGGGGCAGTGAGACTTCATTATAGTGCAGATGTCTTTGCAAGATTGCTTGGTTGGCCAAAAAGGGCGTATGCGTTTTTTCCTGAATATATTCAGGAAAAAACGCATACGCCCTTTTTGGCCAAGTGCATCATTGTGGACATTCTGCCTCTTTTCCTATGTTTTACATGCAATTCCAGTCAACCTCCTAAAATCGGTTTCCTGCAATTCTGCCCCGCTTTCAAGTCCTCTTGGCAGCCTTACTTCAATATATTTTTGGACGATAGCTGTCATTTATGACTCTGCAGGTTTGTGAAATACAGTGCCCCTGAGCTCCTTTCTTCAACTCGCTTTCTTGTGAGCTGGCCGCAACACCGCAGGATTGCTTCAGGCCCTAGTGTGGTTCCGGCACGGCACGCTGAGCCTTTGGTTAATTCCTCTTCCTGGTGGGAAATGAGAGTTAAATTTGCCCGTCCAGACACCTCCAGCTAGTCTCTCATTGGTTCTCCCTATTCCTGTTCATTTTCCGCAGAAATTGCAAACTGGGCCAAACAGGAGTTTAAAGGCACTGACTCTCCAAGTGGGGAGAGTGTTAGTAAAGCGTGTGGAATGTTGCACCCGAGTACCAGGGGACGAAAACTGAGACACATTTGAACACGTTTCCCAATCACATGGTGGATCATACTCTGGGTTCCACATGCATGTTTTAGCTGAAGGAAGAATCCCTTAAACCTGGAGAGTTGAGACCCGTGGAATGGGTACCATGCAATATGACTTCAAAGGGTCTGCATTTGGTCACCGAACCTCACCATTCCTATCACTGCTACATTTATGCCGCTGTACACACGCTTGATTCTCTTTCGGAGACATATCAATCTATAGGTTTTAAGATTCTTACTAGTCAGGTATATTCTTAGGCGTTTAATATGGCGTCTTGAGTCCACTTCGTTGAGCAAGGAGTAGCTCTTGTCTATTACATATTTGGTTAAAGGAACTTTATCTGTGCTCATTTCAATCTCTGGTTTTATGCAGCACCCCAACTCACCTTTCCCCTTAAGCAAGCATAAGTTGGTTTTCTACGTTTGAGGCGCTGTTCTGTTTTGTAATTCAGTTCCTGTGTAGCCAAGTTTACATTCCGTGTAGTGGTGATATCTTATGATGTTTCTTTTTCTCTGTGACTTATTTCACTTAGAATCATCGTACCTGAATCCATTCATTATGCTGCTACAGGCCAGATGAAATAGATTTCATTGCTGAGTGATATTGCCTTGTACGTAAGTACCACAACGTCTTTATCCATTTTTCGCTTTCTGTGAAATTGAACTTGTACCGTAAACGAGGTTCTTGTAAACAGAGCTGTCCCAAACTTTGGGGTGGCTGTGTCTTTTTGATTTTAATTTCCCTAAGCTATAGGACCATAAGTGGAAGTGCCCTAGGCTCTGTTGCTTTGTTTTGTAGATGTTTCAGGAAACAGCATACACTTCTCCAAGGTGGCTGTTGGCAATTTACATCCCGCCCATCAGCATAACAAGGCTCCCAGTTCTCCATGGCCTGTCCTACCTTTCTGGATTTTACACGTTTTTCAGATGGCCCTTTTGACAGTGGGGCAGTGAGACTTCATTGTAGTGCAGATTTCCTTTGCAAGCTTGCTTGGTTGGCCAAAAAGGGCGTATGCGTTTTTTCCTGAATATATTCAGGAAAAAACGCATACGCCCTTTTTGGCCAAGTGCATCATTGTGGACGTTCTGCCTCTTTTCCTATGCTTTAAATGCAATTCCAGTCTACCTCCTGAAATCGGTTTCCTGCAATTCTGCCCCGCTTTCAAGTCCTCTTGGAAGCCTTACTTCAATATATTTTTGGACGATAGCTGTCATTTATAACTCTGCAGGTTTGTGAATTACAGTGTCCCGAGCTCCTTGCTTCAACTCGCTTTCTTGTGAGCTCGCCGCAACACCGCAGGATTGCTTCAGGCCCTAGTGTGGTTCTGGCACGGCACGCTGAGCCTTTGGTTAATTCCTCTTCCTGGTGGGAAATGAGAGTTAATTTTGCCCGTCCAGACACCTCCAGCTAGTCTCTCATGGGTTCTCCCTATTTCTGTTCATTTTCCGCAGAAATTGCAAACTGGGCCAAACAGGAGGTTAAAGGCACTGACTCTCCAAGTGGGGAGAGTGTTAGTAAAGCGTGTGGAATGTTGCACCCGAGTACCAGGGGACGAAAACTGAGACACATTTGAACACGTTTCCTGATCACACGGTGGATCATACTCTGGGTTCCACATGCATGTTTTAGCTGAAGGAAGAATCCCTTAAACCTGGAGAGTTGAGACCCATGGAATGGGTACCATGCAATATGACTTCAAAGGGTCTGCATTTGCTCACCGAACCTCACCAATCCTATCACTGCTGCGTTTATGCCACTGTACACACGCTTCATTCTCTTTCGGAGACATATAAATTCATAGGTTTTAAGATTCTTACTAGTCAGGTATATTCTTAGGCGTTTAATATGGGGTGTTGAGTCCACTTCGTTGAGCAAGGAGTAGCTCTTGTCTATTACATATTTGGCTTATGGAACGGTATCTGTGCTCATTTCAATCTCTGGTTTTATGCAGCACCCCAACTCACCTTTCCCCTTAAGCAAGCATAAGTTGGTTTTCTACGTTTGAGGCGCTGTTCTGTTTTGTAATTCAGTTCCTGTGTAGCCAAGTTTACATTCCGTGTAGTGGTGATATCTTATGATGTTTCTTTTTCTCTGTGACTTATTTCACTTAGAATCATCGTACCTGAATCCATTCATTATGCTGCTACAGGCCAGATGAAATAGATTTCATTGCTGAGTGATATTGCCTTGTACGTAAGTACCACAACGTCTTTATCCATTTTTCGCTTTCTGTGAAATTGAACTTGTACCGTAAACGAGGTTCTTGTAAACAGAGCTGTCCCAAACTTTGGGGTGGCTGTGTCTTTTTGATTTTAATTTCCCTAAGCTATAGGACCATAAGTGGAAGTGCCCTAGGCTCTGTTGCTTTGTTTTGTAGATGTTTCAGGAAACAGCATACACTTCTCCAAGGTGGCTGTTGGCAATTTACATCCCGCCCATCAGCATAACAAGGCTCCCAGTTCTCCATGGCCTGTCCTACCTTTCTGGATTTTACACGTTTTTCAGATGGCCCTTTTGACAGTGGGGCAGTGAGACTTCATTGTAGTGCAGATTTCCTTTGCAAGCTTGCTTGGTTGGCCAAAAAGGGCGTATGCGTTTTTTCCTGAATATATTCAGGAAAAAACGCATACGCCCTTTTTGGCCAAGTGCATCATTGTGGACGTTCTGCCTCTTTTCCTATGCTTTAAATGCAATTCCAGTCTACCTCCTGAAATCGGTTTCCTGCAATTCTGCCCCGCTTTCAAGTCCTCTTGGAAGCCTTACTTCAATATATTTTTGGACGATAGCTGTCATTTATAACTCTGCAGGTTTGTGAATTACAGTGTCCCGAGCTCCTTGCTTCAACTCGCTTTCTTGTGAGCTCGCCGCAACACCGCAGGATTGCTTCAGGCCCTAGTGTGGTTCTGGCACGGCACGCTGAGCCTTTGGTTAATTCCTCTTCCTGGTGGGAAATGAGAGTTAATTTTGCCCGTCCAGACACCTCCAGCTAGTCTCTCATGGGTTCTCCCTATTTCTGTTCATTTTCCGCAGAAATTGCAAACTGGGCCAAACAGGAGGTTAAAGGCACTGACTCTCCAAGTGGGGAGAGTGTTAGTAAAGCGTGTGGAATGTTGCACCCGAGTACCAGGGGACGAAAACTGAGACACATTTGAACACGTTTCCTGATCACACGGTGGATCATACTCTGGGTTCCACATGCATGTTTTAGCTGAAGGAAGAATCCCTTAAACCTGGAGAGTTGAGACCCATGGAATGGGTACCATGCAATATGACTTCAAAGGGTCTGCATTTGCTCACCGAACCTCACCAATCCTATCACTGCTGCGTTTATGCCACTGTACACACGCTTCATTCTCTTTCGGAGACATATAAATTCATAGGTTTTAAGATTCTTACTAGTCAGGTATATTCTTAGGCGTTTAATATGGGGTGTTGAGTCCACTTCGTTGAGCAAGGAGTAGCTCTTGTCTATTACATATTTGGCTTATGGAACGGTATCTGTGCTCATTTCAATCTCTGGTTTTATGCAGCACCCCAACTCACCTTTCCCCTTAAGCAAGCATAAGTTGGTTTTCTACGTTTGAGGCGCTGTTCTGTTTTGTAATTCAGTTCCTGTGTAGCCAAGTTTACATTCCGTGTAGTGGTGATATCTTATGATGTTTCTTTTTCTCTGTGACTTATTTCACTTAGAATCATCGTACCTGAATCCACTCCTTATGCTGCTATGGCCCTGATGACATAGATTTCATTGCTGAGTGATACTGCATTGTATGTAAGTACCACAACTTCTTTATCCATTTTTCGCTTTCTGTGATATTGAACTTGTACCGTATACGAGGTTCTTGTAAACAGAGCCATCCCAAAATTTGGGGTGGCTGTGTCTTTTTGATTTTAATTTTCCTAAACCATAGGACCATAAGTGGAAGTGCCCTAGGCTCTGTTGCTTTGTTTTCTAGATGTTTAGGAAACACCATACACTTCTCCAGACTGGCTGTTGGCAATTTACATCTCGCCCATCATAATAACAAGGCTCCCAGTTCTCCATGGCCTGTCCTGCCTTTCTGGATTTTACACTTTTTTCAGATGGCCCTTTTGACCGGGGGGCAGTGAGACTTCATTGTAGTGCAGATTTCCTTTGCAAGCTTGCTTGGTTGGCCAAAAAGTGCGTATGCGTTTTTTCCTGAATATATTCAGGAAAAAACGCATACTCCCTTTTTGGCCAAGTGCATCATTGTGGACGTTCTGCCTCTTTTCCTATGCGTTACATGCAATTCCAGTCTACCTCCTGAAATCGGTTTCCTGCAATTCTGCCCCGCTTTCAAGTCCTCTTGGCAGCCTTACTTCAATATATTTTTGGACGATAGCTGTCATTTATAACTCTGCAGGTTTGTGAATTACAGTGCCCCTGAACTCCTTTCTTCAACTCGCTTTCTTGTGAGCTGGCCGCAACACTGCAGGATTGCTTCAGGCCCTACTGTGGTTCCGGCATGGTACGCTGAGCCTTTGGTTAATTCCTCTTCCTGGTGGGAAATGAGAGTAAAATTTGCCCATCCACACACCTCCAGCTAGTCTCTCATTGGTTATCCCTAATTCTGTTCATCTTACGCAGAAATTACAAACTGGGCCAAACAGGAGGTTAAAGGCACTGACTCTCCAAGTGGGGAGAGTGTTAGTAAAGCGTCTGGAATGTTGCACCCGAGTAGCAGGGGCCGAAAACTGAGACACATTTGAACACGTTTCCCGATCACACGGTGGATCATACTCTGGGTTCCACATGCATGTTTTAGCTGAAGGAAGAATCCCTTAAACCTGGAGAGTTGAGACCCATGGAATGGGTACCATGCAATATGACTTCAAACGGTTTGCATTTCTCACCGAACCTCAAAAATCCTATCACTGCTGCGTTTATGCCGCTGTACACACGCTTGATTCTCTTTCGGAGACATATAAATCCATAGGTTTTAAGATTCTTACTAGTCAGGTATATTCTTAGGCGTTTAATATGGGGTGTTGAGTCCACTTCGTTGAGCAAGGAGTAGCTCTTGTCTATTACATATTTGGCTTATGGAACGGTATCTGTGCTAATTTCAATCTCTGGTTTTATGAAGCACCCCATCTCACCTTTCCCCTTAAGCAAGCATAAATTTGTTTTCTACATTTGAGACACTGTTCTGTTTTGTAATTCAGTTCCTGTGTAGCCAAGTTTACATTCCGTGTAGTAGTGATATCTTATGATGTTTCTTTTTCTGTGTGTCTTATTTCACTTAGAATCATCGTACCTGAATCCACTCATTATGCTGCTACGGGCCTGATGACATAGATTTCATTGCTGAGTGATATTGCATTGTACGTAAGTACCACATTTTTTTATCCATTTTTCCCTTTCTGCGATATTGAACTTGTACCGTAAACGAGGTTCTTGTAAACAGAGCTGTCCCAAACTTTGGGGTGGCTGTGTCTTTTTGATTTTAATTTCCCTAAGCTATAGGACCATAAGTGGACGTGCCCTAGGCTCTGTTGCTTTGTTTTTTAGATGTTTCAGGAAACACCATACACTTCTCCAGAGTGGCTGTTGGCAATTTACATCCCGCCCATCAGCATAACAAGGCTCCCAGTTCTCCATGGCCTGTCCTGGCTTTCTGGATTTTACACTTTTTTCAGATAGCCCTTTTGACCCGGGGGGAAGGGAGACTTCATTGTAGTGCACATTTCCTTTGCAAGCTTGCTTGGTTGGCCAAAAAGTGTGTATGCGTTTTTTCCTGAATATATTCAGGAAAAAACGCATACGCCGTTTTTGACCAAGTGCATCATTGTGGACGTTCTGCCTCTTTTCCTATGCTTTACATGCAATTCCAGTCTACCTCCTGAAATCGGTTTCCTGCAATTCTGCCCCGATTTCAAGTCCTCTTGGCAGCCTTATTTCAATATATTTTTGGACGATAGATGTCATTTATAACTCTGCAGGTTTGTGAATTACAGTGCCCCTGAGCTCCTTTCTTCAACTCGCTTTCTTGTGAGCTGGCCGCAATACCGCAAGATTGCTTCAGGCCCTAGTGTGGTTCCGGCATGGCACGCTGAGCCTTTGGTTAATTCCTCTTCCTGGTGGGAAATGAGAGTTACATTTACCCGTCCAGACACCTGCATCTAGTCTCTAATTGGTTCTCCCTATTCCTGTTCATTTTCCGCAGAAATTGCAAACTGGGCCTAACAGGAGTTTAAAGGCACTGACTCTCCAAGTGGGGAGAGTGTAAGTAAAGCATCTTGAATGTTGCACCCAAGTACCAGGGGACGTAAACTGAGACACATTTGAACACATTTCCCGATCACACGGTGGATCATACTCTGGGTTCCACATGCATGTTTTAGCTGAAGGAAGAATCCCTTAAACCTGGAGAGTTGAGACCCATGGAATGGGTACCATGCAATATGACTTCAAAGGGTCTGCATTTGCTCACCGATCCTCACCAATCCTATCACTCCTGCACTTATGCCGCTGTACTCATGCTTGATTCTCTTTCAGAGACATATAAATCCATAGGTTTTAAGATTCTTACTAGTCAGGTATATTCTTAGGTGTTTAATATGGGGTTTTGTGTCCTCTTCATTGAGCAAGGAGTAGCTCTTGTCTATTACATATTTGGCTTATGGAACGGTATCTGTGCTAATTTCAATCTCTGGTTTTATGCAGCACCCCAACTCACCTTTCCCCTTAAGCAAGCATAAGTTTGTTTTCAACATTTGAGACGCTGTTCTGTTTTGTAATTCAGTTCCTGTGTAGCCAAGTTTACATTCCGTGTAGTAGTGATATCTAATGATGTTTCTTTATCTCTGTGATGTATTTCACTTAGAATCATCGTACCTGAATCCACTCATTATGCTGCTACGGGCCTGATGACATAGATTTCATTGCTGAGTGATATTGCATTGTTCATAAGTACCACAACTTCTTTATCCATTTTTCGCTTTCTGTGATATTGAACTTGTACAGTAAACGAGGTTCTTGTAAACAGAGCCGTCCCAAAGATTGGGGTGGCTGTGTCTTTTTGATTTTAATTTCCCTAAGCTATAGGACCATAAGTGAAAGTACCCTAGGCTCTGTTGCTTTGTTTCTTAGATGTTTCAGGAAACACCATACACTTCTTCAGAGTGGCTGTTGGCAATTTACATCCCGCCCATCAGCATAACAAGGCTCCCAGTTCTCCATGACCTGTCCTGCCTTTCTGGATTTTACAATTTTTTCAGATGGCCCTTTTGACCGGGGGACACTGAGACTTCATTGTAGTGCAGATTTCCTTTGCAAGCTTGCTTGGTTGGCCAAAAAGGGCGTATGCGTTTTTTCCTGAATATATTCAGGAAAAAACGCATACGCTATTTTTGGCCAAGTGCATCATTGTGGACGTTCTGCTTCTTTTCCTATGCTTTACATGCAATTCCTGTCTACCTCCTGAAATCGGTTTCCTGCAATTCTGCCCCGCTTTCAAGTCCTCTTGGCAGCCTTACTTCAATATATTTTTGGACGATAGCTGTTAATTATAACTCTGCAGGTTTGTGAATTACAGTGCCCCTGAGCTCCTTTCTTCAACTCGTTTTCTCGTGAGCTGGCCGCAACACCGCAGCATTGCGTCCGGCCCTATGTGGTTCCGGCATGGCACCCTGAGCCTTTGGTTAATTCCTCTTCCTGGTGGGAAATGAGATTTAAATTTGCCCGTCCAGAAACCTCCAGCTAGTCTCTCATTGGTTCTCCCTATTCCTGTTCATTTTCCGCAGAAATAGCAAACTGGGCCAAACAGGACGTTAAAGGCACTGACTCTCCAAGTGGGGAGAGTATTAGTAAAGCGTCTGGAATATTGCGCACGAGTACCAGGGGACAAAAACTGAGACACATTTCAACACGTTTCGCGAACACACGGTGGATCATACTCTGGGTTCCACATGCATGTTTTAGATGAAGGAAGAATCCCTTAAAGCTGGAGAGTTGAGACCCATGGAATGGGTACCATGCAATATGACTACAAAGGGTCTGCATTTGCTCACCGAACCTCACCAATCCTATCACTGCTGCATTTATGCCACTGCACACACGCTTGATTCTCTTTCGGAGACATATAAATCCATAGGTTTTAAGATTATTACAAGTCAGGTATATTCTTAGGTGTTTAATATGGGGTGTTGAGTCCACTTCGTTGAGCAAGGAATAGCTCTTGTCTATTACATATTTGGCTTATGGAATTGTATCTGTGCTAATTTCAATCTCTGGTTTTATGCAGCACCCCAACTCACCTTTCCCGTTAAGCAAGCATAAGTTGGTTTTCTATATTTGAGACCCTGTTCTGTTTTGGAATTCAGTTCCTGTGTCGCCAAGTATATATTCCGTGTAGTAGTGATATCTTATGATGTTCATTTTTCTGTGTGACCTATTTCACTTAGAATCATCGTACCTGAATCCACTCATTATGCTGCTACGGGCCTGATGACATAGATTTCATTGCTGAGTGATATTGCATTGTACGTAAGT
Source organism: Orcinus orca (assembly GCF_937001465.1). Taxonomy (NCBI): domain Eukaryota; kingdom Metazoa; phylum Chordata; class Mammalia; order Artiodactyla; family Delphinidae; genus Orcinus; species Orcinus orca. The sequence continues at coordinate 557,822 of NW_026043972.1, forward strand.
ACCACAACTTCTTTATCCATTTTTTGCTTTCTGTGAAATTGAACTTGTACCGTATACGAGGTTCTTGTAAACAGAGCCGTCCCAAAATTTGGGGTGGCTGTGTCTTTTTGATTTTAATTTCCCTAAGCTATAGGACCACAAGTGGAAGTGCCCTAGGCTCCGTTGCTTTGTTTCTTAGATATTTCAGGAAACACCATACTCTTCCCCAGAGTGGCTGTTGGCAATTTACATCACGCCCATCAGCATAACAAGGCTCCCAGTTCTCCATGGCCTGTCCTGCCTTTCTGGATTTTACACTTTTTTCAGATGGCCCTTTTGACCGGGGGGCAGTGAGACTTCATTTTAGTGCAGATTTCCTTTGCAAGCTTGCTTGGTTGGCCAAAAAGGGCGTATACGTTGTTTCCTGAATATATTCAGGAAACAACGCATACGCCCTTTTTGGCCAAGTGCATCATTGTGGACGTTCTGCCTCTTTTCCTATGCTTTAAATGCAATTCCAGTCTACCTCCTGAAATCGGTTTCCTGCAATTCTGCCCCGCTTTCAAGTCCTCTTGGAAGCCTTACTTCAATATATTTTAGGACGATAGCTGTCATTTATAACTCTGCAGGTTTGTGAATTACAGTGCCCCTGAGCTCGTTTCTTCAACTCGCTTTCTTGTGAGCTGGCCGCAACACCGCAGGATTGCTTCAGGCCCTAGTGTGGTTCCGGCACGGCATGCTGAGCCTTTGGTTAATTCCTCTTCCTGGTGGGAAATGAGAGTTAAATTTGCCCGTCCAGACACCTCCAGCTAGTCTCTCATTGGTTCTCCCTATTCCTGTTCATCTTCCGCAGAAATTGCAAACTGGGCCAAACAGGAGGTTAAAGGCCCTGACTTTCCAAGTGGCGATAGTGTTAGTACTGCGTCTGGAACGTTGCATCCGAGTACTAGGGGACAGAAACTGAGACACATTTGAACACGTTTCCCAAACACACGGTGGATCATACTCTGGGTTCCACATGCATGTTTTAGATGAAAGAAGAATCCCTTCAACCTTGAGAGTAGAGACCCATGGAATGGGTACCATGCAATATGACTTCAAAGGGTCTGCATTTGCTCACCGAACCTCACCAATCTTATCACTGCTGCGTTTATGCCGCTGTACACATGCCTTGATTCTCTTTCGGAGACATATCAATCCATAGGTTTTAAGATTCTTACTAGTCAGGTATATTCCTAGGCGTTTAATATGGGGTGTTGAGTCCATTTCGTTGAGCAAGGAGTAGCTCTTGTCTATTACATATTTGGTTTATGGAATCGTATCTGTGCTCATTTCAATCTCTGGTTTTACGCAGCGCCCCAACTCACCTTTCCCCTTAAGCAAGCATAAGTTCGTTTTCTACGTTTGAGACCCTGTTCTGTTTTGTAATTCAGTTCCTCTGTAGCCAAGTTTACATTCCGTGTAGTAGTGATATCTTATGATGTTTCTTTTTCTGTGTGACTTATTTCACTTAGAATCATCGTACATAAATCCACTAGTTATGCTGCTACGGGCCTGATAACATATATTTCATTGCTGAGTGATACTCCATTGTATGTAAGTACCACAACTTCTTTATCCGTTTTTTGCTTTCTGCGATATTGAACTTGTACCGTAAATGAGGTTCTTGTAAACAGAGTCGTCCCAAACTTTGGGGTGGCTGTGTCTTTTTGATTTTAATTTCCCTAAGCTATAGGACCATAAGTGGAAGTGCCCTAGGCTCCGTTGCTTTGTTTTTTAGATATTTCAGGAAACACCATACTCTTCTCCAGAGTGGCTGTTGGCAATTTACATCCCGCCCATCAGCATAACAAGGCGCCCAGTTCTCCATGGCCTGTCCTGCCTTTCTGGATTTTACACCTTTTTCAGATGGCCCTTTTGACCGGCGGGAAGTGAGTCTTCATTGTAGTGCAGATTTCCTTTTCAAGCTTGATTGGTTGGCCAAAAAGTACGTATGCGTTTTTTCCTGAATATATTCAGGAAAAAACGCATACGTCCTTTTTGGCCAAGTGCATCATTGTGGACGTTCTGCCTCTTTTCCTATGCTTTAAATGCAATTCCAGTCTACATCCTGAAATTGGTTTCTGGAAAATCTGCCCCGCTTTCAAGTCCTCTTGAAAGACTTACTTCAATATATTTTTGGACGATAGCTGTCATTTATAACTCTGCAGGTTTGTGAATGACAGTGCCCCTGAGCTCCTTTCTTCAACTCGCTTCCTTGTGAGCTGGCCACCACACCGCAGGATTGCTTCAGGCCCTAGTGTGGTTCCGGCATGGCATGCTGAGCCTTTGGTTAATTCCTCTTCCTGGTGGGAAATGAGAGTTAAATTTGCCCGTCCAGACACCTTCAGCTAGTATCTCATTGGTTCTCCCTATTCCTGTTCATCTTCCGCAGAAATTGCAAACTGGGCCAAACAGGAGGTTAAAGGCACTGACTCTCCAAGTGGGGAGAGTGTTAGTAAAGCATCTGGAATGTTGCACCCGAGTACCAGGGGACGAAAACTGAGACACATTTGAACACGTTTCCCGATCACACGGTGGATCATACTCTGGGTTCCACGTGCATGTTTTAGCTGAAGGAAGAATCCCTTAAACCTGGAGAGTTGAGACCCATGGAATGGGTACCATGCGATATGACTTCAAAGGGTCTGCATTTGTTCACCGAACCTCACCAATCCTATCACTGCTGCATTTATGCCGCTGTACACACGCTTGATTCTCTTTCGGAGACATATAAATCCATAGGTTTTAAGATTCTTACTAGTCAGGTATATACTTAGGCGTTTAATATGGGGTGTTGAGTCCACTTCGTTGAGCAAGGAGTAGCTCTTGTCTATTACATATTTGGCTTATGGAACGGTATCTGTGCTAATTTCAATCTCTGGTTTTATGCAGCAACCCAACTCACCTTTCCCCTTAAGCAAGCATAAGTTGGTTTTCTACATTTGAGACCCTGTTCTGTTTTGTAATTCAGTTCCTGTGTAGCCAAGTTTACATTCCGTGTAGTAGTGATATCTTATGATGTTTCTTTTTCTGTGTGACTTATTTCACTTAGAATCATCGTAACTGAATCCACTCATTATGCTGCTACGGGCCTGATGACATAGATTTCATTGCTGAGTGATATTGCATTGTACGTAAGTACCACAACTTCTTTATCCATTTTTCGCTTTCTGTGATATTGAACTTGTACCGTACACGAGGTTCTTGTAAACAGAGCCGGCCAAAGCTTTGGGGTGGCTGTGTCTTTTTGATTTTAATTTCCCTAAGCTATGGGACCATAAGTGGAAGTGCCCTAGGCTCTGTTGCTTTGTTTTTTAGATGTTTCAGGAAACACCATACACTTCTCCAGAGTGGCTGTTGGTAATTTTCATCCCGCCCATCAGCATAACAAGGCTCCCAGTTCTCCATGGCCTGTCCTGCCCTTCTGGATTTTATACTTTTTTCAGATGGCCCTTTTGACCGGGGGGCAGTGAGACTTCATTGTAGTGCAGATTTCCTTTGCAAGCTTGCTTGGTTGGCCAAAAAGGGCATATGCGTTTTTTCCTGAATATATTCAGGAAAAAACGCATATGCCCTTTTTGGCCAAGTGCATCATTGTGGACGTTCTGCGTCTTTTCCTATGCTTTACATGCAATTCCAGTCTTCCTCCTGAAATCGGTTTCCTGCAATTCTGCCCCGCTTTCAAGTCCTCTTGGCAGCCTTACTTCAATATATTTTTGGACGATAGCTGTCATTTATAACTCTGCAGGTTTGTGAATTACAGTGCCCCTGAGCTCCTTTCTTCAACTCGCTTTCTTGTGAGCTGGCCGCAACACCGCAGGATTGCTTCAGGCCCTAGTGCGGTTCCGGCATGCCACGCTGAGCCTTTGGTTAATTCCTCTTCCTGGTGGGAAATGAGAGTTAAATTTGCCCGTCCAGACACCTCCAGCTAGTCTCTCATTGGTTCTCCCTATTCCTGTTCATTTTCCGCAGAAATTGCAAACTGGGCCAAACAGGAGTTTAAAGGCACTGACTCTCCAAGTGGGCAGAGTGTTAGTAAAGCGTCTGGAATGTTGCACCCAAGTACCAGGGGACGAAAACTGAGAAACATTTGAACACGTTTCCCGATCACACGGTGGATCATACTCTGGGTTCCACATGCATGTTTTAGCTGAAGGAAGAATCCCTTAAACCTGGAGAGTTGAGACCCATGGAATGGGTACCATGCAATATGACTTCAAAGGGTCTGCATTTGCTCACCAAACCTCACCAGTTCTATCACTGCTGCGTTTATGCTGCTGTACACACGCTTGATTCTCTTTTGGAAACATATTAATCCATAGGTTGTAAGATGCTTACTAGTCAGGTATATTCTTAGGTGTTTAATACGGGGTTTTGTGTCCTCTTCATTGAGCAAGGAGTAGCTCTTGTCTATTACATATTTGGCTTATGGAACGGTATCTGTGCTAATTTCAATCTCTGGTTTTATGCAGCAACCCAACTCACCTTTCCCCTTAAGCAAGCATAAGTTTGTTTTCTACATTTGAGACCCTGTTCTGTTTTGTAATTCAGTTCCTGTGTAGCCAAGTTTACATTCCGTGTAGTAGTGATATCTTATGATGTTTCTTTATCTCTGTGATGTATTTCACTTAGAATCATCGTCCCTGAATCCACTCATTATGCTGCTACGGGCCTGATGACATAGATTTCATTGCTGAGTGATATTGCATTGTTCATAAGTACCACAACTTCTTTATCCATTTTTCGCTTTCTTTGATATTGAACTTGTACAGTAAACGAGGTTCTTGTAAACAGAGCCGTCCCAAAGATTGGGGTGGCTGTGTCTTTTTGATTTTAATTTCCCTAAGCTATAGGACCATAAGTGAAAATACCCTAGGCTCTGTTGCTTTGTTTCTTAGATGTTTCAGGAAACACCATACACTTCTTCAGAGTGGCTGTTGGCAATTTACATCCCGCCCATCAGCATAACAAGGCTCCCAGTTCTCCATGGCCTGTCCTGCCTTTCTGGATTTTATACTTTTTTCAGATGGCCCTTTTGACCGGGGGGCACTGAGACTTTATTGTAGTGCAGATTTCCTTTGCAAGCTTGCTTGGTTGGCCAAAAAGGGCATATGCGTTTTTTCATGAATATATTCAGGAAAAAACGCATATGCCCTTTTTGGCCAAGTGCATCATTGTGGACGTTCTGCGTCTTTTCCTATGCTTTACATGCAATTCCAGTCTACCTCCTGAAATTGGTTTCTGGAAAATCTGCCCCGCTTTCAAGTCCTCTTGGAAGACTTACTTCAATATATTTTTGGACGATAGCTGTCATTTATAACTCTGCAGGTTTGTGAATGACAGTGCCCCTGAGCTCCTTTCTTCAACTCGCTTTCTTGTGATCTGGCCACCACACCGCAGGATTGCTTCATGCCCTAGTGTGGTTCCCGCATGGCATGCTGAGCCTTTGGTTAATTCCTCTTCCTGGTGGGAAATGAGAGTTAAATTTGCCCGTCCAGACACCTTCAGCTAGTATCTCATTGGTTCTCCCTATTCCTGTTCATCTTCCGCAGTATTTGCAAACTGGGCCAAACAGGAGGTTAAAGGCACTTACTCTCCAAGTGGGGAGAGTGTTAGTAAAGCATCTGGAATGTTGCACCCGAGTACCAGGGGACGAAAACTGAGACACATTTGAACACGTTTCCCGATCACATGGTGGATCATACTCTGGGTTCCACGTGCATGTTTTAGCTGAAGGAAGAATCCCTTAAACCTGGAGAGTTGAGACACATGGAATGGGTACCATGCAATATGACTTCAAAGGGTCTGCATTTGCTCACCGAACCTCACCAATCCTATCACTGCTGCGTTTATGCCGCTGTACACACGCTTGATTCCCTTTCGGAGACATATAAATCCATAGGTTTTAAGATTCTTACTAGTCAGGTATATACTTAGGCGTTTAATATGGGGTGTTGAGTCCACTTCGTTGAGCAAGGAGTAGCTCTTTTCTATTACATATTTGGCTTATGGAACGGTATCTGTGCTAATTTCAATCTCTGGTTTTATGCAGCAACCCAACTCACCTTTCCCCTTAAGCAAGCATAAGTTGGTTTTCTACATTTGAGACCCTGTTCTGTTTTGTAATTCAGTTCCTGTGTAGCCAAGTTTACATTCTGTGTAGTAGTGATATCTTATGATGTTTCTGTTTCTGTGTGACTTATTTTACTTAGAATCATCGTACCTGAATCCACTCATTATGCTGCTACGGGCCTGATGACATAGATTTCATTGCTGAGTGATATTGCATTGTACGTAAGTACCACAACTTCTTTATCCATTTTTCGCTTTCTGTGATATTGAACTTGTACCTTACACGAGGTTCTTGTAAAGATAGCCGTCCCAAACTTTAGGGTAGCTGTGTCTTTTTTATTTTAATTTCCCTAAGCTATAGGACCATAAGTGGAAGTGCCCTAGGCTCTGTTGATTTGTTTTTTAGATGTTTCAGGAAACACCATACACTTCTCCAGAGTGGCTGTTGGCAATTTACATCCCGCCCATCAGCATAACAAGGCTCCCAGTTCTCCATGTCCTGTCCTGCCTTTCTGGATTTTACACTTTTTTTTAGATGGTCCTTTTGACCGGGGGGAAGTGAGACTTCATTTTAGTGCAGATTTCCTTTGCAAGCTTGCTTGGTTGGCCAAAAAGTGCGTATGCGTTTTTTCCTGAATATATTCAGGAAAAAACGCATATGCCCTTTTTGGCCAAGTGCATCATTGTGGACGTTCTGCCTCTTTTCCTATGCTTTAAATGCAATTCCAGTCTACCTCCTGAAATCGGTTTCTTGCAATTCTGCCCCGCTTTCAAGTCCTCTTCGCACCAATACTTCAATATATTTTTGGACGATAGCTGTCATTTATAACTCTGCAGTTTTGTGAATTACAGGGCCCCTGAGCTCCTTTCTTCAATTCGCTTTCTTGTGAGCTGGCCGCAAACCCGCAAGACTGCTTCAGGCCCTAATCTGCTTCTGGCAGGGCACGCTGAGCCTTTGGTTAATTCCTCTTCCTGGTGGGAAATGAGTGTTAAATATGCCCGTCCAGACACCTACCTCACTCTCAACCCCTTGGTGATGTGGGTCCTCTGGTTTGCGGCCACCTTTGCTGGGTTCCTCACCTTTCGATGATGTGGCCCCACTAGTGTGAGGACACTCCTGCCTGGTTCTCATCCACGTGGTTATGTGGACCCCCTGGTGAGAGTCTGTTCCTGGCTGTGTTCCTCACCCTTCTGTGAGGGAGACCCTCTGCTGATAGGTCACTCCTGCATGGCTGGCACACATTGCCTTGGTGAAGTCAGCCATGTGATGGCAGTTGGAGCATGCTGGGAATCTCCTCCCCCCGGTGATGAGGGCCCTCTTGGCTCAGGCCCTAACTGCTGGGCTCACCAACTTTTCTTAGTGAGCCCAATGATGCTTGGGCACTCCTCTTAGGATCCCATCTCCATGGGGATGTGGGCCTTCTGCTCTGAGGTTCCAATGGCTGGGTTGTTCACATTTTCATGATGTGGGCTCTCTGGTGTTAGTTCACAGAGGCCTGGATCCCATAGCCTCTGTGCTCTTGGCCGCCTGCTGGGAGGTCCCAACTGCTGGATTCCTTACTTTTTTAATTTTGTGGGCCCTCTGTTGTGAGGATCCTCCTGCCTGCCTCACTCCCAGCCCCTTCGTGATGTGTGTCGTCTGGTTTGAGGCCACATGTGCTGGGTTCCTCACCTTTTGATGGTGTGGGACCAATGGTCTTAGGAGAGTCCTGCCTGGTTCACATCCCCTTGGTGATGTGGGCCCTCTGTTGAGAGTCTGATCCTGGCTGGGTTCCTCACCCATCTGTGAGGTGGGCCGTCTGCTGTGAGGTCACTCCTGCCTTGCTTGCTCACCTCGCCTTGTGGACATGAGCCCTCTGGTGGCACTTGGAGCCTGCTGGGAGCCTCCTCCCCTCGGTGATGAGGGCCCTCTGGCGTCAGGCCCTAACTGCTGAGCTCCCCACATTTTGTGATGTGTGCCCAGTGGTGCAAGGACACTCCAGTCAGGTTCACATCCCCATTGGGATGTGGGCCTTCTGCTCTGAGGTCCCAACGCCTGGGTTGCTCACAGTTTCATGATGTGGGCTCTCTGCTGTTAGTTCACTCCTGCCTGCATCCCATAACTTCTGTGCACTCGGTCGCCTGCTGGGAGGTTCCAACTGCTGGATTCCTCACCTTTCTTATTCTTCGGGCCCTCTGTTTTTAGGCTACTCCTGCCTGCCTCACTCCCATTCTCTTTGTGATATGTGTCCTCTGATTTGAGGCCACATGTGCTGGGTTCCGCACCTTTCGATGATGTGGCCCCACTGGAGGGAAGACAGTCCTGACTGGTTCCCATCCCCTTGCTGATGTGGACCCTCAGGTGAGAGTCTGATCCTGGCTGGGTTCCTCAACCTTCTGTGAGGTGGGCCCTCTGCTGTGAGGTCAATCATGCCTGTCTGGCACACGTCACCTTGGCGATTTGGGCCCTCTGGTGGCAGTTGGAGTGTGCTGGGATCCTCCTCCCCTCGGTGATGAGGGCCCTCTTGCCTTAGGCCATAACTGCTGGGCTCCCCACATTATCTGATGTGCACCAAGTGAGTGAGGACACTCTTGCCATGTTCCCATCCCCATGGGGATATGGGCCTTCTGCTCTGAGGTCAAAACGGCTGGCTTGCTCACAGTACTATGATATGGGCCCTCTGCTGTGAGTTCACTCCGGCAAGGATCCCTTATCATCGGTGCTCTGAGCCGCCTGCTGGGAGGTTCCAACTGCTGGATTCCTCATCTTTTTTATTCTATGTGCCCTCTGTTGTGAGGCTACTCCTGTCTGCCTCACTGCCAGCCCCTTGGTGATGACTGTCCTATTGCTTGAGGCCACATGTGCTGCATTCCTCACCTTTCGATGTTGTGGCCCCACTCGTGTGAGGACACTCCTGCCTGGTTCCCATTCCCTTGGTGAGGTGGGCTCTCTGGCGAGAGTCTAATCCTGGCTGGGTTCAACAACGTTCTGTGAGGTAGGCCCTCTGCTGTGAGGTCACTCCTGCCTGCCTGGCACACATCACCTTGGAGATGTGAGCCCTCTGGTGGCAGTTGGAGCATGCAGGGTGCCTCCTCCTCTCGGTGATGACGGCCCTCTGGCGTCAGGCCCTAAATGGTGGGCTCCCCACATTTTCTGATGTGCGCCCAGTGGTGCGAGGACACTCCAGCCAGGTTCCCATTCCCATGGGGATGTGGGCCTTGTGCGCTGAGGTCCCAACGCCAGGGTTGCTCACAGTTTTATGATGTGGGCCCTCTGCTGTGAGTTCATTGCGGCCTGGATCCCATAGCCTCGGTGTTCTGAGCCGCCTGCTGGAGGTCTAAATGCTGGAATCCTCACGTTTTTTATATTATGTGCCCTGTGTTGTGAGGCTACTCCTGCCTGCCTCACTCCAAGGCCCTTGGTGATGTGGGTCCTCTGGTTTGAGGACACATGTGCTGGGTTCCTCACCTTAAGATGATGACGCCCCACTGGTGTGAGGATAATCCTGACTGGTTCCCATCCCCTTTGTGATGTGGGTCCTCTGGTGAGAGTCTGATCCTGGCTGGGTTCCTCACCCATCTGTGAGGTGGGTCCTCTACTATCAGGTAACTCTTGCCTGGTTTGCTCACCTCGCCTTGTTGACATTAGCCCTCTGGTGGCACTTGGACCCTGCTGGGAGCCTCCTCACCTCTGTGATGAGGGCCCTCTGACGTCAGGTCCTAACTGCTGGGCTCCCCAACTTTTCTTAGTGAGCCCAGTGATGCTCGGGCACTCCTCTTAGGTTCCCATCTCCATGGGGATGTGGGCCTTCTGCTCTGAGGTTCCAACGGCTGGGTTGATCACAATTTCATGATGTGGGCTCTCTGGTGTTAGTTCACTGTGGCCTGGATCCCATAGCCTCTGTGCTCTTGGCCACCTGCTGGGAGGTTCCAACTGCTGGATTCCTCACTTTTTTAATTTTTTAGGCCCTCTGTTGTGAGGATCTTCCTGCCTGCCTCACTCCCAGCCCCTTCGTGATGTGTGTCGTCTGGTTTGAGGCCACATGTGCTGGGTTCCTCACCTTTCGATGATGTGGGACCAATGGTCTTAGGAGACTCCTGCCTGGTTCACATCCCCTTGGTGATGTGGGCCCTCTGTTGAGAGTCTGATCCTGGCTGGGTTCCTCACCCATCTGTGAGGTGGCCCGTCTGCTGTGAGGTCACTCCTGCCTGGCTTGCTCACCTCACCTTGTGGACATGAGCCCTCTGGTGGCACTTGGAGCCTGCTGGGAGCCTCCTCCCCTCGGTGATGGGGGCCCTCTGGCATCAGGCCCTAACTGCTGGGCTCCCCACATTTTGTGATGTGCGCCCAGTGGTTCGAGGACACTCCATCCAGGTTCACATCCCCATTGGGATGTGGGCCTTCTGCTCTGAGGTCCCAATGGCTGGGTTGTTCACAGTTTCATGATGTGGGCTCTCTGCTGTTAGTTCACTCTGGCCTGGATGCCATAGCCTCTGTGCTCTGGGCCGCCTGCTGGGAGGTTCCAACTTCTCGATTCCTCAACTTTTGTATTCTATGGGTCCTGTGTTGCGATGCTCCTCCTGCTTGCCTCACTCGCAACCCCTTCCTGATGTGGGTCCTCTGGTTTGAGGCCACATGTGCTGGGTTCCACAACTTTCAATGATGTGGCCCCACTGGTGTGAGGACACTCCTGCCTGGTTCCCATCCCCTTGGTGATGTGGGTCTTCTGGTGACAGTCTTATCCTGGCTGGGTTCCTCACTCTTCTGTGAGGTAGGCCCTCTGCTGTGAGGTCAGTCCTGCCTGACTTGCACACATCACCTTGGTGACGTGGGCCCTCTGTTGGCACATGGAACCTGCTGGGAGCCTCCTGCCCTCGGTGATGATGGCCCTCTAGCATCAGGCCCTAACTGCTGGGCTCCCCACATTTTCTGATGTGAGCCCAGTGATGCCAGGACACTCCTGTCAGGTTCCCATCCCCATGGGGATGTGGGCTTTCTGCTCTGAGGTCCCAACGCCTGGGTTGCTCACAGTTTCATGATGTGGGCTCTCTGGTGTTAGTTCACTCCTGCCTGCATCCCATAGCTTCTGTGCTCTCGGCCGCCTGCTGGGAGGTTCCAAATGCTGGATTCCTCACCTTTTTTATTCTTTGGGCCCTCTGTTTTTAGGCTACTCCTACCTGCCTCACTCCCATCCCCTTTGTGATGTATGTCCTCTGATATGAGGCCGCATGTGCTGGGTTCCTCACCTTTCGATGATGTGGCCCCACTGGTGGGAGGACAGTCCTGACTGGTTCCCATCCCCTTGGTGTTGTGAGCTCTCTGGCGAGAGTCTCATCCTGCCTTGGTTCCTCACCCTTCTGTGAGATAGGCCCTCTGCTGTGAGGTCACTACTGCCTGGCTGATGCATGTCACCTTGTAGACGTGGGCCATCTGTTGGCAGTTGGAACCTGCTGGGAGTCTCCTCCCCTCAGTTATGAGGGCCCCCTGGTGTCAGGCCCTAACTGCTGGGCTCCTAACATTTTCTGATATGTGCTAAGTGGTTCAAGGCCACTCCTGCCAGGTTCCCATCCCAATGGGGATGTGGGCCTTCTGTTCTGAGGTCCCAACGGCTGGGCTGCTCACAGGTTCATGATGTGGGCCCTCTGCTGTGAGTTCACTGCAGCCTGGATCCCATAGCCTCGGTGCTCTGGGCCACTTGCTGGGAGGTTCCAACTGGTGGATTCCTCAACTTTTATATTCTGTGGACCCTGTGTTGGGAGGCCGGTCCTGCCAGCCTAATTCTGAACCCCTTGGTGATGTGGTTCCTCTGGTTTGAGGCTACATGTGCTGGGATCCTCACCTTTCGATGATGTTGTCCCACTGGTGTGGGGACACTCCTGCCTGGTTCCCATCCCCTTGGTGATGTGGGCCCACTGGTGCGAGTCTGATCCTGACTGGGTTCGTCACACTTCTCTGAGGTGAGCCCTCTGCTGTGAGGTCATTCGTGCCTGGTTGGCACACATCGCCTTGGCAACGTCAGCCCTCTGGTGGCAGTTGGAGCCTGCTGGGAGCCTCCTTCCCTTGGTGATGAGGGTCCTCTGGCGTCAGGCCCTAACTGCTGGTCTCCCAAAATTTTCTGATACGTTCTCAGTGGTGCGAGGACACTCCTACCAGATTTCCATCCCCATGGGGATGTGGGCCTCCTGCTCTGAGGTCCCAATGGCTGGGTTGCTCAGTTTCATGACATGGGTCCTCTTCTGTGAGTTCACTGTGGCCTGGATCCCATAGCCTCGGTGCTCTGGGCCGCCTGCTGGGAGGTTCCAACTGCTGGATTCCTCACTTTTTTATTCTATGGGCCCAGTGTTGTGAGGCTACTCCTGCCTGCCTCACTCCAAGGCCCTTGGTGATGTGGGTCCTCTGGATTGAGGACACATGTGCTGAGTACCTCACCTGTCAATGATGTGGCCCCACTGCTGTGAAGACACTCCTGCCTGGTTCCCATCCCCTTGGTGATGTGGGCCCTCTGGTGAGAGTCTGATGTTGGCTGGGTTTCTCACCCTTCTGTGAGGTGGGACCTCTGCTGTGAGGTAACTCCTGCCTGGCTTGCTCACGTTGCCTTGGCAACGTGAGCCCTCAGGTGGCAGTTGGAGCCTGCTGGGAATCTCCTCCCCTCAGTTATGAGAGCTCTGGATAAAACACATATGCACTTTTTTGCCAAGTGCATTATTTTCCAAGTTCTGTCTCTTTCCTATGCTTTAAGAGCGACTCCCGTGTACGTTCTGAAATCGGTGTCCTGCAATTCTGCCCCGCTTTCAAGTCCTCTTGGCAGCCTTACTTCAATATATTTTTGGACCATAGCTGTCATTTATAACTCTGCAGGTTTGTGAATGACAGTGCCCCTGAGCTCCTTTCTTCAACTCGCTTTCTTGTGAGCTCTCCGCAACACCGCAGGATTGCTTCAGGCCCTAGTGTGGTTCCGGCACGGCACGCTGAGCCTTTGCTTAATTCCTCTTCCTGGTGGGAAATGAGAGTTAAATTTGCCCGTCCAGACACCTCCAGCTAGTCTCTCATTGGTTCTCCCTATTCCTGTACATTTTCCGCAGAAATTGCAAACTGGGCCAAACAGGAGGTTAAAGGCACTGACTCTCCAAGTGGGGAGAGTGTTAGTAAAGCATCTGGAATGTTGCACCCGAGGACCAGGGAACGAAAACTGAGACACATTTGAACACGTTTCCCGATCACACGGTGGATCATACTCTGGGTTCCACATGCATGTTTTAGCTGAAGGAAGAATCCCTTAAACCTGGAGAGTTGAGACCCATGGAATGGGTACCATGCAATATGACTTCAAAGGGACTGTATTTGCTCACCGAACCTCACCAATCCTATCACTGCTGCATTTATGCCACTGTACACACGCTTGATTCTCTTTCGGAGACATATAAATCCATAGGTTTTAAGATTCTTACTAGTCAGGTATATTCTTAGGCGTTTAATAAGGGGTGATGAGTCCACTTCGTTGAGCAAGGAGTAGCTCTTGTCTATTACATATTTGGCTTATGGAACGGTATCTGTGCTAATTTAAATCTCTGGTTTTATGCAGCACCCCAACTCACCTTTCCCCTTAAGCAAGCATAAGTTGGTTTTCTACCTTTGAGACCCTGTTCTGTTTTGTAATTCAGTTCCTGTGTAGCCAAGTTTACATTCCGTGTATTAGTGATATCTTATGAAGTTTCTTTTTCTGTGTGACTTATTTCACTTAGAATCATCGTACCTGAATCCACTCATTATGTTGCTACGGGCCTGATGACATAGATTTCATTGCTAAGTGATATTGGATTGTACGTAAGTACCACAACTTCTTTATCCATTTTTCGCTTTCTGTGATATTGAACTTGTACTGTAAACGAGGTTCTTCTAAACAGAGCCATCCCAAACTTTGGGGTGGCTGTGTCTTTTTGATTTTAATTTCCCTAAGCTATACGACCATAAGTGGAAGTGCCCTAGGCTCTGTTTCTTCGTTTTTTAGATGTTTCAGGAAACACCATACACTTCTCCAGAGTGGCTGTTGGCAATTTACATCCCGCCCATCAGCATAACAAGGCTCCCAGTTCTCCATGGCCTGTCCTGCCTTTGTGGATTTTACAATTTTTTCAGATGGCCCTTTTGACCAGGGGCCCTGAGACTTCACTGTAGTGCAGATTTCCTTTGCAAGCTTGCTTGGTTGGCCAAAAAGTGCTTATGCATTTTTTCCTGAATATATTCAGGAAAAAATGCATACGCACTTTTTCGCCAAGTGCATCATTGTGGACGTTCGGCCTCTTTTCCTATGCTTTACATGCAATTCCAATCTACCTCCTGAAATCGGTTTCCTGCAATTCTGCCCCGCTTTGAAGTCCTCTTGGCAGCCTTACTTCAATAAACTTTTGGACGATAGCTGTCATTTTTAACTCTGCAGGTTTGTGAATTACAGTGTCCCTGAGCTCCTTTCTTCAACTCGCTTTCTTGTGAGCTGGCCTCAACACTGCAGGATTGCTTCAGGCCCTAGTGTGGTTCCGGCATGGCACGCTGGGCCTTTGGTTAATTCCTCTTCCTCGTGGGAAATGAGAGTTAAATTTGCTGGTCCAGACACCTCCAGCTAATCTCTCATTTGTTCTCCCTATTCCTGTTCATTTTCCGCAGAAATTGCAAACTGGGCCAAACAGGAGGTTAAAGGCACTGACTCTCCAAGTGGGGAGAGTGTTAGTAAAGCGTCTGGAATGTTGCACCCGAGTACCAGGGGACGAAAACTGAGACACATTTGAACACGTTTCCCGATCACATGGTGGATCATACTCTGGGATCCACATGCATGTTTTAGCTGAAGGAAGAATCCCTTAAACCTGGAGAGTTGAGATCCATGGAATGGGTACCATGCAATATGACTTCAAAGGGTCTGCATTTGCTCACCGAACCTCACCAATCCTATCACTGCTGCGTTTATTCTGCTGTTCACATGCTTGATTCTCTTTCGGAGAGATATAAATCCATAGGTTGTAAGATTCTTACTAGTCAGGTATATTCTTAGGCGTTTAATATGCGGTGTTTAGTTCAATTCGTTGAGCAAGGAGTAGCTCTTGTCTATTACATATTTGGCTTATGGAACGGTATCTGTGCTAATTTCAATCTCTGGTTTTATGCAGCACCCCAACTCACCTTTTCCCTTAAGCAAGCATAAGTTGGTTTTCTACATTTGAGACCCTGTTCTGTTTTGTAATTCAGTTCCTGTGTAGCCAAGTTTACATTCCGTGTATTAGTGATATCTTATGATGTTTCTTTTTCTGTGTGACTTATTTCACTTAGAATCATCGTACCTGTATCCACTCATTATGTTGCTACGGGCCTGATGACATAGATTTCATTGCTGAGTGATATTGTATTGTACGTAAGTACCACAATTTCTTTATCCATTTTTCACTTTCTGTGATATTGAACTTGTACCGTAAACGAGGTTCTTGTAAACAGAGCCATCCCAAACCTTGGGGTGGCTGTGTGTTTTTGATTTTAATTTCCCTAAGCTATAGGACCATAAGTGGAAGTGCCCTAGGCTCTGTTGCTTTGATTTTTGGATGTTTCAGGAAACACCATACACTTCTCCAGAGTGGCTGTTGGCAATTTACATCCCGCCCATCAGCATAACAAGGCTCCCAGTTCTCCATGGCCTGTCCTGCCTTTCTGGATTTTACACTTTTTTCAGATGGCCCTTTTGACCGGGGGGCGGTGAGACTTCATTGTAGTGCAGATTTCCTTTGCAAGCTTGCTTGGTTGGCCAAAAAGGGCGTATGCAGTTTTTTCCTGAATATATTCAGGAAAAAACGCATATGCCCTTTTTGGCCAAGTGCATCATTGTGGACGTTCTGCGTCTTTTCCTATGCTTTACATGCAATTCCAGTCTACCTCCTGAAATCGGTTTCCTGCAATTCTGCCCCACTTTCCAGTCCTCTTGGCAGCCTTACTTCAATATATTTTTGGACGATAGCTGTCATTTATAACTCTGCAGGTTTGTGAATTACAGTGCCCCTGAGCTCCTTTCTTCAACTCGCTTTCTTGTGAGCTGGCCGCAACACCGAAGGATTGCTTCAGGCCCTAGTGTGGTTCCGGCACGGCACGCTGAGCCTTTGGTTAATTCTTCTTCC
Source organism: Orcinus orca (assembly GCF_937001465.1). Classification (NCBI taxonomy): domain Eukaryota; kingdom Metazoa; phylum Chordata; class Mammalia; order Artiodactyla; family Delphinidae; genus Orcinus; species Orcinus orca. The sequence goes on from NW_026043972.1 coordinate 574,049, forward strand.
TGGTGGGAAATGAGAGTTAAATTTGCCCGTCCAGACACCGCCAGCTAGTCTCTGATTGGTTCTCCCTATTCCTGTACATTTTCCGCAGAAATTGCAAACTGGGCCAAACAGGAGGTTAAAGGCACTGACTCTCCAAGTGGGGAGAGTGTTAGTAAAGCGTCTGGAATGTTGCACCCGAGTACCAGGGGACGAAAACTGAAACACATTTAAACACGTTTCCCGATCACACGGTGGATCATATTCTGGGTTCCACATGCATGTCTTAGTTGAAGGAAGAATCCCTTAAACTTGGAGAGTTGAGACCCATGGAATGTGTAGCATGCAATATGACTTCAAAGGGTCTGCGTTTGCTCACCGAACCTCACCAATCCTATCACTGGTGCGTTTATGCCGCTGTACACTCGCTTGATTCTCTTTCAGACACATATAAATCCATAGGTTTTAAGATTCTTACTAGTCAGGTATATTCTTAGGCGTTTAATATGGGGTGTTGAGTCCACTTCGTTGAGCAAGGAGTAGCTCTTGTCTATTACATATTTGGCTTATGGAACGGTATCTGTGCTAATTTCAATCTCTGGTTTTATGCAGCACCCCAATTCACCTTTCCCATTAAGCAAGCATAAGTTGGTTTTCTACATTTGAGAGCCTGTTCTGTTTTGTAATTCTGTTCCTGTGTAGCCAAGTTTACATTCCGTGTATTAGTGATATCTTATGATGTTTCTTTTTCCGTGTGACTTATTTCACTTAGAATCATCGTACCTGAATCCACTCATTATGCTGCTACGGGCCTGATGACATAGATTTCATTGCTGAGTGATATTGCATGGGACGTAAGTACCACAACGTCTTTATCCATTTTTCGCACTCTGTGATATTGAACTTGTACCATAAACGAGGTTCTTGTAAACAGACCCATCCCAAACTTTGGGGTGGCTGTGTCTTTTTGATTTTAATTTCCCTAAGCTATAGGACCATAAGTGGAATTGCCCTAGGCTCTGTTGCTTTGTTTTTTAGATGTTTCAGGAAACACCATACACTTCTCCAGAGTGGCTGTTGGCAATTTACATCCCGCCCATCAGCATAACAAGGCTCCCAGTTCTCCATGGCCTGTCCTGCCTTTCTGGATTTTACACTTTTTTTAGATGGCCCTTTTGACCGGGGGGCAGTGAGACTTCATTTTAGTGCAGATTTCCTTTGCAAGCTTGCTTGGTTGGCCAAAAAGGGCGTATGCGTTTTTTCCTGAATATATTCAGGAAAAAACGCATACGCCCTTTTTGGCCAAGTGCATCATTGTGGACGTTCTGCCTCTTTTCCTATGCTTTACATGCAATTCCAGTCTACCTCCTGAAATCGGTTTCCTGCGACTCTGCCCCGCTTTCAAGTCCTCTTGGCAGCCTGACATCAATATATTTTTGGACGATAGCTGTCATTTATAACTCTGCAGGTTTGTGAATGGCAGTGCCCCTGAGCTCCTTTCTTCAACTCGCTTTCTTGTGAGCTGGCCGCAACACCGCAGGATTGCTTCAGGCCCTAGAGTGGTTCCGGCATGGCACGCTTAGCCTTTGGTTAATTCCTCTTCCTGGTGGGAAATGAGAGTTAAATTTGCCCGTCCAGACACCTCCAGCTAGTCTCTCATTGGTTCTCCCTATTCCTGTTCATCTTACGCAGAAATTGCAAACTGGGCCAAACAGGAGTTTAAAGGCACTGACTCTCCAAGTGGGGAGAGTGTTAGTAAAGCGTCTGGAATGTTGCACCCAAGTACCAGGGGACGAAAACTGAGACACATTTGAACACGTTTCCCGATCACACGGTGGATCATACTCTGGTTTCCACATGCATGTTTTAGCTGAAGGAAGAATCCCTTCAAACTGGAGAGTTGAGACCCATGGAATGGGTACCATGCAATATGACTTCAAAGGGTCTGCATTTGCTCACCGAACGTCACCAATCCTATCACTGCTGCGTTTATGCTGCTGTACACACGCTTGATTCTCTTTCGGAGACATATAAATCCATAGGTTTTAAGATTCTTACTAGTCAGGTATATTCTTAGGCTTTTAATATGGCGTCTTGAGTCCACTTCGTTGAGCAAGGAGTAGCTCTTGTCTATTACATATTTGGCTTATGGAACGGTATCTGTGCTAATTTCAATCTCTGGTTTTATGCAGCACCCCAACTCACCTTTCCCCTTAAGCAAGCATAAGTTGGTTTTCTACATTTGAGACCCTGTTCTGTTTTGTAATTCAGTTCCTGTGTAGCCAAGTTTACATTCCGTGTAGTAGTGATATGTTATGATGTTTCTTTTTCTGTGTGACTTATTTCACTTAGAATCATTGTACCTGAATCCACTGATTATGCTGCTACGGGCCTGATGATATAAATTTCATTGCTGAGTGATATTGCATTGTACGTAAGTACCACAACTTCTTTATCCATTTTTCGCTTTCTGTGACATTGAACTTGTACCGTAAACAAGGTTCTTGTAAACAGAGCCGTCCCAAACTTTGGGGTGGCTCTGTCTTTTTGATTTTAATTTCCCTAAGCTATAGGACCATAAGTGGAAGTGCCCTAGGCTCTGTTGCTTTGTTTTGTAGATGTTTCAGGAAACACCATACACTTCGCCAGAGTGGCTGTTGGCAATTTACAGCCCGCCCATCAGCATAACAAGGCTCCCAGTTCTCCATGGCCTGTCCTGCCTTTCTGGATTTTACACTTTTTTCAGATGGCCCTTTTGACCGGGGGGCAGTGACACGTTATTGTAGTGCAGATTTCCTTTGCAAGATTGCTTGGTTGGCTAGAAAGGGCGTATGCGTTTTTTCCTGAATATATTCAGGAAAAAACACATACGCCCTTTTTGGCCAAGTGCATCATTGTGAACGTTCTGCCTCTTTTCCTATGCTTTACATGCAATTCCAGTCTACCTCCTGAAATCGGTTTCCTGCAATTCTGCCCCGTTTTCAAGTCCTCTTGGCAGCCTTACTTCAATATATTTTTGGACGATAGCTGTCATTTATAACTCTGCAGGTTTGTGATTGACAGTGCCCCTGAGCTCCTTTCTTCAACTAACTTTCTTGTGAGCTGGCCGTAACACCGCAGGATTGCTTCAGGCCCTAGTGTGGTTCCGGCATGGCACGCTGAGCCTTTGGTTAATTCCTCTAGCTGCTGGGAAATTAGAGTTAAATTTGCCCGTCCAGACACCTCCAGCTAGTCTCTCATTGGTTCTCCCTATTCTTGTTCATTTTCGGCAGAAATTGCAAACTGGGCCAAACAGGAGGTTAAAGGCACTGACTCTCCAAGTGGGGAGAGTGTTAGTAAAGCGTCTGGAATGTTGCACCCAAGTACCAGGGGACGAAAACTGAGACACATTTGAACACGTTTCCCGATCACATGGTGGATCATACTCTGGGTTCCACATGCATGTTTTAGCTGAAGGAAGAATCCCTTAAACCTGGAGAGTTGAGACCGATGGAATGGGTACCATGCAATATGACTTCAAAGGGTCTGCATTTGCTCACCGAACCTCACCAATCCTATCACTGCTGCGTTTATGCAGCTGTACACACACTTGATTCTCTTTCGGAGACATATAAATCCATAGGTTTTAAGATTCTTACTAGTCAGGTATATTCTTAGGCTTTTAATATGGCGTCTTGAGTCCACTTCGTTGAGCAAGGAGTAGCTCTTGTCTATTACATATTTGGCTTATGGAACGGTATCTGTGCTAATTTCAATCTCTGGTTTTATGCAGCACCCCAACTCACCTTTCCCCTTAAGCAAGCATAAGTTGGTTTTCTACATTTGAGACCCTGTTCTGTTTTGTAATTCAGTTCCTGTGTAGCCAAGTTTACATTCCGTGTAGTAGTGATATGTTATGATGTTTCTTTTTCTGTGTGACTTATTTCACTTAGAATCATTGTACCTGAATCCACTGATTACGCTGCTACGGGCCTGATGATATAAATTTCATTGCTGAGTGATATTGCATTGTACGTAAGTACCACAACTTCTTTATCCATTTTTCGCTTTCTGTGACATTGAACTTGTACTGTAAACGAGGTTCTTGTAAACAGAGCCGTCCCAAACTTTAGGGTGGCTGTGTCTTTTTGATTTTAATTTCCCTAAGCTATAGGACCATAAGTGGAAGTGCCCTAGGCTCTGTTGCTTTGTTTTGTAGATGTTTCAGGAAACACCATACACTTCGCCAGAGTGGCTGTTGGCAATTTACAGCCCGCCCATCAGCATAACAAGGCTCCCAGTTCTCCATGGCCTGTCCTGCCTTTCTGGATTTTACACGTTTTTCAGATGGCCCTTTTGACCGTGGGGCAGTGAGACTTCATTGTAGTGCAGATTTCCTTTGCAAGCTTGCTTGGTTGGCCAGAAAGGGCGTATGCGTTTTTTCTTGAATATATTCAGGAAAAAACGCATACACCCTTTTTGGCCAAGTGCATCATTGCGGACGTTCTGCCTCTTTTCCTATGCTTTACATGCAATTCCAGTCTACCTCCTGAAATCGGTTTCCTGCAATTCTGCCCCGTTTTCAAGTCCTCTTGGCAGCCTTACTTCAATATATTTTTGGATGATAGCTGTCATTTATAACTCTGCAGGTTTGTGAATGACAGTGCCCCTGAGCTCCTTTCTTCAACTCGCTTTCTTGTGAGCTGGCCGCAACACCGCAGGATTGCTTCAGGCCCTAGTGTGGTTCCGGCATGGCACGCTGAGCCTTTGGTTAATTCCCTTTCCTGGTGGGAAATGAGAGTTAATTTTGCCTGTCCAGACGCCTCCAGCTAGTCTCTCATTGGTTCTCCCTATTCCTGTTCATTTTCCACAGAAATTGCAAACTGGGCCAAACAGGAGGTTAAAGGCACTGACTCTCCAAGTGGGGAGAGTGTTAGTAAAGCGTCTGGAATGTTGCACCCAGGTACCAGGGGATGAAAACTGATACATATTTGAACACGTTTCCCGATCACACGGTGGATCGTACTCTGGGTTCCACATGCATGTTTTAACTGAAGGAAGAATCCCTTAAACCTGGAGAGTTGAGACCCATGGAATTGGTAGCATGCAATATGACTTCAAAGGGTCTGCATTTGCTCACCGAACCTCACCAATCCTATCACTGCTGCATTTATGCTTCTGTACACACACTTCAGTCTCTTTCGGAGACATATAAATCCATAGGTTCTAAGATTCTTACTAGTCAGGTATATTCTTAGGCGTTTAATATGGGGTGTTGAGTCCACTTCGTTGAGCAAGGAGTAGCTCTTGTCTATTACAGATTTGGCTTATGGAATGGTATCTGTGCTAATTTCAATCTCTGGTTTTATGCAGCACCCCAACTCACCTTTCCCCTTAAGAAAGCATAAGTTGGTTTTCTACATTTGAGACCCTGTTCTGTTTTGTAATTCAGTTCCTGTGTAGCCAAGTTTACATTCCGTGTAGTAGTGATATGTTATGATGTTTCTTTTTCTGTGTGACTTATTTCACTTAGAATCATCATACCTGAATCCACTCATTATGCTGCTATGGGCCTGATGACATAGATTTCATTGCTGAGTGATATTGCATTGTACGTAAGTACCACAACTTCTTTATCCATTTTTCGCTTTCTGTGATATTGAACTTGTACCGTAAAAGAGGTTCTTGTCAACGGAGCCGTCCCAAACTTTGGGGTGGCTGTGTCTTTCTGATTTTAATTTCCCTAAGCTATAGGACCATAAGTGGAAGTGCCCTAGGCTCTGTTGCTTTGTTTTGTAGATGTTTCAGGAAACACCATACACTTCTCCAGAGTGGCTGTTGGCAATTTACATCCCGCCCATCAGCATAACAAGGCTCCCAGTTCTCCATGGCCTGTCCTGCCTTTCTGGATTTTACACCTTTTTCAGATGGCCCTTTTGACCGGGGGGCAGTGAGACTTCATTGTACTGCAGATTTCCTTTGCAAGCTTGCTTGGTTGGCCAAAAAGTGCGTATGCGTTTTTTCCTGAATATATTCAGGAAGAAACGCATATGCCCTTTTTGTCCAAGTGCATCATTGTGGACTTTCTGCCTATTTTCCTATGCTTTACATGCAATTCCAGTCTACCTCCTGAAATCGATTTCCTGCAATTCTGCCCCGCTTTCAAGTCCTCTTGGCAGCCTTACTTCAATATATTTTTGGACGATAGCTGTCATTTATAACTCTGCAGGTTTGTGAATGACAGTGCCCCTGAGCTCCTTTCTTCAACTCGCTTTCTTGTGAGCTGGCCGCCACACTGCAGGATTGCTTCAGGCCCTAGTGTGGTTCCGGCATGGCACGCTGAGCCTTTGGTTAATTCCTCTTCCTGGTGGGAAATGAGAGTTAAATTTGCCCGTCCAGACACCTCCTGCTAGTCTCTCATTGGTTCTCCCTATTCCTGTTCATTTTCCGCAGAAATTGCAAACTGGGCCAAACAGGTCGTTAAAGTCACTGACTCTCCAAGTGGGGAGAGTGTTAGTAAAGCATCTGGAATGTTGCACCCGAGACCCAGGGGACGAAAACTGAGACACATTTGAACACGTTTCCCGATCACACGGTGGATCATACTCTGGGTTCCACATGCGTGTTTCAGCTGAAGGAAGAATCCCTTAAACCTGGAGAGTTGAGACCCGTGGATTGGGTAACATGCAATATGAGTTCAAAGGGTCTTCATTTGCTCACCGAACCTCTCCAATCCCATCACTGCTGCGTTTATGCCGCTGTACACACGCTTGATTCTCTTTCGGAGACATAGCAATCCATAGGTTTTAAGATACTTACTAGTCAGGTACATTCTTAGGCATTTAGTATGTGGTGTTGAGTCCATTTCGTTGAGCAAGGAGTAGCTCTTGTCTCTTACATATTTGGCTTAAGGAACTTTATCTGTGCTCATTTCAATCTCTGGTTTTATGCAGCACCCCAACTCACCTTTCCCCTTAAGCAAGCATAAGTTGTTTTTCAACATTTGAGACCCTGTTCTGTTTTGTAATTCAGTTCCTGTGTAGCCAAGTTTACATTCCGTGTAGTAGTGATATCTTATGATGTTTCCTTTTCTGTGTGATTTATTTCACTTAGAGTCATTGTACCTGAATCCACTGATTATGCTGCTACGGGCCTGATGACATAAATTTCATTGCTGAGTGATATTGCATTGTACGTAAGTACCACAACTTCTTTATCCATTTTTCGCTTTCTGTGATATTGAACTTGTACCGTAAACGAGGTTCTTGTAAACAGAGCCGTCCCAAACTTTGGGGTGGCTGTGTCTTTTTGATTTTAATTTCCCTAAGCTATAGGACCATAAGTGGAAGTGCCCTAGGCTCTGTTGCTTTGTTTTTTAGATGTTTCAGGAAACACCATACACTTCTCCAGAGTATCTGTTGGCAATTTACAGCCCGCCCATCAGCATAACAAGGCTCCCTGTTCTCCATGGCCTGTCCTGCCTTTCTGGATTTTACACTTTTTTCAGATGGCCCTTTTGACCGGGGGGCAGTGAGACTTCATTGTAGTGCAGATTTCCTTTGCAAGTTTGCTTGGTTGGCCAAAAAGTGCGTATTCGTTTTTTCCTGAATATATTCGGGAAGAAACGCATACGCCCTTTTTGGCCAAGTGCATCATTGTGGACGTTCTGCCTCTTTTCCTATGCTTTACATGCAATTCCAGTCTACCTCCTGAAATCGGTTTCCTGCAATTCTGCCCCGTTTTCAAGTCCTCTTGGCAGCCTTACTTCAATATATTTTTGGACGATAGCTGTCATTTATAACTCTGCAGGTTTTTGAATTACAATGCCCCTGAGCTCCTGTCTTCAACTCGCTTTCTTGTGAGCTGGCTGCCACACCGCAGGATTGCTTCAGGCCCTAGTGTGGTTCCGGCATGGCAAGCTGAGCCTTTGGTTAATTCCTCTTCCTGGTGGGAAATGAGAGTTAAATTTGCCCGTCCAGACACCTCCAGCTAGTCTCTCATTGGTTCTCCCTATTCCTGTTCATTTTCCACAGAAATTGCAAACTGGGCCAAACAGGAGGTTAAAGGCACTGACTCTCCAAGTGGGGAGAGTGTTAGTAAAACGTGTGGAATGTTACGCCCGAGTACCAGGGGACGAAAACTGAGACACATTTGAACACGTTTCCCGATCACACGGTGGATCATACTCTGGGTTCCACATGCATGTTTTAGCTGAAGGAAGAATCCCTTAAACCTGGAGAGTTGAGACCCATGGAATGGGTACCATGCAATATGACTTCAAAGGGTCTGCATTTGCTCACCGAACCTCACCAATCCTATCACTGCTGCATTTATGCCACTGTACACACGCTTGATTCTCTTTCGGAGACATAGAAATCCATAGGTTTTAAGATTGTTACTAGTCAGGTATATTCTTAGGCGTTTAATATGGCGTCTTAAGTCCACTTCGTTGAGAAAGGAGTAGCTCTTGTCTATTACATATTTGGCTTATGGAACGGTATCTGTGCTAATTTCAATCTCTGGTTTTACGCAGCACCCCTACTCACCTTTCCCCTTAAGCAAGCATAAGTTGGTTTTCTACATTTGAGACGCTATTCTGTTTTTTAATTCAGTTCCTGTGTAGCCAAGTTTACATTCCGTGTATTAGTGATATCTTATGATGTTTCTTTTTCTGTGTGACTTATTTCACTTAGAATCATCGTACCTGAATCCACTCATTATGCTGTTATGGGCCTGATGACATAGATTTCATTGCTGAGTGATATTGCATTGGACGTAAGTACCACAACTTCTTTATTCATTTTTCGCTATCTGTGATATTGAACTTGTACCGTAAACGAGGTTCTTGTAAAGAGAGCCGTCCCAAACTTTGGGGTGGCTGTGTCTTTTTGATTTTAATTTCCCTAAACTGTAAGACCAGAAGTGGAAGTGCCCTAGGCTCTGTTGCTTTGTTTTTTAGATGTTTCAGGAAACACCATACACTTCTCCAGAGTGGCTGTTGGCAATTTACATCCTGCCCATCAGCATAACAAGGCTGCCAGTTCTCCATGGCGTGTCCTGCCTTTCTGGATTTTACAGTTTTTTCAGATGGCCCTTTTTTCCGTGGGGTAGTGAGACTTCATTGTAGTGCAGATTTCCTTTGCAAGCTTGCTTGGTTGGCCAAAAAGTGCGTATGCGTTTTTTCCTGAATATATTCAGGAAAAAACGCATACGCCCTTTTTGGCCAAGTGCATCATTGTGGACGTTCTGCCTCTTTTCCTATGCTTTACATGCAATTCCAGTCTACCTCCTGAAATCGGTTTCCTGCAATTCTGCCCCGCTTTCAAGTCCTCTTGGCAGCCTTACTTCAATATATTTTTGGACATTATCTGTCATTTATAACTCTGCAGGTTTGTGAATTACAGGGCCCCTGAGCTCCTTTCTTCACCTCGCTTTCTTGTGAGCTGGCCGCAACACCGCAGGATTGCTTCAGGCACTTGTGTGGTTCCGGCATGGCATTTTTCAGTGATAGATATTTTCAACTCTGCAGTTTCGTGAATTTTACTGCCCCTGAGTTCCATTGTTCAACTTGTTTTTATGGGAACTGGCCACAAAGCAGTGGGATTTCCTCAAGCCCTATACTGTTTCCATGGGCAACCCTAGCCTTTGGTCAATTCGTCTTCCTGATTGGAAATTAGAGTGACATGTGCCTGTCTGAACACCTAGGACTTGTCTCTCATTGTTCCTCATCCTTCCGCTTCATCCTCTGGACAAATTCCAAACTGTACGCAACAGGATGTTGACAGTGCTGACATCTCCAAGTGGGGAGACTGTTAGTAAAGACGCTGGAGGGGTGAACCCGAGCACCAGGAGATGAGGAGACGAGATGCCTTTTCCAAACTCTTCCCGATCAGACGGTATACCATCCTCTGGATGTGACAGACATGTTTTAGCAGTAGGAAGAGTCCCATTCATGTAAGGAGAACACCAGGGCTTTTTCAAAATCAGTGTCTCCCCGAAACCCAAACTGGGGAGTTTTTTAAGTTACAGCTACACATATGTTCATTAAGGGCCTTGGGAAGTAGGCAGAGTCCAAACTTTAGATGATTGAAGTCTTCAGGGTCAGAAGCACTCACCACCGGCTTCCCTTAGGTTACACTTTAACTGTCATTGATAGATGATGTCAATAAAAATATCTATTCTTTTTCCGATTATTTCCCCTTATAGGTTATTGCAAAATATTGAGTGTAGTTCCGTGTGCTATCCAGTAGTTCCTTGTTGATGATCTATTTTATACATAGCAGTGTGTATGTGTTAATTCCAAACTGTTAATTTATCCCTCCTCCCACCTTTCCCCTTTGATAATAATAAATTATAAGGTTTTATACTTCTCAGAAATGGGGGAGCTGAAAGAGAGGTATCATTTTCAATGGAAAAGCATTTAAAACAAGATTGAAGCTTTAACCAAGATTATTAGATGTACATCCTTGGAAAGAAATCACTTCATTTCTCTAATATTGACCTGACAAATAAGACAAACCTTTTCACTGAACTTGCTTATAGTAAAGTTATGGAAATATCAAATGGAAGTGTTAGAAACATCTTATTTTACCCGAGCCTTCTAAACTGTTCTATGTTAACTACAGTTTGGCTCACACATCTGTTCATTGAAGTTACAATAGTCTCAATTTCTGTTACTGATCCTCCAGAGTGGACCCCAACAAGTGTCCCCCTGCCCAGTGTCATTGGGGCCAACAGATCGAGACTGAGTTTGGTTCACAAGCAAAGGAAACTTTATATTTTGATCAGAGAATGGAGAGGTGAGAGCATGCACTACCCCGTGGGCTGTGGGCTGGGCTGCTGTGTAGAGATCCTGTCAGAGTCAGTGGGAGGGAGGGGGCGGAGCTCTGGAGGGCCGGGTTGGCTGCAGCTCAGGCTCTATATCTCGGAGTCTGCACTGGGCCCCAGGAGCTGAGGTGTCGACCCAGCCATTCTGCACTAGGAAATCTGGTCTGAAGTGCCGGGTGTGGAACCTCTGCATGCGGGACCCTAGGAGCACGTGAAATTAGACAAAGCACAAAGGATCAAAAAGGTCAGACTTGACTTTATTGCCCAGATTCTATTTTTATCTCCCAGGGATTTTTAATGGGCTTTGCTGGGGACAAACCCCTCCTCTGCCTTTTGTCCCATTCCTCATTCTTGGAGTGCTGAGGGTGCAGACCCTTCTTCTGTAACTGCTGAGTGCTGAGTTGGGAGCCCTCATACCAGGGGACGAGGGTCAGAACTTCTCCCCAGCAGCCTCCAGGTGACGTTGATTGGCCCCAGGACCCCTGCCTCCCTGCTCGTCCGCCTGAGCACCAGCATTGGAAGTGTTATAGATTCTAATGACATTTAAGGGTCCAGGAAAGAGATGTGCAGAGACGCTGTGGGGGCCGATTTCACCCCGCCCCACATTTGTTCGGCCACCTTAGGCTGACCGTTTCTGCCAGCCTACATGCTCTGACCAGTAGTCTGCTCTTTCTTCAATTAGGCCCCTGAATTAACGTAAAAACAGCACCAGGTGTCAGAGCCCTGCCCGCTCAACTCCCAGACAGTCCAGGGTCAGTGGTGATCAAGGACCATGATGGCCACTGAGTCAACAGCCTTTTGAAGTAAACAGGAGTCCAGCCGGTCTTATTGGCCACCATCATCACGGTGTCTGTAGGCTTTTCTATGGTGACAGTGTGATATACGGTTCCCCCGCCAAGATTATTAGCTCCCCTCCGGGTGCAGTAAGTCCTGCAAGCAGTAGTCTACTCCTTCGGGACACACTATTGTTGTTTTATGAGAGAAACTCCAGGTCAAGTGATGTTCACACGAGTCGTCATGGTGCCCTGTTGCCCCCGGTTATCTCTCTGGATGTTGGAGTTGGAGGGCCTCCTCACTCGAGGTCGGTGTGCCCACGGAGCGAACCCTGCAACTTCAGGGCATGGTTGGTGATTAGGATCACCACGTGGGGTCCTTTCCCCTTAGGAGGGAGGTGGCCTTTTGGGCTGCTGATTTCCAGGTTTTTAGATACCGCCAGTATCTTGGCCAGATGTGGCAGTGGGCCAAGCCCCTTGGTGACTGTAGTTTATCCTACCTGGATGGCATTCTTGCGTTGTTCCATTTCAAGTGGTCCCAGTTTTTGCACTAATTCTCCAATGGCGATTCACCTTTCACCGGGAATGGAAAGGTCAAAGGGTTTAGCTCAATTAGGGAGTTCCAGGGCAAGGGTCTGAATTGACTGCTCTTTCCATTCTTGAAAGGCCACTTCTGGATTCTATTCAAAAGGATCATCATCTTTTCCTTTCAGTGTTTCATATAGAGGCCCAGCTAGTAGACTGTAGTTAGGGATCCAGAAGCAGCAAACCCTGGCCTCCCCAGGAACCCCTAAGCTGTCTTCTAGTTTTAGAAAGGGGTAAGGCTGAAAATGGTTTCTTCCCTTTCCTGGGATGGGCTTCTCTGACCTTGTGTGAGAATGAAGCCCAGGCAGGTCACCGCAGTCTGTGATATTTGAGCTTTTTCTTGGACAACTTCTATCCTTTATTGGCTTGGTAGTTCAGAGGCCTCCTTAGTAGGGCTGGCGATCAGAATGTCATCTGCATATTGAAGGAGGGTTTCCTTTTCCAGAGGTAGAACTTTTCGGTCTTTAGCTAAGCTTTCCCCAAAGATGGTGTGGGAATTTTTGAACCCTTGGGGCAAGACGGCCCGGAAGTATTGTTTTAGTTGTATGTTGAGTCCTGCCACTCACAAGCCAAAATTTCTTGTGACTCTGGGACTAATGGAATACAAAAGAAGGCATCATTGAAGACTAATACAGAATACCATGTCCTGGTGGTTGGTAGAATGACCAGCAGGGTGTAGGAATCAGGAGCAACTGGAGGTATATCCTCGGTGGCTTCACTGACTGTCCTGACATAATTTACCAGGTCCCCAGCAGCCCATGGGGCTCTCGTGGTCAGGCCAATCCCAGGATATGGAGCTCTCCTGGGCAGGTACCCCACCCCCAACCCAGCCCACGGGGCTCTCATGGTCAGGCCCCTCCCAGGATACAGAGCTACCCTTGCAGGTACCGTGGCAGGGCTGGGCACACAGGAACCGTGCACATAGCCCTCATTGAAGAGCATCCCCAGCTCACCTGTCGCTCAGAGCTGACACAGAGCACCTCAGAGCAGGACTTGAACTAACAAACAACAGCTCCGACAGGTCTGTGACCCTGGGCATCACTCTGTGTGGCCTCCCTCCACCTGGTCTTCCAGAGACTTCCACTGCACCCGGGGCAGCAGGCCTCTGTCTCCAACCACCACCCACCCCTCCTCTCCCTGACTCCTGGGTTCCTCTCATTAGGAGAGGGTTTTCTTGAAGTTGTCTCCCACTCATGGGCCAGATAAAATGATTAGAAAACAAGCCAAAGCTGCAGCCCCTTGTCTATCCTGACTCTCAGGAGCCCACACCTGTTCCTTGGACCTGGCCGGTTCAGCAAGTTCCATTTTCTGCAACTGTGAGCCCCTGAGGGGTGATGATTGGCTGACCTGGGCAGCCTTACCGTGCCGGCCAGCCCTCCCCAGGTGTGCCTGGGTTGATATCAATATAAATACCACTCCAGGCAGCAAGAGCCCCTGCAGCCGTGCCTGACGCCATTTTCTCTGCCCTGTCAGCAGTCTCGGGGCTGGGCTGGTGGGAGGGAGTGAGAGGCCACGGCTTTGTGGGTGGCCCAGTGTGAGTGGGGCTCTGCTGGACTTTCTGCAGCAGTTGCCAGGCTGCCACCTGCTAAAGAAGAGGATGTGTCACCCATACCTGCTGCTGGAATTTCTCCCTGGGCAGAGGTGAGGAAGGAAAAAAGCAGTGGGGGCAGGGACAGGACGGGTATCTCAGGCAGGGAAATGGAAATCTTCCAGAAGAGCACCCAGGGCCAGGACCATCCTGGCTGGCCTGCAGGCACCAAGTCGGCCGGCATGCTGTCAGTCGTGTGGCTCTATGGCCCTTCCTCTAGGCTTTCAAGTCCTTGTATATATTCAGGTGTTTTACCTGGGACGGGTGGGAATAGTTCAGCAGCAACTGGCCTGGGGCTCAGCTCACGTTTACTCACAGATGCCTCGGCACGGTGCCCCAGCTTTGCAATGAGGACGCTTGTTGCGTGGGGGCTGCTGGCTGAATGGGAGACGATTCCCCACCACTGACCAACTTCAGAATTGTTTACAACTGGAGCAAGTGCCCTGATACGGTTTTCCTCTGTGGAACTGGTGGGTTCTGTGTTTTTTTTCTCTTTTTCGTTTTTGGTTCAAGGTAGATTTTATTCCTCTTTTTTGTATTTACAGATATAAGCATGGAAATAATTTATTCATATAAATACATGTATGTGAAGGGAATAATTGTTTTTTCTGTTTTATCTTTTAAATTTTATTTCTTTTTAATTTTGAATTTTATTTTATATTTTTATACAGCAGGTTCTTATTGGTTATCTATTTTATACATATAAATGTATACATGCCAATCCCAGTCTCTCAACTCCTCCCACCACCACCCCCCCAACAGCTTTCCCCCCTTGTTGTCCATACGTTTGTTGTCTACATCTGTTGCTCTATTTATGCCTTGCAAAATGGTTAATCTGTACAGTTTTTCTAGGTTCCACATATATGCATGAATATACAAGATTTGTTTTTCTCTTTCTGACTTACTTCACTCTGTATGACAGTCTCTAGATCCATCGACGTCTCTGCAAATGACCCAATTTCATTCCTTTTCATTGCTTAGTAATATTCCATTTTATATATGTACCACTTCTTTATGCATTCGTCTGTCTGTGGGCATTTAGGTTGCTTCCATTACCTCGATATTGTAAATAGTGATGCAATGAACATTGCGGTGAATGTCTCATTTTGATTTATGGTTTTTTCTGGGTATATGTCCACTACTGGGATTGCTGTATCATATGGTAATTCTATTGTTAGTTTCTTAAGAAACTCCATATTGTTCTCCATAGTGACTGTATCAATTTTTATTCGCAACAATAGTGGAAGAGGGTTCCTTTTCTCCACACCCTTTCCAGCATTTTTTGTTTGTAGATTTTCTGATGATGCCCATACTATCAGGTGTGAGGTGGTACCTCATTGTTGAGTCCATTTCGTTGAGCAAGGAGTAGCTCTTGTCTATTACATATTTGGCTTAAGGGACTTTATCTGTGCTCATTTCTATCTCTGGTTTTCTGCAGCACCCCAACTCACCTTTCCCCTTAAGCAAGCATAAGTTGGTTTTCTACATTTGAGACCCTGTTCTGTTTTGTAATTCAGTTCCTGTGTATCCAAGTTTACATTCCGTGTAGTAGTGATATCTTATGATGTTTCTATTTCTGTGTGACTTATTTCACTTAGAATCATCGTACCTGAATCCACTCATTATGATGCTACGGGCCTGATGACATAGATTTCATTGCTGAGTGATATTGCATTGTACGTAAGTACCACAACTTCTTTATCCATTTTTCGCTTTCTGTGATATTGAACTTGTACCGTAAACAAGGTTCTTGTAAACAGAGCCATCACAAACTTTGGGGTGGCTGTGTCTTTTTTATTTAAATTTCCCTAAGCTATAGGACCATAAGTGGAAGTGCCCTAGGCTCTGTTGCTTTGTGTTTTAGATGTTTCAGGAAACACCATACACTTCTCCAGAGTGGCTGTTGGCAATTTACATCCCGCCCATCAGCATAACAAGGCTCCCAGTTCTCCATGGCCTGTCCTGCCTTCCTGGATTTTACACTTTTTTCAGATGGCCCTTTTGACCAGGGGGCAGTGAGACTTCATTGTAGTGCAGATTTCGTTTGCAAGCTTGCTTGGTTGGCCAAAAAGGGCGTATGCGGTTTTTCCTGAATATATTCAGGAAAAAACGCATACGCCCTTTTTGGCCAAGTGCATCATTGTGGACGTTCTGCCTCTTTTCCTATGCTTTACATGCAATTCCAGTCTACCTCCTGAAATCCGTTTCCTGCAATTCTGCCCCGCCTTCAAGTCCTCTTGGAAGCCTTACTTCAATATATTTTTCGACGATAGCTGTCATTTATAACTCTGCAGGTTTGTGAATGACAGTGCCCCTGAGCTCCTTTCTTCAACTCACTTTCTTGTGAGCTAGCCGCAACACTTCAGGATTGCTTCAGGCCCTAGTGTGTTTCCAGCATGGCATGCTGAGCCTTTGGTTAATTCCTCTTCCTGGTGGGAAATGAGAGTTAAATTTGCCCGTTCAGACACCTCCAGCTGGTCTCTCATTGGTTCTCCATATTCCTGTTCATCTTACGCAGAAATTGCAAACTGGGCCAAACAGGAGGTTAAAGGCCCTGACTCTCCAAGTGGGGAGAGTGTTAGTAAAGCGTCTGGAATGTTGCACCCGAGTACCAGGGGACGAAAACTGAGACACATTTGAACACGTTTCCCGATCGCATGGTGGATCATACTCTGGGTTCCACATGCATGTTTTAGCTGAAGGCAGAATCCCTTAAACCTGGAGAGTTGAGACCCATGGAATGGGTACCATGCAATATGACTTCAAAGGGTCTGCATTTGCTCACCGAACCTCACCAATCCTATCACTGCTGCATTTATGCTGCTGTACACACGCTTGATTCTCTTTCGGAGACATATAAATCCGTTGGTTGTAAGATTCTTACCAGTCAGGTATATTCTTAGGCGTTTAATATGGGGTGTTGAGTCCACTTCGTTGAGCATGGAGTAGCTCTTGTCTATTACATATTTGGCTTATGGAACGGTATCTGTGCTAATTTCAATCTCTGGTTTTATGCAGCACCCCAACTCACCTTTCCCCTTAAGAAAGCATAAGTTGGTTTTCTACATTTGAGACCCTGTTCTGTTTTGTAATTCAGTTCCTGTGTAGCCAAGTTTACATTCCGTGTAGTAGTGATATCTTATGATGTTTCTATTTCTGTGTGACTTATTTCACTTAGAATCATCGTACCTGAATCCACTCATTATGATGCTACGGGCCTGATGACATAGATTTCATTGCTGAGTGATATTGCATTGTACGTAAGTACCACAACTTCTTTATCCATTTTTCGCTTTCTGTGATATTGAACTTGTACCGTAAACAAGGTTCTTGTAAACAGAGCCATCCCAAACTTTGCAGTGGCTGTGTCTTTTTTATTTTAATTTCCCTAAGCTATAGGACCATAAGTGGAAGTGCCCTAGGGTGTGTTGCTTTGTTTTTTAGATGTTTCAGGAAACACCATACACTTCTCCAGAGTGGCTGTTGGCAATTTACATCCCGCTCATCAGCATAACAAGGCTCCCAGTTCTCCATGGCCTGTCCTGCCTTCCTGGATTTTACACTTTTTTCAGATGGCCCTTTTGACCAGGGGGCAGTGAGACTTCATTGTAGTGCAGATTTCTTTGCAAGCTTGCTTGGTTGGCCAAAAAGGGAGTATGCGTTTTTTCCTGAATATATTCAGGAAAATCGCATACGCCCTTTTTGGCCAAGTGCATCATTGTGGACGTTCTGCCTCTTTTCCTATGCTTTACATGCAATTCCAGTCTACCTCCTGAAATCGGTTTCCTGCAATTCTGCCCCGCCTTCAAGTCCTCTTGGAAGCCTTACTTCAATATATTTTTTGACGATAGCTGTCATTTATAACTCTGCAGGTTTGTGAATGACAGTGCCCCTGAGCTCCTTTCTTCAACTCAATTTCTTGTGAGCTGGCCGCAACACTGCAGGATTGCTTCAGGCCCTAGTGTGGTTCCAGCATGGCATGCTGAGCCTTTGGTTAATTCCTCTTCCTGGTGGGAAATGAGAGTTAAATTTGCCCGTCCAGACACCTCCAGCTAGTCTCTCATTGGTTCTCCCTATTCCTGTACATCTTATGCAGAAATTGCAAACTGGGCCAAACAGGAGGTTAAAGGCACTGACTCTCCAAGTGGGGAGAGTGTTAGTAAAGCGTCTGCAATGTTGCACCCGAGTATCAGGGGACGAAAACTGAGACACATTTGAACATGTTTCCCGATCGCACGGTGGATCATACTCTGAGTTCCACATGCATGCTTTAGCTGAAGGCAGAATCCCTTAAACCTGGAGAGTTGAGACCCATGGAATGGGTACCATGCAATATGACTTCAAAGGGTCTGCATTTGCTCACCGAACCTCACCAATCCTATCACTGCTGCGTTTATGCCGCTGTACACACGCTTGATTCTCTTTCAGAGACATAGAAATCCATAGGTTTTAAGATTCTTACTAGTCAGGTATATTCTTAGGCGTTTAATATGGGGTGTTGAGTCCACTTCGTTGAGCAAGGAGTAGCTCTTGTCTATTACATATTTGGCTTATGGAACGGTATCTGTGCTAATTTCAATCTCTGGTTTTATGCAGCACCCCAACTCACCTTTCCCCTTAAGCAAGCATAAGTTGGTTTTCGACATTTGAGACCCTGTTCTGTTTTGTAATTCAGGTCCTGTGTAGCCAAGTTTACATTCCGTGTAGTAGTGATATCTTATGATGTTTCTTTTTCTGTGTGACTTATTTCACTTAGCGTCATCGTACCTGAATCCACTCATTATGCTGTTACGGGCCTGATGACATAGATTTCATTGCTGAGTGATATTGCATTGTACGTAAGTACCACAACTTCTTTATCCATTTTTCGCTTTCTGTGATATTGAACTTGTACCGTAAACGAGGTTCTTGTAAACAGAGCCGTCCCAAACTTTGGGGTGGCTGTGTCTTTTTGATTTTAATTTCCCTAAGCTATAGGACCATAAGTGGAAGTGCCCTAGGCTCTGTTGCTTTGTTTTTTAGATGTTTCAGGAAACACCATACACTTCTCCAGAGTGGCTGTTGGCAATTTACATCCCGCCCATCAGCATAACAAGGCTCCCAGTTCTCCATGGCCTGTCCTGCCTTTCTGGATTTTACACTTTTTAAGATGGCCCTTTTGACCCGGGGGCAGTGAGACTTCATTGTAGTGCAGATTTCCTTTGCAAGCTTGCTTGGTTGGCCAAAAAGGGCGTATGCGTTTTTTCCTGAATATATTCAGGAAAAAAAGCATACGCCCTTTTTGGCCAAGTGCATCATTGTGGACGTTCTGCCTCTTTTCCTATGCTTTACGTGCAATTCCAGTCTACCTCCTGAAATCGGTTTCCTGTATTCTGCCCCGCTTTCAACTCCTCTTGGCAGCCTTACTTCAATATATTTTTGGACGATAGCTGTCATTTATAACTCTGCAGGTTTGTGAATTACAGGGTCCGAAGCTCCTTGCTTCAACTTGCTTTCTTGTGAGCTGGCCGCAACACCGCAGGATTGCTTCAGGCCCTAGTGTGGTTCCGGCATGGCATGCTGAGCCTTTGGTTAATTCCTCTTCCTGGTGGGAAATGAGAGTTAAATTTGCCCGTCCAGACACCTCCAGCTAGTCTCTCATTGGTTCTCCCTATTCATGTTCATTTTCCACAGAAATTGCAAACTGGGCCAAACAGGAGGTTAAAGGCCCTGACTCTCGAAGTGGGGAGAGTGTTAGTAAAGCATCTGGAATGTTGCACCCGAGTACCACGGGACGAAAACTGAGACACATTTGAACACGTTCCCGATCTCATGTTGGATCATACTCTGGGTTCCACATGCATGTTTTAGCTGAAGGAAGAATCCCTTAAACCTGGAGAGTTGAGACCCATGGAATGGGTACCATGCAATATGACTTCAAAGGGTCTGCATTTGCTCACCGAACCTCACCAATCCTATCACTGCTGCGTTTATGCCACTGTACACACGCTTGATTCTCTTTCGGAGACATATAAATCCATAGGTTTTAAGGTTCTTACTAGTCAGGTATATTCTTAGGCATTTAATATGGCGTCTTGAGTCCACTTCGTTGAGCAAGGTGTAGCTCTTGATTATTCCATATTTGGCTTATGGAACGGTATCTGTGTTAATTTCAATCTCTGCTTTTATGCAGCACCCCAACTCACCTTTCCCCTTAAGCAAGCATAAGTTGGTTTTCTACATTTGAGACCCTGTTCTGTTTTGTAATTCAGTTCCTGTGTTGCCAAGTTTACATTCCGTGTAGTAGTGATATCTAATGATGTTTCTTTTTCTCTGTGACTTATTTCTCTTAGAATCATTGTACCTGAATCCACTCATTATGCTGCTACGGGCCCGATGACATAGATTTCATTGCTGAGTGATATTGCATTGTACGTAAGTACCACAACTTCTTTATCCATTTTTCGCTTTCTGTGATATTGAACTTGTACCGTAAACGAGGTTCTTGTAAACAGAGCCGTCCCAAACTTTGGGGTGGCTGTGTCTTTTTGATTTTAATTTCCCTAAGCTATAGGACCATAAGTGGAAGTGCCCTAGGCTCTGTTGCTTTGTTTTTTAGATGTTTCAGGAAACACCATACACTTCTCCAGAGTGGCTGTTGGCAATTTACATCCCGCCCATCAGCATAACAAGGCTCCCAGTTCTCCATGGCCTGTCCTGCCTTTCTGGATTTTACACTTTTTAAGATGGCCCTTTTGACCCGGGGGCAGTGAGACTTCATTGTAGTGCAGATTTCCTTTGCAAGCTTGCTTGGTTGGCCAAAAAGGGCGTATGCGTTTTTTCCTGAATATATTCAGGAAAAAAAGCATACGCCCTTTTTGGCCAAGTGCATCATTGTGGACGTTCTGCCTCTTTTCCTATGCTTTACGTGCAATTCCAGTCTACCTCCTGAAATCGGTTTCCTGTATTCTGCCCCGCTTTCAACTCCTCTTGGCAGCCTTACTTCAATATATTTTTGGACGATAGCTGTCATTTATAACTCTGCAGGTTTGTGAATTACAGGGTCCGAAGCTCCTTGCTTCAACTTGCTTTCTTGTGAGCTGGCCGCAACACTGCAGGATTGCTTCAGGCCCTAGTGTGGTTCCGGCATGGCATGCTGAGCCTTTGGTTAATTCCTCTTCCTGGTGGGAAATGAGAGTTAAATTTGCCCGTCCAGACACCTCCAGCTAGTCTCTCATTGGTTCTCCCTATTCATGTTCATTTTCCACAGAAATTGCAAACTGGGCCAAACAGGAGGTTAAAGGCCCTGACTCTCGAAGTGGGGAGAGTGTTAGTAAAGCATCTGGAATGTTGCACCCGAGTACCACGGGACGAAAACTGAGACACATTTGAACACGTTCCCGATCTCATGTTGGATCATACTCTGGGTTCCACATGCATGTTTTAGCTGAAGGAAGAATCCCTTAAACCTGGAGAGTTGAGACCCATGGAATGGGTACCATGCAATATGACTTCAAAGGGTCTGCATTTGCTCACCGAACCTCACCAATCCTATCACTGCTGCGTTTATGCCACTGTACACACGCTTGATTCTCTTTCGGAGACATATAAATCCATAGGTTTTAAGGTTCTTACTAGTCAGGTATATTCTTAGGCATTTAATATGGCGTCTTGAGTCCACTTCGTTGAGCAAGGTGTAGCTCTTGATTATTCCATATTTGGCTTATGGAACGGTATCTGTGTTAATTTCAATCTCTGCTTTTATGCAGCACCCCAACTCACCTTTCCCCTTAAGCAAGCATAAGTTGGTTTTCTACATTTGAGACCCTGTTCTGTTTTGTAATTCAGTTCCTGTGTTGCCAAGTTTACATTCCGTGTAGTAGTGATATCTAATGATGTTTCTTTTTCTCTGTGACTTATTTCTCTTAGAATCATTGTACCTGAATCCACTCATTATGCTGCTACGGGCCCGATGACATAGATTTCATTGCTGAGTGATATTGCATTGTACATAAGTACCACAACTTCTTTATCCATTTTTCGCTTTCTGTGATATTGAACTTGTACCGTAAACGAGGTTCTTGTAAACAGAGCCGTCCCAAACTTTGGGGTGGCTGTGTCTTTTTGATTTTAATTTCCCTAAGCTATAGGACCATAAGTGGAAGTGCCCTAGGCTCTGTTGCTTTGTTTTTTAGATGTTTCAGGAAACACCATACACTTCTCCAGAGTGGCTGTTGGCAATTTACATCCCGCCCATCAGCATAACAAGGCTCCCAGTTCTCCATGGCCTGTCCTGCCTTTCTGGATTTTACACTTTTTAAGATGGCCCTTTTGACCCGGGGGCAGTGAGACTTCATTGTAGTGCAGATTTCCTTTGCAAGCTTGCTTGGTTGGCCAAAAAGGGCGTATGCGTTTTTTCCTGAATATATTCAGGAAAAAACGCATACGCCCTTTTTGGCCAAGTGCATCATTGTGGACGTTCTGCCTCTTTTCCTATGCTTTACGTGCAATTCCAGTCTACCTCCTGAAATCGGTTTCCTGTATTCTGCCCCGCTTTCAACTCCTCTTGGCAGCCTTACTTCAATATATTTTTGGACGATAGCTGTCATTTATAACTCTGCAGGTTTGTGAATTACAGGGTCCGAAGCTCCTTGCTTCAACTTGCTTTCTTGTGAGCTGGCCGCAACACCGCAGGATTGCTTCAGGCCCTAGTGTGGTTCCGGCATGGCATGCTGAGCCTTTGGTTAATTCCTCTTCCTGGTGGGAAATGAGAGTTAAATTTGCCCGTCCAGACACCTCCAGCTAGTCTCTCATTGGTTCTCCCTATTCATGTTCATTTTCCACAGAAATTGCAAACTGGGCCAAACAGGAGGTTAAAGGCCCTGACTCTCGAAGTGGGGAGAGTGTTAGTAAAGCATCTGGAATGTTGCACCCGAGTACCACGGGACGAAAACTGAGACACATTTGAACACGTTCCCGATCTCATGTTGGATCATACTCTGGGTTCCACATGCATGTTTTAGCTGAAGGAAGAATCCCTTAAACCTGGAGAGTTGAGACCCATGGAATGGGTACCATGCAATATGACTTCAAAGGGTCTGCATTTGCTCACCGAACCTCACCAATCCTATCACTGCTGCGTTTATGCCACTGTACACACGCTTGATTCTCTTTCGGAGACATATAAATCCATAGGTTTTAAGGTTCTTACTAGTCAGGTATATTCTTAGGCATTTAATATGGCGTCTTGAGTCCACTTCGTTGAGCAAGGTGTAGCTCTTGATTATTCCATATTTGGCTTATGGAACGGTATCTGTGTTAATTTCAATCTCTGCTTTTATGCAGCACCCCAACTCACCTTTCCCCTTAAGCAAGCATAAGTTGGTTTTCTACATTTGAGACCCTGTTCTGTTTTGTAATTCAGTTCCTGTGTTGCCAAGTTTACATTCCGTGTAGTAGTGATATCTAATGATGTTTCTTTTTCTCTGTGACTTATTTCTCTTAGAATCATTGTACCTGAATCCACTCATTATGCTGCTACGGGCCCGATGACATAGATTTCATTGCTGAGTGATATTGCATTGTACGTAAGTACCACAACTTCTTTATCCATTTTTCGCTTTCTGTGATATTGAACTTGTACCGTAAACGAGGTTCTTGTAAACAGAGCCGTCCCAAACTTTGGGGTGGCTGTGTCTTTTTGATTTTAATTTCCCTAAGCTATAGGACCATAAGTGGAAGTGCCCTAGGCTCTGTTGCTTTGTTTTTTAGATGTTTCAGGAAACACCATACACTTCTCCAGAGTGGCTGTTGGCAATTTACATCCCGCCCATCAGCATAACAAGGCTCCCAGTTCTCCATGGCCTGTCCTGCCTTTCTGGATTTTACACTTTTTAAGATGGCCCTTTTGACCCGGGGGCAGTGAGACTTCATTGTAGTGCAGATTTCCTTTGCAAGCTTGCTTGGTTGGCCAAAAAGGGCGTATGCGTTTTTTCCTGAATATATTCAGGAAAAAACGCATACGCCCTTTTTGGCCAAGTGCATCATTGTGGACGTTCTGCCTCTTTTCCTATGCTTTACGTGCAATTCCAGTCTACCTCCTGAAATCGGTTTCCTGTATTCTGCCCCGCTTTCAACTCCTCTTGGCAGCCTTACTTCAATATATTTTTGGACGATAGCTGTCATTTATAACTCTGCAGGTTTGTGAATTACAGGGTCCGAAGCTCCTTGCTTCAACTTGCTTTCTTGTGAGCTGGCCGCAACACTGCAGGATTGCTTCAGGCCCTAGTGTGGTTCCGGCATGGCATGCTGAGCCTTTGGTTAATTCCTCTTCCTGGTGGGAAATGAGAGTTAAATTTGCCCGTCCAGACACCTCCAGCTAGTCTCTCATTGGTTCTCCCTATTCATGTTCATTTTCCACAGAAATTGCAAACTGGGCCAAACAGGAGGTTAAAGGCCCTGACTCTCGAAGTGGGGAGAGTGTTAGTAAAGCATCTGGAATGTTGCACCCGAGTACCACGGGACGAAAACTGAGACACATTTGAACACGTTCCCGATCTCATGTTGGATCATACTCTGGGTTCCACATGCATGTTTTAGCTGAAGGAAGAATCCCTTAAACCTGGAGAGTTGAGACCCATGGAATGGGTACCATGCAATATGACTTCAAAGGGTCTGCATTTGCTCACCGAACCTCACCAATCCTATCACTGCTGCGTTTATGCCACTGTACACACGCTTGATTCTCTTTCGGAGACATATAAATCCATAGGTTTTAAGGTTCTTACTAGTCAGGTATATTCTTAGGCATTTAATATGGCGTCTTGAGTCCACTTCGTTGAGCAAGGTGTAGCTCTTGATTATTCCATATTTGGCTTATGGAACGGTATCTGTGTTAATTTCAATCTCTGCTTTTATGCAGCACCCCAACTCACCTTTCCCCTTAAGCAAGCATAAGTTGGTTTTCTACATTTGAGACCCTGTTCTGTTTTGTAATTCAGTTCCTGTGTTGCCAAGTTTACATTCCGTGTAGTAGTGATATCTAATGATGTTTCTTTTTCTCTGTGACTTATTTCTCTTAGAATCATTGTACCTGAATCCACTCATTATGCTGCTATGGGCCCGATGACATAGATTTCATTGCTGAGTGATATTGCATTGTACGTAAGTACCACAACTTCTTTATCCATTTTTCGCTTTCTGTGATATTGAACTTGTACCGTAAACGAGGTTCTTGTAAACAGAGCCGTCCCAAACTTTGGGGTGGCTGTGTCTTTTTGATTTTAATTTCCCTAAGCTATAGGACCATAAGTGGAAGTGCCCTAGGCTCTGTTGCTTTGTTTTTTAGATGTTTCAGGAAACACCATACACTTCTCCAGAGTGGCTGTTGGCAATTTACATCCCACCCATCAGCATAACAAGGCTCCCAGTTCTCCATGGCCTGTCCTGCCTTTCTGGATTTTACACTTTTTAAGATGGCCCTTTTGACCCGGGGGCAGTGAGACTTCATTGTAGTGCAGATTTCCTTTGCAAGCTTGCTTGGTTGGCCAAAAAGGGCGTATGCGTTTTTTCCTGAATATATTCAGGAAAAAACGCATACGCCCTTTTTGGCCAAGTGCATCATTGTGGACGTTCTGCCTCTTTTCCTATGCTTTACGTGCAATTCCAGTCTACCTCCTGAAATCGGTTTCCTGTATTCTGCCCCGCTTTCAACTCCTCTTGGCAGCCTTACTTCAATATATTTTTGGACGATAGCTGTCATTTATAACTCTGCAGGTTTGTGAATTACAGGGTCCGAAGCTCCTTGCTTCAACTTGCTTTCTTGTGAGCTGGCCGCAACACCGCAGGATTGCTTCAGGCCCTAGTGTGGTTCCGGCATGGCATGCTGAGCCTTTGGTTAATTCCTCTTCCTGGTGGGAAATGAGAGTTAAATTTGCCCGTCCAGACACCTCCAGCTAGTCTCTCATTGGTTCTCCCTATTCATGTTCATTTTCCACAGAAATTGCAAACTGGGCCAAACAGGAGGTTAAAGGCCCTGACTCTCGAAGTGGGGAGAGTGTTAGTAAAGCATCTGGAATGTTGCACCCGAGTACCACGGGACGAAAACTGAGACACATTTGAACACGTTCCCGATCTCATGTTGGATCATACTCTGGGTTCCACATGCATGTTTTAGCTGAAGGAAGAATCCCTTAAACCTGGAGAGTTGAGACCCATGGAATGGGTACCATGCAATATGACTTCAA